>NW_004524626.1:1588439-1663798 GCF_000260255.1 Octodon degus
CTCACCTCTGTTTTGCTAAGTTCCAGTTTACTATGTTTAAAAACAGGTGACTTTTTATCTTAATTCAAATGTTTTTCCAAATTAGCAAAAGATCATTAAAAACAGAGTGTATACTTATGTGTTAAATAGTATACAGGTTAAAATACCTGTTGTGATATATAATTTAGTTGAGGTAGAGCTAAATGTGAAACCACATTTTTAAAGCAGCCCTTTATACATTTTTTTAAAAGAAACAGTTATACACATCTTATGTAGCATTCTTCCACCAACTGAAAAGGAATTATTTTGAATCATTTCTTACTACTCTGCTTTTAATTAAAAGGTTTGATTTTTTAAAATTTCAAAACACATATGCATATTAACAAGTATTTCTTTAATGCTCTTAGATTTTATAATATACCTCACCAGGATCTGCTGCTTATTTTCAGGTACTTTTTTTCCTGACAAATTGTTCTCAGATTTAAGCATGAACTTGCATGTCTGAATAGAGTTGGAAAGAATTTTTTATATTCAAAATATACCCACTTGAAAATTGGAGATTATTAAGGAAATGACAGGCCTGGAACTATCAGAAGCATGAATGTTAGACCTGAAGCAGTGTAACCCCTATATATGTTTATTTCTGTGCAGCTAGCAATTTTGAGGAGTTTCATATTTTTTTTTCTGACAGCAATCTGAATGGGTGTGTTGAAGTATTTCGAAACTGCTATAATAAAAGCCTATTCCATTAATCATCATGCACCAGAATATAGGGAACAGAAAACTGTTCACTGGCAAACATGGGAGAAAAATTGGGCCTCCTTTCTAGAGCTAGGGCAAAACCACCTGAGAGCTTCTTGCCCTGGGATCTTCTGGCCTGAGGTGGGAGGAGGGGCCTTTCCCTTCCCTAGGAATGGGCTCTACCAGCAACAGTGAGCAAGCCCAGTTATCTGGCACTGAGAAGAGCTGTCTTTATGGGGACATTTTGTCTTTCCAGCTCTGTGTTTTCCATATCTCTTAGGCTCCTCTTGGGTTCATTTTCTATAGCCTCTCATTTAAGTATCAATTCAATTTGTGTTGCTTCCTCTTTGTATGCACTGTAGAATCTCGTTTCTTTCTGTAGCAACAACTATGGGTTTTGATAGGCTTTCCTAGGAATAGGGTATCTGTATTGGCTAAGATTGTAGTTCCACAGCCAGGTCATCTGTATACATGTCCAGTGCTGATCTTAACTGCACGCAGCTCTTCATCCTTCCCTGGTATTTCCATCAGCAGAATGGATAGGATAGGACCCACCTCATACAGGGACTGGGAGAGTGCTAAGGGACGAAGCAGGAAAATACCGTAGTCATGGGGCATAACATGCTCTCTACACTTACTAAGGTTAATCTTTGGGGCTTTTTTTTCCCCCTGAAAGCTTATCATCTACATTTTCTGGATTTACTTTTCTACCTATGCATCTAGCCTACTTTTGTGAAGAGCTTAACTTCTGTTTATAATTCAAACTGTTCTCACTCCAGGCTTCTTATTGTGGTCAACCGCTTCATCTCCTTCCCCTTAAGTGTTTTCTTTGTGGTGGGTTCTCCTATCTCCTCCATCGTCCAAGATGAGCATTCTTTAGGGTGTATCTGGCTTCACTTTCATAGCGTTCAACTTAGCATCACAACTTTTCTTGAATTCTCTTCCTGGTATCCATACAGACTTATTTCTGATCCCCTCCTTTATGATTTTGCCCCAGGCAGCCTAAGTCAGTAACGAAGAATCTCAGTTCTGAAGTCAGACTTTGCTCAGGGTAGATCTTGGCTCTGCTGGTTCTGTGCTGTGTAACTTTGGGTCAGTTATGTAACCATCCTGAGTGGCAGGTGTCTCTCCGTAAAGATAAAGATAATTCCTTTTCAGAGTTATTGTGAGGCCTCCATGAAACACTGTCTTTGAAATTCTTGGCATAGCTTCAGGCCCACATAAGTATTTTAAGTCTTCAACTGTTACTGTTCTCTCTCCTGTCTGAAGTTGATCTTCTGTTCTGTGGCTAGGTCAGTGTTTTAATAGAACCATTTTTCAAGATTAGAAAGGACTGTTAGGTTACAAAACCTTTAACCTTGATGAAAATGAAAGCTACCACTTACTAAATGCCTGTCGTGCACAGCTTTTAACCTTTCCAACAAGTGTTGGTGTGCCTGCTGTATGGAAGAACTACAGCCTGAGACACAACACGAGCCCCTGCGTTCTCCCAGGCCGCGCCGCATGACTGCACCACCGTCCTCCTCCCAGGTTTCATGCTGTTGTCCTCCTAACCTGGTGCCTCCCCAGCCCCCTGCTGAAAACAAAGGAAACCCTTGATGTATGTCCTTAGTCCATCGGTAAGCATTTCCAATGACGTGGAACTGCAGCTCTATAAAGTAGCCTGCTTGATTGTGCAGTAATTTTATAGGTTAATACTTCAGTGGATTTTGCAAAAAACCTGGCCCAATACTTCCTTTCCATTGATTTAAAAAAACAAAACAAAACAAAAAAAGAAGACGACTAACATCTTTTTTTTTTTTTTTTTAACACAGTAGTTTTCTCACCTGTACATGCTTGCGTGTAATAGTTTCTTCTACTAGTGTTCTTCTGTCACATGCATAGAGCTTGTTTGCCTGTTCTGGTCCCCTCTGCTTAGAAGGGGACTATTATTTGGCATACTCTGTGATCCTGTGCACTAAAAGCTCTCGGTCCCAGTTTTAGTCCGAGTTCACATCTAGAAACTACCAATCTTTTAGTAGCCCTTTGTATACATTTGGTTTTTCTTAAATAGCTATGAAGGTGCCTATGAGAGCTTCGATTTTATTTCAAGAACAATCAACTGTTGAATTAAGTATTTAGCATTGCTGAGCTCTTAGCTCCACAGGCCTCTTTGTTTTTTTCAGTCTCTAGGGGCTGAGAGAAAGAGAAAAATTGTGTGAGAACCAGAGGAAATCTGTTAGATTTGCTTTCTCTTCCACGTTCTCTGTAACTGTTAGCAGAGGGAATCTGGTGATCTAGGTACGTAGGTTTTTGCTGTAATGGAAAACTTCTAGAAAATGACATTGTTTTTCCATGAAAATGGGCAACAGCAAAATCTAGAGAACATAATAGCGGTTTAAAAGCAAATCTTCTGTCTTTCCTCAGAACTGCAGAATCCTAAGTGTCAAATACATGCCTTTATCAAATCTCTCACAGTGGCACTGTCCCCCCATGCAGTGTGGGAAGGTAGAGGGAGTGATATATCCACTATATCAGTAGATATAATGAGGTTAGTGATCAAAGCCACTACAGAGGGTTCCTCTGGGTACAAAATGAGTTAATTTTTATAAAGCACTTTGGGACGCTGTCTACTGCATAACAGGTCATCGTTACAGTTGTACTAGTAATGCTAATTTACCCAAATTAAGAAACCATGACATAATTAACAAGCCACAGAAGATGGAAAAACCTATATCCTCATTAATCTACTAAATCTACAGTTTAGAAATCGTTTAACTGAATGTTTTTACACTCTCCTACTAGTAAGAGAGCTACATAGATCCAGCTTGTTGTTCTGCATGGAGTTAAGCTTTAATCTTTAAGAGGTATTGGAAATATATTCTCAAGTGATTCATCATCAGAGTGAAAACAGCATTTTCATTGCATGATCATGGGGTCCCAGCTGGTAAATAATTTAATCAGGAAAATGTAGGCAGGTTGTGTGTAGTGGTGCATACCTTTACTCCAGCACATGGGTGAGTGAGGGGGGAGGTACAGGAGTCCAGCACCAGCCTGGACTCTCAAAAAAAAAAAAAAAAAAGTGTGGGCACAGGAATATGTAGTGACACTGTCCCTGTTACTCATACTTCCCCTGAAGTATGAATAGTAGCCTGCACTTTGACATCCTCTTTTCATTTTGGTTCTCTAGGTAGGCTGGTATTAGCCTTCTGGCTTCCTGAGGGTGGTGTAGCCAAGGAATGTAATGCTTGTTTTGGTATAATGCTGTGAAGGTGGCTAAGACTCTGGGTTCATAAGCTAGGGAAAATGATAAATGACTACACAGCCTTTACTGATATAAAGAGATAGCTGTAGCGATAGGTCTAGCAATTGGAAGCAGACTTTCAATTGAATTAACTTGCAGTTGAATACATACTGTGGTCATTTTTCACTATAGGGTGTTTAATAGTTCCTTCCTTCTTTCTTGAATTGGAGGCACTCATATGGAGAACCTTGTTTTGTTCAGTAGATTGAGATTTGTTTCTACACTTGGTCTTATGGGCTACCTATCACTGATAATAATAGCTGTCTTTACCTAAAGTGTGAGTGCTGGCTGTACCTAAACTATTCTACTCCAACAGTGTAAGCGGGAGAAGGATAAACAAGACAGAATGTCTTTTCCCTGACAAAAGCAATAGGACAAGAATGTCAACAAAGAATCTAATGTATAGTAAGACAGGTCTTATATGAGGTTAATGTGCTGGAACGGGTCGGGGGAATCACGTGAACTCAGGTCAGTAATTTCTAAGAATTCTTTGTTGTGCTTATCATACATCTGGGAGCAGGACTGAGCATGGGGTGGGTGGTGAGAGGCAGGCTGAGAGTAGTTCCTGTGGAGTCTTGAGTGCCCTGGATTGTAGCATGGTCTCAATATGAAGGACACCAGAGCTTTCTGCAGAGTTGGTAGAGGTCAGATCCATGATTCTGAAAGGTGACGTGGTGTGTGCCAAGCAGGTTGCAGAGGATGTAGAGAAGCTTTAGGCTGATAGTTGAGGCCGTAGTGGTAGTTTAGGTAAGGACTGATGAGACCCTAAACCAGTAGCACTGGAACAAAAAGAAAAGATGCTTTGAGAAAAATGTCAGAGGCCAAGATACAACTTGGTCACTGGTTTACTCCTAGGGAAAAGGAAACATGAAGAATTGAAAGATTTTTAGGTGAAGTGACCAGAAAACATGCAAATGGCGGTGGAATACAGCAAGACAGCAGGAGCGAATAGGAGGAACAGCTGCAACACTGGCAGCAGGGAGCAAGTCTGTCTCCCTTAAGTTGTATTCAGGCTGTCTGCCCCAGGCTGGGTGTAGTACTCACACCCATAATCCCAGTGAATCATGAGTTAATCACAAACTCTAGAATTCTGCCCCATGACTGCATGACGCTTTGGGGGGACAACTAGACAAAAACCAGAACATTCTGTCCTTGGACCTCCAAAGACTCATGCACGTTCCTTTATGCAAAAAGCATTTTAGTCCATCTCTAAGATTTGGCAAAGCATTAACAGATTCAGCATTGCTGAAAAGTGCAATTCCCAAGTCTCCTCCCAGCCCTAAGGCAGACTCTTAGCTATGAGTCCCTATACAAAAGAAAAGTTAAGCACTTCCAACATTCAGTGGCACAAGATAAGCATTACCATTCCAAAAGGTACACACAGCAGGATAGGAAGCACTGGGACCAATGCAAGTCCAAAGTCCAGAATGGTGAACATTGAGTCCGGTAGTTCCATGTGGAACATCCAAAGCAGTCTGTGGCAAATTGTGAGCTCCATGTGGCACCACCTCCATGTTACTTCTGGTGGTTTTAGCTCCCATGGTTTCTCTCTTAGGCTGTCTTTGCTCCCTCCTTGCAGTTTCCCTTAGATGATCCACGTTCCTGGCTTTTCCAAGCTTCTGGGGTTTCCATTGCATAAGTTTCTCACTCATAGCTTTATATACTGCCCTCTCAGGGGCACACTGCCTGACCTCCCAGGCTTTATTCTGAAATCTAGGCAGAAACCCTCTTAACCTCAGAATTCCTGCATTCTGAGTGCACCCAAAACCAATGCCACATGGATGATGCCAAGGTCTGCTGCAAGCTGTAGCAATAGCCAGGCTTCTCTCTTGGATGTAGGGGTCAAGTGCCTGGATTGCTGAGCACTCTGACCCTGACTTCCAGGAACAGATTCTCCATTTTGGTGCCATTCTGGAACCTGGTGTGGCCACCACTGCGGCTGCTCTTTCCCTTGCAATTCTGAGGCTGCAAAGGGTAGAGACCTGCTGCCTTCAGGGATACCATCAGGCATTCCCTTTGATTCCTTCTTGGCACTGGAGATCCTCTCAGTTCTATCTTTGCATTCCACAGCTTATTGGAGCTTTCTTTCTGGCCAACCTCATAACATTTAAAATCATCCACCTGGGCTCTTTGCTCTTGATTTTCAACAAAAATCTGACTAAAAGCCCCCCAAAATAGCCATGCCACTGCCTCAATATTTAGCTGCTTTAACATTTCTTTTGCCCAATTAGTCTATTGTGCTAAATCTCAGACTCAGGCAAAGTCTCTGGACACAAGCAAAATGCAGACAAACTGTCTGCCAAGCTGTAACACAAGTCATCCAACTATAACAACCAGTGCAGTCCTTCCCAGCAGAAGCCTCCACATCCTAGTCTTTACAAGCAGGCTTTCTGTCAGCCTTCTGGTCTTCTGAGCTCTGACCAGCACCTTCCATACAGAACAGCTGAAGCTGTTCCAGCACTTTGTCTGTAGGCAACATCTCTAAACCTTTCTTATCTCTTCCCATAAACCATTCCAAAAAGCTTGTAATCCATATGATCAGGTTTAACCACAGCAAGGACCCCACTTCTCTGGTACCAAATTCTGTCTCTGTAACTGTTATCTCATTGCTGGGACAAAATACCCAACACCCAGAATGAAAGAAGGAAGGGTTTATTTAGCTCACAGTTTGTGGAGATTTCAGTCCATGCTCAGCTGGCTGCAAGGCAGACTGGCACGTGGCAGAGGTAGCAGTTCATAGTAGCAGAAAATAGCAAAACAGCAAAAGCAAATGGGAGGAGTAGCAGCAGCAACAGCAGTAGAGACCAAGTTTGTTGGCCTTAAATTGCATTCAGGCTGTCTGCCCCAGGCTGGATGTAGCACTCACACCCGTACTTCCCATTGGATCATGAGTTAATCAAAACTCTAGAATTCCGCACCATGGCTGCATGAGGCTTCGAGGGGACAGCTAGACACACCATAACAGTGGCCTTTATGAGATACTCACTGGGTACATTCTATAAGTAGTCATAAATTTTGGTCAGGCAGATAAGAGTGGGAGATTCGAACATGGAAGTCAAGCCTTAACTTACATCTGTGAGGACTTGGCAAGGAGTCACTTTACTTCAGAAGCTGAGTTTTAAGGCCCCAAAACAGAAGACTGCCTGACTCCTCCCATTCCAAGAGCAGGTGGTTGCAGGAACAAGTCCTATAATGCAGAGGCCTTAAGTAGGCTCTGATTTTTATTTATTGTTTATTCTTAACTCATATAATGTACATATTTTCAAACTATGGAAGAGTAGAGGAAAAGGTACAGTATAATGCTTCACCATGTGCTGTTTATCTAGCGTCAGTCTTTTTCAGTATTTTGTTGAGCTCTTTTACCTTCCCAGGTGTTTATAGCAAGCAAAATGATGTAAAGTTCATTATGTTAAAGCGTATCATTTCTCTTACACTTCAGTTCTCACACATTCATAAATCTTTACACGTTTATGTTATTATCTCACCAAAGTTAAAAAATGAATTCCTTAATATCATGTAATAAAAACTCATTTCATTTAAATAATTTGAAATCCTTGAGAGCCACTTCAGTGATACTTTTTAATTGCATAGAAATTAGCTTTCTCTCTAAGGGCCTGTTTGGAAGGAGGCAGATTGTCCTGAGAAAGATGCTGAAAAGCACTCTGCAGAGAGGGTGCTTCTGCCTTCAAGGGAAGCTAAACTCTGTTTTGTGCATGCACTTCTTGCCTAGGAATAGTTGCAGAGATGGATGGTTACACATTCTTTTTTGTTTTTAAATGTATTTAGTACAGGGTCTACACGGTCTACAGGGTCTCGCTACACAGATCACACTCACAGTGATGCTCCTGATTTGAGCCTCCCAAGCGCTGGGATTGCAGGTGCACACCACCATGCCCTGTCTCAATCACTGTCTCAGCGCATCCCAGGGGAAGGCCAGCATGGCATGTTGCCAGTATGGAACCCTGGTCCCTGTGCCTGCCTAAGCAGATGCTTAGCTCGCTGAGCTGGCTGGACAGCCTTGATGACACATACCTTAGATCATATGAATTAAATCTGTATCTAAAGGTTACACTTTTGTTCCTCCGATCCACATATTGTCCAGCTCCTTATTCTAGAGTAGTGATTCCCAACCAGTATGATTCTCTCCAAGTCATTTCTGTTCTTACGTCACAGTTAAGAACTGCTCTTCCTTAAGTAGAGATTCGTGTTCCTGAATGCTTTTTCCCTCAGTCGTTTTTACCTCAGCTGGATGTGGCCAGATGCTTGAACCTACCAAACTTCACTTCAGTTTTCATTGCATTTGTGTTTTAAATTGTAGCACAGAACAGAAGCAGTTTGGTTTCCTGGGTTGTAAATTTAAAGCGAGGTGTACTTTTCTGAGGTGATGTTTGCTGATTTGACCAAAGTTCTCTCTCAAAGAAGATAGTAGCTTAGGGAACCCAATAAGCTAGCAAGTGGGTACTCATTGAATCAAGACGTAATCTACATTTTTTCAGCATGTTTTGAAAATGAAGTCATTTGTAGTAATTAAGTAAAAAAACATAATTTAAGTGTTTCACCTTTTTTATTTGTAGGAGATACAGTTGGAGCATGCAAAGCAAGCTTTTGTGCAGCGTGACAGTGCCAAGATGGGAAGAGTCACAGCCATCGACTTTCGTGACATCATGGTCACCATCCGTCCGCATGTCTTGACACCGTTTGTAGAAGAATGTCTAGTAGCTGTAAGTTGTGGCTTGGCTCTAAGGAAATATTTTGTTCTACTTGGCTTAAGCCAAGTAGATAAAGGACTATAAAAGCAGTTCTTCTAGATTATGTAGGGGTTGTTTTTCTGTTTAAAATATTTAACGTTGTCTGGTCAAGATTGCATTTATTATCAAACTTACAAACAAAAAGTATGTTTGGCTGGCTTTATTGGGTGGGTTAACTTGTTGTGTGGATTATATTGAAGATCTTAGACAAATGTACAATTGCCCTGTGGTATCTCTGGGGGATTAGATCTAGAAACTCCACCCGCTGCACATACTAAAATCTGCAAATGCTTGATTCATTTATATAAAATGACATAGTCTTTGCATATAACCTAATGCCTATATTTTTGATACTTTAAATCATCTTTAGATTATTGAAAATACCTAATACAATGTAAATGTAATATAATTAGTGGTTACACTGTATTGTTTAGGGAATAGAAAGGGGTGAAGTAAATGTATTCAGTACAGACATAATTTTCCCCTCAAATCTTTTCAATCTGTGGTTAGTTGAATTGAACCCATGGGGTATGGAACCAATAGATACAGAAGGCTAATTATATTAACCAGTTAAAGAAAAAAGGAAAAACAAATTAGTGATCAGTGTTACTTTTGCTTCATATTTTGAGGTGTGTCAAGTACTGATCTTGTTTGCTCTTTAGGGCACAAAGAAAAAGAGCACACACGTATTATTTGCTACACTAGTGAGCAGAACAGAAGCCTGAGCTTTACTCACTCATTCACCACATTGGTATTGAGGCTTGCAGCACGCTTGGGACAGGCAGAGTCAGGCTGTCGTGTGTCGTGGGGCCTCCCTCCCAGGGGAGTCCAGCTCTTTCCTTCCTCTGAGGCCCTGGGTGTCCTGCACCATCTGCAGGGTGATTCCCAGTGCTTGGTCATGGAGCTCCAGAATCACCAGAAGGAGTCTTTAGAGTACAGAGTGCAGCTGTGTCTTCGCTTGGTCTTCGTGTCTGTGGGCAGGGAGCTATGGAGAACATTTGGAAGGATTCCTGGCGGTTCTGCTGACCGCTCAGGTGTGGGAGCCACGTGCCAGTGGTAGCTTTCCTTCTGCTGATCCCAGCTGGAAGAGCAAGTGCCTTCACCATCTTCTGGGCTTCTTACCAGGCTTAGCACATGTGGGAGCGCACCACTCCCCCCACTTTTGTTTTCTGTTGCTTCTTTCTCTAGACATGGCCTTTACGCCTGGCCTCTTCATCTCTGGCACGGTGCTAATCCAGCTGCTTTTTTACTTGGCCACCCTTTCCTACTCCATATTAAATCTCATGTCAGCTGTTTTTTTTTTTTTTTTTTTTTTTTTTTTTTAATGAGCAGAGTATATTTATTGAGGGAAAGAATGCTTTTGTCCGAAAGAGGGACAGGAGGGAGGCCTGAGCTGGCTATTCCCCATGTCAGCTGTTTTAAATGACTATGAAGTGAAGATATATGTGGTTGTTACCTTATAAAGCAGTGTTTTCCTAATAAAAATATTTTGCCTTGTTAAGGAAAGATAGATTTTTAAAACCCTAAATTGAAGTTCCATTCATAATGGACATTCTGTCTCTTTCCCTGGTCCCTTATAAAGAAATACGACTTCTTAAAAGCTTTGATTAACAGAATCCTGACCAGTCTTAACCCCTATTCAAGTATATGACATCTCATATTTTTACCATAATATGCTTGTTGGTTTAAAATCCCACCAAAGTCAAGTCTGTACTGAAATAATTGTTTATTGCTGGTTATAAGTAATTTGACAAATCTTTATGTTAATGTTAGATGAGCCACTTTTACAGTATGGTCACATTGATAGGCCTTTGCATGTGTAAGCACATGCATGTGTGCATGTGTATAATACAGTTTTGTGTGTATAAGCCTTTAAGAATGCTCGTTAGATGAAATAAACCAACTTATAAAACATTTCCATCTAAAATGTGAACTCTGTAAATTACTACTGATCTTATTAAAATCGTACACATGTATTTATTTAGTTTTCTGAAAGTTGTATGTGGGAAGTACAAGTTCTGGTCATGATTAGTTACAGTTACTTTTAGAAAATATTTATAGGTCTATTTTAATATGAAAGAAAAATTCTTAATGGTCATGTCTTCTTATGCATACATTTTTGGTAATTTCCAAAGTAGCATTAGATATAATACGTACTTCTGACTCTTCCTTACCTATAAATCCTTTTTTTTTTCTTCCCTCTTATATTCAATTTATCAAGGCTGCTGGAGGTACCACATCCCATCAAGTTAGTTTCTCCTATTTTAATGGATTTAATTCGCTTCTTAACAACATGGAACTCATCAGAAAGATCTACAGCACTTTGGCTGGCAACAGGAAAGACGTAGAAGTGACCAAGGGTGAGTGAGAGTGCGTCTGAATTCTTGTAGGCCAGTGTGTTGGGGAACAAAGGAGACAACCAGGAGCATGTCGATTTTTCTGTTCCATTCACATTTACATATATTAATCACATGGTATATGGGTGCTCCATCCTTTGATTGGACGTCCAAAACCAAAACCCTCACCAGGTTTTACATAAACTGAAGACAGCATTTGAATTAGAAAAGTTTCTTAAATATGTTCAGACCTTGCTAGAATTTGAGCTAAGTTGACAGCCTCTAACGTGCCCTTCAAAAGTACATGAGGAATTCCACAAATTTGTATTGAAGACTGTGTAAGTTATCTGTGAACTTGAGTAAGATGTTTTATTACTTTAATGGGATTTTTTTCCCCCCTTAAAATAGTGAATTCACTTAGGAATTCTATCTAATAAAGCTGCTTGGGATCCCTGCATGTGAAGTTTCATATAAGCTTGTTTCCTTATTTTCCTTGACCTGAAATTTGAAAACATTCGTATGCAGTGTGTTAATTATTGAAACTGTCATATCAATTTGATTTGAAACTGTCTCATTGCTATTTGTCTGTCAATAAAATTATGGGGGAAAAAAAAGAATTTGAAAACATCCTGTGTCATTTCTTCAGATGACCCTGAGCTTGTAAGCTGGCCGTTGGAGAAGTAGTCTGAATGCTTTTGCCACGTGAATGAAAGAACTACAGATATTCTTATCCTGTTTGGGTTGAATTGAATTCTGTGACTGATAGGAAAGCTGTGTGATGCTCACTTATCCTAGTGCTTTGAGTTGGCTTTGAGTTTAATGCTATTCTTTCTTGAATCTTTTCCTTTTAACTTTTTTCCATACAGAGGAGTTTGTTCTGGCAGCTCAGAAATTTGGTCAGGTCACACCCATGGAAGTAGACATCTTGTTTCAGTTAGCAGATTTATATGAGCCACGAGGGTAAGTTCACTTTAAAAAAAAAAAAAAAAAATTAGTAATAAAAGAAGGCCAGGAGGTAGGGATGGGAGGAGGACAGCAATCAGGAGAAAAAGCCCACACTGAAATATGGCAAATGATAAAATGAACAGTTCAGAATTCCAAAATGTAAATTTAATAAATTGTTTTGTTGCTTTTTGTGCTTATTTTTCCCACAAGACGAATGACGTTAGCAGATATTGAGCGAATTGCTCCTCTGGAAGAGGGAACCCTGCCTTTCAACTTGGCCGAGGCCCAGAGGCAGGTGAGTGAGGGCAGACGGCTGAGGCCTCTTCAGTGAGCTTCCTTCGTGAGCCCCTTTGCGCTTACGCTTGCCTTTCTGGGATTGCTGTCTGACTGACATTTTTCGATCTTACAACTCAAATCCAGATAATTTCACAAGACTCAAAAGAGACTTTACTTAAGACCTTCTGATGAACAGACACTGGCTTCAGTTTCTTTCAAGGATAGGTTGGTTTTCTCATGTGCCAGAGGCTGGACGCTCCCACAGTGCGGAGATCTGCTCTTCCCCAGTCCTCACACTGAGCCGTGTGTGTGTGTGTGTGTGTGTGTGTGTGTGTGTGTGTGTGTGTGTAGGGTGGGGGACAGCCCCGGCTTGGTGTCTCTGTCGCTGGCCGCCACCGTGTGTTGTTGCTGAGTGAAAGCCATCGCTGCTGTGCAGAGTGGCGCTCTGCCAGCGCATTGTCTGACTGCCGTGCCTTCTGTTTTTCTGAGTATCAAAATGAGGTAATTTTGTTTAGTCTGGAGTCATAGTTTGAAGGCTTTTAGACCTATTTTCTCTATGAAAAGATTCATAAGTTATGTGGAAACAATTTTAGGAATGTTAAATTTTACTTTATGGTTAACAGAACCCAATCTCTTGAAGTTATGGGAGTCAGAAACTTAAGACACCGCACCTCCTCACTTAACTCTTGCTCGACTTCACTGGTCAGGCTTAGAGAAGAAAAGCCTTCATAACGTGTGTTGTGTTTGCATAGCATTTGTAAAATAAATCCCCTCACAGACAGTGTGTCGTTTTTAGAAAAATACCTCCTTTAAGGCGAAGCCATCTCTGAATCCTCTGAGACCTCGCTGTTCTTGGCTTGGGGCTCCGGGTCTGTACAGAGACGCCAGTTTGACCACAATGGGTTGATGCGGGTTACATTTTTAGGACTGTCAGGCCTGGAGCCAGGACCCCTCCTTTCAGCTCCTTCCCACCCAAAGGCAGCAGCGAGTTTTGTGTGCAGTATGTAAGTCAAAGTAGTGGGTGTGTGCTCAGTAAATCCTAACGAGGCACCTCAGGAACCCAGCTGGCTGTGGCTAAAAGAGGAAGCCGGTTTCCCTTAGCGTAGGAGAAGGAGCTGTATAGTCGTGTCCAGAGGTGGAAGCGCCACTTCTGTGCCTTTCCTTCCCTTTGATTTTAAACGATGCTTATGAGATGATTATGCCTTTGTCTGTATGACACCAACTGTTGTAGAAATTGGGGGATTAAGAAAGACAGTTCTTGTGTTAGGTCTCTCTAGCTGGCACTCGTCTCCCACCATGTCCGTCTGTGCCCGTTGCAGTGTTCGAGAGTTCCTCATGGATGCTTGTTGATACTGGCCATGAAAGGGTTAGACTAGTTTGATGAGATTTACAGCAGGGAATGAGTGGCTGCTGCTCAGAGCTGTAGAGCAGCTCACAGCAGCCTTCCTGGAATATGGTGTGCTCTTTACTGCATGAACCCCACTGGGCCTAACAGATTCAAGCAAGGGAGGTCATCACCTGTGGGCAAGTGTGCCTGTCCCATCCGCGGGCAGCCCTTGGAGCGTTTGTCCTCCACAGAGGAGTGAGGGAAGAGGAGTCTTTCTGAAATCATTTTAAGAACATCCTATATTTCTCACTTCTAAAAGTTAAATGGAAGTCTGGGATTGCATTTGTCTTTTGATGAGGAATAGTGGTGATGGTACATTCCTCTCCCTCATTATTTTCAGAGTATTTTTCACTCATTATTTCGATGCCAGAATACTTCCAAGTATTGCATATTTTTATCGACATAAATAAAATAGCGCTTCTCTTTTGGATATGTCTGTCACAATGAAGATGCCATTGATCTCCATTGGTACACAGACAGAATTGGAAACAGCCCCTGGAGTTTGCAGAGGAAGTGTTTTGCATTCATAGAAATACATATTCGTATGTAAAGCTATTTTCAGTCAGATGTCTTTGAAGATTCTAAATCATCTCATTGTATTAGAATTGTGTTACAGTGACAGCAACTAAAATTCAGTGGGTTGATAGCTAGGGCTGGTGATTATTTGCATTGTTCACTGATTTTAATTATCAAGACTTTGGAAAAACAAATTTTATTGAATGTATTTATTCATTCAACAGGTATTTATTAAGCACTGACAATATGTCACCCTTATTTGACAACTCTGTGTGACATAAAATTACTGTTTTATTTATACAAGCAGAGAAGTGCAGTATTCTGAAATGTTCTGGTCTCAAAAACACTAAGATAACGGAGGTCAGAAGAATAGCAGCGATTGCCCTGAAGTAGAAATTTTGGAAAGACAGGCAAAAAAGAGAAAAACAACAATCATTTGTAATACTTACAGTCACCAGAAACATTTTAATATCTTTGATAGTGAGGGTGATAAAATGTTACTATTAATTTTATATGCATAGGGGCTGGGGAGATAGCTCAGTTGAATAAAGGCTTGCCTGGCAAGTGCAAGGGCCTGAGTTCAACCCCCATTCCGAAAAAAAAAAAAAAAAAAGTTAAATGCATAGATAATTTTAATTTTAAAATGACTCCAAGTTACACAGTTTTCAAAAAGTGTTTTTCTAAAACAATACCTCTGAAAAAGCAAAGAGAATTATACTGCCTACCATGCTTTGTTCAGCTGGTTTTCATCTGTGGAAGCTTATGAACCTTCATGCTAACATAGCTGTCCTTTGACAAGATCACTTTATGCTGGCTGTGGTGGTGCGTGCTGGGGCTGGGGAGAGGGTGGGCCCAGGAGGAGACAAGAGTGTCACTACAAGCTCCAGGCCAGCCTGAACTCCAGGTGAGAATCTGTCTTTTGTCTCAAAAGGACAAAACAAAAACATATTTAATGACACATTTAAAATTACAGAATTATACTTAAAACAATGCCTTGTTATTGGTCACTTAGCGTATTTTACTTTTAAAAGAGCACTGCCTTTTTGTCATTTTGAGTGTAATCTTTGTTGATATGTGTGATCATTTTCTGTTTATAAGAATTGTAGGCTCAGGTTATGTACATTTTATGTGTTCAGATGTATATTATAAAATTTTCCTCAGCTTACACTGGATTTAATGACAAGTTTGAAAAAGCTTGATTTTGTTCAACCATTGCCAGTCTAGGTATTGCCATAAAAAATAAAAAATAAATCAAAACTAGGCAAGAGTAATAGTTATTTCATAAGCGTTTTAAAATTTGTATCCCTTCAGTCACTAATGGGAATTGAACATTTGGAAGTAATATTTTGGTAGGAAATGAAACTCATTATGTTCAAATTTGACTTAAACATTAATAGCAGTACACATTTTATTAATGAGAGTTTAAGGAATCTAATCCTACCTTCCTCTTTCACATTTTATTTGTATCACAGATTTAGAACCCAGTGAATAAACTTTGTAAATAATGTGTGCTCATTTTCTTCCCTCCCTGCTCTGCACCCACCCGCCTCTTCTTCACATTCTGTGCTTGCAAAGCAGAAGGCCCTGGGAGAGTCGGCTCGGCCAGTGCTCCTGCAGGTCGCCGAATCAGCCTACCGGTTTGGCTTGGGCTCTATTGCTGGAGGTTAGTCATGGATGAGAGGAAGGTTGTCGTGTTTACTATTCCTTATTCCTTCTGTCTTTTCTCTGATTGTCTGCCTTATAGATTATAAGACAGAGCTCTCTCTAATTGTGTTGGAGCCAGTCACCAGTCTGTACCTATGAGGTCGGGCCAGAGGAAAGAGTTTTTTCCGAACCTAGATACAATCAGGATGTTACAAATGACAACTTTCTCTTACTCATCTTCAGCCTGGCCTCTTGAAGCCAGATTAATATTGAGGTTAGGCTGTAGTGATAGGCTTTTAATTTAAAGTATGGCAACCTTTTATCAGGAGATACTTAAGTGAAATTCCATAATGGCTTATTAAGGGTAGGATAGTTTTTAAATCTGTACATGTGAATTTTGCCTTTTTTCTCACCCTTTGATTTTGTCCTCCTTTTCTCCTCCATTTGGCCTTACTTCCCTCTGAAATGTTGATTTTTAATTTTAGCTGTTGGCGCCACTGCTGTGTATCCTATAGATCTTGTAAAGACTCGAATGCAGAACCAGAGATCAACTGGATCTTTTGTGGGAGAACTCATGTATAAAAACAGTTTTGACTGCTTTAAGAAAGTGCTACGCTATGAAGGCTTCTTTGGACTGTACAGAGGTTAGTGCCTCATGCTAAATTTATATAGAGTGAAATAATAACCAAAGGTTTGCTTTCCTGTCGTAGTGCCTGAAACGAATTAGACTGTGTTAAAATGGTAATACAGCAGATTCTCAATTATCCATGCTAATGGGAGTAGGCAAGAGGCTTGTGGGCATGACTAATCAAAACAGCCCATAACCTGAAAGCCATTTTTATTATTCTTTTGTGTGTTTTATTTAACATCATAAATTATTTTTGTAAACATCATCATGAGTGTTGAAAGTGTTTGCTGTTGTGTTCTTAAAGCTCTTTCTCACCAGCTAGTCCAGAAAGGTATCCCAGGGACAGGATGAAGTCTGCCGAGGATTTGTGATTCTTATGATGTGTACAGTGGTCTCTCTTATCCATGGCTTCACTTTCCAGTTTCAGCTACTCATGGCCAGACGCTACCTGAGAGTCTCAGAAGCAGACAGTTCACAGCTTGTGAACTGTGTGCTGGTCTGAGCAGTATGACGACCCTGTGCGTCCTCGGCTCCTGAAGGCGTTCTGTTCTGGGCCTCTTCATTCAGACACTGAGTCTTACACAGCACACCTAGGAAGGTGCACCGCCTGGTTGTTCTAAGTCAGGGACTTGCTGTATTTCCCACTTTTCTGCTCTAAAAGAAAGTGAATGATGCTCCTTCTAATGGAGGTTTCTGTCATTGGAAGGCTTCTGCCTTCTGCCAGGGGCTTTTGTTGCTGTCAAGGCACAGCCTGAGGCTACACCAGAGGCCTGTGTTGTTCACCTCACTTCCTGTCAACATGGGGGCTCCTGTCATCTCAAAGGAGAAGGGTGCAGAGTGCAAGGTGTTTTGAAAGGCCACAGTCATGTGACTTTAAAGACAGTATTTTATTATACTTGTATTATTGTTAGTCTCCCCTTCTGTACCTGAGAGAGAGGTACCTACTTGGGTGTTGGGGTACTCCGTACCACAAAAGTTTGTCAAGTTGACAACCAGCATTTGATGGAAGCCTCTTTTCCTGCCTTTTTCTGAATTCAAGTTGCCTCTTCCTTTCCTCTGACTCTGCATGCAAAACAATGGAGTTGATTCACACAGCACTCCCACCATCTTATCCCGTGTCATTCTGCTCCTTGAATCACTTAAGGGTCATTTAGGAAGTGTTAGCAAGAGCAAAGATTGTGGCTGTGCTCATAGAAAGAATCCCACAGACCCTGCTGCCTTCTATTGACATGGACTTAAGGAGATACACTTTGGCTTCCCAATGTCCCTTCACATGCCTGCTTTGTACGAAGAGCGAAGAGGTGCATCTGTGGCACTATGGGGCCCAAGAGCAAGGGGGCTGATGGCAAGCTGCTGTGCCCTGTGGCCAGCTGCAGGTCTTCCCTCCACTTCCTGCTGGAGCATGCTCTTGAAGAAAGAAACAGCACTTAGTACTCTCTCCACTGAGGCGGACGGTGACACTAATAGCCATGGAAAGCCCA
Organism: Octodon degus; assembly: GCF_000260255.1. Classification (NCBI taxonomy): domain Eukaryota; kingdom Metazoa; phylum Chordata; class Mammalia; order Rodentia; family Octodontidae; genus Octodon; species Octodon degus. The sequence continues at coordinate 1,606,404 of NW_004524626.1, forward strand.
GCCTCTGGGCCTCTTCTGCCATCTACTGATTCTGTTCTTCAAAGGAAACACCCAAGTTAAACAGAAGCCTCGGGAGCTGGGAGGCTTTCAAGTGCGGAGAAGCCCCATTCTGGAGGTCCTATTGTACAGGTAGATAGCCCTCATCAAAGGCCTTTTGATCTTTTCTCTGCCCTCCTTTGCTGGCCCCCTGCCTCTTCTCACAATTTGGAAGGTCCATGACCCCAGGTGATTGATGATGACCTGTGGGGTCACCACCTTCCATGCGAAATACCCACCCCCTCCCTGTGACAGGCCTCCCAAATGAAATGGCTCCCAAATGGTACAAGGTTAATGTCATTGTTCCTTCTTTGCAGTGAGTCAGGCAAAGTGACCACCTTACCTGTTCATGTGGGTGGCTTTTTGAAAGGAGAACTTTGAACCTCTGGTCAAATGTTTGAGCCGTGGCATTGCTTCTCCAACTATTTTTATGAGCTTTTCTTTTATGAGTATTGGAATACATGTCAAAAGTGCCTTTAGAATTCTGAGCATTCCACCTAATGCCTGCTAAATGTCTTCAGTTTGCTTGTGTTAACATGGTTTGTTTTTCATTGTTAATCCCTTCTTTTTGCCCTTGGACCACACCTGGCAGGTCCTGGTTATACCAAGATTTCCTTTCTGTGACTTGCCCCTTTGAACCCACAGGGAGGAGAGGTCAAAGTGCATTTGAATACTGAGTGCTGAGCCCATGTGGGCCTGAAGAAAGGGTGTCTCCTGCTGGCTCAGTAAGACAGGAGCTGCTGCTTTCAGCTTCTCAGGAAGGGGAAGTGGGCTGGCTTGTGAAAGACACAGGCTCACTCTCAGCACTGAGTTATAAAGAGCTGTTTTTCCAACCTGCTCCCAGCACTGGACCCTCAGGACAGGGGATGGAGCTGTCTGTCAGGATGACAGGTAGCCTACAAACGTAAGAAGATTAACTCTGGGAGTCTCCTGTGCTCATTTCTTCCTCAGTTCTTAACTTTTTGCAGAAGATTTTTAACCAGGATTTACTGTAAAACACATGCTTAGTTTCCATCTATAATTTGGATCTTGAGAGCAAAGAGATGATGGGCAGTACGAGTTTAAAAAGAATAATGATTTACAGTCTTGCCTTGAAAATAGCTTCTCTTCTTGCTTGGTCTGGGCCCAGTTCCCTTCAGTTTCTTGTGCACAGTCATTAATTATCTGCTGCAGCGTGTTTGTAAATGCTGATCACTTGGGCAAGAGAGAGAACAGAAGAAGATGTAGGTAGCTCTGTGCGAATGATTGTCTCTTTTAAACTGTTGTTTAAAATAAATAATAATTATAATAAAACAGGCCTGGAATATTTCAGAGACTCAGTATCATAACTCCATTTACAATGATGTAAAATAGCTGCTTGTGATTATTTGTACATTTCTCACTAAATGTTACTGGATTGATTCCTTCTCTCTCTTTCTTTCTTTCTTTCTTTCTTTCTTTCTTTCTTTCTTTCTTTCTTTCTTTCTTTCTTTCTTTCTTTCTTTTTGGTATTTCTGAAACAGGGTTTCCCCATGCAGTTCAGGCTGTCCTTGAACTCATTTTGTAGCCCAGGTTGGCCTTGAACTCAGAACAGTTCTCCTGCCTCAGCCTCCATAGTCCTGGGATTAGAAACATGCATCACCATTCCCAGCCTAAATGTAATTTTATTTTTTTAAAAAATTGTATCTTTCTGGAGGAAAACAGTTAAATTTAAATTCGTAGAACATAAACTTGCTAAACTATCATATTCACCTGGAAGTATTTGAAATGGAGTAGATTTTTAATTTATAAACATGTTTCAAAATATTGAGCATTTTTTCCTTTTTAGAGTTCTGCATACCATATAATTTTTCTCCATCAAGCTTTCTATAATTGCCCCTGTTCCTGAACAGGATAATTAGAAAATGTTGTAAAAGTGAGGTCTCTCCCCTGTTTAAAATTACCTTTCTGTGTATAGTATTTTTTAAAAAATTACTGAATGACTCTAAAGAGAAGGTGCTTTTGCAACATGTGTTCTTTTTAAAAAATTTTTAAAAATATTTTATATTTTATTTGGTACAGGCTCTTGCTACACAGCTTGTACTCATAGCGATCCTCCTGTCTCAGCCTCCCCAGCACTGGGATTACAGGTGTGTGCCACCATGCTTGGCTCCAGTGGCTGGCACCGTGTGCCCAGGGTCCTGGGGCTGGCACAGCATGGGATACTGGAGATTGAACCCAGGTCCTGGCGCTCGTCAGGCAGGCACTTAGATCGCCAAGCTAACTCCCCAGCCCTGGAACATGTGTACTTACTGTGAGCTTAATAACTATCTCTCTGCCAAACTGCCCTCTCAAAACCAGACTTTAGGGAATGGTTCTCATGTTCAGCACTTTTCCCTACGGAACTAGAGTAAAGGTTATTTTTGAGGAATTCGTTCAGCACTTCAGGACACACTACTTTGCTTTTGCTTTCTCTGGAAGCTGCCATTAGCTGCGCACAGTCCCGGAGTGCCTGGCTGAGACGGGACCCGTTTCCAACCCTGCCCACTGTCCCTCGCTGACTGAGTCCGTAGGTGTGAGGCTGCCAGTGGTCGTCTGCAGCGGCACCTAGGAGCGTCCGCAGAACCGGGAGTGCCGGGGGCTGCGCAGCTGTGAGCCATGTCCAGGGCTCCGGTGTCTGTAGAGTTCCACGTCTCAGGCTCTAGGAGACTTATTTTGTGTGTGTGATCTCCTTTAGAGTCTTAGGACACTAGCGCTGCTACTCTGTCTTAATGCAGACTGCCTTCTTCGCAAGAAAATGATTTGCCCAGGTTGGTTTTTTTCTGGAGGGAAGTAATTCTCGGCAATTTGGCCCCTAGGTGAAGTCTGTTTGTACTGTTTCAAGGAAATAATACAGCAGCTGAGATGATCTGGCACTACCTGAAATCACTTATCAAAGTCTTCTGTTTTCTCCTCTCACTAGGCCAATTTAATTCACTCTGGTGTTTAAAACTCATAATGAATTTACCTGACAGCTTGTTTGGTTTGAGTAAGCTGCATGAGCAGATGAGGCGTTCATAGCTGCTATTACTGGGCATGTTTAAGAGGGACCGTTGAACGGGTAAATCGCCTGGTGTTCCAGGAATAGGTAACTTCTGCTTTTCAACTTTCTCCCAGCCCCTGCGGGTGACAAGATGAGCAGGCTTGGAAGCTAGAAGGTGTTTGGGAAGAAGTGCGGGAGAAATATGCATTTGAAGGGAATCGGGGTCCAACAGAATTATTTCCTTAAGGAAGGTTTTTGTTTCTGTTGCTGGGAGAATCCATAACATTCCTAGAAGGAGACATGGATAATTTCATGAATTAGATTTAATTTAGAGCAGTGCTTAATTTTCAGAGTAATTAAGGATCTTCGTCACCACATCATCAGCTTGTGTTGATTGAGGTTGCAGAGTTTTGAATATGTCTATTGTATGTCGTCTGTCTGATGTGAAGCCGCCACCCTCCATCCTGGCACGTTCTCAAGGTGACATCTAGAGGATGTTGTGGTGATATCTCAGGAAGCTGTTGATCTGTGTGTATTCCAGAAGGAAGTTTATTAGCAGTGAGGTTAGGCCGAGTCCTTTCTGATGGTTACTGGTGCTACAGAACCAAATGAAATTCTGTGGACTTGCTGTGTGATTCTTTCTTTTGTAATTCTTGTGATAAAAATAGATTTACAAATCTTAGCACCAAAATAAAATGAGGTTTCTGCTTTGCATTCCTTGCAAACATATGCATCTCTGAATAAATCACAGGTAATCTGTGAACTGTCATGAGCCGTGAGTCCACCCTTGTCTGCCAAGACTTTTAGTAATTGTAGAATGGGTTATTTGAGTCTTGTTTTTTTGGTTAATTTCTCTACACTTTTAAGTAGGGTGTTACTTGTGAAAAAAATCAAAAGACAGATATTTGATTATAGAAATACAAAATAGAATAGGGAAAGGGCCTGGACAGTTCATATTATCTTATCAAATCAGTTCACCATGATCTGAGTAGCCAGGTGACAGAAACTTGAACTCAGGTAAGAACGTGTCATGAGAGGATTAGGAGGGCCAGATGACAACAGGGATGAGCTTAGAAAGTTGGGAAAGGTGATAAAAACCTGCAACTGTACATAATCTGGAGAAGAAATGTTAATTCATAACCAGCTGCTGATGTTGCTGAGACTAAAACAAGGGAAATCGATGAAACCTCAGAGTTTAGAAAAAAGAAAAGATAACCTGGATTCTGAGAGTTACCATGCACTGATGAAAACCTGAAGGAGACTCTATGACCCTTCTTTCCATCTAGGAGTCCAGAGGAACTGACCTTTGTATATCTTGATCAGTATTGTTCATTTTATATCTTAACATTCAGGACATCTCCCAGAGGCACCCTGATCTGTAGGAGAAATAGACGGTGCCTCAGGTCTTGAGGAAAGCCCTTAACTCTGGCAAGCAGGCCGCCTTTCATGGCTGCCCTCGTCCCCAGGCTCTTTCCTCACTCTGCTGCCACTTTGGGTACCTGCCCTGAGAGCTTGTGTAGAACTGGCTGCAAGGAGAGCTTTGAAACCAGATAGTGTAGCTGAGAAGGTGCAGATGCCGTGAGCAGCAAGAGTCTGAAGCAGACAGGTGGGGAGGGAGAAAAGAAAGGTTGACCAAGTGAAGAGAGAAGGGCATGGAAGAAGGAGCAAGAATAAAAGTTGTAAGACAGGCACTCGGAGTGCTGATCGCTCCAGAAAGGAGGTTAATCTGATGTTGAAAGCAAGGGAGGCTCTCAGGGAAGACTGCCAAGTGTGGCAGCCTCAGTCACGAGGTCAGCAGGGTAAGAAGTTTAGCACAGTAGATGTTGCTACTGGGTTGAATCAAGGTAACACAACAGGTGCTGGCTGTGGTTTTTCCTCTGGGAAAATGCTTGTCTTGAGGATTAATTTTCCTTACCAAATTCTGCTTCTCTCTTCCCTGAATGCCTTTGGACCTGCTCTGTAACTGGGTTGGCCACTTTCAAATTGATTTTTTGTCTTTGTGTTTTAATTTGCCCTTATTCGAAGCCCTCAATTTCTGTTGTCCTGCTTGTACTGTGGAGCGTTTTCTTTAGGAACAACAGCTGTGTGGGGCTGCAGTCATCCGTGGACCATCAGCCTGACTTCTGAGTGCTTTCCTAAAGAGCCCGGAGGAAGGGCCTGGAGCCTGAGTGGGGAGGCATGAGTTCAGTGCCTACGCTGAGGCCGCCTTCTTTGTGCCGTATGAAAGTCCCAGTCAGTGCAGGATGCTGGCCACAGGAGTTGCAGGCCCAGAACAGTCTAGTTTGGAAGCAATGGCTTTAGGATTCAGAGAAAAAAAGTTGGAGTATGAAGTGTACTAGCGGGAAAAGTTCACCATTAGGGGAGGATAAGCCTGATGTGAGAACGGTGGTGGGTCTGACTAGCTAGCTAGCCAGATGGAGACTCAAACCAAGCCACTCAGCCCTCCTGATTCATTTTCCCTGGAGGAGGGGGAAGAATAGATGACAGTGATGCTGCTGCTGCTGAAGATAAATGTTAACATGCCAACAAAACCCATTTCTGTAGTACATACTATATATACCCTAGCCTTGTCTTCACATTTATCCTGTGAAGAGATGGGATTATTCCCCTGCTGCAGGTGTTGAAACTAAGTACAAGGAGTTTGGGTAACTTGCTCACAATCACATAGGTAGTAAATAGCAGAGTGAGATCTCCAACCTAGCAGCCAGGCTCTACACCCATCATTTAGCTTTCTGCATCCAGTAGAAATTACAGTACAAAAAGGTACTTACCAGCTGAGTTGAGTAATGAGTGAAACAGTTGGAGATATGCTCTTACGTCTGCACCACTTCCTTATTTCTGCCTACAGAAGTGGGTCCCTAGACGCTGATACCAGATGTGCCTTCACGCTCTGGGGACAGCTCTTCCAAGGATAGGTGTAATGTCAAGGGGACAACACCTTATTCCTTACTGCTATGACTTGTGTCTAGTTGTCTCCCCAAAGCTTCATGCAGTCATGGGGTGGCTTCTGGAGTTTGTGATTGATTCTTGATCCAGTGCTGGGACTGCAGGTGTGAGTGCCACAAGGTGACCCTGGGGTGGGGAACCTGCATTGCAGTGTAAGGAGGGGAGAGGCTGACTAGCTGCCAGAGCTGCTGCCCCTCCCTTTGCTCTTTGCTGCTGCTGGGAAGGGCTGCTCTGTGCCATGTGCCTCCCTGCCTTGCAGCCAGCTGACTATGGACTGAAATCTCTACTAACTGTGAGCTAAATAAACCTTTTCTTCCTTCCTTTTGGGTGTTGGGTATTTTGTCCCAATAATGAAAGAAGAGTAACTGAGATACTTACCCAGAGCTGCGCTATGAACATTATTCAGGCTGATTTGTCTCTTGTAAGCAAGAAATCAAGGGTAATCTCGAAAAGAGAGGAAGAAGAAAATAGTGTCTGTTTTGGATACGTGAAAGAATATCTGGCTTTCTATATATTTACTCATGAGATTATCAATGTAAGCCAGCAGATAATAATCAGTATTCTTGTTTTAACAATGAGGAGTCTAAAGTCAAAGATCGAGGTTGCCAGATAAAGAATAATAATAGTAAAGGAAAGCCAGAATCACTCAAGAGAAAAGAGAGCAAACTGAGGTTTCAGCGCAGGTTTGTCTCCCTCTTAAATGTGTGCCCAGCTATTCCTTTTGCCACTGGAGTGTTGGAAATAAATAGGTGTACAAATTTTTGTCATGGTGCTTTACAGCTCTGAAATCTAGAACTGTACTTCTAAAAGTTTGTTGTGTAAAGAGTAGCGTGTAGCCCACTAGTCTAGCACGTTGCTTGCAGGACCTCTTTGGGGGATGTTACGTGATCGTGACGGTGGGGCTTCTTACGTGGGCTTGGTTCCCATGTTTCCAGCTAGTTCTTACTGGGTTGCGGGAGGGATTGGACTCAGAAGGGCTAGTGTGATTTATGTCTCCAACCTGTGAAATTTGAAGACAAAATACTGTATTAATGCTGTGCCCTGTAAATCTTTTCTCGCATTAGCAACCTTCTGGGAGAATAAAGTTTGCCACAGAAGCATTGCCATATGTGCTGATGGAGCCGAACTCAAAGGAGAAGATTAGAAAACTAACCGCACTAATAAATTTCGCTCGAGGCAGTTGGAAAATGGACTGCTGTTTTGACAAGTTAGAAACAACACACACATCCAGTCTCTGTTTTGAATGGTTAAAGTGAGTTTGCAGGACCCAACAGAAACATCTTATATTACAAACCTGATTTTTTCTGCTGAGTTACCCAGATGCCCTGGAAACCAGAAAGTGACTGCAGGAGTATCTTAACTAGAAAGTAGGGCCTAGGCCTTACTGAGCCACGTTACTTGTCCTGAGGTCAAGGTGTAAGCAGGGTATAAAGAAATCCCACCTCTGCAGGCATTTTTTCTAATTATCCCACAGATCATGCCGTCTCTTGAAGAGCATTTACCCGAACTATGGCGCAAGGCCACATGTGTGGAGGGCGTTAGCTTGTAACCTACTGCCAGCTGTTTCTCTCATTAGCCAAAGTGACTGCCACAGGGTTCTTCTCCATGGCCTTTGAGTGCCAACATCTGCCCCAGTCCTTAGAAATGAATGGATCATTTACTTTGATTTTATTCTTACTGAATTGAAGTTCTTCATTTACTATAACGTAACTTGTGACTTCTGATTATATTAGTTGAACTTCATTATTGTTCTTCTTGCCCTGGGCCCTGTCCTTGCCGCTGCTACTCAACTCCCTCTATCACATTGTACTGTTTGAACCTTACTTGTTACTTAAAGGCCATCCCACATGTCAACCAAATTTGATCCTTGTTCTTTAATGTGGCTTAAGTTTGAAAGAAGTACTGTTCCTTGCCAGGTATGAGCACAGAGGCTGGAACCAGGTGGCTGAATGCCACTGCCCTTCTTACTAGGTGACCTTAGGCAGCTTCGTTGAAGTCAACCTCAGTTTCTTCACCAGACAGTGGAGATGAAACATCACACACCGCTGGACGTGGCATTGTGACCTGTAATCCTGGCATTTGGGAAGCGAGGCAGGAAGATCATGATTGCAGTGCCAACCTGGGCTACATAGCATATCCTGTCTCATAAAACAAAATAAAAGGCACATACTGCATACAGTGTCATGTAGGTTAAATGTGTCAGTTCACATAAAACACACTGCAGTAGCACCTCGTGTTTAGGAAGTGTGCCCAGTGATACCGTTGTTACGTAGTACAGGATCTGTGATCCAGCTGCAGTCTGCAGTGACCCTGCCCTGACTAAGTGTGCTATCACCTTAGATTTTGGGGCCTTAGCGTATGGTCCCCTTTCCAGGACCACAGTGCCAGTCCCTCTGGTCCTGTCCCTTCTCTTCAGGGGACTGCAGCCTGCTGATAAGGCCCTAGGGGAGATGACTTCCCTCCCTTGATCCTTTTCTCCTGTTAGGGGCAGGACAACTGGTTCTCTCCACGGTGTGCTCCCAGTGCTGCGATGCTCCTGGGCTCGTACTTACCAGGCTGCTTGCAGATGTCTCCTTTCTGGTACATGGAGACAATTAGAGTTTACTTTTTTCTACACTGAGAATTTCTGAGGAAGAGACACCCATGTCGTTGTATTCATTGTAATACCAGCTACATGGAGAGAACATTTGATAAATGTTCTATAATGAATATTTGTTGCTCTCGTATATGCCTTCAAGACAGGACATGGTGCCTTGTTTTCTGCAGTTCACAGTGCATCACTAAATTTCTAGTGAAAAAAGACAAATCTCAGTGGGCTACAAGGCTAGCTGAAGTGAATATCTAACATTTAACAATCACTTGGCTGTTTAGGCTACTTTTTGTTAGTCATTTAAAAAGACTATCACAGTGATTATGGAGACAAGAGATCATCATTTAAACCCTAGTGCCTTCCGCCCATCCACTGTTTTGGTCAGTTATTGATGACAGAGACATACCTAACAAGTAAATACTTAAAACATTTCTAGCTCATGGTCTGAATACAGAAAGTGAAATAGAGATTTCAGATATTAAATGTAGGGCAAACAGCTTTTGCCTCCTTTTTAACTAGTAGAAACTAATGTTGTATTTTTAAAATCACATTTATTTATTTATTTATTTATTTATTTATTTATTTATTTATTTATTTGGTGCAGGCTCTCACTAGGCTAGCGTTGCATGTGGTGCTGGGGCTAGAGTCTGGGTCCTTGTGCTTGCCAGGCAGGCGCGTAGATCGCTGAGCTATCTCCCCGGCCTTCATGTTGTATTTTCACTGGGTACTAACTAAACCCTTCATCTCATAGGTAACTTCTAACAAGATTGATGAGTGCATTTGAAGAGGCAAGAATGCTTGCTTTTCCTGGAAGCACTTACTCGGCCCTGGTGGTTCCCATTCCTGCTTTCTCTTACGCGCTGTGTTGGCTCATTTAGTTTATAAAGCGCACAGCCTCGCTCAAGCTGGCAGGCACACAAGGGAGGCATTTGCTGTGAGTTCATGCGAGGGAGAAGAAAGGCAGAACTCTTGCGGGGCACAAGGATACAAGGTGCCCTGAAGCCTGGCTCGGGTCCAGAAGGCAGTCAGAGCCAGCCTAGCCCCTCTCATGGGTGGCGCTTCCGTGCTTGCATGCTTGCTTTCCTTTTTTTTTTTTTGGTTGTTGTTGTTGTTGTTTTGTCTTTTTTGAGACAGGGTCTCACTATGCAGTTCAGGCTGACCTTGAGCTGACTTTATAGCCCATTACTGGTCTCAAACTGACCGTGATCCTCCTGCTTCAGCCTCCTGAGTGCTGGGATTGCTGGGATTGCGGGTGTGTGCCACCACACCTGGACCTCTGTGCCTGCCCCAAGTACTCTCCACCACCCCTCCTTCTGCCTTTACTCTGCTTCCCTGTGACAGGAGCAGACTTCGCTTGCAGCTTGTGTTTTCCCTTCTTCACTCATTACCTCGCTTTGGTGCGTCCCTCTGTGTTAACCAGCTTTATTGCCCTTCAAGGCTCTCATGCTTCTGAGGAGGGATCCTTACTGGCTGGCTCCACTTCTGGTGCCGGCCACAGGGTTCCCACTGCTGAATTCTGGCAGCAGATCCTTTAGGTGTCTTCATTCAGGATGGAGCAGGCTCTGAAAACGTGGTCACCTAGAGAAGGGGTTGCAACCTCAGATGCTTGTGGGATCCAGGCAGGTCATGGAACGGAGCAGCTCAGGCTGAGTAGGAAATTATGTTAACTATTTGACGGGCTTGAGGAGTGACCGGTGGTATAAACTCAAAAAGGCGAGCCTAGGTTTGAAATCCCAGTCTTGCCATTTACCAAAGCTAGGTAAGTTAGAAGAAATTACTTAATCTGTGTATGCCTTAGTTTCCTTTCTTTAGTGCGGTTGGGAGGATTAAATGGTTTAAGAAAGTCCTTAAGATGGTTGCTCGCACATAATAAACTTTCTATAGCTGTCTTTTAAATTTTCATTAGTGTCAGCATCCTCATTATTTAGTTTTTCAGTGAAATGAGCTGTTCCTACTTTTTTCCTAAAACATGAAGCTGTCTGGGCCTGTTAGCATTCCCCTTCTGTACAGCCATAAGCAAAAAGAAACTCTTGTGCTGCGAGCCTGTCAGCAGAGCAGAACAGTGAGCACGGGTGCTTGGGGTGCCGGCAGTAGGGGGAGTAGGGACCTCGGTGGATTGGGTGTTCCGGTCCTGTCTCAGTGACATGCAGTAAGGGTGGTAGTGAGAAGGGGCTACGAGTAGAGCCTCAGTATAAATGCATTGAAAAGGTGTACTTGCTGACATAAGAGAGTACCATGCAGCAACTCCCCCCTCCTCGCCCTGGACGTGCTATGACACAGTGTGACGTGCGCTCCAGGTTAGCCTAGAGGGTGTTTTAAGACAATTGTCTTAATTTTCATTAATTTAGTTTCTTATAGCAAATGAAAATGACACTTTTTAGCTCAGATATGTGGCCCCACTATTGTTTTAACTACATGTTTAAAAAGTGGCCCTTTCCTATCAAAGGCCGCACCTGCCTTCTACGCTGAATCTTGTCCATGCTAGAGGTCTTTATTTGTCACTCCAGAACTGTTTTATAGCTCTGTAATTCGTTCTTCCTTATCTCTGCCAGTTGTTCATGCTAAACACTGACCCATTTGGGCCAACCCTAGCTTTCTCCCTCAGTCTCCTGAGACACGCACACATACCACATGCAGGTACACGTGTGTGTACATCCTGTCTCCTCCACGCAGCAGCCAGAATAGTCCCTTAACACTATGGATTAGCATTCTGCTGTCGTGGTTAAAACCTTCAGCTTCCCTCTTTTCTAACTGGGAATGAATGAGGCCCAGGATGCTGACCTGTGGCACAGCCGAAGCCTCTGGTGCCCACCTGGGCTGCTCTCTGTGTCCCACTGGCAGGCCAGGCCAACGTTCTGCTTCCGTCCCACGCACATCAGGCTGCTCTGCTCCTTTCCTTGTGCTGTTTGTTCCCTGTCTTTGTCCAGCTCTGTGCCCTGGAAGGCTTTTCTTTTGCGTGTGAGACATGTGAGCGCTAATGTTACTTGCTGTCCTGTGCTGGTCCAGGAGTCGTAGTTGTCCAGTGAATGAGTGGCTGAGCTGAGAGAAACGCTACAAAAATGTATGGCATATGTCCGCGGACCTAGGAGGCATGAAGGAGAGAGGCACAGACTTTTCCTAAAGTAAGACATTTCCTGTATCACTAGTACTGTTGATTTACCCAGCACGCAAACTACCCAGAATGTGCAAGGGCATTTACTGTTAGATGTGGCTGTTAGAAGTTAGTACTTAAACATTCCATTTCAAGTATTCTCATTAAAGGTAATAGCAGAAAATTACAGCAAAGATTGCCCCAATTTTTAAGTGGTGATCCCTTCTGCAGAGCTGTTGATTTGTTTAGTTAATGCTAATTTATTTAATATATTTCTGCTTCTTGTTGATTTTTAGGTCTGTTGCCACAGCTATTAGGAGTTGCCCCAGAGAAGGCCATAAAACTTACAGTAAGTCTTTTGAGTCGATGCTCCTTAATAAGGAAATTTACATATGCACACGAATCCAGCAGGTGTTCTTTTTTGAGTCAGCAGGTTGTGGTTACTCAGAGGTGCTATTGGAAGGCAAGGCACTAGCCACACACAGCTTTTCATTGTCCCCTGTTTAACACAGACTATCTTAGAATGTAATGAGGAATTTGAGAAGATCATTGGTTGTTTTCCCCATCATAGCAGCACCGTGAAATGCTCTTCGTAACCTGCCCTATCAGGGGCCTGACGTGTGTTTTCCCATTTGTTTTAATCATTGTGAAGTGTGGTCCACCGTGAGCAGGGAAGGAACATTAAGGGCCGCAGGGCTTAGGTAGCCTGGCCACGCAACCTGTGAGCACGAGAACTGGAATTCACAATCAGACTTTCTCAACTCAGAATGTGGACTCTTTCTGTTACACCTGCTCTAAATAGGTTGTACGTTTAGGATGTAAGCATTTGCCCAAGCAGAATAGTGTGGGATCTACATCCTACTTGCAATTGATACTTCATCACTGTTTGCCTTAGGCCTGACTCGTGTTGACAGTTTGAGCTTTGCCCAAGTGTTTGTGGAGGGATAGATACTGCATGTCACTAAGACTGTGAAGCTCCAGAGACTTGCGGGGCCGTTAGCTTTGCCGTGAAATCCTTCTTCCACCATTTTATGATACGACCTGAGATAGCTGAGCTGCTCTGGCTTTTAGCTGCCAAAAACTTGTAACTATTCCTTAAAATTGCTTATAGCTCATTTCATTTTGATAATATTATACTTAATTAATGAGTGTAATTGATGTTCTTTAAGAATCCTTGAGAATTTTTAGATACTGAATTTCCACTGAGCTGAAAAATCTGTACAAATTGGTCTCAGTGAGGAGTGTTATTTTACATTAAATCTTGTTAGAAGACTCGAAAGTGATTTTTAATCTTGTAAAACTGTTTTTAAATTATGGACTGAATGGTTTTGTTTTGTCTCTCCTGTCAGTACGTCTCTCTTCTCATGCTATTGTAACTACAGGACATATTTAAATTTTTGGCTTATCAACCACCTATCTTAGTTTTTCTCCCGGCAACACCAGCAATGTATACAGCATGTTTTACCTTTAAAACAACTATGTATATACTATTAAGAGTATCTCTCAAACAGTTTTCAGAGCTATCATTTACATAGTAGAAAAATAAGTTGGCAGATGCATTCTTCTGTTTAATGACTTTATTTATAATTATCATCAGCTTCTGTAAATATTTTTCTTTAAGGTGAATGATTTTGTGCGGGACAAATTTATGCACAAAGATGGTTCAATACCACTCGCAGCAGAAATCCTTGCTGGAGGCTGTGTAAGTACTGTCTGCAGATTTCCACATCAGAAAGACTTGTTTTCACGTACGTATCACTGCCGTGGTCAGCAACTAAGGCTTCTGTTTAACCACAGGTCCTGTGCAAGGGCAGTGTCTCCTAGGGCATCTCCACTTTCCTAGGCAGGCGACCGTGCCTGAGGTGGAAGGGTAAATGTTTCGGATCTCACTGCCTGCTGTGTTATGCCTGTTCAATGCTTCATTGCTTTTGGCTGCTTCTGCAGAAGTCATTTGTGGCAGAAGTGTTTGGCATCTGAAAGTTTGTCATTAAGTCCTCTAAAGTTAATTGGTGTCCATGTGCACTCTTCGCTCGTGGCGCCCTCTGCTGGGTCAGGCACTGTACGTGTAGCTTGAAGTCAGCAGCATAGCGCTCTGCTTTGCTTTTCCTTGCAAATGGCTGCATCTGCAAGGATTCAGTGCTTGTGGATGAAAGAGGCTGGGAAGTGGCTGGCTGAGGCTGCGCTGAATTGTCAGAAACGCGTAGAACGATTGCTTCTCGACACGATGGACAGCCTGCGTCTTGTTCTGCGGCTCAGCAAAACATTGTGTTTCTCTAGAGCTCACGCAGCAGTTTGCTCATGTGAATGTAAATATGTTAAGTAAATTAAACTGTTCTACAAAGGCCGGTGCTATTCAAAGATAAGGTTGGTTAAATAAATAGGCTTTGATCGCTCAGGTAATACAACATTGGTTTATTTTCTGTACAACCTTATGTATCTTTTTTAAAGAGAAAGATGAGGTCACATTTTTCTGTTTTATAATTGACTCGTTTGGGGCAGAAAATCTTGTTCATAAAATAACTTTTTTATTGGGAAATTATTGAGTTGAAAGTCTGAGAAGCACTTAAGAATATTAAATGTGTGTGGAAAGCACTCATTGTCCCATTCAGCATGGGAAGGTGCTTCCTAGTGCTTATCAGAGGCTGGGAAGTCTTGACTGTGGTCATCTTGAGAGACATAGGAATTTGACTACCGCCTGATTCTGTTTGATCACTGACCTGTCAGAGATGGCCAGGCTCTGTAACTTTAGGAGCATGCAGGACGGAAAAAAAGGAGCCTTTAATGTCCTCAGTAAAAAGGGTGCAGGCCAATAATCACAGAGCAGCAGGCGTTGCGGGAACTGCTTCGCCCCATAAGCAGTCTTTACTTCAGACAGCTCTGTAGTTTTGCATGTGAATAATTGGATTTTCTGATTTTTGAAATAGATGTTCCCATGGACTACCATACATCCAGCCCAGGCCTTCAGGCTCTTTTGGGAATCCAGAAGAGCAGGGTGGGTGCTGCAGGTCAGGTGGGGGTCAGGTTTCGTTTGTTGGATAGTTTGCATTTGTTTGCTTGTCCCTAGATTTTAAACCTGCTATCAAGACATGGTTATAGATCTCTTTAAGAATTTAAAATGTAAAGTTAATTTTTTGATTTGGGCCATCATCATAGCATGGTGCCTGAAGCTGTCTTTTCTTTTTAACAAAAGCCTTTTGCCTACTCGTGCGTGTGGGTGCCAAGGAGATGGGCTGTGGCATGTACGGTGCCATCTGTAGGTGGTCGTGTTTTCACGGGTGTGGTTGCCCATTTCAAACGCAGAGCACAGGCTGGCATCAGAAGCGAAGCCTAGTTATTGTGAAGAAGAGTAGCCTTTTTTTCAAAGCTGATCTAAACACAGGCTTAAAGTTGGAGCCACTTGGGCTTTACAGCTACTTAAAATATCTATGAAATGAGGTTGCCACCCTTCATCTCAAAGGTGGGCAGACAGTGGTCCTCAGCGTTTTATGCCTCTTTCCCCCACCCCCATCATCACGTTAAGAAGTCAGAGTAGGCAGTTTTGTGAGAGCAAACAACCTGGGCGTCTTAGATCTCCCTGGAGGATGGATGACTGCATCTTCACTGTGTGTGTGTGTACATGTGTGTGTGCAAGGGTGTAGGGGTGTTTGTGTGTGTGTATTAAAGTGGCAGTGTTTCGGTTCTTCCCTGATTCCACCTAGCGTGCACCCCAGAAGGGTGTGGGTTCCAACCACCTGGTCTCACCAGTTGGGAATACAAAGGGCTTTGTGGGGGCTGTGTCACATCAACAGTTTCAGCCTTAGTTACCCAAGCATTGCTAGGTGTCAGCTTATCATCCCTAGGGAGTTCACTGCTTCGTTATTACTAGGAGCTAGTACACATGGCTGGCTTGCACTTGTGGCCGAAGCCTTCTTTTCAAGGCTTTTTCTGTTTTACAATATGTTTTCTACAAAAGAAGGGAAACATACAGGGAGCTCCTCATCTCTGTAAGCTCGTAACTTGGTAGTGCTTAGCCAAACTCTGTGTTTTATTAGACTTTAGAAAAGGAAACCGTTAGTGCACTAGGAGGTTAGCAGTCATTAGCAGTTAAAAGAAATAAAGTTTATCCAGTTCCTTAACCTGTTATGCTTTGTACTAATATCTGCAACTGAAGAGATTAAAAAGTGCTCCTTTCACTGATGCATAGACAAGGGCGAGTTGGCTCTATTTTTAGGCTCAGCTTTCATGCTCAGGTTAGGGTTAGTGTCCTGCCAAAAATCTGACTTGAGTTTTCTGAACATTTTTTTACTCTTTGTCAATAGTAGCAATATATTTAGCACAATTCAAGACTAAACTAGATGTTGAAACAGTTTACAAACTCAAAGACTGACAGAATAGTTGGCGATTTGCATTTTCTCCCCAGAGTTGATTTTATGCATTCCAAATTAGGCCAGAGTGTAGAATTTCTGTCCAGTACCTAGATCCTCAGGGTCTCACACTTGCGAGTGTGTATCTTTCACATACACATATTTCACATGTGACAGAGACAGGTGTAGTGGGCATCTTTCTACCTTGCACCTCATGTGAGTGCAAGGTAACTTTGCTTTTGAAAGCTTCAGTCAAATCCGGGGTAAGAGTGCAACCTGTGGCTCTCAGACTGAAGTCTTCACTTTATTCCCATCAGTGCCACGCTTGTGCTTTGCTTGTCAGAAAAGAACAGCAAATAGTACGTTGCTGAGGTGTTTCAGCGTGGCCCGGGTGTCTGTTACAAGATGTGTGGATTTACGGGCTTGTTCCACTGGCACACTGAATAGCGGAGCGGTACACTCACTTAACTAAGTTTTTTGATAACTTGAGGTTTCTTTCCTAGACTGCAGTCCTTTGTTTTTTTTTAACAGAAATTCAGACCTGATACTGAGTAAATTTAAGGTTTTCTACCCTTGTTATTTCAAACGCTTTTGCTAGCCGCCTTGTCCTCCGGGCTTCCTTGCCGCTTTCCTACCCTCTCCCTGCACATCTTGCTCAGCCACGGCCTGGCCCACTGCAGGCCTTACGTGCTCATCACGTGCTGTTTCTTTTTAGTCTCCTTCATTCTAAACGACAAACAGGACTCTTTGTGCTCATTGATACATCCCAAGGAGCTTAGTGCGAGTAGCCAGAAGGCACTTTGTAATTATTCGTTGAATTTTAAAACCAATATTGTCATTAAGTTGGGTGATCTTGTTAAATATTTAGTTGAACAATGAGAGATCTTGTAATGCAAATATATTTATATACATTGTATAATTTTACTTATGCCCATTCGCTTGCTTAATAAAATTGATCACTTCTCTAAACCGTGCTAATCATGATTCCAAAATCATGAATAGATATGCATCATTTGGCAAAGTAGAAATGTTCTTTTCAAACCCTTGCAAGTCTAATTTTTTTTGCAATTTGCCTAATAAGGATGCTTTATTTGTAAAATTAATGCTTTTAGAAATCCTAGCCATTTGTAATGCTCTCAGGTTCCTGTGATTGCGCACGCTTGTAATCCCAGCATTCTGGGAGGCTGAGGCAGGCAGGTCCCAAAACTAATGTATCAAAAAATTTTTAAAAGGCTGGGATGTGGCTCAGTGCTATGGCCCTGGTTTCAGCACCCAGTATTGGGATTGGGGAGATAGCTCAGCAGCGTAAGTGTCTGCCTGGCAAGCATAAGGTTCTGAGTTCAGTCCCCAGTACAAAACAAAACAAAAACAGTATTGCAAAACAAAGATAACAACATATAACAGAAGTCATTCCATTATCTTACAAGGAACGTGGGCTTCTGGTCACTTTGAGGTCCAGAGTCTTTGCCTACGAGATGTGACTAGAGAAGTAAACAACTCGATTTCTCTGGGCCTGTTTTCTTGGCTGTAAAATAGAGATAACAACTTCCTTTTAGTTATCTATTGCTGTAAAATAAGCCTTCCTGGGACTTGGTGTCTTAAAACAGTCATTCGTTCTGTCTCTTCATAAGCAGACAGGCTTCAAGCTGACGTGCGGGGGCCGTCAGAAAGCCCACCGTGTCCTCAGCAGCAGGCCGGCAGGGCAGCCCAGCAGTGTGGTGGGGTCCGCCCACGGTGCCTGACCCCGAGGAGGGAGCTCTGAGAGCACGGGAGAAGCTAGGTCTCAGCCACCTTCTGAGGAGACGGGCTCGGGCAGCCGCACTGTGCTCGGCGGTTAGCCGGGTCGCCGGCAGGGAGGACACGGCACGGTGCTCTTGAAGCGGAACCAGTGGCCAAGGCTGGGAGCCCACCTGGCTGCCACCACTGCGCTTAGCTTTGCTGACCACAGTGAGGAGAGCTGTGAGAGACACGTGAGACAGCTGAAACCTGGCTCCCGTGCCGGTCTAGCTCCTCCTCAGTGCCTGCCTTTTAACTTCTGATACATGTATTTTGGATTTTATGAAAATATATGTTTTAGTTGGATTTTCTGAATGGGGATAAGTATAAAAGTATTCAGTTCCCTCAGGGGAAAGGGAAGTTTATTGGAGTTCGGATGTGGCTTATTGAGGGCCCCAGCTGCCCTAACCAGCCTGAAGGTCTTGATCTGCCTCTTGTGGGGGAGCAGGCTGAACCCTGTGCTCAGCAAGTCCTCCATTGCTGAACTGCACTCCTAACTCCTAGACGGTGTGAGGCTCTTTGCCTCTTCACTAGCATATGATTTCATCCTTCTGTCAGGTTTGAGGTTCGTTTCATTTTAGCCAGTGTTGTAGGACAGTCCTCATCCTAGGACTTGCCTGCTAATGGAAGTGATTCTAATGTTTCTTCATCACCGGGGAGGAGAGGGGTCCTGATTACCTGTTCAGATAGCGTCTTAAGCTTGGTGGCTTCACACAGTTTGTTGCTGTCCTCTCATGATTCTCTGGGTTGACCCGGCTCACCTGGGAGTTTACCTGGTTATAGGCAGATGACAGCTGGGGCTGGAGTTGTCTTAAGACTCCCCTGAGTTGGAGGTCCAAGAGGCACCACTCTTGCAGCTCTCTGGCCATTTATCACCTGCCAGCAGCTGGGGCTGTCGCCCAGCGCACCTGATACAGGTGCTTGTGGAGCTTGGCCTTACTGAGCCTTGGCACCTTGAGTCTGAAAGAGAGCATCTCAAGAGTCCCAGCCAGCAGCTGCAGGGCTTCTTTCCTGATGGGCAGAAAGCTGACAATGCCAGCCCAGGCGCAAACATGGGAAATGTAACAGGCGTCGTAGCAAAGGGCCTTCCCCCACCAGACTCCAGTAGCACCCTCCTCAGGGCCAGCCTCTTGTCAGCACTGGGCACCGCTGCTCATCATTCCCGGTAACAAGGAGCAGAGACTCACTGAAGCAGTAATAAGTGAAGGTTTACTTTAAAGTGTCCTGAAATGAAAGCAAAGGCTGTGGAGAACTGATCCCGCTCCGGGCGCCGGCTCCTCTGCCTCCTCCACTCGGCTCTCTTGGCCCCTCTCGCTGTGCTCTTGTATCTCCCCGTGCGTGTTTTTTACTCTGCTTGTCCATTTCTCCTTCTCTTACTGATTGTGCCTTGCTAGCCACTGGGCCTTTCTGTAGAATGACCTTCGTTCATTCTCCGCCCTGGTCCCACCTAATCAGATCAGGTTGCTGAATTATGTTTCAGTTTCATGTAATTATCAAGAGAAGAAGTTGGAGAGGCAAACCTGTTGAGTGAAAGGCCAGCAGGAGCTTTGAGCTATAACCACAGCCCTCCCCCCACGAAGGGCTCTGCGACACAGTTCCATCTACTTCTGCCACCTTCTTCACACCCTTCTGGTACTGTTTTGTTACTTTGAATTGCTCTGGATTTTGTAAGTTTGCCTTGAATAGTAGTGGAGTACCACTATCATAAAATATACCTGAAGCCATACTCCTTAAGACTGAGCTTGAAATTCCTTGAGCTTTCAGATCCAGTGGTATCAGATTAGGAGAAAATTCCGTCCTGTAAAGAACACATAGGCTCTGGCAATCAGAGCTGGCAAGACAGATTTCCTGACATGGACTGAAGTCCTGCTTTGTGATCTCTCTTCCCAGGGCTTCCTGTAGAGATGTGGCCTCACAGCATAGTTTTTTTAAGATATAGAATTTTATTTCACTATACAAGGTTCTGCACATATTTCACTTATAAAATATAGGATGATATGAGGCTCGGTCGTAAATTGACTTTTGTGAAGTCACTTCTGAGTGACATGCCAATTAACCAAAATGAGACTGCAGAAATAATTTATTAATAGTTACATCTTTGTAATACATTTATAATTTAATGAAAAGCTAACAGGTTTTACATTATTTTAAATGATTTTTATTCAGAATATTCCTCAGAAGGCATGTTTTGCATATCCTTCTTTCCTGAAGACTTAAGACTATAGTACAGCTTTTCTTAAGTGGTACATATGCTTTACTTCTGCTCATCAATTCCTGTTGACTTGAAATCTTAGTAATTATATCAGGTGTCTTGTGTTACTGGCTGTCTTTGTCACATACAGTCACTGATTCACCAAGAGATCTTGACAGCTGTGGGCTAATAACTAACAGAGTCCCTAGAAAGGATGTTGGGCAAAAACTGCTGAAACTGAGGCCCGGAAGCTGAGGAGAGAGCTCGTACCTGCCTGTGAGAGTTCTGTGCAGTCCCTCTTACCATGTGTGGCATGCCTATTGAGTGGACACAGGGGACCAGAAGGCGTTGCTAATGGAGGCAGTTATGGAATTGGGAGTGAAGGGTGGTCACTTTATACCCATTACTGTTCTTTAGTGATAGGTGAGCAGTTAAGAGGTACTTACTTCAGGGAAGCCAGGGAAAGGAGTTGATGGACTCCGCGGAATAGCAGGAATCATGCCCACAGAGCTACATGTCCCAGATATTTCAAAAGAATTCCATGAGCACTCAGAAGTAAAACAACTTTTAAATAGTCTCTATTTATTTTATTTGACTTCCATTTCTAAAAGTGGCAAATAAACAACTGCCAAGTATATTTCAAACCTTAAGAACAGGATGAAGCTAATACTGTAACATGGAAATTTTGGTATAGTTTATTTATTATAGGTTGAGTTATAGGTAGAAAAGATTTTATTGACTGGTTAACATGTAATCTTGTCATGTCAAAACCATGAGAATCAAAAAAAAAAAAGGCTTAAAAAAGGAGCCAATGAATAGAAAAAAAAATGTTAACCATGGCAATATCCAAATTTGGAGATTTCTGAGATGCTGAGGGGGCAGTCTCCTGCAGCTCATGCCGAAAGGCTTCTGGGGTGGGGGCTGGGCCTTGGCTGGGAGCAGGGCGTGCTGCCTGTCTGCAGCAGCAAGAGCCTCTTTTTCTACGTGACTTCTACTTTGACTGAGGGTAGAAACTGAAGAAGTATTTGCTCTGTACGGGCTTATGGAGTCTATAGATTGAACATTTTTTCCTCCCCACTACTCATGTATTAAATCAGGGCCCTGTGTAGTGGTCTTAGAGGGCTGTGGACTGAAGTGATTTCTGCCGTGAAGGCAAAGCTTCTCCTTAAGGGCATTTGTACCTGTCTGGGGGGCCCACAGAGTCCCTCATCGCTTCCACTGTGTAAGGACACAGCAGGGAGATGGGCTGTAAACCAGGAGGAGGGTCCTTGCCAGACGCCAGTCGGGCTGGCACCCTGACCCCCGACTTCAGCCTCTCAAAATAAAACGTGTGCTGCTTCTCTGAGCTGCCCAGTCTGTGGCACTTTGTTGCAGCTGTCTGAGCGATTTAAGGCACTTAGGACAGTCTGCTAGCTCAGGACTGCCTGCGGAGGATCACAAGTACCCTTGCAGCAGGGAAAGGTCCAGCTCATGGTGAGCACTGCGCCAGCCAGATCCCTCTCATCTGGTTTCCTTCTTTTCTCTTCTTTGGTAAAGTGACAGAGTACACTGTGTCTCCGTTAATACATTTAATTTGTTTTACGGTTTGGAAAAGGTCTGCATTTGTGCTTCTGTGGGGGAGTTGGGCACGGTCATGTTTGCCAGCCCACGTCCAGTTCACAAATGGTTGCCCAAATTTGCTAACTGCTTTGGCTTGCAAGCGGAGTTGTTCGCAAGCAGCATTTGTGACCCAGGATACTACTGTATGTGACTCAGTGCCCCTCAAACATAAGACAGTCTTTCTGGCTATTTATAAATAGGGGAGGGGCTTGCTGTACAGAACTTTGAAAAAGATTGGGTCACAGATTTGGTGCCGTTAGTTACTTCAGACATTGGAGGTCTGTAAAGCATTAAATGATTCTGGCGGTAGCCGTCAAAATAGACACATAGAACAGGCAGACCCCCAAATGTTAACAGATTTGACAGGTCTAGGACTTAATTGCTTTTTAATGTCAATCAAACAGAACCCACTTTGGCTTCTTGGCCAGGCTTCTACAGGCCTATTAAAACCCTATGATGCTGAAAATATGAAGCTCAATATTTGTAAAATGTGTAAACAGGATAGCCTTTTTTCTCCCTCACCATGTGGTTGAGAAATTAAAACTGGGGCATTTCAGTTTGATACCTTCTCAAAAATAATCCCATGATGGGGCCGGGGAGATGGCTCAGTGGAATAAGCGCTTCCAGGGCAAGCAGTAGGGCCTGAGTTCAATCCCCGGTTCCACCAAAAAAAAAAAAAAAAAAAAAAAAAAAAAAAAAATCCCATGATAAGACTCTACTTTATTCTCTTTTCAAAGTTGCTAAAATTTATAGGCTTTTTTAAGACCTTAATTTATATGCCAAACCAAGGGAGGAGAACGCTGTGTAGCTTTATGCTTGGCGGTGTGCATTTAGTTGTGCCATCTCATTCAGTTCTCAGTCTGCTGAGGCTGCCACAAAAAATACCACACAGCAGGGATTTATTTTCTCACAGTTCTGGAGATAACGAGGTCCAGATCTGAGGTGTGGGCAAGTCTGTTTCCCTGAGGCCTCCCACCTTTGCTTTTAGGCAGGTGACTGCTGTCTCCCCGTGCTCTCCCTGAGCATTTCCCAGGCCCTCCATTGCCCACAACTTCATTTCCTCTGTTTGTGCAGATCCCCCTCACACAGGGCTAGGGCACAGCCGTGTCAGTCTGTCTTACTTACCTCTTTAAAGGTGCTGTCTCAAGACGGTCTCGTGCTCAAGCACGTGGGACTTAGGAGCAGTTTTCGGGGGATGCAGCTCAGCCCATCACAAGCAGGGCTTACGCAAAGGTCCTTTTCTTAGCTTGGAGTGAGGACTTACATTCCCGATGGTGGGAAGAGGGTCTTTCTGGGGAGGATGCTGGGACTGATGCCTTGGCCTTCAGAGCTGGACCAGGTGGGCGGCCCTTGATTTCATGCCCGCTTCTCCAGAAGGCTGTTGAGCACCTGCCTGAAAGTTCCTGTGAACAGCCAGCAGCTGCTGTTGGGCAGTGAGTGCTAAACCCACCCGCCACTGCAGGCTAAATATCTGTTTGGTACCTGTTATATTTATAATAATACTTCTTGTGCTACTTAAAAAATTCATGTCTCCATTTAACAGTGAGTAAGAGAGTAAATGGAAACTACATCGAACCATAAATTTATAAATACTATTATCACACATATATACATTTTAATGTAGCATAAATTATTAGGCATTTACTACTGTAGACCTTCTTTGTAGCTATAGTTTTGTTTGTATCCAAATAATCAAAAGAATGTATTTGTATGTTAGTTTAAAAGTCATTTATTCGTAAGTCATATTAATCTATTTTTGATACATGTAAGCACATATTTTAGAATGTCAGTGTGCAATTAGATATTCTTAGCACATGTCATTCGTGAAAAGCACTTTAAGTACATTCAATTGAGCATAATTAAAATATCAAGATATGTAGTCTTCATATACATTTTGCTGCTTAATTTTTTAAGTAACTATAAGTATCTACCATGTGAATTCCAATTAAAGGGAGGTGATCAAATTAAGGTTATATTTAATGCTTTTAGTTTAAATATAACAAATTATACCATGTTAAAATGTAGTGCTATATTTTCTGTGGACAACACACTAATAATGGCTTTTATGTTTTATATTCAAGACTGGTAATATTCTCTGAATAGTCTCAAGACCATTGACTAGAGCAGCTGCAGGAGGATAATAAGAAAACATGCCTTTTCATCTTAAGAGGTCTTTTGACCTGAACCCCAGATCCGTGGGAAGAATGTTTAGGAATACTGTCTTGATCAGTAAAGAAGTGCTACAAAAGGCCTGTCTTGTTCATATGGGTGAAAGGAAATGGGCTGTGGAGAGGAGGAACTGGTGCTTCTGAACCAGGCCTTTAGGTCCTGTGTTGAGGCATCTGGTGTTTCCTGTCATTAGGGCGTGAGCACAGGCACACCTGTTGGGCCTAAAAATCATTATTGATTTCACGAGAGTCACTGTTCTTGGAGTACTTAGAGTAAATGGGGTACTATATTAGGATTCTGGGTTATATTGCCTTTCCAAATACCTTATTTCCTGGAATTTTGTTTTTAAAAATGAACTAGCTGTGCCACTTCCCACCATGGAGTTCCCTGTGCAGTTAGAAATGTCAGCAATGAAGTAAATCTCTGTGTAACAAGGCAGGAGAAATTTGGGTTGTAAAGTTGTAAGGAAGAAGAGAAGAAATCAAGCTTTTGAGAAACATCTGGGCCTTGACCTTAAAGTAGTTGTGATTGAAGGTACATTGCACGTTTTTTTCCCCAGACTATCTAGTCCATTTCAGAGAGAATATATTAGAAGAAATAAACTGTAATTTTACTTTGAGCAGTGAGAACAGTATCATGTGAAAATTTAGAGTGTTGGGAAATAATGGTGCTTTGTGTGCATAGAGCCCTATTCATTGAAGAGCTTGGAGCTCGGGCTCGTGTGGCCATACTTGTAGTTTCCACAGTCTCATTTCCCGTTCTGGTTGTGCTTAGCCCTCCTGGACACAACATGTATTTGTCAGGACTGTGGGCCTCAGGTAGGAATCATAGCAGCTGAAACCATTGTAAGGCGATGTGAACTTCGGTTTGTATTGGTAGAAAAGTGAGACGTGCATTACTTTCATTGTGAGCCTCTGTGCTTTATTTAGGTAAAACCTGTCCCAATGTAATCATTTTGTAGGCCCATTTGAAACACTGAAATCATCACCAGTTGCACTTTTCTGAATTTAAAGCATCCCTCAAGGGCTCAGATTGGCATGCGTTGGAGATCTTAGCGGCACTAGTCTGGCTTGCTCATGATTTATTGACTAATCCACATAGAAAACTTAGATGCAAATCAGTTATAATGTGTCTAGAGAAACATCTTTTCTCCATATTTCTTGAGGCACTGTAGTGTCTTTGAGTCATTTATCTCCTACACAAAGACTTGTCAAATGATGGGGGTTCCAGTCCATATAACCATATTGGTCAGAGATCAGCTAGATACTGTGGTCAAATAAGAAAAACTGAAAATGAATCATTTTGATAAAAGCTCATTTCTTTGACAGTCAGAAAGGCAGCATACAGCTTCCTACCTGGAGTTTATAATCAGGGCAGTCTGGGTTCAAATTTGGTCCCTCTACTAGATGTAATTCTGTGCTGCCATTTCTTCATCTCCAGAATCCAGGGGTAATGTTGGTGTGCTCATGGCCGAGAGGCTATGGAGAATGTCTGTGGAGAGTGTATAGCTTGCTGTCTGCTACCTTGATAGTCTTCTGTATATGTCTGGTCTGGCCTCTGGCAGCGGGGAGGAAAGAAAAGAGGTTTGCAGGGTCATAGAGTTAGGACCTTATCTTGTTTCTGGTCACACTGGTAGACAATTTGAACTTCAAACATGAGTCTCAAAATGACTACCCCCACCTAAATGTTGGGAAACCACTGGAAATAGTCCAGAGTTCACAGTGCAGAGCCACTTACTGGTGGAAAGGCTGCAGCCTCCAGGTATGAAAATCAGAAGGGTGGGAGTAGCTCATGCAAAATGAAAGAGGAAAAGTACCCTGGAGGAAAAAGCAGTTGGAGACTTGGAGTCTACTACTAGATTGGATTATTTCCTTCTGCTGGGAGAACCCTAATGCATAGTAAACTGCCATTTGGAAAATGCAGACTTTGCCAGCTGGTAAGAGAGAGTTCTGTACCAGCCACTGATTGTTATACAGTGAAATGTTAGGCCTCCCCGCAGTGTACTTCCACACCATTTGAATTCTTCAGCGCACGGTGTCTCCTGGCTAATTAACTACTTTGTATATGCAGATGAAAAGGTAACTGTGCGCTCTGTCAGCGCTTGAAGCGTAAGTCCACAGAAGCTGGACACTGTGCCCAGAAGGTTGGTAAGTTGTTTCCTTTTCACAGCGTATGAAATGGATGATAAAATGCATCAAAATCCCTTTTTAATTAAAAAAAAATTTTTAAATTTTTCAGGAGGTTTTAGTCCATGATCCACTGGCTCCAAGGCAGGGTGGCATGGGACAGGGACAATAGCTCAGAGTTGCAGAAAACAGCAAAAAAGCAAACCAAGCCTCTTTTGCTGCTGTTTGCTGGCCCACACCATCCCTGTGTCCTCTTCCACAAGTTTAGGAACTTTACAAAATAAGGGCCCTGGCCCCCTACTGAATTACTTAGTTAACCTTCTAAACTTCTCAGGTTGATGCAATGTATCAAACATTATAACCCATCCCTTGTCAACTTGGCAGCCAGACATATTTCTTTAACCATTTTCCAAATACAAAGACATTCTTATTATTTCAAAACTTGACCATTATAGCACTGGTTTAACAACCTTAATAACTAGTATTAAATCTATCCATATTACCTTACGCGAGAACCACACCATTTGCCCTTGGCCCCCGAAAAACTTACGCACATTCCTTTGTGCAGAAGGCACGTAGTCCATCTCTGTTGCCAAAGTCCTACAGATTCAGCATTATTGAAAAGTCCAAGTCTCTGAGATTTACGTCAGACTCTCAGCTGCAAGCTCCTGCACTAATGAAAGTTAAACACTTCCAGTATTCAGTGGCACAAGATAGACGTCTTTATTCCAAAAGTCACAATGGGGATGCAAAGGATTGAGACTAAAACAAGCCCAAAATCTAGCAGGACAGAGAGTAAGTCATGTATTTCTGTGTCCAGCAGCTGAAGTAATCTGTAGCAAACTGTGAGCTCTGAAGGATTTCAGCGAGTCCATTCCTGTGGCACCTCCAGTGGTGCTGGCCCCCCCAGCGCCTCCTGGGGCCAGCGAGCTCCCTCCTCACAGCTTGCCTTAGGTGATCCACATTCCTACCTTTTCCAGACTTCGGGGGTCTCCACTACGCCTTCAGCTTCATACAGCTGCACACACTGCCTGGCCTCCCAGGCCTTCTGACATCGGGGCAGAAGCCTTCTTAACCACATAACTCTTGCGTTCTGTGTGTACCAGCACCACAAGGATGGTGCCACAGCTGCAAAGGTACCAAAGTTCCCTCTCTTGGCTGTAGGGAACAAGAGTCCCTGGATCGCTGGGCACTGTCAATCTAGTTTTGAGGATCAAATTTTCTATGCTGCTGCCCTTCTGATATATGGTGTTCTGAGGTCTTCTTTTCAAAGCAAGGTCTTTCACTTTTGCAGTTTTGAGTCTGCAAAGGGTGGAGGAGACTTGGTGTTTCTTGCAATGCTGTCAGGCCCTCTTTTCTATCCTGTTCCCTCTCAGCAATGGAGATCTCTCATCTCTCTCTTTGTAGTTCACAATTTGTTTTGTTTGTTTGTTTGTTTTCAGAACCAGGGATTGAACTCAGGCCCTTGCGCTTGCCAGGGAAGCACTTATTCCACTGAGCCATCTCCCTGGCCCTGTAGTTCACAATTTGGCCCGAGCTTTCTTCTGGTCAAACTCACAATGTCTTAAATCATTCTGCTGAGCTCTTTACTCTTGATTCTCTGTATAAACCTGGCTAAAAGCCCCCAACAGTAGCTATGCCACAGCCCCAACTTTCAATTTCATCTGCCTTGAAATTTCTTCTGCCAGATTAATTAGTCCAGTGCTCTTAATCTTAATCTCAAGCAAAGTCTGTAGACAGGAGTAAAATGAAGACTGTCTTTGCCAAGCTATAATATGTATTGTCTGGAGTCCAGCAGCCAGTGCCACCCTTCTTCTGGTAGAAAGCTCCTGAGCCTGTTTTTTTTATGGGATTTCTGTCAGCCTTTACCAGGATTCCTGTCAGCCTTCTGGTCTTCTGAGGTCTGACCAGAATAGAATGCCCCATACAGAACAGCCTTAGGCATTCCAGCTCTACTCTTTTAGGTGCTATCTCCAAACCTTTCCAAACTCTTCCCACAAACCATTCCCAAAGGCTCTTGAACCAAATGGTCAGGTATAGTCACAGCAACAACCCCACTCCCTGTACCCAGTTCTGTCTTGGTTAGTTTTCTCTCATTGCTAGGACAAAATACCTCCACAGTTTGTGGCGATTTCAGTCCATAATCAGCTGGCTCCAAGGCAGAGTGGGATGGCACAGGGGCAACAGCTCAGGGTGGCAGAAGGCAGCAAAAGCAACAAGGAAAAACAAGTCTGTTTTCCTACCTTACATTGTATGCTGGCTATCCATCCACATAATCCCTTGCCCTCCCTTTCCACAAGTTTAGAATGTTTACAAATAAGGACCGTGGCTCTCTGCTAAGTCCCTTAGGCAACCTAAAAGTCTCAAGTTGACACAGTGTATCAACTAGAACAGGCTAGGTACAGATATGTAACGTTGGTGTTGTGTCTTCCACTGTGTGGGTTGAATTGAAAAGCAGTGCATGAGTGTTCACACATAGACTCATCCCCAGGTGTCATTAAATACTGTATCTTCCTGTCACAGATGAGACTAGCTTTATCCTCATTTGTTGTGAGGAGCTAAAATGTTACTTTACCACTGATTCCAAGGGATCTTTTGTTCTCTTTCTTGGTCTGATACACCGGAACTTCACTTGTATCTCCTTGGTCATATCCTGTTCCATTTCATTCTATTGCTCTGTGTCTCTGAAGTACAGACAGTAAGGGTAACTACCAGTTGGGAGTGTCTGCCATGACAAAAGTATTCGCCAACTCTTTGTATGTCATGAAATCCAAGACTATATTTTGTCTTTCATTACTCCTCTGTTGGGGCCTTGTGCTGTTTTGCTTAGCACAGAATAATTATCCTTTTCTGTGTTTTATCTCTTTATTCTCTCCCCTTGGATCTTTTTTCCCAGAGTTACCCAAAATAAGTTTTCACTGTCCCTGACTTGCTGTCATAAGTAACTGCCATTTCCTCATGTTTCTTTCCTCCCAAGGTGTGGGCTACCTGGGTTTTGAATTCTTCAGCACCCGCTCTGTCATTCCCACCCCTCACCTTGACTTTGCCTGCCGGGGTCAGGAGGCATTGTTGGCCATCTCATCTCCCTTCTGTGATCTGTGAGCCCCTTTCTTGGCTTTGGTGCCCCAATACCATTCAAGTAAGTCAGACGTTTCCTGTGGCTTCTGAGGTTTCTCACTAACAGGTTTTCTTCTTCTTTTCAACCCTTGTAAGTTCCTGCCCTCAGTTCTGTTTGGATTATACCCTCATCTACATGACAAGCTCTTCTACATTGCTGAATGTCTCAAATTTATCTTTATACCCCCTGCCCCAGTTAAACATATGCAGAAGTCTGGGTCCTTTCCTTGACCTCCCATGTTCTTCCAAACACTGTTGGTCTCTGTTGCACCTATTACCCATCACTCCACCTCATTACAGATGTAATTATTCTAATTGTGGTCTTTTTCTCTCCACTAGTCTGCTAAAACCCTAATTGTTATCCCTGCCTCAGGGCTCTTTCCTAATAAGCCCATTTTCCTCTGCTACCCTGGCAGCTTCCTGAGGCACATGGATACTAGCAGAACTGCTCCTTAGCCCAAGGTTCTGTGTCCTGGGCCTCTTCCCAAGGCCAGTGTGGGGCAGGTAGGTAGTGCGCAGTCCTGGCTTGCAAGCTGTGTACTGGACTTCCTATGGTTGGCCCCACAGTCTTATCTTCAGCCATGCATTCAGCTCCTTGCCGTCTATAGTGCTGCCGTCCTTCGTGCTGCCTTGCCAGCAAATCCACTCAGGCTCTGGCATCCAGCAGCTTTAGCTTAGCATCCAACATGGTTCTTCCTGCATGACCCCAAGCAAATTAAATCATTTCTTTTGCTCCTTTCAGTCTGTTCCTTCATAAAATCAAGGTAATATTACTAATTTTATGGTATTATAAAGACTAAACAAATTTATAAACTCTCAGCATGATTCCTTGTACCAAAAACCCTCAGGAAATTCTGTCAGATGATGAGGTAGATCTCATAATTATCCTTATTAAAATTTCACTTGATGAACATGGTACCAGATCTTAGCCATCCAAGCATAAGGTGCTCTTTCACTGTGCTGTCAAATACCCTCCTGGATTATCTCAGTCCTGGGTCCACTTCAGTTGGCAGCTTACAAACTGTAACCCTGTGTGCTTTGTAGCTTCCCAGAATATTTCTGGGAGAAACCGTGCCTTTAAGCTGCCATACCAACTTGGCTGAACCTTAGCTCTTACTGTATATGACAGTTATCTTTCCGCATGTGCCAGCTCCAATATTTGTGAGGCCTGAGTTACTGAACTCTGTGGAAAGTCTTGTTCTTGGGCAAGCAGCTGTATTGTTTTGCGGCAGCTCCCAGAATGAAATGACATAGACAGTATGATTTAAACACCAAAAATTTGTTTCATTGCTTTTCTGGAGGCTGGAAGTCCAAGCTCAGTTTGTTGGCAGGCTGCTTTCTTGAAGACTCTCTCCTTGGCACAGCCCTGCAGCTTTACCTGGTCTTCTCTACGCTTGCATGTCTACGTGTAAATTCCTATACTTGTAAGCATAAGTGAGACAGACCCATTTCTCTTCATGAAGACCTCATCTCCAAATACATGTAGAGTATATGTTCTGAAGCCCATAGGTTAAGGTGTTTGGGGGGTAGTCATAGTAAATGGATTCATGCTGGAACAAAATTCAACTCCAAAAATTGTTTTAATCTTTCTGTGCTTCATTTTATAATCATGTAAAGTCTAGGAGAGGCCTCTATTTCATGGACTGAAGATACACCTGAACAGACCAACACCCTTGTGACCAACACTTGGTATTTGATGAATGTCAAGTAGCTGAGCCCTTCAGGTTTCTAGGTAGCAGGAATGATTTTGCACTCATCTTGTGTCCTTGTAGTCCCCAAGACAAACTTTAAATGTGATTGCTTAAAAGTATTTGGTAAAAGAATATGTGAATGAAGAGAAAATAAGTCTTTAATAGATATGTTTGTTTCTCAGATGTCATAACAAAGATTATAGCAAGAGGCCGGGGAAATGGCTCAGTAGAATAAGTGCTTGCCTAGCAAGTGCAAGGGCCTGAGCCCAATCCCCAGTTTTGCCAAAAATAAATAAATAAATAAATAAATATAATAAAAAAGATTTTGGCAAGAACTACATAGAAAAATCAGGTCCTCACTGCCAGTACAGTATGCCACACTGGATTTGGCATGGAAAATCTCCCCATCTTATTTGCTACAGACTCTAAAACATCATAGGGGAATGACTTGTGACAAAATTGCACATACAAAAAGGCCAGTATCTTCACACAGCCGGAGCTCGGAAGTGATGAAGGACACAAAGACATTGTACACAATAGGTGTTCCTGTTCCTGTCCGTTGTCTGCCGATTCAGCTGTCTTTGATCTTTGGAGAAGAGGAGCATGGCTGAGGTACTGTGAATGAGTAATAGACCAGGAATTGGGATCGCAGCAGGCGGTTTGCTGCTCAGCACTCACGCCTTGGATATAGCTGCACCCGGCACCTGATGATAAGCATCTTCTCTCGGGGCCGGAGAGTCTCACGGTTCCTTCCAGCCTGGCTCCAAAGAGCCTGTTTCACCTTTGACACCTTGCAGCGGGCCACTGTGATTCTCTAGGTTCTTTCTTTCTGAGGCCACCAGAGGCTGTGGGGCCATCACTATTTTCTCGTAGCACTGCACCCTTCCTTCCCAATGCATCTGTTTCCTGCGGCCCTCTGCAGTGAATTTGCCCCTTGTATCAACCTGATGGATGAGAATGCATTTTGCTGTAGTATAGACCTGGTGCTGTTGATTGGTTTGAAGTTAAGGAATTGGGTATAAGTCTATATTTCTATCATGTATCTTTTAACCTTTATGGATATCAGTAAAGATCTAAAATAATAAAAGTTCTATACTAAAAATTTTATCCTTTAATAATGGCATCAGTTGCTTAGGAGATAAGAGGTAAAATACAAAAGTTACTTGGAAATATTGTGAAAAACCAGGATTAGAAATCAGTCTTCAGGAAGCTGATTCTCAGAATTGGCAGGGACCCTGGAGAGGGTAGAGTGAAGGGATTCTTTACCCCCACGGCACATAATAATCATGTAAGCAGTTACTTTTAAAAGACCAACAAAGAAGTTCCTGTTTAGTTGTGCAGAGCGGGGTGCAGCAGTCCCTGCTTTTTACAAGCTCTGCAAGGGATTGTGGCATGCAGCCTTGGAAGGAAACCACCACCCTGGGGGAGAGAGAGAACCCAGCCCCCGTGGGACTGTCGCTCTGTCCCGAACACGGCGAGAGCTCCTGGACATGGGTCATCGCTGTGCCTCATGACAAGTGTCACAGCTTGTGTCTGCATGCCCCCACAAAGCCACATGCCGTCAGGCGGGGCTTTTGTGGAGGTCGCAGGACCGACAGTGTGTCATGCTGGTACTGATTCATGGCACAGTGCTAGAATCAAGACACCAGGATTAAGGTGGTGAGTGCTACCCATCCTAAACGGCCTGCATAAAATACGTAGGACAGGAAGAGCTGTGGGTGACCCTTGCTGCTTGGCCATGGACTGTTCTTCTCTGCAGAGCCTGTCTTCCATGTGTCACCATGCCTTGGAACCCATCATTTATGACCTGAAACCTCTACAGACTGTGTGCTAAATAAACCTTTTCTCCTTTAACTTGTGGATGGTGTTTGTCTCAGCAGCACAAGAAAAATAACTAAGATTCTGTAATGGTTGGTGCTGCGTCCACTTGGCAAGATTAGAAGTTTAAGCAACTCAGCAGGGGCTCAGAGTCCTCATTTTCTAAAGGTCCTGGGCCTGTAAGAAGGGGGGCATGGAGGTGGTGCGAGTGCTGTGCCCGCCCTTTGTAGCCTGCGTACAATGTGAGGGAGGAAGAGGGGCCTGCTGCTGTGCCCCCCCTCTGCTCTTGCTGCCTTTGCTGTCTTCTGCCACCTTAAACTGTGGCCTCTCCACCATGTGCCACCCTGCCTTGGAGCCAACTGCTAACAGACTGACACATCCACTAACTCAGCCAAGCAAACCTTTCTTCTCTTAATTCTGAGGGTCAGGTATTTAGTCTCAGCAATGAGAGAATAACCAAGATAGACACTAAGTGAGGTACTTTGACAGACAAAAGAACTGAGGCTGATGTTCGTGTGGGGTAGCCAGCACTCCCACTGCCACTGTTGATACTACACGGGTGAGGGCACACTCATTCCTCTTTACATCAAGATCGATGTTCTCTGAGTGCTTTTCATTTTATCCTTCCTAGAGATAATCTTACCCTCTGGAGGGAGTTTTGTGAAATCAGTTGTCAGGCTAATTCCATCTCACCATGCTTGTCTCAACACTTCTGTCTCCATGAAATAATTTTCTTATGTTAAGTGTTTGTGCCTATTTGTAAGTCTCTGGATCCTGGTTTCTTGTTCATCTGAAGAGATTTCTGGTTCAGAGGCCCCAGGAGAATCCTAACTGTACGCTTAGCGTGCTTGCCAGGCTTAGTCCACTTCATCTCCTCGTCCTGCCGACCTTCAGTTACTCGCTTGCTGGCGCACAGGAAATAAGGGCTCTCAGGCCAGGCAGGGGTTGGTTCTTCCATACCCAAATGGGGTGACAGCGCATGTGCAGAGCACAAACAGGGAGCAGAGCGCCTTCCTGTGGGTCTTCTGGGCACGTTGGCGTTTGGGAGTGTCCTCTCACGCTCTGCTTCCTACTTCTTGAGACCCTTTCTTTGGCCTTTGGTGAATCCAGTCCATCCAGCCTGTTCTGCCACGCTTAGATGAAGGTAACAGGAAGTCATGGGGAAGAGGAGATAGAGAGGGGAAGCCTGCGGGTAACAAGCACAGGAGAAAACTGCTGCCATGTGCCTGTAGAGAGAGGAGAAACCCTTGCCCTGTTTAAGAGCAAGTATATCCTTTCAAATGTATCAAATTGATAAAAACAGAAAAACGATTTGATTTAGTAACTGAATATTTTTTTGTTAACATTGTATATATTATTATACATAGTTATTGATTTTTCTGTACAGAAGTAACTCCAGATCTATAGAGAAAAAATTAAAAGTATAGACAAAATAAACTGTTGGTAAACTTTCTGCCTCCCAGCTACCACATTAATATATGTTTTCCATGTGTAAACATGCAAGGGTTTCTACTTAGCACTGTATGTAGAACATTTTTCTACAATATGTTCACTGGCTACACGGCATCTCAATGCGTGGATATACTCAAAATCATTTAATTTATCTCTTGCCACTGGGTATTACGTTGTTTCTAATTCTTAGTTCCAACTATCATAATCCTTCAGAGACCATCCTTGTAGCAAGTTATAATTAATACAGATCATTTTGTGCAGTTACATACATTAGGAACTGGAAGTTGAGACTTGTAAGAGGTAATTTTAAAGGATGTTTATAACATATGAGGGTCGGGGGAACCAGAGAGACCACCAGGCATGGAAGGCAACATGGCATGGGAGTTATGGTACCTGGGTGTGGGCCAGCAGAAAGTGATAAAGATGTCAGCGGGGAACAAGGAGAAGTGTGTCCCTTCCCTAGGGTTGGAAAGAAGACAGGACCATTACGTGGGAAGATTTTAGTCAGCATCTGTAGTCAAAGTTCTGTGGCATTCTTGCGCCTCAGTGGGCAAAATCCTTGAAGCATCTGTTAGGTATTTAAAACAAAAAAATTTTTAATCTATATTTATTTGGTACAGGGTCTCACTGTGCAGCTCAGACTCCTAGTGATACTCCTGTCTCAACCTCCTCAGCACTGGGATTACAGGCATGCACCACCATGCCCAGTCCCGTGTCTGGCACAGCCTGCCCAGTGTTCCAAGGCTGGCATGGCATGCAGTACTCGGGATCGAACTCAGTTCCTTGCAGTTGCCGTACAGGCGCCTAGACCACCAAGCCATCTCCCCAGCCCCTCTGGTATAAATTTCCAGCTGTCTCCAGATGTCCCCAGGACCTGGGAGTCCTGTCTTTCCTCCTTCACACCTGAGCTGGCCGATGAGTTCCCTACTGAGAACCCGTTGTTCTGCGGGCAACGGGTTGGGAGCGAGGAGAATCCAGTCTAAGCTGAGCCTCACAGCGCTGACCCACAGTTTACCTGTTCCCGCGATGACGTCTCTGGAGCTGTGAGGCCCAGCACCGTTGTCCATCTTTGCTCTAGGATGTGGCTACATAATACAGTGATGAATTGTGCTGTGTATTAATCTGCATCTGGATCATACAGAAATGTATATTATGACAAGGGATAACAGGTTGAAGTACACTATAAAAGAATATAATTGCTTGTGATAAATACAGGCTTAGCTTCAAAATAGCTAGCTTAAAGTTTCCTGTGTAATGCACTTTAAAGATTTCACTGATGATCTTGGATGTGTGGCGTACAGCCTTTGCTGGAACGAAATAACTCATTTTGTTCAAAGTTTGGGCCATAATTGATTTAATGTGTATTTTTACTTATTCAGCATGCCATTTATCTCATATGAGAAAAATAATTCTAGAGACAGGTGATACATAAGTGAAATTATAAGAATCATTTCACAATACTTCATGATCTACCCAATTGTTTTAAATTTCTTTTCCATCTAAGTTTTTATGTTCTCTGCAATTGTTGAATCCTTGCCAGAACCCTGAAATCTGTTACTCAAGAGTATTCATCCTCTCATTTCTGGGATCTGTGTCTTACTTGGATGCTAGTTGCTTGGTGTTACTGCTTGTGTGCCCTTGGCTTCGAGCAGGGGCAGGGGACAGTTGGTTTTGCCTCACGAAATCTTGGCCATTTTACCACGCGGACTCCTTTGGCCTCTTCCAACCTTGACGTGAGAGGTAGCGCTTCTTTATGTGAAGCTTCCTAGACAGGAACTGTATTTTGATTCAAACTTGTAATCACCAGTTATTTTAATTGATGAGACTATAGGCTGTCAGAGTAGACTTCTGAGCTTGGCTGAGAATACTTGCTCATCTTTACCTGACCTTTTCTCATCTTTGATCCTAAACCTTTTCTTTTTCTCTTCAGGCTGGAGGCTCACAGGTGATTTTCACAAATCCTTTAGAAATCGTCAAGATCCGCCTGCAGGTGGCTGGAGAGATCACTACCGGTCCCCGGGTCAGCGCGCTGTCCGTTGTCCGAGACCTGGGGTTCTTTGGCATCTATAAGGTAACTCTGCCCTCAACCATTTATTTGCTTGCTTTC
Source organism: Octodon degus (assembly GCF_000260255.1). Classification (NCBI taxonomy): domain Eukaryota; kingdom Metazoa; phylum Chordata; class Mammalia; order Rodentia; family Octodontidae; genus Octodon; species Octodon degus. The sequence goes on from NW_004524626.1 coordinate 1,642,436, forward strand.
TCATCTCATGAGTTAGCGTATGGTGATTTTTTTATGTCTGGGTCTAGAGAAGACATCCCATGCAACTCTTGGGACATCTTCACGCAAATTAGAAGGCAGCCTTTGTGCCTTCCACCAAAAAGGTGCCCCTACAGGTGCACAAACCCAGGACAACCATGATGTGAATGGCAGCATCTGAAATCGTTCAAGATAACTTTTAGCAACAGTGTTGGCTGGAGCTTAGTCAGCTTCGCACTCATGCACAAAGCGAATTCTCAGTGCCGTCCTGCATGAGGGATAGGCACACGGATCCCTGGCTCCAAGTGTTACAAGATAGGCCGAGTTCAGCTTGAGGAGAAGGCCGCACCAGCTAGGGACTCACAGTATCATCTGGTCCTGCACGTTTGGGCCAGGCTTTCTCTGTCTGTGCCTCAGCTTAGTTATTATAAAGTCTAACTCTTTTTCATTTGGAAAATGACCTTGCAGAGCGATTGTAGAATAAAACTTTAAGTGTTCTTGAAAGCTGTTATTCACACTTATCTTCTACAGTGTTTGAGTGGAATATACTAAAATCATCTTCACGTATATGTCCAGCGCTAAAGCATTATTGAAAGAAAAAGTTTTAAAGGTTCTTTTAAAATATTTTATATTAATTTGAATAAGCAGGCCTTTAAGAATATAGGGGGAAAGTCAAATGTCTATTTAAACGTCGTAATTATTGATAACTCATTTACAACTTACACAGAACTGTGTCATTTGCTTAAAATTAATATTACTTTGTTTCTGTAAAATTCGGGTTGGTTTCATTGTAAGAGAGTCAAAAGTTTCATTCATGCTGTTCATACAAGTGTTAAACCAGGGTTCGGTCAGCATCCACTTTTTGGATCATGTGTGAACACGATCCTGCAGAGAACATTGTCTGCCTTTCTAACCCCACACTGTGCAGGATGGAGTGCTTTTGATCATCACTTGCAATCTTGTTGCAGAGAATTTTATTCCATGTGCACAGAGCTCTGAGCCAGGTGATTACTTTTCTCTTACTCCCAGTTCATCCTGCATGGCAGTGACTGACCCCATAACGTGTAACTTGCTATGCTGCTGAAGAGAACCTCTAAATAACTGGTCATGACAGTCAACACAGGATGTAGTCTTCCTGCTTTTTCTCCCTCACCTGAGTTCTACAGGTGACCTTAGGAATCTAGAAGTAGTAACAGTTGAGGTTGTTTCAAATCTGCACCCAATGCTTTTCAAGGTCAAGTGGTTGGAAGAGTACCCCATGATCTGAGCCTTCTTCAGGATTAAATGCAACCCTCTTTAATAGGACTGAGATCAGCATGGAAAAATTTTCCTTCTTTATTAAAAATATTGCCTATTTACTTAGACATATGTCCTATTTAGGAGTAAACATGCTGTTTGTTTTTTTTTTTAAAGCAGTACATAAGATGTTCCATCTGTGATTGTGCAGTGAACACTGTGTTCTATAGCTGTTTTATCAGTTTATTACCCAGGTGTAAGAAATAAACAGTATTGTCATGAGACATAGCACAGATCAATTTGAAGGGAAGTCATCTTCTTTTCTAAATTTTTAGGCAGGCTCTTGCAGTCGATAACATGATGTGGCAGCTTGTCATTTTGACAGGATGCCAAGCAGTCTTTCAGGAGGCTGTCTGGTGAAAAGCACTTGGGTACTATGGCAATGACTGTTATTGAAATGTCTAGGTGGATAAAGTGGTAAAAACTTGTTTGCTGATACAGAAACACACTGTTAAACTACTTGCAGATGTGATACGAGCCCAAGACTTAGTGCTTTTCATCTTCACAGTATTTTATAACTTTAATCCTCTTTAACGCTCCTTGGAAGTAGTTGGTATCCTGATTTTGTAGTTGGGTGAGCAGACGCTGCCAGCCTTGGTATTTGAGCTGAAATTGAGGCTCTGAAGTTGCTTGCTTCCACTTTTGTGCTAAAATTGCTTTCCTAAAATGAGCAGGATTGCTCAAGTTTGAGCAAGAGCACTCTACCATATAAAGTTAGTTTAATCACTGGTCTAGTGGTTTAATCGAGTTCAGAGGCATTCCACAGGGCTTGGCACTGTGTACAACATGGTGTTTTTGGTATACTGATAACTACCAATTGAGTCACTAGTGCTTTGAGCTGGGAACTTGGTTTCATTGTAAGAAAGTGATTTAGCAGTCTCCAAGTTCTGTTGGCTATCCTTATCAGCTAACGTGGCAGAGCCTGGAAGTCTCTGTTTCCCAGACGACATCTCTCTGTGGTGAGAACTTCTCTCAGTGGACCAGGTCAAAGCACCACCCTAGGTGCTTAATCTCGCTTGTCCTGCAAACCTGGTTTCCAAGCCCACCCCACCTAAACCTACTCTACTTCACCCTTCCAAGGTCCAGGATCATTCTAGCAGGTTGGGGAACAGCTTTAGTGTTGCTGTATAGTTTCATGTGTGTTTATTTGGGGAGAATGCTTTTTGGTAATACAGTATTTCTCTGTAGACTATAAATGACCACCTAAAAATGTTAAGCCTGGTATGTGTCCCCTGATTGGGTCTTTAAAAAGGAAACCACTGTCCAGGTTTTAGTTGGGACAGGTAATCTTTCTCCTGGGATGCTCTTGTTTGGAGCTGTTAACATGACAATACGGAGCCGGGAGTGGGGAGCAGGCAGCTCTGTCTGTGTGTTTAGGCCTGCTGAGCGCAAGTTATCTAAATTGGACTTAACCAAGCTTTCTGTTTTCCCCTGAATTGACTTGCAAAACGTGACTATTCTGTGACTTTGTGGTAAATGGTAATTAAGATAGTTGCTTTAGAAATACATTTGCAATTAAAAAATGAGGTGTGTATGGTAAACATTTCACATTCCTGAAGTTAGAATAGCTCAAAACATATTTAGTGAACTATGTAAACAAAACTCTCCCTGTGATAACATTTAGAGATAGTTGTATTATACTGGAGATAGATGATTGAAGTAAGAACAGAATAATTAATTGCCTTTGAAAAAGTTCTTGAATATAATATAATTAAGAACTCTACAGTATATACTACCTTTCTGAAAAATATGAGGATGGGCCTGGAGGTTCTGTGGTAAAGCACTTGCTAGCACGTACTCTGGTTTTAATGTCTAGGAGCACAAAAATATTTTTAATGTATAAAATATATGAGAATATAATTCTCTTTCTCTAGGTAACTTTTATTGTGAAAGCCTATGGAGCATAAATGAAGTCCAATAACTTTTATCTTACAGAACCAAGTTGTATCCATCCAACTTTGAAGGTTACCTCTTCCATAGACACCATCAGTCAGTCTGTAAATCTTGTTCTTTAATGTTAAGTGGCAGCGCAGCTAATAGAAATCAAAAGATGCTTCTTTGGGAAGCAGTGGAAGAATTCATATCTCTCTTTGAAGACAAAAAAACAGGGTCACTTGAACAGTGACAGCTAGGGTCCAGCAAGCATTGTTGAACACAGTTTTCAAATTCTAATCACAGATTAAACATTGGCTGTTACTAGAAGCTTGCTTAAGAATGTGGGCTCTGTCTGCTCCATTTTATCAAAGGCATTCATTTCATCCCACTGCATTTGACAGGGTAATTCAAATATATTTTTCATCCATGAACTTCAATGCATGTGAATGTTCATGCATTGTGTATACATAAGTGAGCCATTAGAACTGCTGTCCATGCATTGTGAAAATAGTATATTAATACATTCTTGTCCTGCTAATTGGCTCAGAGTTAATTTTTTTTAATTTTCAAAATATAAGTTGATGTTTCAAATATTAATAATTCAGAAAGATATATGAGAGAAAATAAAGTTACTTCTTACCTCCCCCTTCAAAGAAGAGCCAGTTTTTTTACAGTCTGAAAAAGAATTTTTCTATTTATCTTTTCTTCTTCTCTTGTACATCTAGAGTTGTACCATTATCAATATAGTAATTTTTAACACAAATAGAATATTTTAAATACATTTTGTCTTAAAAACCTCTTCCCTCATTATTCAGAAGACCTGTATACAGTGGTAAAGGTTTGTTGGTTTGGGGCTTTTTTTTTTTTTTTTTTTGCAGTATTGAGATAGAACATTTTTTAACATTTTGCTACTTGTATGTATGTTTCTTTCTAGAGCCGCCTGGGTTGTTAGCAGGTGGCTGTGAACAACCAAGGTGCTATTTGTGCTTTGGTGTGTAGGAAACATCAGCCATCAAGAAAACAAATTTGTGCCACTGGGCCATGCTAAGGACCTTGGAGAAGTAGACAGCAGGGTCCGGGGTGAGGAGGTGGGGGAGGGCTCTGGAATAAGGTGCATAAGCAGCGACCCGAGGAGATGAGAGTGTGAGCAGCCAGCAGAAACGTGCCTGGTGGAAAGCCCCCCATCAGCTTTCCCCTGCTGGTGGCCTACAGCCACTGCGAGGCCTGGGGCTTCCTCCTCTTCCCGTGCCACCTTTCAACCCGGCCCTCCCTGCTGGCCTGCTGGCCTGCTGGCTGCCCGTCCTTTCTTAGGGCCCTGCAGGCTCACTTGCTCTTGCTGGGAAGGACTTTCCTGCAGGTCTCTGCTCAGCAGACCCTCCTGGAATCCGGCCATGCCATTCAGTACCAGAGTCCCTGTGCCAGCTCACTGGGAGCATCTGCCCCACTCTGCTAATTTTCTTTGTGTAACTGTTTGTCCCTTAGTTGTGTGTACTTAATAGCAGAGACTTGTCTTCTTTTAGGCTGTATTTATCACTATTTCTCGTCATAAGTAGGAATCTGATAAATATCATGTTGAGCAATGAATAAAATCGAGGTGTTTCTATGTTATAACAAATAGGTTTGAGCAGCAAAAACTAGGAAATAGTGAATGATGACCAGAAAAGCCTATGATACTGGCAAAGTGGAGTGTAAAAAGATTGTAACTATGAAAACTTCCTTTGCATTACAGTTTGCAGTCTCTTCTACCCTTTCCACTTTGCTTCATCTAGCAAGCTCTGCACTTGGCACTCTGGGTACAAGTATAAATTAGTTTTCTCATGGGGGCAGTAAACCCATTGCCCAGATTCGTGGAACACAGTGGATGTACAGTTGAGAAGCCCTACCCAGCGCGTGTGTGGACAGGGCTTTAACGGAAGTGGTACTGCCTCAGGGCAGGACAGCCAGGAAGGCTTTCTAAAGGGAGTGGCCTTGAGTGAGGAACCATACACAGCTCACCACAAAGAAGGGAGACAAATGGCATGGTTGGAATTGTATTTGAGGAAATACAATTTGATGTCAGTCTGGAGAAGGCTGAGGCGCAGGCAGAGCAGGAATGAAGACAGAGGGGACAGCAAGGAGGATACAGGCTGGCAGAGCAGTGGGGATAGTCAGGCTGGTGTGTCCAGGAGACTTCAGGAGTTGGCCTCTCAAGTTCTGAAAAGTGCAAAATAAAAGCAGATCAAAATCAACTCCAAGATTTCTGATTTAACCACCTGGAAGAATGATGACAACAATCTTTAGAATTTAAGGATATCTGAGAAACTTTTGAAGGCCTTCTTTCTACTATTAGAACTGAGGAAAAAACTCTGAAACCTGGTAAGTTATACTAGCTGGATTATCTAGGTGGGTAGAGATAGGCCTGAGACATGCTTCCTGACTACTTTCCCAGTGTTCTCTTACCCTGAAGGTGTTGAAGGTAAGGTAGTGCCTTGCTCGAGGGTGGGTCCAGCAGATTCTGGCAGGATGCAAGGGTGAGGCCTCCACATTGTGGGAAGCCTAGAGTGGAACTGAGGTGCCTGACACTCAAGTTGCTGGAATATGGGTGGGGAGAGAGCAGTGCAGTGATCAGAGGGAGAGCTGGGAGAACTTCATTGTGGAGGGCAGTGGAGGAGTGGCCAGGGGAGGAGGGGCTGTGTTGCCGGGTGCTGCAGAGACCAAGGAAGGTGAGGAGCAAAAAAAAGGTCTTTGCTTTGCACTTAAAGATGGAGGTTAGTGGTTATCTTTAAGAAATGAATTTGAATAGCCTAGAAGAAGAAATATAAACAGAAACAAATGACCCATCCTGAAAATTTTACTATGAAAGAAAGCAGCAGCAACTAGAATAGAGTCAAAGGGCAAGTGGAGGAGTAGAGGTGAGATATTGCTGTTTCATTTTGTTTTTTCAGTGCTAGAGATTGGAGCACTGAAGACTGTTAGCACTGGGCCACATCCTTGGCCCATTTTAATTTTATTGAGCCTTTCCTATCTGTAGACAGAAAGGAAAAATAGTCACTGAAGACAAGGATTTGAATGCTGTAGCATGTGTGTGAGGGAGGAGAGGGAGGGAGGGGAGGAAGGAAGGGAGGGAGAGAAGTGGGGGAGACAGAGAAGCTCCTTAGAGTTCATGTTTATTGAATCCTGCTTTGCTGGGCCCCATGAGTAAACTTGTGTACTTCTCAGCATTTGATCCTCACTGCAGCCTGTGAGGCTACTTTTTTTTTTTTTAAGTTGTAAGCTGCAGCCTCAGAGAGGAAGGCTTGCTAGATTTAGGTAATTTGTACAAGGTTCATAGTTTGTAAATGGCAAGGCTCGATTTCAAACCTGATCCCATCTCTCTTTGAAACTTGATGTCTCATGTAAAGTTACACTGAGCCAGATCGGAGAGAATATGTGATGGTAATCTAGAGTTCCAGGGAAATATTCATATGATTGCTTGGAGAAACTTACTAAAATAATCCATGTAGAGCACAGAAGACTAGAACTTGGCACATAGTATACGTGATGTAAGTTTTGTTTGTTTTCCTTTGTTTCTTTGATGGTATAGGGGACTATGTTCAGGGCTTTAACATCTGAGGGAAGTGCTGCACCACTTAGCTAGGTCCTCAGATTTTTATTTCGAGTCACCATCTAAGTGAGCTTTGCCAGGCCAGCCTCAAGCTTGCAGTCTCTGCCTCTGTTAGCTGAGTACTACTGAGCACCTGGCATTGTAGGCATGCGCACCAGGCCCAGCTCTGACTCATTCTGGGTTACAGAATGTCTGTTAAAGGACCTTTATGGAAATATCCAGTGCCTTCCGCTCTGCCCCAGGCCTAATTTAACATCCTCTAGGTGAGGCATTCTGGTTTGGACTTACAAATAGCAAACTGAAGGAGGAGCTGCCTTGCTTAGGTGCACTGGCACACTGATCCCTGCGCACAGGGACACTGAGCCAGGAGGTGGGGCACAGTTCTGGGCCAGCCTCAGTGGCTTGCAAGGATGTGCATCAAAATGAAATGGGGGTGGGGCCCTGGAAAGGCTGCGAGCTCAGTCATCCGTCCCACAGGACAGAGGGCGAACGCCTTACCAAATATAAATAGTTCCAGGAGGCATTCAGATCATCAAACATCAAAAACCTAGAGGAGGAAAAAAAGGCCTGTAAAAATATTAGCGGATAGTGTATGTCTTACTGCTCTCTGCCTTCCGAATCTTCATTACATGCCGTGCTCCGTCAGGGCCCGAGTGACAGCCACAGAGTGCCTCTACTGTCCAAGTGCTTGATGCTGAGGGCAGGAAAGAACATGAGCCTGCCAGCCTAGAACCATCGAAATCCCTTGAAATGTTCATTTCAGCAGAAATTGTTCAACGGAAAATGTAGATACACAAGATTATCAAGTAATAAAATGCTGCTTTCTGAGCTTCAGGCTTCCATTACCTTCAGATAGCTTTCAAGAGGCAAGCTTTTTTTTTTTTTTTTTTAACGTTATTTTCTGTTCTGTTATTGTTTGATTTTTTTCTTGTTTTTTGCTAAGTGCTCGTAGGATTAGTTTTCAGGCAGAATTTTTTATTCTATCTAAACTGTTAGATTTTAATATGCTATCCTTCACGTTAATATATATATATTTGTTTACATATTTGTTTGGATGCGGTGTATTTCTCTGCTGGAGAGATTCTCCTCTTCAAGGAGGGTTCGGAAGGGCAGCTCAGAAAGTGAGTCCCCGCTGGAATGATGCTTAACCATAGTCCTTGGTGACTTGGAGAGGTGGCCCACACAGCCACTACTGAAGAGGTTGAAAGGAAGAACTTTTGAACACCACCTCCTCCAAACATTGTGATCTACATCTAGGGGAAGAACAACAAAACAATAATTATGGGGGCACTGCCTACATAACCTGACCTTTTAAAGACTTGCAGGAGGCGGTGTCATGAGCATCCCATTTGAGCATCTCCTCACATGGCACAGGCAAACCAGAGATTTGAACTTTTCATCCAGGCCAGCGAGATCCAGCAGACTAAGTGCCTGCCTAGGCAAGTGCAGGCACCCGGGTTTGATCCCCGGCACCACATGCCGCACTGGCCCTGTCCCAGGGCGCGCTGATCAGGCCACCAAGACCAGTCAAGGTGGCACATACCTGTAATCCCAGCACTGGGGAGGCTGAAAACAGGAGGATCACCATGAGTTCAAGCTGCGTAGTGAGAACCTGTATCAATGACATTTTAAAAAATAAAGACTTCACCCAGTAGAATAGCTAAAAGTGCTGGGTGTCCATTTTGTTAACAGGGAAATAAGGACTGCTCAAGCCTAAAATCACAGCAGAGCTGTACAGTATTTACTTAAATTTGAGCATTAATTCTAAAAAGAACAAGGCCAAGTTTAAGGTAAAAGCACATAGGTCCAAAACTGAAGGAGATATTTGTCTTTAGGTGTCAAACGCTGTGTTGGCACAGCCTTGACTATAAGTGCCTCATCACCATTTCTCCCCAAGGGGCTTAGGAGATAGCTCAGCCAGCGGGGGCCTAAGTGCCTGCCTGGCAAGTGCAAGGTGGGGGGGGGATTTCTACCCTAGGCACTACTGTTGTTTTGCCTTGTTCCTACCTTAGAAATCTGGAATTTCAACGAGCTATACCCTCAGTGGAAGGGTAAAAACAAATTTGCCTAAAAATCAGGAACTCCAGACTGATCTCACTTACTTAGGCTGCATTTGTACTTCTTTGATGCTGAGAGAAATTCCATGTTGGGAATTCCTATTTAAATAGCTTGGAATGGGCAGTGTCCCTGTGTGCACAGCGCCTGTCTAGAGTAGCCACCTCCAGCCACACCTCACAGAAAACTCAGATGGGCATTCGCGGAAAGATGGTAGCTCCCAATAAGAAATCTCAAGTTACACAAAGGAGTAAGGCACCTGGAGGAGAGATAACAGGACAACAGGAAACATTTGATACTTCTTAAGACTTAAAATTTTAAATTATCAGGAAAAATAAGTGTTGTTAATTTGTTCTAAGGATCAAAAAGTGTAAAAGTATAATTAAAATTTTAAATTCACCGAAAGCTTTAATAACAGATTGCACATAGCTGAGAGAATTAGTAAACTGAGAAATTAAAAAAAAAAAAAACAAAACCTGCCTAGAATGCGTTTCTGAGAGACAGATAAATTAAGATGCAGAGGGGGCTTGCCAGTAAGCTCAGTTGTTTAGAGCACCTGCGTGGGCAAATCCAGTCAGGCACAGGGAGCCGTGGTTCCATCCCCAGCTCCACATGCCACACCAGACCTGCGCTTACGGAAGCCTGAGCAAGCCAGAAAACAAAACATAATTAAATTGAATTTTAAAAAATCCTTCTAAAGATACAGAGAAAAGTATGAGATGGTCTGATAAATATAAAGGAAGACCAAACGTGAAGGAGCATTGGTGACTGAAGAGTTTTTAGAACTAACAAAAGCCATTAATCCATAGTCTCAAGAAGTAAGATCGAGTGAAAGTGTGGAGTTAGAGTGTGAGTGGCACAGTGAGACCCTGTGCCAAATTAATTAACACATTGAATAAGGCAAGCAAGATGACAACTGAATGATGTCTTCGGCGTATAGAAGAAATAGTTTTTGAAACTAAAATTTTACATGCTGTGAAATATATTTTAAGAACAAAGGTAAAAGACTTTAGAGGAAAGGCTTTGTTATTTTTGACACAGGCTCTCGCTGTTTTCCTGGCTTACCTTGGAATCACCGAGTAGCCCAGACTGGCCTCAGATTGGTATTCCTCTGCCTCTGCCTTTGGTTGGCAGGCACTGCGGGCCCACAGCGCCACGCTTGGCAAGACACTCTGTAGACTGGCACAACTCAGCAAGCATATCACCGAGAAACCCTTCCCAAGGGGATTGGAGCGTTAGGTTTTAAGTAAAAAATAATTGTTCCAGGTGTGCATGTAAATATGTAAAGAAAATGAAAAACAGAGTGGTAAACGTTTCTAAGTAGTACTACCTCAATTAATATATTTCTAAATACTTAATATTGTTAAACACAAATTAAAATTCATAGTCACAAAAAAAGGATTTGCTTCCAGTACTCTGAAGAACATGGGTTTTATAAGAAAAATGCAAGATAACCAAGACTATAGTAAGTAGGCATACCACATCCCAGAGTATGCACTTAGGAAGCAAACATTGCAGGTAATGGAGTAGGTAAATTGGGAGGACAGAAAGAGAACAGAAATTAGAAACAAGAAAAGGGGACACACGCAGATTAGTTTTGTGAAGGTTATATAGACGGGCAGCTCAGAGACAGAAATTCCATGTGAACATTTCTAAGCCACTTCTGACGTTTCCAACGTAGCTGAGAGATGACTTCGTTGATGGCAGAACAGTAGTGTACAGTAGCAGAACAGTAGAGAACTAGGACTGGCAAAATGAGATCTCCTGAACAAGAACTAGAGTTGCAGTTCTTAGGGATGAAATTGAGAAACTGGTGTTCTAAAACCGAATAGTAAACTCTCATTTTATATTCAAATTGAAGTCATTTGGGAGTTTGCTGATAAGAAGTATTCATTGTTGGCTCACCAGTGACAGCCACCGTAACAGGTCTCAGCGAGATGCTGAATCTCTGAGGCTCAGCCAGTGAGTCCTAGCTGTGCCTTTGTGGCCAGAGGACTGACTCCCAGGCTGAGTTCCGAAGGGTTAACCCGCTTGGGGGAAGCCAGGAGGAGTGCTGAGGGATCAAGACCGGGACGTGCTGCCCATTGTTTGTTGCTCTAGGATCAAAATATACAATTATACATGCCAAATAAATTCTAAACCTGCAAGGCAGAAAAGGAGAGGTGGCTCTGACGACAGGTGCCAGGAGCGTTAAATAACCTTCGTGGACAAGGTGCACCTCTGTGTCCTGAAGGCTGCAGACTCCCCAGTCTGGCATTTGCCTCTGGGGCAGACAATGTGCATTCACTGCTGGAGTCTCTGCTAAGCCCCTGTCTCCCAGACCTGCTGGCTCCTGGTGCCCAGCCCAACACAGAGGTGCCTTTGTGAGTGTAATTACCTTCCCCTGTATTAGAAATAGTCTGTTTAGAGCTATGTTTGCAGGTACTGATAGAATGAGCAAGAATTAGCATGCAAAAAGACTGCCCTGGCTCTGACTTAGTCTCAGCACCATTCTTCATAACTGGCTTTTCTTTTTATTCTTAATGGGATCTGTCGGGCAGGTGTTACTATATGTCACCCAAGGCATAGAGTTTAGAGTTTAAAGGAAAAAAAAAACAAAAAAAAAAACCATGAGGCATTAGAACACTGGAGACAGCTGTGTGTGTGTGTGTGTGTGTGACAGAGAGACATAGACAGACATCCTATTTTGTTGTATCTTTTGACAGTCGCATACTGGGCAGCCCTGCCAGCGTAAGCTCAAGTGGATGACTCCAGCAACCTAAGGCTCGATTAAAGCTCCCACAGGCTTTCAGCAGTGTCCACACCAGAAAGGCAGGAGAAGCAAAGTAAATGATTCTTCTACCATGATGCCATGGTAGCGAGAGTTTCTGGGCTTGATTTGCTGTGTGAGTAGTGGACTGTTGACTGGGATGCACAGTGGGGGTCTCCCCCTCAGAGAGGATTTCCTAGATCTCATGCAAAATGATGATGCAGGCAAGAGGGGCCCACAGAACTGAAGCACAGCCAGAGTTGGTGCAAGATTATTTACATAGGAGGTGCTTTTCATTGTTCCTGTTGCTATGTTAGTGGGCCTTGTATTAAAAAAGAAAAAATAGGGCCAGCCAGATAGCTCAGGTGACTAAAGCTTGTCTGCTTAGGCAGGCACAGCGACTGAGGTGCAGTCCCCCCCACAGAGGTTGGGGGGCACGCTGAGATGGAGACAGACTGGGTGTGGTGGCGCACACCTCTAATCCCAGCACTTGGGAGGCTGAAAACAAGAGGATCACTGTGAGTCCAATCTATGTAGTGAGACCCTGTAGAACCTGTACTAAATATATAAAATAATAGTAATAATAATTTTCTTCTTTGGAGAAAAAGAACTTTAATAAAAAGTAAGAGATTAGAGGATTACAGTCTGCATTTTTAAATTTCCCCAAGTGATTTTCGTATGTACAAAGGACAGGAAGGACCTGCAAGAGAATGTCTTAAGGGCAATGCTGCCCAAAGAACCAGCACAAACAAGCAAAGAAAGAATTAAGGCTGGAACTGCACGGTTTCCATACAGGGCAGGAAGATCTAAAGATGCATGTTAAATGGCACTGGCTTTACTTTTTTAATTTTATGTATTTGGTACAGGGTCTCACCACACAGCTTGGACTCATAGTGATCCTCCTGGTTTCAGCCTCCTCAGTGCTGGGATTACAGGTGTGCACCACCATGCCTAGTCTCAGTGGCCGGTTCAGCGCGCCTGAGAACGGGGCTGGCACAGCACAAGGTACCAGGGATTGAATCCCGGTCCCTGTGCTTGCCAAGTCAGACAGGTTTATATTTTTTGATGTAGAACTGAAGAATGGGTGTTCAGGCACAAAGTGAAAGATTTATTAAGGAATCTGGGAGAGAAACATTTTCATTCTTAGAATTTTAAAAGCCTTTTTAACATCCTGCTTCCTTTTTCATTGTGTGAGAGCAACAGGTCAGAGATTGCCTAAGGTAGGATCACAAATCAGCACCTGCCTAGTCCCTAAGACCTGAAGGAGGTGGTAGGGAGACGGAGACCAACATCATAGGTCTGTACCTTTTCTCCAGGTCTTTTCAAAGTTGGCTTTACCTGGGAACTGAGCTTCGCTGCCTAGGGTAGAGGAGGGGTAGAGGCCACCTCCAGACTCAGCTGAGAGTTACTTGCTGGGCAGAGGCTCCAGTTGGTTGGGGACAAGCAGATGTGCCAGGCAGCCTTCGGGGTCTCACTTGCCCTTTACCCTCACACCGCACTGCTGCTTTGTACAGAACTTTCATAGTGCCTACCTGACTTACTCCAAAAGCTCCAGTCTCTGCACTCCCCTGAAGCAAAAGGCCTTTGGTGATTTTGATGATAAGAAAGGTTTCCAGCTCATCTCTACAACAGAGGAACCTACCTGTCTGCCAGAGGCTCTTCCTGTGTTGGAAGCTGGAAGCTGGTGTGGTGAAAGCCACTACCTCCCGGCAAGACTGTCCTGCCTGTGGCAAGCAAGGATTGTGTTGGGCCGCAAGTTCCTTTCTTCCTGGCTTTTCCATTTCTAGCTTTTTCTCAGGTAATGAGAAACTTAAGGCCTCCTACATATCCTAATGTTTGATTTGATATACATAAATTATTTGCCCACATTGCCTGATCCCTCACAGGAAAAGGAATAACCTCTTCCTTCCTCTCTCCCTTCAGTGCTCACAGTGCCGCCTGGCCTTTTCTATAGCTAGTGTTGTCTCATTTGTGTGTACATTTGAGTTTTGAGCAAGCTGTTTCCTCTCAGTCATCTAGAGTTGTCTCCAGACATCTCTTGGACTTCATCATACCTCATATGTCCCGGGCAGTCCTCACTGGGTACATGACGTGCTGTCCTGATCTCAGGATAGGAAGGAAGGGGCCTCGTGGTGCACACTCAGGACTCCTCCTGAGGAAACGTCCTCCTGTGCTCTTGTTCTGCTTGAGGCTTGGGTCTTACTAGTTCTGGGTCCAGTCTTTCTGCACATGGCCTTCTGACCGTATTGAAGCCACGTAGCATAAAACAGATGAATCTCTTTCCTTTTCCTCCCTCCCCCCAACTTTAATGTTTCAGTGCAAAACTAGTATTTTTCTCACAAGCTTTATTGTATCACTAACAAATAATATATCCTTGTTTGGAAAACTGAAAACTTTGTTTTATTTTTGAATTTTTTTGGTTGGAAATGATTGTCATTGTAGAAATTGACAGCATACAGTATTCCAAAGCCTCTCATGGCTTCGTTTTGGTTTTGGGGATTTTTTATTTGTAGGGGAACTTGCAAAGCAAAATCACTGTCATCAGCAGCATGTCTTAGGACTGAGCTAACAGCCAGAGATTTTGCTAAGTGCCTTGTAAATTAAATTAGACAATAGTTCCAGATGTGTGGTTGCTTAAAATCTATTAGGCCACACCAACATGGGCAGATAAAGGCATGTAGACAACTCAGACCACGTGTAGGAAAGCGCAGACAGTCTGGAGCCGCGTGACATCCACCTTCCTCTTACTTGAATGATCTCATTGACAATGGTAGTACTGGGCTGGGGTGTTAGGAATGAAGAGCTGGTACTTAGGAGGCTACTTTTCCCAGCTCAGCAATCACGAAAAAAGATGCAGAGTGATAGGTGGACCTTAACTGATCAGATGAGTGTGACATTCAGAGCTCTACCTGAGACTCATCAGGCTTTCCAGGAAGAGGAAACAGGGAAGTCAAGTCCTTACAAAGCTTTGACAAGGATGAGAATATGGGGCAGGATGCACAGCACACCCTGAGAGCAGTGAGGGCAGTTTAATTTTTGAAAGAAGTAGAAAAAGATGTATGCAGGCATTATGACTGAAGAACAGAGCAGATACTAGTTCTTCCCCAGCCAACACAGAACAGAAGCCTTAGGCTGTGAATTCAAGGAGGAAAAGCGCTGCCCCAGCCTGGCCTTGGGGGTGGGGTGCTAATATTTCTGCTGATGGGATGCATCGGAATGTTCACTCGCAGTGGTTCTTGGCTGAAGATGAGCCCAGATGAAGGCATTCTGTAATTAAAGAAAAACTTAAAAAGGCAAACAAATAAGGCAAGCAGAGATTGGCATCTTACTGTAAAATGCAAAATCTGGGAAATGCAGTTAAAGGTAAACACTAATGAATATAGGAAGAAACACAGGTTTTCTGGGTGTGGTGGTTTGAGACTGTGGAAGGGCCAGCCAGGGCTACATAGTGAGTTCAAGGCTTGCATACATAGTGAGACCCTGTCTCAGAATACTAAATGAATAAATAAAAAGCTTGTGCAAAGAATAATACCAGTCTAAAAAGTTAGTAATATGTATTTAATTTGATCATTGATGGCGAACCTCCGGCATGTGTGTTGTTTTTAAGACAAAAGATGTTCATAGAGCCAGCCAGATAGCTCAGCACATTAAAGTGCCTGCTTAGGCAGACGTGGGGCCTGGGTTTGAGCCTCAGCCTGCCTTGCCAGCCCCACCCCAAGGGCACAATGAGATGGCCATTGATACTGGGTGTGGTGGCCCACACCTGTAACCCTAGTGCTTGGGGGGCTGAAAAACAGAAAGGATTGCTGCAAGTCCAATTTGTGTAATGAGACCCTGTAGAACCTGTACTAAATACATAAAAAATAAAAATAAAAAAATAAAGAAATGCCACCATCATTAACATTGACCAACCGTAACCCAAAAAAAAGTATGAGTATATATACAATAAACATTTGGGAAAAAAAAAGGTGCTCATGTGTGAGTTGATTTTTCTACACTTAAAGCCCAGCTTTCAGGTTGAAGTGCAGTTTTCACCCCTTGTGGTACGTAAGTGGGTTTTGGACTGCAGTTTGGGCTCTCATCTGTGAAAGGTTCACCCTCACCGGGTTATTGAATACCTATTTTGATTGTCTCCTGGCCTGCGTCTGTATATGGATAAGTAGCAAGGAGAACTTACAGTAGTCTTGAAGGCAAAAAGGGAAGAGGAAGATGAAATAAGAAACTAAAGGATAGCATTGTTGACTGCCCACAAAGCTGCCCAAATCACAACTTTGTAGAAAGCGAATCCTAAGAGAACAATTGGATGTTGCCTATGGATTTGACATCATACTGTATTGTTCATCATTTTAAAAAATGGGAGAGGTGAGAAAAACTCTTTAGAATCCTGGTGGTCCTCTGAGTAAGCCATACACATGGCCCTCAATTTACAACCAGTGGATAGGTTAACTGTCCCAACATCGGTTTGCACAGCTATAAAATGAGGAGCTTAGAGGTGATGGTCTGTATGGTCCTAAGCAGGGCTGGGCCTGGCTAGTACTTAGATGGGTCTTAATTCGGATTACACTTTTAACAGATTGGGGTAGACAAGATACAGATGCATGGGCTGAAAGGCCATTCATAAGCTAGCCCGGCCCTGTTTAAGTACCTGTAGGTGGGGTGAACTGGGGAGTAGCCACCATGACAGATTCTCGATTTCCAGCATTTGTCCTGTTTGCAGGATGAGCCGATGCAGGATTCAGTTTAATAGGCTCAAATAAAAAGCCGGACTTGTGTTACTTGTGTAAGACAGTTAATTAAGTTGCAGTAGACCTGGGTTAAAACTGCTATTAAAGAAAAAGACTAATGGTGTTTTAACTTGAAATTTCAGGTAGAGTCAGGAGGGCAATGGGAATGTCAGAAATGCCAAAGCTATGGTATAACAGACGTGTGGAGTTAAGCAGCTTTGACAGACGGAAGCCATTGTGGGGCGGAAATTCCCGAGATCCAGCTTACTAGGCCTCCGTAAATGCCACTTCCACGTGGCCAGTTCTGTTGAATCTGTATGTAGCCTTTATTTTCTTTTGGGATTCTCTGTATTTGATGGAAATTTTAGGTATTAGAAATCTATGAAAGATCTGATATTAAATCATTAGGTGTTGAAAAGTGGTGATTTCCTTCCCGCTCAGCCTACCCAAAACACAATGCATGTGCTGTGGTTTCCATTGTAATAGTGTATCATATTTCTGGGAACTTATCAATCTCAGGGCCTCCATGAAGCACTATTTTGGCACCAGAAATTATTTGATGAAGAGTGTGCCCCAGGAGCTAACTGTTCTGTGCACAGTTCTTAAACACGTTAGAATTGCTGTATCTTAAGGCTTCAGAGCTGGCCTGTGTCAGTGCTTCATGAGCCCTGGACAGTGCATAAGGCTGTGAATAAATGGAGGCAATTCCGTGAACTCCCCGAAAAGGTACATAATTGTTTTTGGATGTGTAGTATTTTCTGGGAAAGAGTCCAGCGCTTTCATTAGATTCTCAAATAATACAAAAATTGGGCCCCGTCCTCGCTACCTAATTTGTTTACTTCCACACATAACAAGAAGACCGCTTTACTTTTGCCTTCGTCCTCTGCTGAGAGGAGCAAGCCGGTGTTCCCTGAAGAGGCCAGCGACGACGTGCCGCTGCCGGGACTGGAAAGCCGCCGGGGCAGAAGTCCCAAAGTGCAGTGCACATCTTCACATCAAAGTAAACGAGCGGGCCTTTTCGCCTCTTCCTCATACCATACATTAAAAGCAACCTTATTTTTTTCCCTTTTTTTATTTTGAAGATAATTAAAACAATAAAAGTGATACAGAATTTCAAAACAAGATGATAGGAAATTAACTATGGTTGTTATGTTGCATATTGTTATCTTCAGAGTAGCTGTTCAAATTACCAGTTATGGGCCTGCAAGATGGTTTTTTTTTTTTGTTGTTTTTTTTTTTTTTTTTCAGTACTGGCGATTGAACTTGGCATCCTGTGCTTGCCAAGCAAGCGCTTATGCTGCTGAGCTATGGGCATGTAAGATTGATCAAACAATATGAACACTAACTGTTCCTTTCAACGAACAAATAGAAATTAGTAGCATAGTTACTTTAGTTATCTGTGTGTGTATGTGTGTGTATAGGGGTGTGTGTGTGTGTGTGTGTGTGTGTGTGTGTGTGTGTGTTTGTATCACTTTATTTTTAAAAAGAAGATTCAGACTTGATACTTGCAGAATTTGGATTATTTTTGACTGATCCCCTTTCAACTTGTGGGTACAGATTTGATCTTTTCCAGGAATATTTTGTTCTGAGGTGAGTTCCAGAGAAGCCCGATCTTCTCAATGGGATACGTGTTTCATGTGGTTTTTCTTCTTTGCATGTGCACAGGGCGCCAAAGCGTGCTTTCTGCGAGACATTCCCTTCTCGGCCATCTACTTCCCGTGTTACGCTCACGTGAAGGCCTCTTTTGCAAGTGAAGACGGGCAGATCAGCCCTGGCAGCCTGCTGCTCGCGGGGGCCATAGCTGGTGAGTGTCATGCCTGGAATTCTGCTTTGTTCCCATTAGCTGCCCACAAACTCCGCCGTCCTCAGCCTCCAGCTCCGCTGTGTGCTGCAGCACTGGAATATTTTGCTGGTTTTGGTTTTGACAGGGTAAATATGGAATAGGTTACAGATTTTGCTTCAACCAGCTAGTGAAAAGCAAAGGTATGAAGTTAACCTTCATTCAGACACCTTCGCTATCAGACAAACAATTTCTTAACTTGCAAAAAGAGCTTGTTAATTACTGGCTCATTTTGTGGTCTGTGGATCACAATTCATGTCTCATATTTCATAACTTCACTTCATAGCATAACGATGATGATACAACCAGAAGTTTTTGAAAATTGGAGTACTTGTGCTTTAAAGGTGTCTAAACAAAATATAGCTCGCAGGATTGTCAGCTTGGGTATCTTCATGTCATGGCAGCAGGCTTCTCCAGAGCAGGTGGGGAGGGAAGGAGAAAAGGGGAAAGAAAGGCAAGAAGGAGGGTGTAAGTCAAGGAGGAGGGAGGGGGAGAGGCCATAGTC
The DNA here is from genome assembly GCF_000260255.1 of Octodon degus. Classification (NCBI taxonomy): domain Eukaryota; kingdom Metazoa; phylum Chordata; class Mammalia; order Rodentia; family Octodontidae; genus Octodon; species Octodon degus. The sequence continues at coordinate 1,661,060 of NW_004524626.1, forward strand.
TGGGCTGAGCACCTCTTTTCACGTTATTCTCCATTGCCCCAGCCTCCTCTGTACAATGGAAAAATATGAGACATAATTTGTTGCACTGCTTTTTCTCTTCAAAGAATCAACTAGCTGCAAACTTGAAGGCCTTGTATATTCTTGGTATAATTAAACTGTATGACAAGTAATAAGCAGCATTCTTAGCAGGTATCAGAAGCTAATGACAAATGGCAGGACTACCATTATGGTTAAAAGTCAGAAATAAGAAAGGCAGGATGTTTCCTTCCTGTCACAATCTTCTTCTTCAACCTTGATTTGGAATTTCTAGGCCACGTGGTAAAATATGAAGACAAATCATAAGCATGAATTCCATAAAAGTCACACTGATGCTGCCATTATTTCCAAATAATTGTTTACCTGAAAATCCAAAGTAAACTGCCAAAAATGTATTTGAATTAATATTTCTTATTAGTAATGTGCTTTGTTCTAATGGGAGACAGTTAGCAGACACCCTAGCGGAAGCCAGGAGTCGCTGCTGAGCGTGAGGCCTGGCGGGGGCTGAGCGGCCGGGAGACCTGTGTTCCCTCATGCCAGAGCCCTGCTTCAGTGTGCAGTGAGCACTGAGGTGCTCCACACCATTTCCACTTAGCGAGGACCAGGAGGCCCTTGGGAGAGGGCGTGGGAAGTAGGCAGGAGCCAGCAAGCACAGGGCAGAGCCCTGCTGTGTTAAGGGGACAGACCATCTCAGAAGAGAGAGGCCTCTACAGAAGGAGCCTCAGGCAGTGCCAGTGACTGGGGTGTTCCCTAGTTCACTTGTTATGAAGCCCAAGTGTCCTGTAACTGTTTTTAGGTATGCCGTATTCAGTTTACTTCCTTATACAGAGTACATACATCTTTTGTTGCTACTGTTGAACAGCTCCATTACAAATAAGGTAAGTCTGTGATTAAGCAAATACGATTGTGCTGTCTCTTCATAATAATTTCACATATCTGATAAATACACAAATGAAAGTTTTATTAGTCGAGATAAACTTCTTTAGTAATAGGTAGCTTTGTGACAGAGGTGGATATGGGTAACTCACTACCTAAAGAATATAATTTGTTTATTGTAAGATTTTTGTATCTAGTATTTTTTTAAAACTAGCATTGTCTTTAAATACTGGGAACATCTAATCTACTCTGACATTTCACAGACAGAGCAAGGTTAAGTGATACAAGGCTTTGTGTTTAAGCCCCAGAGTGTTTTAGAAGGGGAGGGCTGAAGCAGGAGACCTAAATTTAGGAAGCCAAATTCTAGTTCTGTGTTATTAGCATGAAACTTTTTAATTAATGAGTACTATTTCAGTATGGTTTGTGCAAGGCAGGTGTAGTGGTGGCGCACACCTGTAATCTCACTCAGCATTGGGAGACTGAAGCAGGAGGGTCACCTTGAGGACAAGGCCAGCCTGGACTACATAATCAGACCCTGTCTCAATAACACCCACCAAAAAACAAACTAAAAAAGCCCGTCAGTATGGTTTTGTGATAATACCAAGTAAAACATCCCTACTGTTTTGTAGGTATCATTGTGTGATCTGTTATACCAGATGATTCTTATTTTTATCAAGGGAGTAAGATACAAGAACAAGTCCAAGAGCTGGCCAGATAGCTCAGCAGACTAAAGCCCCTGCTTAGGCAGAGGGCAGAGGTTGGAGTTTAGTCCCCAGTGTGCCATGCCGGCTCCACCCCCAGGGCTGGCTGCGATGGCAATTGAGGCTGGGTGTGGTGGCGTACACCTGTAACCCCAGCGCTTGGGAGGCTGAAAACAAGAGAATTACTACAAGTCCAGTCTACATGGTGGGGCTCTATAGACCCTGTAAACCCTATACTAAGTACATAAAAGAAGAAAAGAACAAGTCTGACTACAGTGAGTGGTGAAGGTCTTATCTTTGGTTTAATTTACTTAAACTAAATCTGAACAGGATTATCTTTAAAAGCTATTCATTACATATTCATAGATATAGAAGAGCTATATCTATGACTATATCTAACACAATCAGAGTGACTGATTGTGTTGCTTTCGCAAACATTTTATAAGGAGGATAAGTAAAAAATTTTAGGTGAATAACATTCAACAGAGCTTAGTTGAGGAAAGAGCAACATGTGGATCTGGCAGTCCTCAAGGGCAGAATGAGCTAGGACAACTCAGGCTGCTGCATGGTGGAACAGGTAGGGGGATGATGTCAGAAAGCAGGACATGGACTCAGGTAGCTAGCTGTCAGCTTGGCTGCTCCAACTGGCTGAAACCCAGCTGTTTGTTACCGAAGAAAAGGCCTAAGTTAGATTTTCAGTTTGTGTACACACTGGGTTACATTGCCATTCTTCACCAAGGGCCCCATGGAGCCTTCTCAAGTGCAAATAAGCTTTGAGTGAATAAATTGCCTCTTTTGGACTGGCCAAATAGCTCAGTGGATTAAAGCGCCTGCAAGCAGGCACAGGGGCCAGGGGTTCAGTCCCCGAGCCTACCATGCCAGCCCCGCCCCCAGGGCACACTGAGAGGGCAGTTGAAACTGAGAGGCTGTAAACAGGCGGATCACTCCGATCTAGTAGTGAGACCCTGAACACCCAGTAGACCCTTCCCTAAAATACAAAAAAAAAAAAAAAAAAAAAGAAAAGAAGGAAGTTCCCCTTTTGATGAGCCTCTCAGTTGTAAAGGATTGCCCAGGTCTTCGGCACTCACGTTGCTCTCCGTCACCACCGTGAATGGACTGATTTGAT
>NW_004524626.1:1664143-1665776 GCF_000260255.1 Octodon degus
TTTGTTGAAAAATAAAAAATAAATAAAAAAATAAAAAAAAAAGAATAAGAAGCAGTAGAGCTGTTGTATGAAGGTAACTATCTCTGTCTCCTACAGAGGTCCTTAAGATGTCAGAACATACAATTTTGATAGTTCCTATTGGCCCTCAGCACACAGGCAGCAGCACCACGTTCACTAAGACTGAATGGAATGATGCCAAGGCTGGAAAGCACTGGCAGGGAGGAGTCCTGCTGTAAGACCTGAACCAGGGGACTGAAAGGCCTGAGTGAGCCCCAGGCTTCCTAGCTGGAGGTGGAGGTATTAGGGTGAAGCTTGAGGTAGCTCACTTGTGACGGGAGAGCCAGCCTTGAGGCTCTTCCTTGTGGCCTGGAACTTCAGGCAGCACTTGCAGGTTGAAAGCGCTGTGTTGTTTTCAAAAAGGTTGGGGTGGCCTTGGGCCCGGAAAGGACAGGTGAGGGAGCAGGAAGAAAGCAGGGCAGGGCTTGTGGTGATTTCCAGAGCTTTTCCCCAGCTGCAGAAATGCACACATTAATGGCAGTCTTCTGCAGAGGAGAGAAAAGACTCCTCAATCCGGCAGCTCAGAAGGCCTCTGCCCTCCAGCCTCCTCGGGCAATTGCGCAGGCCCTGTTGTTTAGGAGAGAGGCTTGTGGGAGCAGCAGATGCCACCCACGATCAGCCTGTCCTTTGAACTTGAGTGTCACTAGGCAGCCAGTGGTCCTCAGGAAGGAGCAACAAGGTAAGCGAAGTGAAGAATTACAGAGCAAACAGGCAATTCAGAGAACACAGGGGAACTTTTAAGAACTATAATTAGGGTCCTCGGAAAGATTTGAAAGGAATAATCAGTAAGGAAGCTTTCTTGAAAATTAATGAAAGGATTGCCAAAATTAAAAATTCAGAGCTAGTTCTGAATGATAGGGTTTTTGTGATCAAAGACCAAGCTATACATCTGGAAAATAAGGACGTGGAAAAAATTCTAGAATGTGGAACAAAACAATACAGAGAAGAAGGATAAGAGAGAATTGAAGAGATACACAGGATTAATGCAGGAGGTCTGACATCTGTGTAATGGGAGCTGCCTGGACATCCGCCAAGGAGGGGCCCTGGCTGTACTCCCGGGTGCATCAGCGTTCAGCAGGGGCAACGCCTGTTTCTCATGTGTAGGGACTCCATGGTTCCCCCACACACCTCTGCAACAAAGGAAGAATATTTAAGAAGGGGGACAGTGTGGAATCTCTGAGACACATCAAATCAAACACTTGTGAGCAGGCCTAAGTGACTACCTACTTGGTTTGTGTATTTCTTGTCCAGAAAGATTTGGGAAGACAAAGAAAGTACACTGAAGTCCCACTGTTGCTCAGAGAGGAGACAGATGCTCATGAGTTAGACACTCTGCTGTGTTCCTGTGTGCTTGTGCACTATTTAAGTAATATTTAGTCGAGCCGGCCAGAGAGCTCAGCAGACTAAAGTATCTACTTAGCAAGGTGCAGGGACCAGGCTCATTGGCCCCACCCCAGGGCATGCTGAGACTGGGACTAGACGTGGTGGCGCACACCTCTAATCCCAGCACTTGGGAGGCTGAAAATAGGAGGATCACTACAAGTCTGATCTGTGTAGTGAGACCCTGTAGACTCTG
>NW_004524626.1:1665876-1668446 GCF_000260255.1 Octodon degus
GAGAGAGAGAGAGAGAGAGAGAGAGAGAGAGAGAGAGAGAGAGAGAGAGCGAGCCAGCCAGGAAGATGGCTCAGTGGAATAAGCGCTTCCCTGGCAAGCACATGGGGCCTGAGTTCAATCCCTGGTTCTGAAAAAAAAAAAAGAGAGAGAGAGAAAGAGAGAGAGAAAATTTTAAAGAGAACAGGTTGAAAAATGTGTACAAGGGCCAGGAATATAGCTCAGTGGCCCAGCGCCTGCCCGGCAAGTACAACATCCCAAATTCATTCCTGATACCAAAAAAGAAACCATGTACAAGGCAAATAGCAACAGTAAGCAAGCATAGGAATATCAATTTTAGACCAAATGAAATTTGGAAGTTAAAAATCACATTTAGAAGGACAGAGGCATATGTTGTGCTTAGTGAAACCTACAAAGATAGTTCATGAATTTCTGTGTATTATTGGTATAATACTGTGTTAAAGATTTCAGCTTAAAGTTTGACAAGACATTGGTATTTTCACATTGCTGGTAAGGAACTTCATCATTCTACTCATAAAATATGAGGCATCTGGTAGGTGTATAGACAAGGGTATAAAGAAGATTTGGAAAATTCTTAATGTTGATCTAAAAGAAATATATGTTGACCTTTAAACTTTAAACAGAAACACATTATGTGTAAATACAACCAGGTATTTTTTCTTTCTTTCTTTCTTTCTTTCTTTCTTTTTTTAAGGTATTTAGTACAGGGTCTTATACACAGATCGAACTCCTGGTGATCCTCCTATGTTCAGCCTCCCAAACACCACTGAGATTACAGGGGAGCACAGCTGCTGAGCACAACTCAGCACTGGGCCACTGAGCTATATTCCTGGCCCTTGTACACAGTCTCAGTTGCCATCTCAGCATGCCCCAGGGCCAGGGCAGCACTGCACACCAGGGGATCAAACCCTGGTCCCTGCATCTGCCTAAGCAGGCACTTTAATCCACTGAGCTATCTGGCTGGCCCTATACTCAGATATTCATGAAAATTAAGAATGACTCAGGCCCCAAAACTGTATTTGCTGGTCACATTTTCTTTTTGTTGTAAATGATCTTGTGCTGCCCCATTGCTGGCGCCCTTGAAGATTTGAGGTCTTGACTAGCAGAGCGGCGTCCTCATGGTGGCTGTCACACAGGCAGTGGCAACCAGACGGCTGCACATTGGTCTCTTCAAGAATCAGCTGGCTGCCCTTCCTGCTGCAGGACCCAGAGACTGCCCCCCCCCCCCAGCCTCCTCTTGCTCCCTGTCTGGAGGAATAGAGAAGTCTTGGGTCATGTCATCAGCATAGTCTTAGGCTTATGCAAGTCAGGAGAGACCACGAAAATTCACATAGATGTTGGCATTCTTGGCCCTGAAAGTCTACACCTGTCAGATGGCCGACCTCCTCCTAGTTCCTGCTACTTCTGGCCATGCTCCCCCATAGGCTGATGGGATTTCCTAGGTTAGAAAATGAACAAAGCCTTGCACCAGAAATCTCCCTAGAGAGACACCTACTGGCTGGCAGTGGAGAGTGATGGAGTTGTGTTGACACTGCCGTTTCTTGCGCTCCCTGCATACCAATCCTTTCCAGACAACTCACTAAGTAACTTAGACATTTCTTTTGTCATGTTTATTCCAGTAGCTCATTTCCCAATACCTCTCTCTTCATGACAGGGAACTATTTATGAAAACTGCTCCAACAGTAGGGGAACTTCTTACCCATTTATTGCTCTTCAGTCTTTCGTTCATCCTTGAACTCGCCTGCCCATGCTGTAAGGGTTCTGTTGCACGTCTAGGGCAGACTGCCTGCTAAACTCTTTCTAAACCAGGAAGTAAAACAAAATCAGTAGTATGAACCCAGTGGGCTTCGAAGCATTTTTCATGTTTCCTTCCATTATGTTGGAGGATAAATTCCTGGCTTGAAGTTAAAATAATTCCTGCAAACTAATAGAAAACTCAGCATGCCTTAAATAAAGCATGAGATACAAAGTAAGCTTTTCACATGCAAAATTGTGGTGCATTCTATAACTGTTAGTTAATGTTAATATTTGGGGAGCTGAGTAAAGATGGAAGAGGAAGAGACTACTTTAGTAGTACAATGCAAGCATGTAGTATAGAGATTAACCGAAACACACAGTGTAAGTTTAAAACTGTCTGTTAGAAGGATGAGATGTAATTATGAGCCAGACCATGTTGGTTTGGACAGAATTTCTTACAGAATTATTAAGCCTTAAAAAAAGCAAAAGAGATTTATGCATCTGCATTTGACCAGTTTGGTTTGGAATAAGTTCATAGTGGAAAAGTAATAAAACCATAAGAGACAGTGTCTTCTGAGTACAGTCTCACTTTTTAAAAATCTAAACATGGGCTGCCCCATTTTGGATAGAATGACTGTAGAAAAATTTCCCATTGGTAATTTTTGGAGGAATTTTTGTTTCTGTTTCATTGAGAATCAGCCAATATAAATTTTTAAGACTTCTTTCAAATACTTTTCTGGAGATAGCAGTCTTTGGAAAATAAATCCTTCAGTGTTATCTCTCTCTCTCTCTCTCTCTCTCTCTCTCTCTCTCTC
>NW_004524626.1:1668546-1722248 GCF_000260255.1 Octodon degus
TACTGGAAATCCAATTTAGCACCTTGCACTTGCCAGGCAGGGAGTGCATTCTTTCTTGTGTAAGAGAAAAGTCAGGGCTGGAGCTCAGGGCAGTGGAATCCATGACAGGCCCCTCCCGATTGCCCACAGGCAGCAAGCCATGAAGAAGAAACCCATAACACGTTTTACCTCTGATCAGCCCTGATAGACTCTGCGAGGCTCTAATTTCAACAAGAAAACAAAAAAATATTCTTAGAAACCACATTCTCCATTTATTCTCAACCACTTAAGGTAGTATTATGAACAAATAATTCCTTAACATTAAGTCTTTAAGAATAGAAACAAGAGGGCCAGGGAGATGGCTCAGTAGAATAAGCACTTGCTTGGCAAGTTGAAGGGCCTGAGTTCAATCCCCAGTTCCGCAAAAAAAAAAAAAAAATAGAAACAACATTGGACAGTGGGTGCTGGGGAGCCAAGGACAGCAGGTGGGCAGAGTGTCATGGCCCCGCTTGCCCGGGAGGACAGTGCATGGGCATTTTGCTGCATTGGTTGCTTCACTTTCTTTCCAAGGCCTGCAGTTGAAAGCACAGTTATTTTTATGTAGCGTGAATGTGAGCAGCCTGAGATGGTGTTATGTCTCTCCTACAGGCATGCCTGCAGCATCTTTAGTGACCCCTGCTGATGTTATCAAGACTAGATTACAGGTGGCCGCCCGGGCCGGCCAAACCACTTACAGCGGAGTGATAGACTGCTTCAGAAAGATACTGCAGGAAGAAGGGCCGAAAGCCTTGTGGAAAGGAGCTGGCGGTATGGAAATAATTGGTTCTTAACTAATCCTTTGGTATCAGGTAAATTTTTGGGGAAAAAAGTAACGATATCTGAATTTCTGTTTTTTTTTAAAGCACGTGTATTTCGATCCTCACCCCAGTTTGGTGTCACTTTGCTGACTTATGAATTGCTACAGCGATGGTTCTACATTGATTTTGGAGGAGTGTGAGTATCATGCTAAATGTCTGTGGCTAAATTTCAGCTGTTTCTCATCCTCAGTTACCATTGAGAAAAGCATGACCATTTCTATCCAATGGTGAACTAGAAAAGATTTAGAAAAACTTACAAGGTCATTTCAAAGGAGAGCATAACAGCTGACTGAGTTCAACAACTCCTTTGTGATGCATATAACAAGGGTTGTTTTTTTTTTTTAATCCTTATTTATGTATTTAGTACAGGGTCTCACTACACAGCTCAGACTTGTAGTGATCCTCCTGTCTCAGACTCCCTGTGCTGGGATTACACCACTACACCCAGTACCAGGGATCAAACCTGGGTCTTTTGCTTGCAAGGCAAGCACTTAGACCGCCGAGCTAGCTCCTCAGCCCCCATATAACAGTTTTTGAGTGATGCTTTTACCATTTAAAAAATAAAATAAAATTGAACTCTTACTGGTTTATTCTTCTTGTAGAAAACCTGTGGGATCTGAGCCAGTTCCTAAATCCAGGATCATATTGCCTGCTCCTAATCCTGATCATGTTGGAGGCTACAAACTGGCAATTGCAACGTTCGCAGGGATTGAAAACAAATTTGGACTTTATCTACCTCTCTTCAAACCATCAGCATCTACCTCAAAAGCAGCCATCAGGGAATCAAGGGAGGGCTGAGCCCAGCGAGCCGCTCCAGGGTGGCTCATCCTGCAGCAAGAGCACCCGCCTTGCCTCGCTCCGGACGAAGCAAGGCCCCATTCCTTTCCTGTCCATCTCATTTAAATTCATATCCAGGCTTTTTGTTAAGTGGAATCGCTCATTATCTGTATGTTTTCATAACCAAATCATCATGTGGTTATTCCTCATTATTGTTTGGGCCTCTGCCTACAGACCTGTATTTGTATCTGACATTTGCTGGGATTGAGTTAACACCAACATGATTTGGGGGAAAGAGCAGGTCTGAACAGAAATTTGGGTTCCCCTTCCTGTGTCAGGGTGAGCATCTCAAAGAGGTTACACAGAGGCAGTCCTGGTTCTCCAAGTGTCCCCAGTGTGCTTAAACTGTTAGGAAACTGAGTGTGTATAAAAATGAAAAGCACTGGAAGAAATGGGAAAGAATCACAAATAGCCAGCTTGGCTTCAAATTTTAAACATGCACAAATTTTGTCTCTGGATTATATTATGAAGCTTTTATGTGAAACTTTTTTTTTTCATAATGAAAACCACATTGGAGATATTTAGTAATCATATGTTGTTACTGGTACTGAAACTAAGGAAACCAAGTTTTAGCACTTTAAGGAAGTGATTTTGGCATTTTATTCTTTAGACAGAGAAAAGGAGACCCAGGCCCTGTTGGATGTGCTGATTTTGATGCTCTCCCTGTGAGGCACCCGTGCAGAGAAGAGCACGTGGCATATGGCTGGTACAGACCCACAAGCCCCTCTCCTCCCCCATGACTGGCATCCACTTGCTTTAAAATCCACTTTTATCTTGAATCATGTAAGACAAATATATTCTAATGTAAGTTTTATTTAATTTGTGGTGCTTTGCATAATGGCCAGAAGCTTGTGTGTTTGTGAAGGTGGAAATAAACTATTTTTAAAGCCAGTGAGCTGCTCTTGAGTGTGTTACATGGCTAGTAACAGTAAGCATCCTTGATGGGCTCTGTTCTCTACGCTGTTGGGGAGGTTGCGTTTGCGTTGGCACAGTCTTTCAAGATTCTGTGCACCTCATTTTCATAGCTCAGAGTGAGCAAAACCAACTGTGCTGATACTAGATGAGCCCAGAACTAACATGCTGAATCTTGTGCTCTCCTTGTTGCTAGCTCTTTGGCTATTTCCTCACATGATATTTACAGGAATACAAAGTTTCATTGGAGTTGGACATGAAAACTGGTAAGAAGTGGCATTTGCATTTTCGGTCTGACTGGATTATACCAAAACCCATATCATGTACCAAACATTTGCTGCTATTTGGCTAGTACAGTACAATCTGGACATGCAAGGTCATCTTGATCAGGTTTATCTTTTCAGCTGCAGTTGTGCTACCCAGAAATGCACTGAGTGATCTGTTGACAGTTTCTGTGAGTGAACATTCTGTCTCCAACCCTTCTGCCATGGAAGATAGCCACTTCTCCATCACTGCTTCTGCAGGCTGACACACAGATTTCAAAACTAGAAAAAATACACATCCTCCTTGTGTGTACGTATGTGTCCATGCATGTGCATGCACACACGTGTGTAGATGAAGATACTTGTGAACTTCACCAGAAATAGAACACATACCTACATGGTCCTCCCCATCTGTGAGGCAATCCCTCCTCACCCCAAGGTGGTGATAAATTTATGTTTTAATCTCCAGATCCCGTCTCAGAACTCCAAGTGTGTCTCAGAAATGTGTTATAAAGCCAAAGTGCTTTGGTTTTGGTCTTCTGAGTCTGGTGAAAAGTCCCTCAGTGTCTCCATTCCTTTGCCTCACTCACTCGCGATTTTATAGAAGATGAGATTTTCAGGACAGAAGTGCTGGCCCAGTCCCATCAGTGGTACCCGGCCTGCCCACTGCTTTATGAGCTCCTGCATTTGATTGGACAGCATCCTGGCTTCCTGTAGAGTCTCCCAGGGCTGACAGTGAGGCTCTTCAGTAAATAAGAAGCTAGAGGCCCTGGGAGGCCAGTGGAGATTGGGCCACATTGCCTGTTTCTTTAAGATTCTTAGCTTTTTCTGCTGGGGGAGAGACAGACTCCACAGACTTAGAAGGCGATCTAATTTCTATGGATTTCTGCTCAGTGGGTGGCACGACTGTGAGAGGCCTTGAATAGGCCTGCAATCACCATGTAGTGAAAACCATGTGAAATTTGTTCTGGGTTTTCCCTCTTCGCAAAGGGACGGCGGCGCACGTGTCAGCAGCGTTGCGGCGGCTGTCAGTGCCTCCTAGCTCCTTCTTCCCTCCCAAAGCCTTGGAGGAGCTGAAGGTGTGTTCCTCCCTCTTGCTCCCGTGCTACCCAAAGGCACCAGCTGCCTCCTGCCTCTCCAGTCCTGACTCTCCCAGCTCTGCTCTGCGTCCACCTCGCCATAGCTGAGGGGTGGGAGACGGGCCTGACTTTCGCAGCTGCTCTTTTTTTTCAAGGAGGGAAAAAATGTGAAGCTGACCACAATGTGAACACATTGATTCTTGGGTTCCAGTCATGGCTAGGTTTCTTGAGGCTGGGTGGCACGCTGTCGCCAAGCGCCTGCTGCACCTCGTAAGCCACAACCATTTGCTGAGCTCCCTGGGGTTGCCTTAATCCCAGCAGCCAGGGTCTCACAGGGGAAAGTAAAAATGCTGGCGCAGAAAAGTCTCATTTAAATGCTTATTGCATTTCAAGCTTCAGTTTTTAGTTAGCTAAAATATTTACCATTGCTGGAAAACAATGTTTAAAATTCTGCGCTTATATGTTATTTAATGGTGTGGCCTGTGTATAAACCTCAGGATGCTTACGTTTTGACAGTCTTCTGGAAATGTTTAGCCGCGCATAGCTCAGTGAGCAGGGAATAAAAACGGGAACAAATTGTGCTTGAAACTGCTTGTAAGGCTTTCTAACTAGGTATTGAGAAAGCCGGTATTGCTGGAATTCTTCAGGTCAAGGCAGGGAGATCTCCGGTGACAGAATTTGACGAATCCCATCCTAGGGCCCCATTTATCAACCTTCTAGATAAATCCTCCTTCAAAGTCATCCTGTGTCTTTTACCACAGAAGCTGTATTTGTGGGGATGAATTTGTATCCTTGCTACTGAGTAAAATCACATTTTAAATTCAGGATAATCAAATGCTATCAGGATGTGGGTTTTTTCTGAAGATTTTTTTTTTAAAGACATGGCCCCTGGTCAGGCCAGTGAAAATGCTCTTTCCTTAAGGGTCCTTCCCACAAAGGGATAAGTGCCTTCTGCCTTACCTTTGGGTAGTAATCCTCCTCAAAGAATTCTGCTTTTGGTGTTAGGAACATCACAAGTGTTATGAAGACCACTACTTATGTCCAAGGCATCTCCCAGCAGTGTCATCTTAATTTTCAATATTGTCTTTAATTTGAAAGTCCAGATCGAGCTCCCTGTATGTAGGGGCTGTCTTTGGTTCTCTTAGTATGGTCCTAGTTATTATTTTGAAGGATGGATGGATGGATGAATGGATGGAGTTTTGAGAAGTGTATTTCCCCCCACTGTGCCTTTTATAAGTTGTTGTTGGAGGTAAAAGCATAACTGAAAAAAAATCAGTCTTAGGCATTTGCCATATGCTTTTAAAATCATAAATATTTTATTAAAGCAACTGTAGTTACTTTGAGTCAGAAGGTCACATAAATTGTAAGCTTAAATTCCTTGATCATTGGAAAAAATAAAGCTTTATTTAAAGAAAAATACCTCACAGCCTTTGAGGTGAGTGCTACCTTGGAGCGGAGCTGCACCATGACAACAGTTTTCTTACCAGTGACTAGGTACAAATGTATGCTTATAGTTCACTCTCTGTTCCATGCACTTTCTCTTAGAAGCTGCTGAGAACAACAGGAACTCTCAGAGGGCTTGTTTTAAGCTAATGCATTAATTGACTCAGAAAAGAGTCCAAGTGGAACACTCTGCTTTCATCTGCCTTTGTAACCTAATAAAATAATGTTTGCTTTGAGATTCCTGGCTGTTAAGGAAGTTTTGCTCAGGGCAAAAACCACAGCTCCCTTGAATAACTTGAAGAGGAAAATTAAGAAGACACTGTAGCTGTGCCTGTGTGTGAGGCTCACTTCTCCTAGGTCAGGCACCCCCAGCACCCTTCTCTGACTACCAAGGTTGTGGAGAGCTACCACAGCTTTGGGGAAGGCTGTGGCCCCTGGGAGGATGTTTCATTTTGTAGTGGAACCGTTTCTAAGGTGATTTTTTTTAAATGGACTCGAGTTTTCAGAACAGACTTGTACAGAAATCTGCCCTGTAGGAAATGCAGCTTAGTGAAAAATGACTACCTGAAACGTTCTTCCTCACTTCCCATCAAGCCTGCCCTCTGCCACCCTTAGCCTCTCACCCTGGCTCTTGCTGCGGTCTCTTACTGGGCTACTTCCAAAGGAGAGTAGGACAGGTAGTCCTGCCATTGCCCAGAGTTCTCTGACCTGTAAGAACTAAATATGAGCTGTCACACTCTAGGCATGACCTCATTTAATCTTTCCCACCACCCTTGAAATAGGTACTGTTCTTTTCCACATGTTAAAAATGAGACTGAGAGTTGGTTTAAGTTTCTTCCCTATGGCTAGCTAATGACCAACTTTGAATGCAGGAATCATGGCAGCCTGCCTCCCTATGAGGTTTTCTTAGTGAAGCTCAGCACAGAGGGTTCTTGTGCTGGCCTTTTCAGAATTCCTTACTGTTCCCAGTTTTCAGTATCAGCATTGTCACCTTTCGCTTAGAGTAGAGGGTAAGAGCAACAACTGGTTATTTATCAGAGTAAATACATTTTGCTGCCTCGAAGACTTCTAGAGCCCAAGACCAGATGAACCCTGACAAGCCTTTTGAGGTTCCTCTTAAAGCATTTTACAGCCTATTAAAGTCATTAAAGAGTAGAATAAGGTAAACTTGAAGCATTTGCCCCATGGGTGTAAAATTGGAAGGTAGTATGGAAAAAGGAGAGGCAAATTTACAGACTGTTACAGTGCAACATGATATGATGTGAACTGAATTGGATCATCTTAAAAATCTCTAATTAGAAAAAGTTTTTCAACAAGCATTGGAAATGATGGAAAACCAAGCTAAAAGTGAGTATCTATGGGTAGCTGGCCTCCAAGTATGTCTAGAGGGGATGGAGACAGCTTATAAAATGTGGGATTTGCTGGAATTACTTTTGGACATGAGATCTCCATCACTTCTAAAGGGGGGAAGGTCTTACATATCCCCCACAAGTTTCCTTCTGCCTCTAAAGTTAAGGAAGAGCATATCTGCCGCTGCTTGGATCTCCCTTGTTCTGACATTAATGAGAGCAGATTACTGACTCATCTACAACACAAATAACACATTCTCTTCTTTAAAAAAAATTGAACTATGTTCCTATTCTATCCTTGAAAGGCAGGTAAATTTCAGAGTGAACTGCTGTTTTGAAGCACAGCTTACCTACGTTGTATTCTAAGTTCAGTGATGCACTTTGTTGATTTCAGAACTTATGTCTCTAGGTAATTGGTACCTCATATAAGAGGCTGCTTTTTACAGAACTTCATTTGGGGTTTCTGTGGTGTTAGGAAAAGCTTACCTTCTGTTACAGTAAAATCAGAAAAATGCAAGTAGGAAAAAGAGATCGCAACAGGTTACTTTTTTTCTAAAGACAGAGAGGAAGCTGGTATTTGTCAAATGTTGGTGTCGCAGAAGGGAAGCTCCACAGTTGCGCCTTCGCTTTGTCCTGTCGCATCAGTATGCATACGCCATTGTTCCTAAAGAAGCAGGTCCTGTTTAACCAGAAACTTCAAGTGACTCTTTAACCTCTACTTAGAAAGTTTCTAATTTTTTTTTTTTTTTAGGTTGCCTATGTGAGAGTGAATACAGAGAAACCATCATTTCTGTCTCTTAGTACTTCAGCTTGGCATTTCCTTTCACTCAATTTAGAAAGTATCTTGATTTGGCTTCATAACTAAGCTTTCTAGTCACACACATCTAGCTGGCTAAGTTATAAATATGATAAGGTAATGACATTTGACGTAAGTAAGTGACAAGTGATATCTTTTATTTTAAAAGTTTTTAAATTTTTATCAAAAAACCCATAACAGTGAATCATTGATGCCCCAATGTAAATGTTAAATAAACACTTTGGTTCCTATAGACATTGAATACTAATTTACTTTTTTATCTTAAAAATTATATTTTTGGGAGACTCTTCTGGTCATGATTACATAGTAGAGAGAGCTAGAAAATGACAAAACAATATGATACAATGTTCAAACATTAGATATGAGGCAAAAACAGTACTAAATTTGGAGAGAAAGAAAACAAGGTAAAACCTACCATTGCATCAAGTTACTACTTGAAGGCAGTTCCTGTCCCCTCCACAGACATGGAAACCAAACAGAGCCTACAGCAGTCTCCCCAGAGTGAAGAGATCAAGAACAGGGAAGCTGAAAATTTGTAAAAGATGAAGGCACTGGTCCAAGAAACAGCTCTGGAGTGTTACATTGGGTTCTCAAATTTGGGGCCAAGTACTGATCTGTTCATTTATGAGAAGAAACAATTCATGGCTTGGGAAAAAAATTTTCGGAAAGGAAAAAGAAAGAAAGCTTTAGAGCTCCCAGGGGGAACATAGTTGGTGTTTGCATGAGCCAGAGGACAAAGTCCTTATAATACATAGACTATCAAGTAAAATCCTCGGAAGAGTATCATGTTATGAATACAAATAAAGTAGGCTTACTGCCCTTAAACAACACTTAAAATAAAGACTGTACTGCCCTTAACAACACTTAAAAGCAACTCCGACAAGGACTCACCTGCTTCCAAGTAACTAGTTGTCAGAAAAAAATTCAAGGCTACTTAAAAGCATACAATAAAGTATCACAATATACAAGGTAAAATTCATCATGTCCAGGATCCAAAAAAGATTAGCACATAAAAATAAGCTGACAGTCCCAAAAAGATAAAAAAAAATAGAAGCCATAACAAAGTGGAAAATCAATCAATAGAAACAGTCCCAAAATAAGAGTTGATAGAACCATCAAGGTCATTAGGACAGCTATTACAAATAATCCATACAGTCAAGAAGGTAATGAAAAGTAGGAATATAGTTTAGTGGTGGAATGCTTGCTCTAGCATGTGCAAATTCCTTGGTTTAATCGCCAGCACTAAAAAGGGAGGGAAGCCAAAAAGAAGAGGGAAAATATAATACATAAAGAAATGAAAGATTTAAAAGACAAAATTTAAAATGGCAGAGTGAAAATTAGCAACAAAATACAACCCCTCCAGCACCTAGGATCCAGATACTTTGGTGAAAATAAACTTGATGAATTAAAAAAAAAAAAAAAGAGAGAGATCTCCAGGAACTGGGAGGCAGCTGACAGGAAAACTAAAAACTACAGAGAAGCTGAAAAATAGAACAATGCAGAGGAAAGAACAAAGCTGGCGAGAAGCCTAACCTGAGCTTCTGGGGAGGAGAACCTGTCTTTGCTAATAAAAGGTAAACTTAGACAGGGTCAGTAGATCCAGGGAGAAACAGTGAACTGGGATGACAGCACTAGCCCCAACAAAAGGCTACAGATTATGAACTGTAAAAAACAGCATGGGATTTTCTTTTGAAAGTAATTCCTTCCATATGGCAGGCTAGAGAAGAATCTCAGGGCAGCACCCCTCATATTTGAGAGTTTAATCAGGATCTGTTATGGGAGGGGTATGTTTTAAGACTAGACTAAGAGCAACTGCATTTCAGAGTTTTGGGGTCACTCTGCTATAGGGACTAGGTGGAAAATTAAGCCATGACAAAGAGACAGTTGTAGAGAGGGTGCAAAGTAGACTTAGACTACTTGAGAAGTTCTTGTAGAATTCTGCTGTGAATCCATCAGAACCTGGACTTTTCTTTGTTGGTAGGTTTTTAGTTACATTTTCAAGTTTGTTTCTTGTTATTAGGTTATTCAGAGTGCATATCTTCTTGACTCAGCTTTGGCATTTCATATGTATCTAAGAAATTCCATTTCTTCTGTGTTTTCCATCCTGTGAGAGTAAAGATTTTGGAAGTAGGCATTGACGATCTTGTCAGTTGCTCTAGGATCTGTAGTGATTTCACCCTTTTCACTCTTTATTGCATGAATTTGGATTTTTTCTTTCCTTTTTTGATTAGGTTTATCAATTTTATTCGTTCAAAGAACCAATTCTTTGATTCATTTATTCTTTGTATTGTTTTCTTCATCTCCAGTGCATTAATTTCTACTCAAATATTTGTAACTTCCTGCCTTCTTTTGGTTTTGGGCTTGACTTGCTCTTCTTTCTCTAGGAGGTTGAGGTGCAGCATAAGATTGTTTATTTGGGCATGTTCTATTTTTCTAATGTGAAAATTTATTGCTGTAAAATTTCCTCTTAAAACAACTTTCATTGCATCCCACAGGTTTTATAAGTTGTATCTGAATATTCATTTGATTGTAAATATTTTTTTAATTTCTCTTTAATTTCATCTGTGACCCACTGGTCTTTTAGGAGGTTGTTAATGTCCATGTGTTTGTGGTGTTTTTGTAGTTTCTCTTGTCAGTAATTTCCAGTTTTATTACACTGTGACCAGACAGTATGCATGGGATAGTTTCAATTACTTTGCAATTAATTAGAGTGCTCGGTGTGTTCATATGTGGTCTATTTTGGAGAATATCCCATGTGAAGCTGAGAAGAATGTGTATTCTGTTGTTGCTGGGTGAAACATTCTGTAAAGGTGTACCAAGTCAATTTCTTCATGTTTGGTTTAATTTTGTTATTTATTTGCTGAATTTTTGCCTAGTTGATCTATTTCTTTGTGACAATATTATTATTGTATTATTTCTCATTTGATTTTTCATGTCTGCTAAAATTTGTCTTATATAGGAGGGTGCCTCTACATTGGGTGCATACTGTTATCTCTTCCTCTTGTAGTTTTCCTTTAACAAGTATGTAGCGACCTTCTTTATCTCTTCGGATGATTTTTGGTTTGAAGTTGATATTGTCAGCAACCAAGGTAGCTACCCCCACTTTTTTCTAATTTCCTGTGGAATGGAGGATTGTTTTCCATCCTTTGACCTTTAGTCTGTGAATTTCCTTTGGAGTTAAGTGTGTTTCTTGTGTGCAGCATATTCTAGACTTTGTTTCTTAATCCACTCTGCTGGTCTGTTTTGTTTGATTGGTGAATTGAGGCCGTTTACAGTGAGATTGTAACTGAAACATATTGGCTTCTCTTTGTCATGTTATTGTCCTATTATAGGTTCCATACCTTTTTCCCTCTTTTTAATTGCTTGGTCTGTTTGGTGGTTCCTTTTTGTTGTTCTTGTAGCTGTGAAAACTTCAGTCTCTTTCTAGAATATCTGTCAGTGTTCTTTATAGGATTGGTTTGGTGGTCATGAATTTGTTCAATTTTTTTTTTTTTTTTTTTGTCATGGAAGGATCTTATTTCACCATTGAATTTGATGGATAGTTTTGCAGGGTACATCAATTTGTGTTGGAAGTTATTTTCTTTCAGGATCTGAAATACTTCACTCCAAGCTCTTCTTGATTTGGTGGTTTATGTGGAGAAATCTGCCATGATTCTGATGGGCCTTCCATTGTAGGTGATCTTTAACAGCTCTTAATATTCTCTTCTTTTACAAAATTGGAGATTAGATAAAAACAAAACCTAATAGTACAATGAATACAAGAAATACTATTTCATAAAAACTTCATAGACTAAAAATGAAAAGATGAAAAATAACATTCTGTGCAGTGGGAGCCTCCACATAGGCAGAAGTAGCTATTATACTTTCAGACGGTAAAACTCAAGCCATAACTGATCAGAAAGGCAAAAAAGGTCACAGAATATTGGTTAAGGGGACATTTCAACAAGAAGAGTTAACAATTATAAAAGCATATGCACTGAACACAGCTGTAACCATCTTCATAAAACAAGCACTACCAGATGTAAAATAACAAATAAACATCAACACAATTACAGTGGGGGACCTCCATACCTCACTATCACAAATAGATTAACTAGTCAAAAAATCCACAAAGGAATATTAGACTTGCGATATACTTTCAAACAAAGGGACTTAACAAATATCTATGGTTTTTTATTCAACAAATACAGAATATGTCTTCTTCCCAGCAACACAAGGAGCTTTCTCCAAAACAAAGCACATACTGGCCCATAAAGCACGCTTAAGTACATATAAGACTCAAAATTATCTCATGTATATTCAAATGGCAAAAGAAACCATAGAAATTTTGTAATCACTGGGAGATTAAACAACATACTTTTGAATAGTCAATCAGTCACAGAAGAAATTAAGGAAGAATTTAAACAGTCTCAAGAATCAAATGATAATGGTAGTAGAACATACCAGAATCTACAGGACGCAGGGAAAACAGTACTAAGAGGGACATTTATGACTGTGAATGCCCACCTCAGAAAAAGAGAGCAAGCCAAATAACCTTCTGATGTCTTGTGGTCCTAGAAAAACAAGAACAATTCAAATCCAAAGCTAGTATGAGGAATGAAAGTATAAATATTAGAGAAGAAATCAATAAAATTGACTCAGAATCAATGAATACAAGAGCTCATTCTTCAAGAGAGCAAACAACGTAGACAGACTCTTAGACAATAAGTGTAGAAAAAGCTTTTGACGAAATCCAGCATTGACTTATGATTTAAAAAAACTGACACAGAAAGCCGCACAAGAACCTTATTTCTACTTCAGATGCAGCACCCGGAGTTTTGAAGGCTCTGTCTGCGCTTCTGAGCCACCCGTTCCTCGCTGACGTGCAGGATCCCTCCTCTGCGTGTCACCCAAAGCCGTCTCAACTTCAGTCACAGCTAGCATCACACCCCCCCCCCTTGATCTGATATTTTGAATCCCTAAAATTCGGACTTTGTGCCCGATGTGGTGGCACATGGCTGTAATCCCAGCACTTTGGAGGTTGAGGCAGGAGGATGGCTGTAACTTCAGTGTCAGCTTGGACTACATAGTGAGTTCAAGGCCAGCCTAAATTAGAGCGAGATACTATCTCAAAAAAAAAAAAAAAAAAAAAAACGAAAATACTAAAATAAAATAAAATAAAATCCATACTTTGTTTGTATTTATTTATTTATTTATTTATTTTTTCCCCAGTTTTATTGGGAAAAAAATAGCAATGAGATAGTTTCAAATCAAATTGGTAGGACAGGTTCAATAATTAACACATTGCATGCATTCTTCCTAGTGGTTAATTGCAGACCTGACAGGGAAACCTATGAGAGACTCAGAGAAAAACCTGGAGAAGAATTTTTCCCAACATCCGACAGTCTTCTTCACGGGACATGTGTCTTCCACAGAGGAAATTGATAGAATGGTCGGAGACCTGGAAAAATAAATTTAAAAACGAGACAAATATAGCCGAAGGCATCCTTATTCAGGATGATGCAGACATTGACTCCATCAATGAAAGAAATGGCAAATTCCACAAGAAAGCTGAAAGGTGCTATGGAAAGAATATGGCTGAAATTAAACAGAATTTGGAAAGAGGAACAGCTGTTTCATCCTTGTTGTTAGAAGCAAAAGAACAGAGTGCAAATTTCTGCTCACAAATTGAAGTTCTCTTCAATATTTTATCAGTAAGCCAGAAGATAGTTTCTGCCTTCCCACTCAGTATTTTGAAATAATGTTGTTTTCTTAAATGTATACCTCAGTATATTTCCACAGTTTTGTGCTAGAATAAAAGATGTATTTCTTGTTAAAAAAAAGAACCTTATTTCAATCTGATAAAAGCCATTGATATCAAAACAATGGTGAACATCATATTAAATGGAGAAAAAAATGAAAGCTTTTCTTTTAAACTCAGGAACAAGACAATGATATCCTTTATCACCACTCCTGTTCAATATACTCTTCAAAACTTTAGGAGAGAAATCAGGCAAAAAAAAAAAAAAAAAAACAAAACAAAAAAAAAAAAAACAAAAAACCACTAAATTTTCCCCAAGTTGCACTAAATTTTGCTAGAACTAATAACTTTAGTAAGTTAGCAGGATAAATTTAATATACAAAAATTAAGAGTCTTCCTGAACATCACTAATAGACCCAAGAGAAAGTAGTTGGAAAACAATACCATTCAAAATAGGTTAAAGTATAGGGCCTGCCAAATAGCTCAGCAGATTGAAGTGCCTGCAAGCAGGCACAGGGGTTGTAGGTTCTATCCCTGGGCCTGCCGTGCCAGCCCTGATCCCGGGGCACGCTGAGACAGCAATTGAGACTGGGTGTGGTGGTGCGTACCCATAATCCCAGATTTTGGGAGGCTAAGCATAGGTGGATCACTATGAGTCCAATCTAGTAGCGAGACTCCTAACATCCTGTAGACCCTTCCCTAAAAATAAAAAAAAAAAAAAAAGGTTAAAGTAAAATAAAATACTTAAGAATTAACCTAACCCAAGAAGTGAAAAATCTCTATAACAAAAACTAAAGTACTATGAAAAAGGAAATCAAAGAAGACATTAGGAAATGGAAGGACATTTCCTATTCCTGTATAGACAGAAATGCTATTGTAAAAATGATTATTTGCAAACTGATATACGACTTTAATGCAATCTTTAATGCAATCTGCACCATTCATCACCAGAACTAAATAAAGCAATCCCAAAATTCATATGTAACTAGAAGAGTAGAGGAATGAAAGTAATCCTGGGCAACATGAGCAAAGCAAGAGGGACTACATGCCAGACTTTTAATTATACTACAAGGCTACTATCATAAAAATAGCATGGCAGTGACACAAAAACAGACATGTGGCTCAGTGACAAAAAAAAAAACAACAAAAAACAGAGGCAGAAACACCTGTAGGCATATTCATTGATCTTTGACACACTGACCAAAAGCATACGCTGGAGCAAAGATAAATGATGCTGGGAAAACTGCCTATATATACACAGAAAATTGCATCTAGACCCATATCTCTTACCCTGTAACACAATAAAACCAAAATGGAGTGAAATCGAAATATTAAAACAAAAACACTTAATGTACTGGAAGACAAAATAGAAAAAAACTTTTGAACACATAGGATTAGGCAAGTGCTTTCTGAATAGAATCTTAATTGCACAAGAAATAACATAAAGAACCAACAAATGTGATTCTATTAAATTTAAAATCTTCTACAGAGAAAAGGAAATAACCAAGAGAATGAAAAGTTGCAGTACAGAATGGGGAAATATTGCTAGCTACCTTTTTTTAAATTTTTTTCCATAATTCTATTGAGAAACAAATAGCAATAAGATAGTTTCAAACCAAATGGGTAGGACAGTTTCAATAAATAACACATTGCATACATTCTTCCTAGTGGTTATTTGCTGTACAAGATGCGGACATGATATCCTATTTACAAACACGATTAGAACAAATCCTTCTATTCATTAAGAGAATGTAACTATATATCTATCCCAACCACTTTGAATACACAGATACAAGACAGACATTCATCTGTATCCCCTTTTTTGTTTAGTTCTGTCATTTGAATATTATAGGTGTGTCAACTCAGCAAAATATTCTAAAAGAGTTCAGTAGTCCATAATAGTATTGGGTCTTCCGTTTGACTGGCAATGTCAGAAATTGTAGAGCAAATATAGGAATAAGTTTTGCTAACTACCTTTTGGACAAAGGACTAGGATCAATAGTACATAAAAAACTAAAAAACACATAGATCCTCCCAAATTAAAGACCAAATCAAAAAGGGAAAGTGAAATAAAGATACTTCTCAGAAGAAGAACTTCAAGTGGCCAATAAACACATGAGAAAATGTTCAATATCTCTGACCATTAGAGGAATGCAAATTGAAACAACACTGAGACTCAATCTTACACCCAAAAGAATGGCTACCATAAAGAAATCAAATAACAACAAACACTGGTGTTATGGCTTGTATCTAGATATCCTAAAAAGCCTCATGTGGTCACAGGAGCTTTTGGGAGGTGGCTGGATCCAGCGTATGTGCTCTTGGATCAAGGATGTGCTGCTGACATTGATTCTTGGTGCAATGCTAGGGTCAAAGCTGCCCCATGGTGAATGTGAGTGCTAACCACCCTCCGGGTATACAGCCTGGATAGCGCATAAGGGGCAGAAAGTGGGCCACTGCTTGTCGCTTGCTGCTTTCTGCCTTGTTGCCTTCTGCCTGCCATGAACAATTTCTCCTTTACAAAGCCCCTCTGCCATGACTCCCTGACTTGGAGCCAGCCAACTATAAACTGAAATCTCTATAAAGTGTGAGCCATATAAACTATTCCTTCCTTAATTTTGGGTTACTCAAGTATTTTGTCTAGAAATGAAAAGAAAGTAACACAGCTGGAAAGGCTGTAGGTTATGTGGAATCCTTTTACATTGCTGGAAGGAATAGAACGTTTTCCTAAAAAGACTAGAACTAGAAACTCTGTTAACTCAGCTATTCCTCTCCTAGGTATCTTTCTTAATGAGTTAAAGACATAATATTGCAACAATACATAGATACCCATATTTATACAGATTATTTGTATTGTTTTGAAGATTTAAATTTTACAATTTGTGCTGCTATAAACATGGGTGCATATATATTGCTGTGGTATGTTTTTAATTCTTCTGGGAAGACACCCAGAATGAAAATAGCTAGGTGAAACAGCATCATTCATAATAGCTATTTTGTTGTTGTTGTTGTTGTTGTTGTATTTTAGGGAAGGGTCTACAAGGTGTTCAGGGTCTCACTACCAGATCAGACTCCTAGTGATACACCTGTTTACAGCCTCCCAAGAGCTGGGATTATAGGTGTGCGTCACTATGCCCAGTCTTAATTGCCATCTCAGTGCGCCCCGGGGGTGGGGCTGGCACGGCAGTCCTGGGGATCAACCCCCTGGACCCTGTGCCTGCTTGCAGGTGCTTTAATCTGCTGAGTTATTTGGATGGCCCTAAAATAAATTCCTTTTTTAAAAAAATAATTTAATTGAGAAAGAAGTAGCAATGAGACAGTTTCAAAACAGGTTAGTAGGACAGTTACAATAATTAATACATTGCATATTGTTGTCTTTATAGTAGTTATTTACAGTATAAGATGCAGACATGATATCTTGTCTAAACACTATTTGTTCAAAATTTTCTTCTCATTGAACTAAGAGAAAGTAGCTACATATCTATGCTAACAACTAAAATAAATTCTTTGGAAAGTAGAAAGATAAACAGATAATAGGGAATCTATAATTTGAAAAGCTGATTTTTTGAACAGATTAATAAAATTAGTGGAGCCAGAGAGATAGTTCAGTGGTCCAAGTGCCTGCCTGACAAGCACAAGGACCCCAGTTCGATCCCAGGTATTGCATGCCGTGCTGCCATGCCAACCACCAAAACCTGACATAGTGGTGCGTGCCTGTAATCCCAGTGCTGGGGAGGCTGGAACAGGAGGATCACTATGAGTCCAAGCTGTGTAGCGAGACCCTGTTCATAAAAAAAAAAAAAAATTAAAAATTGCTAACTCCTTAAAAAAATATAGTTTAGATAGGCGTGAGGGTACATACCCATAATCCGAGCACACTGGGACTCTGAAGGACCACAAGTATGACACTGTTCCAGGAAATTTAGCCATATTGTAATACTGCAACTCAAAGGGAGAAATTGTATATGCTGAGACTACAATTCAGTGCAAACATCCTGAGTTCAATCCTCAGTATCACAAAATAAATAAATAGAAAAGAAAAACCCACAACTTATTGATATTAAGAATTTAAGATGAGACTTCATTATGATTCTACATAAATTAAAAGATAAAAGAGGGGCTGGGTAGATATTTCAGTGGCATAAGTTCCTTCCTGGCAAGCGCAAGGTCCTGAGTTCAATTCCCCATACTCATCCATGCCAATTCCCAAGCCGGTGGTGCACACCTGTAATCCCAGCACTGGCGAGGCTGAGACAGTAGGATTACTGTGAGTTCAAACTGCCTAGTGAGACCTTGTCAAAACAAAACAACTTATAAAAGATAAAAGAGGAGTGTATGGACAACTTTATGTTAATAAATTCGACAATATAGATGAAATATGTACATTTCTTCAAAATTTTAACTTTCAAAATGGAAAAGAAAACTTGCAAAATGGAAAAACATTAATAGAAAATGAATAGACCATTTTATTAAATGAGTTTTTATATTTCTTTCTTTATTTATTTTGTGCAGGGTCTCACTACACAGCTTGGACTTCCGGTGATCCTCCTGTTTTCAGCCTCCCCAGTGCTGGGATTACAGGCGCACTCCACTAATCCTGGACTCGGTGGCTGGCTCAGTGCACCCGGGGGTGGGACAATTTTCTATTTTAAAAGAATATTCCCACAGATAAAACTCAGAGCCCATCTGGCTTTACTAGTGAATTCTGTCAAAAATTGAAAGAAGAACTATTACCAATATTGCACTCACAAAATATAGGGTGTTGGAACCTTTCTCAACTCATCAAATGAGCATAATCACATTGCTGAAACCTCATAAAGTATTTAGAAGTACAAAAACTTGTAGACCAGCATTCCTAAGGAATAAGGATGGGGAAACTCAAGAATGACTAGCAAATGAAACACGCCAGTATGTTAAAAGGATAACATGTGTTGACCAAATGAAGTTTACCCCAGAATGGCAAGGTTGTATTCCTGTAGTCAGAGGTCAGTAAGCATCATTCACCTTATCAGAATCATGAAGAAAAATTATATGACTGTTTCAACAGCATCTACTCAGGATAAGGCCTCTGAACAATCTCAGTCTGAGAAAAGAAACAATGAAATGTCTTCCATCAGATAATGGTGAAGCACAGGACCTTTTATATTTGGAAGGTAAGGATTTCTGCTGGAGTCTTTTGAACATCATTAAGCTAAAATCAGAGGAGAGAAGAAGAAAAGAGGGAGAGAAGGAGAGAAAAAGAAGGGAAAGAAGAAAAGGAAAAAGTACTTTTATTTATTTATTTTTTACTTTTTATTTTTTTGGAGGAACCAGGGATTGAACTCAGACCCTTGTGCTTGCCAGGGAAGCATTTATTCTACTGAGCCATTTCCCCAGCCCCCAAGAAAAGGAAAAAGTAAACAGGAAAAAGATAAAGCTTGGAACGGAAAACATGCAATTTTCATTATTTTCGGATCACATGATTGTGCACATATAACCAATGAAATCTAAAATGACATACATAAGTTTTTTTAAATGTTGCAACCTTGGTGTATGTATAAATATATGTATAAAATAAAAAATATAAGAAATCAACTATAGCTTTACAAATAAAAATATTTGAAAAATAAAATTTAAATGCAATAAATGGTCTTTACCAGAGAATGAAAAATAGGTACTTAAGAATAACTCTAAAAACACAGCCTCAAGCTGCATATTGAAAGTTTTTAGTGAGCTAATTTAAAGAAAAGTCATTAAATGGGAGGATATTTCTGCTTATGTAGATTATATGACTCAACATTTTTATGACACCTATTTTTCCAATGATTTGTAGTATCAATGAAATCATAATCAAATTCCAAGTAGTATACTTTTTAAGAGAATTTCACCATGATTCTAAAGTTCACAAGCAAACACCAAAGACCTCCAAATAGAAACATGTTTCAATAGGAATAACAAAATCATATTCCTTGAATTTTTTGATTTCATGACTTAGGATAAAGTTGTTGAACTCAAGATAGTGTGGTTGGGATATAGATCAACTGGTCACTACAGTAGAATAGAAGATCTATCAGTGTACTTATACATACAGAGTCCACCAAAAAATGTATACATCAGGAAAAGAAAAATTTGTATAAACACTTTAATATTAAACTTATTAAGACATTGTGAGATTAAAACATTACTTTTGGTCTCTATACGTACAAGAGGTACTCAAAGTAGTGGCCACTAGCTTAGAAACATGTATTAGTATGACAAACTACTGAAATGTGTGTTTCTCTTTTCAGTAGACTCTATATATTAGAAATTGATTCTCTCTCTCTTTTTTTTTTTTTTAACAGGGTCTTGCTATGCAGTTCAGGCTGGCCTTGAGCCCACTTTGTAGGCCAGGCTGGTCTCGAACTCACAATGATCCTCCTGCCTCAACCTTTGGATTGCTGAGAAGCAACTGGTTCTTAATAGGGGTGCTAAATAAGCTCAATGGACAAAAAAACAAAAAAATGCTGTCATTATCAAACATTATCAGAAGAGCTGAGTATCCCTGTAGTAAAAAATAATTTTAACAAATACCTGACTCCACATGGAAAAAGTATGATTCATCTGAAATCAAAATGCAAAAGATAAAACAATAAGATGTCCCCCCCTCCAAAAAAAAAGATAGTTGTGACTTGTGACAGGCAAAGAATTACTAGAAAAGACTATATTTAAAAATTAGAAGTCTAGGGGGCCTGGCCCTAGCTCAGTCCTTTAAGTGGCTGCTTCCACAAAGCTGTCAGCCTCAGGTTGCTGGAGTTCGAACCTCACAACTCTCCCGCTGGCCAAAAGTGCCCTGAAGGCATTCGAGGAAGAAAAAAATAAAAATAAAAATAAAAATTAGAAGTCTAACGCAATTGAATTGTTTTGCATATCAAGACAGTCTATCAAGTAATTTTTGAACTATATATTAGGAAAATATTTGTAACACTTTTTAGACAAAGAAATTACATCCAGAATATATAAAGGACTCATACAAATTAATAATTTAATAAAAAGAACAGCAGAATATACATAAAGACTTCCAAATTAATAGTAAAAAGATTATTCTACTCTGAATAAAAGTGAATAATTTTAAAATGACCGAAACACTTGAAAATATATTTCACAGAAGATGTAACAAGATAAAAAATGATCATTAAGCACATGAAAAGGTGCTCAAAATCATTAGTTATTAAAGATACAAACTAAAATCACAGCTATCACCAGAATAACTAAATTAAAATTTCAAATTAACAGTGACAACACCATACATCAGAGAAACTGTGAGATAACTGATGCTTTCTAGGTGGGAAAGCAAAATGGTACAATCACTTTCTACAACTCTTCTGAAAATTCTATGGTAAAATTGTTTAAACATGACCCAGAAACTCTACTCATGGTGTCTACCTATGAAAACCCTAGTCCTCAAGATGAATTGTATAAAAATATACACATGAGAGGCAGAGGTGATAGCTTGACCTCTAAGCATCTAGCTGGCAAGTGCAAGGTCTCGGGTTCAATCCCTGGTGACACATGCCACGCTAGCCCTGGAACCCCAGGTGCACTGTGCTGGCCACTGAAACCAGATATAGTGGCTCATGCTTATAATTCCAGTGCAGGGGAGGCTGAGATAGGAGCATCACTATGAGTCCAAGCTGCATAGTGAGACCCTGTACCACACAACTAAAAAATAACAGATTTAAAAAAATTCACATCAAAGGCCTAAATATGGAAACAAAACTAACATTTATCAACTGATGAACTAACAAAAAAAATTACAATATAATTGTAAGATGGGACACTTGTAAGCAATATAATGAAACAGAGTACTGAAACATTCAGTGATTGAATGACAATAAAATTACGTCTAATTTAGTATGATATTGGCTATTGGTTTCTCATAGCTGGCTTTTATCAAGTTGAGGAAAGACCATCTATTCCGAGTTTCTGTAGTGCTTTTATCATGAATGAGTGTTGCACTTTGTCAAAAGCATTTTCTGCATCTATTGAAATGATCACAGACAATGATGTTTAGTCTTTGGCTCTGTGTGGTGTATTAAATTTATTATTCTGCACATAATAAAACATCCCTGCATTCCTGGGATGAATCCCACTCGGGCATGATCTATAATCTTCTTAATGATTTGCTGCATTCTGTGTGCTAGTATTTTATTGAGGATTTTTGCCTCTATTTTCATTAGGGAGACTGGCCTGTAGTTCTCTCTTTTTTTGATTGAATACTTCTCTAGTTTTGGTATCAGAGTAACACTGCCTCCTTGAATGAATTTGGAAGAACTGTTTCCCTTTCAATTTTGTTGAAGATTTTGAGAGGAGTTGGCATTAGGTCCTGCCTGAATTCCTGAATTCAGCTGTGAATCCATCAGGACCTAAGCTTTTATTTGTTGGGAGGTTTTTTAATTACTTTTTCAATTTCATTGACTAATACTGGGTTATTCAGATTTTCTATCTTCTTGGTTCAGCTTTGGTAGTTCATATGTATCTAGGAATCTGTCCATTTCTTCTGTTTTCCATCTTGTGAGAGTAAAGATTTGGGAAATAAGTATTGATAATCCTCTAAATTTCTATAGCATCTGCAGTGACTTCATCTTTTTCATTCTTCCATTGAAAGCCTTCACTTTAAAATCAGGAACAAGACAAGGATGCCCACTGTCATCACTTCTGTTCTATCTAGTTCTGGAAACATTAGCCAGAAGAATGAGAAAAAAAATAAAAGGAAAAAAATTAGAAAAGGACAAGTAGTTATCTTTATTTGCAGACAACGTGGTACTACTATACATAGATGACCCCCAAAACCCCACTATGAGACCTGTAGATTTAATAGCCAAATTCAGTAACATAGCAGGAAACAAAGTCAACACTCAAAAATCAATAGCATTTCTATACACAAACAATGAAGACACTGAGATTGTGGAAACCATGCCTTTCACGATAGCATCCCCCAGAAACATAATGCTTAAGAGTTGATATCACAAAGGAAGTAAAAGATTTATACAGCGAAAATGGTAGTACTCTGAAAAAAGAGATTCAAAAGGATTTCAGAAAATGGAAAGATACTACTTGCTCCTGAATAGGAAAAAACAATATTGTGAAAAGTAGGAAGAACCATACTCCAAAAATTGTTATACAGATTCAATGTAATCCCACTTAAAATACTATTAGCATAGCTTACAGATCTAGAAAAAACATTCCTAAAATTCATCTGGAACCTGAAGAGAACTAAAACAGCAAAAGCAATACGGGATAACAAAGGAGATGCATGAGGAGATGCACAATCCCTGACTTGAAATTATACTGCAAAGCAACTATAATAAAATTAGCATGGCAATAGCAAAAAAAAAAAAAATGCCTAAGGATAAATGGAACAAGTTATTTTTGTTTGTTTGTATGTTTGCTTTTGTTTTGTTACAGTACTAGGGATTGAACTCAGGACCTTGTGGTTGCCAGACAGGCACTTATGCCACTGAGCTATCTCCCTGGCAATGGGACAGAATAAAAGTATAGACAAAAGTAAAACACACTCAGCTACCTTATCTTTGACCAAGGTGCCAAATATGTTCATTGGAGGACAGATAGCCTCTTTAAAAATAGTGCTTAATGGGCTGGGGAGATATAGTTCAGTGGTCTAAGCATCTGGCTGGCAAGTGCATAGACCTGGGTTAGATCCCCTGTACCACATTCCAAGCAGGCCCCAGAACTCTGGGCACACCTGGCCAGTCACCAAAACCAGGTGCGGTGGCACAAACCTATAATCCCAGAACCGGGGAGGCTGACCCAGGATGATCAGCATGACTCTGACTGCTTAGTGCGACCCTGTACCAAATAAATAGATAAATAAATGGTGCTGGAAATATTGGTTTTCCACATGCCAAAGGTTTAAAATAGACCCATGCCTATTTCCGTGCACTAAACTACAGTCAAAATGGATCAAAGACTTAAGCATGAAAACTGAAACACTAAATATTCCCCAAGAGAAAGTAGGCAAAATCCTTAAGGACATAGGGGTAAAAGAGTTCATGGACAAGAATCAAATTGTACAGGGATTACTTCAAAGAATCAACAATTGGGAGATCATCCTTTTGAAAAGATTCTGCATGTTAAAAGAAATCACCAACAGAGTAAAAAAAAAAAAATACCCATGAATAGCCTCTTTAAAAAATAGTGCTTAATGGGCTGGGGAGATATAGCTTCAGGAAAAAAATTATAGCTGACTGCCCTTCAGACAAAGGACTCCTATTTAGAACATATAAAGAAGTTTTTAAAAAAATCAGGCCTCCAAAATTCAAAGACCCAATCCAAAACTGGGCATCTGAGATAGATATACACTTCACAGATGAAGAGATACAAATGACAAATAAATATATGAAAAAATGCTCAACATCACTGGTCATTCAAGAGATGCAAATTAAAACGTTGAGGTACCATCTTATGCCAGAAAGAATGGCTATCATTAAGAATTCAGCTAACAACAAATGCTAGAGAGGTTGCAGGGGAAAAAAGAACCCTTCTCCACTGTTAATGGGAGGGCAGGCTGGTACAACCATTAAGGAAACTAGTATGGAGATTCCTCAAAAATCTAGGATTAAAGGTCCCATTCAAGCCAGCTATTCCTCTTCTAGATATTTTTCCAAAAGAACTGAAATCATCATGTCACAGTGACATCAGTGCACCCATGTCTATAGAAGCAAATTTGTCATAGATAAGTCTTGGAAACAACCCACATGCCCATCAACTGAGGAATGGATAAAAAAGATATGGTATTTTTACACAATGGAGTATTATTCAGCTATAAAAAAGATAAATCTGAGGTTTTTGTAGATAAAGGGATGCAGCTAGAAACTATTCTGGTAAGTGAAACAAATCAGATCCACATGTACAAACATCATATTATCATCTTGCTAGTAGGAAAAACTGAGAAAGTAATTAAAATCTAAAAGGTGCAATAGACACCATGAAAAGGAAAGAATTTGTTCATTGGGAAGGAAAAACTGAGATGAGAAAAAGGATGAATGCATGAGAGAAAAGATATATTTAGGTATATCTGTAGAATAGTTTGGATATCAGTACTGTTGATTTCTGCTGGTCTTTTAAAGGAGCAGCTAATTCTTAATTTTTTTTTAATTTCTTAAAAGTTTTTTTTTTCTTTAAACAAATCTTGCACATTTACATCTGGTAGCCTCAGCAACTAATTTGAAGAGAGCATCATGTAATACAGAAACAACTGTTGAACTTCTATTATTTTGTTTAATGAAATTTTGTATTGTTTCTAACACTGTTTTTTTTCCTATCACTATTTTCTATTCTTTTTTATTATTATTAATTTTATTGAGAAGCAAATAGCAATGAGACAGTTTCAAAAAAAAACCAGGTTAGTAGGACAGTTACAATAATTAATACATTGCATATTGTTGTCTTCGTAGTAGTTTATTCTCACATAAATAGAGCGCAATAAGGAGAAGTGGAGGAAGCTGATGTCATTCTGGATTCAAGAGAGGATGATTTTCACAAAACTTTTCACCCAGTTGCAACAATAGCTGCCATTTTAATACTCAATGAGTGAAACGCTCCCAAATATTTTAGAGCAGATTCACAAGTCAACACATATTAAAATTTTTTAATTGTTTTATAACTTTTAAAGTATTTCCATGTACCCCTCATTTTTATTTTTTTGTTTTTATGTGGGTTATTTTATATTCTTTAAAAAAGAAAAAAAATTATATCTAAATTATTTTGTGTGAAAAAAAATCCACACCTCCCACACCTCATTACAGTATATGTATGATTTTAATCAAGAAGTTCAAGGACAGGGGCTGGTGAGATGGCTCAGCGGTCTAAAGCACCTACTTAGAACAAGCTAAGCAAAGCACAGGAACAGCGGTTCAATCCCCCAGCACCACATGCCAGCCGGCCCCGCACCCTGGTGGGCTGAGCTGGCCACACACACACACACACACACACACACACACACACACACACACATAAATAAATTTTAAAAAAAAGTTCAAGGACAGCAAAGTCGATCTATGCTAACAAAAATCAGAACACCAGCTGATGGAGAAGAGAGTATTGCTTTTGTTAACTAAACCCTTCTATGTCATGCATGGTGGCTATATGAATGTACAAAAATGTTAACACTTAATGAACAAACATTTAGTATTTTTGCATTTAATGTGTGCAGATCATACCCTAATAAAGATAGAAATATTCTTCTCATTCTAATTCTACTTGTAATTTTTAATTTTCTTTCTCACTGCTCTGTGGGGGAACACGAGCATCTGTAGGTACATCTTCTACTGCTTTTGTTCTTATTACTGCTGTTTATCTCATTGTCATTGACCTTTTAGTTTCTCAGAAAAATTGCTACCTTCAGAGATTAAAAAGATTACTGAAAAATCAGTCAGAGCTAGTTGGACAGGAA
Organism: Octodon degus; assembly: GCF_000260255.1. Taxonomy (NCBI): domain Eukaryota; kingdom Metazoa; phylum Chordata; class Mammalia; order Rodentia; family Octodontidae; genus Octodon; species Octodon degus. The sequence goes on from NW_004524626.1 coordinate 1,694,253, forward strand.
TGTGGAATTCTGAAATACACGCTTGAGGATTTATAAACTCAATGCTTTCAGTTTTTACACAGAAGATACAATTGGTGTGCATGCCCTGTGCTTGGACGATATGTCAAAGAAAGAATGAAAGAACTGAGCAGCTCAGTAGGATAGGCAAAGATGAGTGTGTGAGGAAGGAAGGTCACAGAGAGAGCTGCGACCAAATCAGATAGGGAGTGGGCCACTATCAAGATCTTCTAATTTTACTGCAAGGGAAGCTAAGTTATTTGTATGTTTTGTGTAGAGTATGATGTTCTACCACCACTCAGATGTCTGTATAGCAGGGGTGAGAAATAGAATCAGGGAGAATGATTAGGAAGTGCCAGACCCAGGCATGGTGGCACACAATTATAATCTCAGCTAATGGGGAGGCTGAGACAGGAGGATTGGAAGCTAGAGGCCAGCCTGGGAAAATTAACAAGACTAGGTCTCAAAGGGGGCTGGGGCTGGGGATCAGTGGCCGTGTGGCACTGGGACTAGGCCATTTATGTGGCCACTTCTGGCTATCTCTGTTTCTTTGTAAAGTAGATGACTAGGTGTACAACTTCAATTAAATTAAAACTCCAACGTCCACTACAAAGATGTCGCTTCCTAATTATCTTTCCAGGTTGCTGCTGAATGTAGTTATAAGGAGATGTGATCTACGTACACCTACACCTTTCACCCACACACAGAGCTGACCCCTCTGCAAACTGAGCTCTGAGATTCTCCTCCCTGTCAGATGGCAGAGGCTGCCGTCCCCGTCCATGACTGTGTAGAAGCAGAGGAAGGAGAGCTGATGATGTCCTACTGGGCAATGACTAGCCTCCGGGCCACTTGCTCATTCCCTTTCCTCATGCTCTCTGATTCTCCTCAGATATGCCTTTGAGTGCACAATTCCCGGAATGGAAAGAGGGGTCTTTGCCACAGTAGGCTTTTGGGGGGCATGGTAGGTTCATATTCCATGGTAAAGGACTCCATCTCTGTTAGGGCCTAGTAAAAAAGAGTTGCTAGGCTCTGCTTCATATGGCATGCTTTTCTTCCAGAATCTGATGGGATATCATCGTGATTTCTCTCCAGAGATTTGCACAAATTCCACACAATGTATTTTTTTCATCCTTGACACTTCTAGTACCATCACATTTCCTGGTTGTATTCATCAAGCAATACAGCTCCTTGCGAGGACCTGCTGTGAAATGCTTTCTCAACCCTGAAGTCCACCCAACACTCTGCATCCTGCTTAACGAAGTAGAGCACCATTCTTAGATATGGAAGGTGTTGAATTCATAACCCCAAAAGACCTACTTGTTTGCTTTCTACTATGTACTGTAAGTTCTAAACTTAAGCAGTTGGTCTTTGGTTTCACAGGGGATATATCAATCAGCATGTTCCTAATCCTTTGGTGGCAGTAGGGTAAGGGTGGAGGTTTCCAAGTAACTTCACTAATGTAGTAAGTCCCTGAGGATTTCTTAAATTTATCTCAGTCTCTGTGGTGCATTATTAACTCTCATTTGTCCTGCCTAGTAAATGTGGAACCACTGGCATGGTGGGTCAGTGTGGTAGACTGTGGATGTGTAGGTGGTCTAGACCTCTTTGGAGTAACATAGGGAAGGAGAGATTAGCACAGCCTTGAGGCAAAACTGCAGGTGTGTATTGTTATTCTCATGTGCATGCAAACTGGTTCTGGCCTTGTACAATTGCAAGGAAAAGAACACACGCACCAGTCAATGGGTGCATACTATGTAAATCTCCTGGATAATTATTAAGGTAGTCTAGAAGTGACAGCACATCTGTACAAAGTTCTCACTTGCTTGCAGAACCCATTCATTTCCCTCCAAGATCCACCAAGTTATAAAGGGCCAGATTGATGTGCTAAGGGGATATATTATAGGGACCACAACCTGACATCTTTCAGGGCTTCTAGGAGAGTTATTTATCCCTGCCATCCTCTTACCCATACCCTGAGATGTAATCATTCTCACTTCCTGTCTTAGCTGGAGGAGAAGGGAGTACAGCAGTTTCAGAGAGCTTCATAGGGCTTCCTTTGGTGAAGCTCTTACCAAAGAGCACAGGGATCCAGCACAGTTTCATCCATTCTAACGGAGCCCTTGAGAACTGGGAAATGACTGCTGTGGGCATCTACAGGCCCAAAGGTGCCACTGTGACCAAGATCTTAGGAAAGTTTCCATTTTATTATCCAGGCACTGTAAGACACCACTCCAAGAGTTTTAATGAGAACTCAGGTCGTTTTAATTTTCAAGTGTCTGAATTTTTCTCCTTCTGTATTGTCATCCAGAATAGATGGTCATAGAAATTCTTTTGAAGAACTCAGGATTATTGATGTGTTAAATGAATATATATTAAGTGGATATATTATAGGAACCACACCTGAACATCTTTCCCATATTTAACCATAAACATAGATAGATAGTGTGTGTGTGTATATGTGTGTGTGTGTGTGTGTGAGAGAGAGAGAGAGAGAGAGAGACAGAGAGAGAGAGAGAGAGAGACAGAGAGAGACAGAGAGAGAGACAGAGACAGAGACAGAGAGACAGACAGACAGACAGACACAGACAGAGAGAGATTGAGAGAGACAGGGTCTCACTATGTAGTCTAGACCAGCTTTGAACATGTAGTGCTCCTTCCTTCCTCAGATGCTGGGATTACAGGCATGTACCACAATGCCAGTTTTAACTATATATTTGTAAGTGTCCTTTCTCCTAGCAACAAAAGACTTCTTCATTCAAGGATATCTGGACTAAAAATTGGCAGACTTGGGTAATAAGCAGAGAATCATTAATTTTTATTGAGATAACTGCTTTTAGCCTTGTGCTCCTTCAATTTTGACTGTTTTTAGGTCATGGGTGTTAAGTGTCATCATTTTGGAGGCCTGTTTTACTCCTGGGTATGCCATCGTCTATTAATTATCCTGTAACTTCCTGTGGGAGAACCTCCCTGACTCTGACTCTGATCTAGCTGGGTGTGACAGTGACTGTGGCTTCCCGACTTCACAGGTTTAACTGCCAGCACATAGGCACTGTTCCTGCAGGTTTGCATTGTCCCCATGGATACTAATAAGCCTTGCTCTGTGACTGCTTCTCCTCCTACCAATCTTGGCCTGCAGGGGAAAGTGACAACTAGACTGTCCAGAGATGCTCATGACCCTGTCAACAGCTCATTGCTAATGGCTTTGGTGAAGGGTGTATATTGAGTATGTCACACAACCTAGGCCTTGAGTAGGTCTTCTAACCCTACATTCTGTACTCATTTTCACAGGCCTACTTCCCTCAACCTCTGTATTCCTATTCTATCAACCAGGAAAGCTTGGCCATTTTTCCTTCAGGTCTTCCAAAACTGAGCTAAAGTCAATCAATTCTTGATTATCTAATCTACATTCTGCTATCTTGGGCAAATACTTCAAAACTCAATCCTGCTGCTGCTCCTCCACCTCCTAACAGTACACAGATTTGTTCTGGCAACTCTCTTGGTACAGTCTCTTTATCTGCTTCTCAGGCCTAGTGCATCTCAAGCCAGATGATGCTGGGGAAGCCATCAGACAGTGATATTGGTCAGAGCCTAAGAAGGAGAAAGGGAAATGTGGGAGAGAAGAAGAAGGAAAGGTAGAGGGAGAGAGAACGGAAGGAAGGAAGGAAGGAAGGAAGGAAGGAAGGAAGGAAGGAAGGAAGGAAGGAAGGAAAAAAGGCAGGCTTGGTCTTAGATTGCAGTAGAATTCTACATGTTTTAGCAATGCTGACAAAGAGTCCCTGAGCCCAAGAGATGCCAGAGAAATCACAGTACAGGCTTGCCTTAGTTTCTCTGTCATATTCAACCTTGGCTGGGAGCAGCCTGTGGAAAGCCTGGTCTCAGCCATGAAATTAATGGTGATAGATTTCAGGGCACACCATCGAGAGCTGTCACTTTGCAACAGTAGATCTGAGAGCACATTTTCATGACCACCACATTTTATGTGAACCATCCGTTGGGATCACTCCAATGGCTGTGGGCTGGCTTCGGAACCAAAAGTGTATGTCAAGCGAGCTAGAAGGAGCTCGTAACCTTCTTCCAACCTTCCAACCTGTAGACTGTTTATGCTCCCCGTATCCATTCATTGACTGGAACCTAAATCCACAGTAGTTTATGGAGGGGAGGCCTTTGGAAGGTAATTAGGTCACAGGGGTGGAGCTCTTATAAATGAAGTTAGTGCCCTGATAAGAAAAGATATGAGTCTCCTTGGCATCCTCACCCCCACCTACAATGAGAAGGGTACAATGAGGACACAGCCACACCTGCAGTGAAAACCAGGAAGAGGGAGAGGGGATGTATCTGATTCTAAATACTCTGGGGCCTTCATCCTGGACTCCCCCAGTTTCCAGAACAGTGAGAAAAAAATTTCTGTTGTTTATGCCCCTCCATCCACAGTACAGTATTTGGTTCTAACAGTGCAAAGTAGCAAAGACATCACAGAAACTACATTCTCTCAGATGCACGAGGTCAGCGCAGACTCAGCATGGAATCAGAGTGGGGGCTGTGGAGAACAGCTCCACAGTGGGGTTGATGATGTATAAGCAACAAGAAGGTGGGACATTTCATGTGCCTCCCACAAGGGACTCTGATTGCTGTGCTTTTCACAGGATTCACATGGTGAATCATGCAGAACTACCCCACCATAGTAACTCTAAAGCAGGAGCTTTAGACCACTGAGCTCTCTCGCTGGCCCTGTAAAGTTTTTATAAATTTTAAAATTTAGATTATATAGGATACTCGGGTAAAAGTATAACACCATTTAAAAATTAAAACTTAGTTCAAGGAACTTTTGATTTATTCTTAGGCAGTTTCGGGTATGTTCAAGAAGACATTTTTCCTCAGTACCTTTCTTTAGGTTGCCTTTAAACCTATTTCAGACACTCATTTTTTTATTTGTAAATTTTTGTTTGCTTGTTTTTTTTTTTTTTGTTGTTGTTGTTGTTGTTTTTTTGGTGGCCAGCTCAGCCCCGCCCGGGGGGTGGGGCTGGTGTGCCACGTGGTGCTGGGGATCCAACCACTGTCCCTGCTCTTTTCTAAGCTTGCCTAAGCAGGAGCTTTAGACCCCTGAGCTCTCTCGCTGACCCTGTGAAGTTTTAATAAATTTTAAAATTTAGATTATATAGGATACTTGGGTAAAAGTATAACACTATTTAAAAATTAAAACTTAGTTCAAGGAACTTCTACCAATAAGGCACCAAAGGAGGGTTTCTTCCTAAAAAGCTGAGAGCTTGTCTTCAAATGTTTTCCATAACTCAACCACCGTTTATTTTCATTATCCTTAGGCATGGAATGATCTTTTGAAAAAAAAATACTGAAGTAGTTTATAGACACATTTCCTAGCTTACTAGTAATAATCATCTTCTAGTGTCAACTTTAGAAAAAGAGATGTGTAGAATATTTGATATTTCTTCATCTTAACCCGTCTTTTTTGTTCCGCTATTTGAAACTGTCTTTGGACAAGGATGACTTTGGTCACTGAGGCAAGGGTGGGGCCTCCCCTTCTGAAACCACACACATTTCCTCATGAAAATAAAACTTGGAGCCTTGGTTTAAGTACAACCAGGCTGACTGCCGATAAATTCATGCTCCGTCCCTAACACAGTCCTGGTGTATTTCTCCCACCCTTTATCAAAGCAGAATTTGATCGGAAGGCTTTCCCCAAGCAAAGTATTTACCCACACCGGTACAGACCTGGTTTGGAACATTTTATTGGCAATGCTGGTATAATATTTAGAAACCACAGACTTTTGTTGGACTATGTTAGCTTGAATGACAAGTATCAATGGTCAACTATATTTGAAATATTGTTAAAGTACCTAGAAATAATGGGCATTCTGTTCACTGCAGCAAACCTCTAAAGACTTCATGTTCTCAGTGGAACTGGCATACTATAATTGTTATTTAGAACTTAATGTAACCTCGACGGCAGCAGAGAGAGTACAGTCCTCTCATTATGCACATGCTCCAGGATCGTTTATTTTAATGCTTTCAAATAAATATGTTCCATGCAGCACACTACAATAAATAAGGAGCAGCAATGTTCTTCTAGTAAATCCATTCATAATGTGAGTCGCCATGGAAAACACCACATCTCAAGTCTTTGGCCCTGTACCATATCATGAGGCATACCACATCTGCACCCAATCATATCTGGCTTCATATGGATTTAATAGGACTATGCCAGAAGCGCACGTAAGTGCAAAGTTAACCAGAGGTTTTCAGCTAAATACATACAGCTACTAAATAGTTAAAAGGCAACAAATAAACCTGTAGCTGTTTCCCACCCACCCCCCTTCATTCTTGAAACAGAAATAGATAGAAATGCTATCTGGTGAATTTCAGATCAATGGATACATTGGAATACTTGAAGGAAAGCTGGCACAAGGTGGCACCCAAAAAGTCACGGCAACACTGATACTGAATGGACACCAAAAACAGGATGTGGAGCTCTAGCACACAAAGGCAGGGCTGTGGTGGTGTGTGTGTGTGTGGGGGGGAGGAGTGTGTTTCCTCTATGCAGATAACTCCACTGCGCCCTCCTCCTCGCTGTCAGCTCTGTTGGCTCGAATCTCCACCAGGGTCCTGGCAAATCGTGTCCATTCATCGTTGTGGGGAACTGCAAGCTGCAAAGCACATCAATGGAGAAATGATGAACAAGGTGTCCTCTACATCGGCAAGGCTCGACGCCTGAACGGCAGCTCCTCCCAAAGCAAACCTATCCCCCAGAATGCAAAGGAAACCAAGTATTCACCTTCAGATTAAGTAGAACCTGAGGTGCTGTTCTTAGCCTAACAATTTGAGAGAACAGTGTCACTCTCAAAAGCAAAGTTGCTTGGAATGTGTAAAACTCAGGTTAACTGTACATTCATAGCTGAAAGTGCTTTCACAACTAAAGCACTTCTAGTACTGAAAATTCTTCATAAAGAGACATAAGAGTGAACCCAGTAAATAAAAACTGCATTGTTAGTGAAGGCTTTGAAATCATCTTCTAGTTAATGCGACTGATCCTTTTTTAAAATATGCTGATACACATGCTGAGAGAATGGCTTATATATGCATAGAAATTTTTCTACTATGAAGTCATGCTTGGGATTTTTCAGCAAGACTTATATGATGATAGCTATGAATAAGCATAGTACTAACTAGTATTTACCCAGAGTTCTGTTTTAAGTCCTTTATGTGTATTATCACATTCCTCACAATAATCCTAGTGCAGTAATTGCATCCTACAAATGCAAAGTAAAATAGTCCTATTTTATAGAGGAAGAAATTCAGGCATAGAAAGATGAAATAATCTAACAAGTTTGCACAGCTACAAGCAACAGTGCCAAAGTAATCTGGTTCCTTAGCCAGTACGCTCTACTGATTTGCCAATAAAGGGGGATTCATGAAATCTCCTAAATAATACTTCTATGTGTACAATGCAGCAGAAGGGAATTAGTCCCCTGCCCCAGTGGAAACTGTACGTATGAGTTTTTGTCTGCTATTTTAGAAGATAATGATTTCTCAACATAGCGTCATCCAAAAATGAATTGCATGAAGATATCAGAGTCTGGAGTAGCAAAGAAAATTGTTTAAAGATGAAAAATAGGTGGGGTAGAAGTCTGAAGGATATCCCCTAGCATAAAATTGCCTTAGACATTATAGTCATTTTCTTGGAATTTTACCCTATACATGCTAGTACTACACAAGCCATCCACGTATTCCAAAAATATTGAGAACACGTATTCATCACAGTCAATATTTGCATTTTTAAAATAAAGGAGAAAAACAAATACATGGAGGTATTTATATTACCTCGATGCCTGGAAACTTATCCACTACCCAGAGCCAGATGATTAGAACTTTAAGTTTCTATTACAAGGAATTATATTTTGAGATACAATATCTCCAAAACTTATTGGAGAGTTCCAATGTCATTCTCTAAAATATGTTCTCAAACTCGTGTTCTTGTACTGAGGTTAAATACTTCAAAATATAACTCTGGAAATGATATACGAGAGGAATGAGTCTTTTGACTTACTTTGGGAAATGCATACTGTCAAGAATTCTCGCTTAGTCATATGAATAAATTTTTGGATGGTTAAATGCTAATCTAGATATTTAAATGGACCAAAATTTCTTTCTCAGCAATGACATGAGTTCACAATAATATAGTGAATGCTTAAATTATAAAGAAACATTACAGCAAAAGATATATTGCCTGAGGCTGGTGAAATAGCTCATTGGTCTAAAGTACCTGCTTTGGTAAGCTTAGGCAGGCACCATGCACCGTGGTTCAATCCTTGGCACCACATGCCAAGCCAGCCCTGCCCTCAGGGTGGGCTGACCTGACCAAAAAAACCCGAAAAAGATATATTGCCCAAAAAGATGGGATAAATGTGCTTGAAGCAAGGTGGAGTGATTTGAGAGGGATTAGTGACAATGTATATTTTACTCTAAAAATTTTTTTAAATTTAAACATTTACAAAAAATGATCTCATCCATTAATCAATTAATCAATTTCAATCAAATAGAAATATCAGGGCTGGGGAGATGGCTCAGTAGAATAAGCACTTGCCTGGCAAGCACAAGGGCCTGAGTCCAACCCCCGGTTCCACAAAAAAAATTAGAAATATCACAGTATACCTTCATCCTCCTTACTGACTGGAACTGGCACCATATGACTTTTGCATCTTCCTCAAGGTCAAAAGGACCATGAAAAATAATTTCTTTGGTGGCTGGAGAGATGGCTTTGAGGTATAAGCACCTACCTGGCATGCACAAGAACCTGAGTTTGATCCCCAGGCCCACATGCCATGCGGACTCGGCCTTGGATGCAGGTGCCCACTGTGTGACCTCTGAACTGGGTGTGGTGTCGCACACCTATAATCCCAGCACTCGGGAGGTTGAGCCAGGAGGATCTCTGCAAATTGAAGACCAGTCTGGGGGCTACGAAAGTGAGCACAAGGCCAGCCCAAACCGTACAGTGACACCCTGTCTCAAAAATATATAAAACAAACAAAACAAAAACAATAAATGTTTTGGATGGATTTAGGGATCAAGGTGGCCATGACAGTGCAAATAAAGATATTCCAACAGAAGTCTTCCAGAATTACTTCAAACAATGACAAAATGATGACATAAGTGTATTTGAAACAATGGGGAGTATTTTCAGGAGGCTTATTGGCAATGTGTCATAAATTCTTAAAAATTTAAACATTCACCTATGTTTGGATCACTCCTCATATTGAATGACACTGTTACCTAAAGGAGAGACCGTTTCCCTTTTTTAAGCTCTTCTCTTACATTTCACATTCCTAAGTCTCGTGTTCAATTTAAAATATACTGCACTTGGGAAGTGACCCCACACCCCAAGTACAAGGTACCAAAGAGCTAACCAAAAGCATAAGCCGCCAAGAGTGCGGATTATATTTACGTGCGCAAATAGGTCCACTATTTCTTTTCCTTCTTCCAATACCTGAGCAAGCCTTTCGCCAAAGAACCGGAAGACAAAGCTCAGGGAGAGCGAAAAGCCCATTCACGGTAACACATCCCTAACCTTTTCTCACAGAAGGAGAGGATAAAGCTATAGAACTTCATAGCTTCATTAAATTTAAATATTGGGGAAACAAGAGGTACACACTTACACACATAGCTCAAGCAGAGTTAAGGCGGTCTCCCAAACCTAAAATTATATTATTGGTTAATACAGCAGAAATTTAATTTTGCATGTGATGTCCTGCATAATGGTTTACCGGTGCTTGCTTCAGCAGCACATACACTAAAAACTGTTTCACCAATAGCAATGCATAGAAATTATAAGTGAAAACAAGAAAACAGATAAATGTATGTACACAGTTAATGTACTAGTAATGGCAAGACTGTTAAAAAGCTTGTAGAACACTGAGGTTTAAAAACGTGCCCAGATTTACTTTTAGGAAGCATTGAATACTATTTATGCTATGGAAAATTGCATGAAGAACTTCTCAAAAATGAATTTTGTAACATTTTTATGCTTCTGCTCAACAACAACAAAACATCCAGTAATTAAACTGTACTTGCCCTCTTGCTTTAAGGTGGCACTAACTCCTTTACCACTAGCACTTTCTCTAAAAAATACTGACTCCTACTCACATAAGTATTTACAGCATTTAAGCCTATTCTGTCCTCTTTTTGACCCACTAAAGTTTTACAAAGCTTGGCAAAATATTAGGAACTTATTTTTGAAGCATATTTGTTGTCAGGTCTTCTCTCTAGAACACCAGAACTTTCACAGAAATAGTAGCTTGCCTTGTTTGTGCACACTCTCCTTGAGCACAACACGATGACACAAATTGCTTTTCAAAAGTGGATTACATTTACGTACCTCATCCTATTATATCTTTTCATCAGTTGACTATAAAAATAACCCAAGGTGATTGTAATGTTAGATTTAGAAGGTGAGCTGCAGACTGCCCCACTTTTAGAATTAAAGATTACCATCAGGAAGCACTTTAAGTATAATCTTGGCTTGAATGTGTGAAGGCGTATTCTTAGTCTACTTTCACACCCAAAGTAATAATTTTTGGCATGTGAATTTCTTGTAGGTAAGACCAAACAGGTACGCTAACAAATAGGAAGGCTGCTCCTGTCTCTCTACATCTCAGGGTATGAGCGGAAATTTTTTAGACAGAACTGTCCTCAGCTTTGTGAGTTCCTAACACTTCTTGCCTGGTTCTCTCTAACTAGAAAGAGTTAGACAGGAGGCTTCAGGCCTGGAATGTAGGTAAACTTTCCTTGGGAGTCTTTTAATCCACTACTACTTTAATTATTATAGGAAAAACATTTGTTCACATTGAAGAATGAGATTGCTTTTTGCCTAAAGTAGCGTATGAATTTATTCAATGGTCAATTCACATTGATTGAATACCAATTCTATATCAGCCGCTGTGTGATAAAACAGTGGTGAATCCCTTATGATATGATGGCTAGAAAATACAGGCAAAAATTAATTAGGATGTTTCCTCAGTTAAAATGTGTGAACACTGCATAGTGTTTTTTTTTTTTTTAATATCATTGACATTTAAAAAAGGAATGTACCTTCATACAGTGACAACGGAGACATTTCCATTTCCTGGAATCTATCAAGCAAGTAGTAGGGCAGCAGATGGCACTTTAATAACATTGTTTCAGCTGCTCTTCAACTTTCTACTGTGACATCAAGGCTAAACCTAGAGCAGGAGACCATCACAGTGGATGTCCCCCCCCCAAACATAACAGTGCAAAATAATTTCTAAACAAGTCGCATTTGTGACAGGAAAAATAGTCACAGGTTTCCAATGGTGATGAATGCTTCTGACCAATTAGAAAACATATAAAAATCAATGGGAAGAAAATAATACATAAAGGCACAGCACAAATAAGAGCTTGGAAACATGGTTCAATATTGTTCTGAACCAAAGTGGATCTGGAAACATTTTCTGCCTTTGGGCCCATCTGGTGAAGTAACATCAGAGGGCAGGGATGACTTAGATTTTCCCACTGCTCCTTAAACAGAGTTCACTGGCAGCCCATCCACCTCCTATTCCAGGACTGCTTTCTCAATTTTTACTTAACATATAAAAGTATTTTCATGCCAAAAGCATTCAGGGCTCTGATTCCTAACATAAATTCCTAGCTCAAAGGGTGACTCCCTTTCATAGATATGATATGACCCTATTTTTACAGTGAGGGAAGAAGGGCCAAAGGCAGTGATGGAGGTAGCAATTTGGCCGTAAGAAGAGGTGAAATAAGCCTCCAAGCTGGCCCAGAGACTCAGGCCCTGCTCTGCATCTTGGCTGCTGCCGACAGTCAGTCACTTAACCTCCCATTGTTTCAATTGTCAAAGGAGGATGATGACACTGGCCACTTATTCACAGAGATGTGGAGCAGAGGAGAAAAGTGACCTAATGTTTGTGGCACGTATATCAATTCTATAGCATTTATTTTTTTCTGGTTTTTAAAGAACTTTCTTCAAGAAGTAATTCCAGTCAGTACAAGGATGCAAAGGAATAGGGTGTACATCTATCAATGAGGACAAGGAAATAAGGGAGTTAAATGATTTGCTGAAGACTCCATAACTTTCACATGTCCTGTAGGGCTTGACCCTTTTAGAAGTGCCAATGTTCCACAGCAGAATACGCTTCAGGTAGTGAGCGCTGACTCCTCTGCTAAAAGAGTCTAAAGATCATTTGTAATCATCTAAAGTTCTTGGGAGATGACAGGTTAAAAATAAAGAGCAAAAGTGTAAAATTTGTGAAAAATTTCACAAAAATGGATCACTTTATGGCTATTGACTCCCTTAGTATTCCTGAGGCTGTGATGTGCATCTATCCCCTCTTTGGCTGAGGGACCCATCAGAGACCACTTGGGGATTTGGTTAAATCCCTCCCATAGTACCTCATCAGCCTGACGACTGGGTGTCATGGCAGGCCAGTCTGGGTACACAAGAGAAAGAGCAGACTGTGAAACAACTATATCTCAGTGACAGCCAGGCTGGCTCTTTCTATTTTTTTATTTTGTGTAATTCACACTATTTTATTGGAAAATTTCAGGTAGCGAATCCGATGATATCTGCACGCAAAGCTCTATTACCAACAATAGAACTACATCCATCTGGAACCAGACACAGGATGACTGGCTCTTTCTCACTCCAGATAACAGCCAGCTCATGATTTCTTTTCCTGTTTTGTCACTTACTTTTGTGTTCTTGGAAAGTGTCTCTGAATGTTACTTCCTCATTTGTGTGAGAGGAATCATAAAACCTATTTTGTAGGACTGTGATGAATATTAAATAAGGCACAAAACTTAACCAGCAGAGCACAGTGTGTGGTGTATCATAAGCCCTAAATAAATGATTTTATTTCCCCTGGTTTTCCTTCTTAGAGTTTAGACCCTTCAATTTTTCTTATTTCCTTGTTTTTTACCCTCTTGTTTTTCCTCCCATTTTCTTCCAGGTAGAGCTGCAATTACCTTCTAGTTTGTCATATTTTATTTCTTAAAAACTCACAGAAATGATTTCCTAGGTACAATGGTACCTCAGTTCACAAATGCTTTTGCTTGTGAATAATTTGACTTGCAAACAGAAGCATTTAGCAAAATTGTATTTCTGTTTGTAAATACTGTATGAGGTGACAAACCCAACCATGGCTATCTTTTCCAAAATCAGAGAACAAATTAAATTCATGAACCGAGGTACCACTGCATGAGTAACAGCTAACTTTCATAAGCTAAGTGAAGGAAAGAGTTCTTGCAGAACAGAAAGAAAATTCTGTCAGTTACTTTTTATTGCTTATTTAAAATATAACTATTCCTTATAAATACACCCACCCATAGACACATATATAGACATACTTTTTATTTTTTAAACATGACCAATATATCTTAATCTAGCTATTTCCTTTTCATAGTACTTTCTACAGGAGGATTCAATATTTTTACCTCAAGTTGTAACCACTGAACATGCTGTTATAAAAATCAATGACTTTTACAACCAAGGTTAAACACACAAATATCATTCATGTGTACCTTTTTATAAGCACATGGCTAACAATTTGAACAGTCCTCTGTCAAAAGTATCTGATTTTTTAAAGCAATCTTTAAGGGCTTACAGAATCTAGTAACTGATTTTAAACAGCCACACTATCTGCGGTAATTCCTAACATCCCCATGCATATGTTTGACGGTAAAAGTGTTCTTCTCAGGCATTGCTTTGTATAAAAAAAACCAAAAAAACAAAAAACTATGTTAACTTAGAACAAATTTTGAATAATTAAGATGTTAGAAAAGCATTTAGTAATTTCAGTTTGGCCTCTCAGATACATTAATCAAAGCAAACCAATTAAGTGAGATAAATGGTCCACAATTGTGTGCTTCATAAGCATCTTTGTAATTTTTCAATTAAATGGAATTATTAAAAGTCTGTGGGACAAGTGTGTTAAACACTGACTCTGAACAGATACTGTATGCACCAAAATTCATCTGCACTAACCGAAACATTACAGTTTTCTGTTAAAAACATCTTTCAAGTCACTATTTCACTTTAATCCACATCATTTTTAAATGCATTTGCAGAAATCTTGGACTTGGATGTCAGTTTCCACGGGATCACTGCTAAACCCTTCAAACGTTCAATAGCTTTTAAAAAAGTACGATTATTAATGGCAACCAAATTCAGGAGACTGTTGACTTCCTGATATACCAATACATGTTTGTGTTCAGAGGATATTTCTTAGGCTGATTCTTTTTGCCACACACACAGAGGGAAACAAAGTGGGAGGTAATAAGCAATGAAAAAGCCGCAGGAACAGCCAAGCAGGCCCGCTTCACATAAATACAGCTCTGCTGCCCTCAACTCTCAGGAGAGTCTAGCATCACTGCTAACAATGGTTGAAGCCACGACCAGGACTCCCAGCCAGCATGCAGCAAACACATGGTGCAGATGCACGGCAGGACTGCCCCACAGGAAGACAGACTGAGCGCAAGCTTGGTGCTCAGGGCTGCTTCAGAGAAGCAGAGAAAGCAGGAATCACGTCAGCCTCTGTTTTGTTACAGTCTGCCTTCACTAGTCAACTAGTTACAACTTAGGTAAAATTTAGTAGCATGTACGCTGATGGTACTGGACTGCTTAAAAATTTCTTTTCATCTGAAAATCCCATCTAAGAGAAAGTTCATCTATACATGAAGCTTTAAGACTCTTCTCAAAGTTTGTCCCCTATATCTTTAAATTAGTGACTTATTTTTACTGTATACTTCTGAACAACACTTAATGAAGCTGTTGCTACACAAGATGAGAAATAAAACTAGGCTATAACAGAAAAAGTTAAGTAGTAACAAATGCAAGTCTATGCCAATTTTCATAAGCCAGTAAATAGCAAAGGAAAAATAAATTCCTTTAAACATTATCTTAAAACCTTAACACTTTAGAAATATTCTTCATGCTACAATTTTTCTATCAATCATGACACAATTCTGAAGTTTTTACCTATGAAGAAAAAACAATAAATGCAGAGCTAATTCACTGAGACCTAAAACTGCTCTTGTTTGCATTTGCTTCAAAATCATACTATCCATCTTCTTGTCTTTAGAAATGTGTTAAACATTACTATATCTTCTACTATTTGGAATGATCCATTTGTCTCCAAAAGATGAAGAAAAATGCTAAAAACAATGGCTGATAGGCAAAGTTGGAAAATAAACTTTGTAAAAGTACAATCACTCCTTTTCCCATAACACAAAAGATAAGAAAATAGCAGGAAAATGAAAAATCATGGGCTCCTCAAGCTGGTGCATTCTATTAGCAACCTAGTCAAATATTCCTTCTTTTCCTGATAGTATTAGCAATAGATTTTCTGGTAAATTCCTAGCAACCACTGAATTTAAGCAGTTTTGACAAAAAGAAGGCTCATTGCTAAACACACCTTAAAAACATTTACCAAGGTAATAAAAGAAATGTCATTTCCTCCTACTGAATGTTTGGGCATAAAAGAAGTATTTTTATAATGCACTTCATGATTTACCATCTCTATAGTGTCCAAAAAAAGCACAAGGAAAAGGAAGCATTTTTCCCAGCTGTTTGACAATGTTTGTATCAACTGTTAGGCTTTCACTGTACTAGGGTGGTCAAGCGCTCTCTCTAAAGGCATGGGAGGGGAGAGAGAGAGTAGGATAAAGGCTAGAGAGGAACAGTACTTTTCTAAATCTGCTTTTCTGTGCAAGTATAGTTCAAAGAATCCATTTGCAGCCAACTGGATGCTGCACTCTGAATGCCCAAACAATGCAATTTTGGATTTTCTTTTCCTTCCAAATTTCACATGTGGATCACTCACTCACTCCCATTCCATATTATGGAATGCCTCTTATGTGCCAGGAATTGTGTTAGACTGGCTTAGCCCATCCTAATACACAGTTGTCAAGTACTCACTTCGCCTGGTTCTGAGGATGTGGTACACCAAAGACGAGAAAAATCTACTAAAGAATGTGACAGGCAAAGGAGGACCGCCAACATGCATTTTCCCCTTAACTCAGAAGGGCAGCTAGTCTTTAAAAACCTAGAAGATGTTCATTTGTTATCTATGGAAACTTTATGTGGACCCTAATACAAATAAAGGACGTAATCTAAATATTGGGAAGTGGCTCACTGGTTATTAGCAGAAAGAATTGAGAAATGGGTCACTGAGCATTTCTATTTGCCTACTTAAAAATAAAAGCGCAAACATTTCTTCTCTAATGTTAGAAGTGTGCATGTTCTTTAAATGATAAACAACTCATATTTTAAAATTTAAAAGATGGTCTGATAACTGACATTCTAAAAATTCGTGTAAACTTTCCTTGAAAACGGCATGTAGTGGTTCACTTACTTCCTTACTTTGCAAGTCCAACCTACACAGTATGCAAATATTTACATATAAACACACAGAAGCAGATATTTAATTTTATATTACACTTTAGACATGCCAGTGGCAGCATGCGTACACACTTAAACTAACTCTCCATTTGAAATAGATGTGTGTTAATTTAGCGTCACAGATGAGTGGAGCAACTTCACACTGGGCGTTTTCAGCTTTGATTTGAAGCGACTGTTCTAAGCAGCAATTTTTCAAGATAAAATTTAGCAGTTTTGAAATTCTAAAACTAAACACAATTTTGTCAGCCATAAAAATTACCACTATAATTAACAACTACTTCAGAATCCAAATTGCTATTGAAGACGACAGTTTGAAACCACAGAAGAATCATAAAGATGATTAATTATACAAACTGGGTCTTGTTTCGGAAGGTTTATATTTATAAACCATTTATCACCAAAATGAGAACATATGAACTTCACTGAATATTGCAAATTACTATATACACATTAATTCGGTTTCTATAAAATTAGATATTAGGGCTTTCTTTTCATTTAATCAACCACTTCATAATACATAACAGTGATAGTATTTTTGTATCAATTCAGAAAAATTTGCTTAAAATATATTAATACTATAAATTCATTTCCATAAACTAATGCTACCTGAATAAACATACTATTTATATAATAATTAGTCTAATCATGCTCTTTTAAATATGTCTTCAAAATGAAAGCCACTACTACTACATGCATTATAAGATGAGTAATTATAACATTAACTGGAATTAATAGCACCTTTTCTTTCTTAAATTAAGCACTTTTCCCACAAGAAATCAAGTTAATACTAAAATTACACTCACATGTTTTATGCAAATTATTTTTAAATATATGTAATTTATTCTGACAAAGAAATTTATTAATATATTATTTCAAAGTAGCTGATTTTATATAATCATATTCATTAGCTTCCCAAATCTACACATACAAATATGCCTTTAATTGCATAGCACTATGGTTTTACACTAAAAATTCAGCTAAAATCTGAACAGTCCAGTTGAGAATCCCGATGTTTTGCTCTTCTGTTATCTGAGATCTAGATGTTACTGACAGAGCAAGCTGTTTGGATTTTCACTTTTGTCTTAGTGTTTGGCATCTTGGAAGAATTTATGTCTGTCTTTTCTCTTCCACGGGGAAATAGAGAAATCAAAGTAAGCGCTTACCGTTAGTGTAAGAGACTAATAATATTTCTCCACCTAGTACTTAAAAGACCTTTGAAATCTAGCAAGGTTCGACCACATCTCTTAATGAGAAACATCAGCATTTCGAGTGGCCACCGCTGGACACTGCTACCCCCAGACCAGCTCTGCCTTCTCTTCTGGATGCTGCCAAAGCTCAGCATGCAGTCAGGTTCATCCCAAGCCGGGGCTAACAGGCTTCATAAAGTGTAATAACTCAGTTGGCTGGCTTCAAAATCAATTGTTTTTCATTAAGAAACTTTTATTTGAATTTCCCAGTCTGGGTGAAACTTCATTATTTTGTACTCTGCATAGCCTCTTCACAAGAAGGAGAGTTATTCACATAAAAGATCAGATTTCTTGTGAGAATCAATACAGGCCCAAACAACAACAAAACAAACAAACAAACAAAACCCTTGTTTATGTGTAATCGATTTACAATCCACAAATACACTCTATTTATTTTATGTCACTTGAGCCCCTTCTAACTCCCACCTCTTCCCGTGTATCAGATACTACTATCTTGAACTGCAACTCAAAGTGCAAGAAAAATGGCTCATTCTTTTTGTTCCTGTTCTCTTGGCTATGAAAACCACTGCAGGTGCTTTCAAATATTACTGATAACTCCTTGGCCACCATCACACCACAGCCCATCACACAGGCCATTTTTACTGTTGCGATTGCAAGCAGAATTTTGAGTCTAATTTTTTACATCAGCTTTAAAACATTCAAATGAACACTTCACAATCAAACCACTGCTTTTTTTTTTTTTTTTTTTTTAAAGCAGGAACATTTAATCTCTCACAGTCATCTGTGTTTTCTCTTTCCCTGAATTTTTCAATGTCAAACATATTTATTGAAATTTGTAAGAAAATGACTGGTATTCTTTTGGTCCCCCAAATAGTCATATTAGACAAACTATTTGTAATGCTACCAACATTAAAAGTTAAAGATTTATGCATGTTTATTTGGTAATTAGCCAATGAAATACCAAACCAATAAAGCCTGAGTGAGAAGATCTATCCATATCAAAAAGCATAGCTTTTAAATGATCATTTTATTTTTTCAAATCCTACTTTAAGCTGAAAATGATGTTTGGAATTTTTTCATTTGACTACTATAATGATATAATCAGGGCTTTGCAAGCTATGTGTGTTTATCACAACTAAAAACAAAATCTTCCCTGGGAGAGGTTAATGGAAAAAAAAATAATAGGAGGTAGAAAGTAAACTGCTTCTTTCAAAACTGGAGCTGCAAACAACATTCTAACTAATCCAGATAAGCAGCAAACATAGTGGTTAGGGGGGATTCGCGGCAGCCGCATCTGTGTGACAGCACTGAGGCAGTAACCATGGAAGCGGGCTTTCTAGAAAACACCTCTGCAAGACACACAGGTAGATAGGCTGACTATCAATCATCAGGACACGTGAATAATTCTGTCCTCACTGGTCCATGCACTATTAAAATCAGCTTCATTGTATCTGTGTATTCAAAGTGGTTAGGATAGATATATAGTTACATTCTGTTAATGAATAGAGTGATTTGTTCTAATGGTGTTTGTAAATAGGATATCATGTCCGCATCTTGTACAGCAAATAACCACTAGGAAGAATGTATGCAATGTGTTAATTATTGAAACTGTCCTACCAATTTGATTTGAAACCATCTCATTGCTGTTTGTTTATCAATAAAATTATGGGAAAAAATAAATAAATAAATAAATAAATAAAATCAGCTCCATCTATACAGCAAATCTTGTTATTCCGTGAGAAAGCCATAGCCGTAAGTTTTAATCCTTTAAATTGTGTGTTCATATACCATTTGAAGAAAAGAAATAAGCCAACAATGATTAGCACTCTCGAGGAGGGTATTGTGCACAGGTTATATTTACGCTTTATTCATGGCTTGTTCACTTACCCGTGTTTCAATTTGGAGGGGACATAGAACACCCGAGCACATTTCATGCTG
Organism: Octodon degus; assembly: GCF_000260255.1. Classification (NCBI taxonomy): domain Eukaryota; kingdom Metazoa; phylum Chordata; class Mammalia; order Rodentia; family Octodontidae; genus Octodon; species Octodon degus. The sequence continues at coordinate 1,713,837 of NW_004524626.1, forward strand.
CAATTTGGAGACTTCTCTAAACTTCTTCAGTGCTAGACTCATTTATTTTCTTTTAAATCTCATAAAATTTAAATGGCATATGTAACCACTGTTCATTTAAGTAGCTTCTAAAAGCACAAGTAAAAATTATAGCCAGATGATAAAAAGAGGTCTCTTCTGTCTTTTGTTGGATTCACATAACTTCTGTCTCTGCTAATAGGAGTTAAGCACTTGCTCCACAAAGAAAATAGACCCCTATCTGTGAAAATAAATATGGACAGTATGTTTTCCTGATACAGTGCTGAAATCAAATAACCACAAATGTGTGCTATATAAACACCGCATCCTGCGGTCTACCTAAACACATGCTTGTTTAATATTTTACCTCCTGAGTCATAGGCCCACAGATATTACTAATGCCATTGCCATTTAAATGTCGCAAAAAGAAAAGGGCGTGGGGGTGACCAAACTCACTCTGATGATTTCACTGAGCTCATAGACAATCTTCTGCTTATCCCCATCAGAAGTTCATAACAAATTGCATCAATAAATCTGGACTCATGCCATCGATCTCTGCCATCATCTTAGTCCTGGAGAATAATTGGACGTAGTAGAGAAGGATGTGTTCATAGGGGCACAGTGCTGGGACTCCCTGCAGCAGCTGTAGCCTCAGCTGGGACAGGAGGTGAGGCAGACGGTTGGTAGGGACTGGCAGCCCCAGAGTTTCTCTCCGCAGTGCCCTTCTCACTAAGAACCAGGTCTCACAGGAAGGCAAGTCCCCCTGGACTAAAGTGAGAAGACCCCAAGGGGGTGGGAGAAGTCTCTCTGCTTGGGAGTTCTAGACCATGGTGTGGGCCAAGAAAGGCTGTCTTATCTCACTGTATGTGAGGAGGCAGGCATCATAGATATCTTTCAAAAAGTTGTATTACTCTTCAAATTAAAATTACAATGTATTAAAATGAGGTGGTGGAGAGATGAATTAGAAATTCTTATTTGCCTCATGTACACACTCCATGACTTGTATAATAGAGAATTACAACTTTACTCATTTACATTTTTAAACAGTTTTGAGAAATGGGTAATAAGATCATACAGAATGTACTGCATTGAACCACATTTCTAGAGAGCTCTTAGTAACTTAGCTGAGGACCAAAATTTCTCATTTTTTCTTTGCCTTGTGATCACTACTGAGAACAGTACTCTCCCAGAAATAACTAACTATACACTTTTGCAGGTCCCGGACAAAATAAAAACATGGAACCTCTTGCTGAAAAATGTTTGACCAATTGCAAGACAATGGCAGTCAAACATCGAACCAAAGGTCAGAGCTCCCCAGGGCACAGGGCCATCTGCAGTTGCACAGGTCCCATGTCCTTAAAGCCAGCTTCCGGTGTAGAATGGAACCTTGGCAACAGGCAGCTTCTGCCTTCTTCTCCTTTCTTCCCAGCCCAGCAGAGTTCTTAGTCAAATCAGCAATGGGAAATGAAAGCAAACTGTTTTCCCACAGGCAGATTTCTGTGCGATACAGTACAGTCTCAAGGAAAGTAGATCAACAACAGGGACTCTAAACACTACTGTTTGTTTTCTTAGACTGATTGCATTATAAGGTTTATCTCAAAGCATTTCATCTTCTTTCTAGAGGGTTCCACAAAGCAAGACTTTCTATGCCAGGGTCAGCATGACCCTGGTAAGAAATGCACTTTTAATGATGGCCAGAGGACCAATTTTGAATACTAATAATGGCAGCACAGTCTACCAGCAATTTTATCCTCAGTGCCATATTCGTTTCCTTCTTCTTATATATATTTTCTATGCAGATTGCTTCCTGCTCAAACCTCTCCTCTCATGGGCCACATAGCAGCCGTAGATCTGACCTCTAATTCTCAATGGACTAGCTGAGGCAATGGCACTCCATCTGCCTTTCTGCAGCTTAGCTGCGTTGGAAGGGTGGCAAGGCTCTGTTTAGAGGGTGCACTTTTCTTCTAAGTACAGCTATGCTCCATCAGCTCGAGGCTGCCGAATGGGGCCAGAGTAATTACAGTAATAGCAGCATTTGTCCACGAAGGGATCCATCATCCCACAGAGCCGGACTTGTGCTAAGCTTCTGCTGCAGCAAAGTCATGTTTCCCTCCTGTACACAGTGCAGTGACAGTTATGGCTCACAGAGGTTTGCAGTAGGGCTCAGAAGTGAGCAAGGAGAAGCAGAAGTGCCTCTCTTCACCTCAAAAATAAACCTAAGATGCTTGACAAAGATTCTTCGGATGAAGCTATAATGAGGACAAAATGATTTTGTTAAGCCTGACTCTTTCTAAGCTATACATTGCTTTGTGTATGATCAAACAATACAGAAAGAATTCTTCAACTGTATAAGCCTATCCTGGTTTCTGGTCATTCAGAGAAGGGCTGGAAGATTGTAATATTACCTACGTTCAATAAAATAGTATATCCTTTTTTTTTTCTGGTAGTGAATTTGTAAGGATAAACAAGCCTACAAATTGTTTAGCCTATTATATGTCACCGAGATTTTTCTATAGCCTGTCTAGACTCCAGACAATAGGCGAGACTGGCCTATAGTTGCAGACATTTCTATAGTCTGTAATATCACTTAGAAAAGCAAGGGCAATAATACAGAAATGAAAACCAGCCCAACCTGCCAGAGAAATACGAGTATAACAACATTTTACAATTCAGAAATGAGGATAGCGTCCTAAAAAGTTTTAGCAGCCACATATCAGCCAAAAAAACTTTTATAAAATCCTGTACACTTCCAAAATAGGAGTCACATTCCAGTATTTTTGTGCAGAAGCTATAAAATCACTGCATTGCAGAAAATTCTGTATATATACTGTACTGTATTTTCTTATAGAATGAAGATGTGTGTTCACATGTATATGTACATCTGTATATGTGTGAATGTATAATATTTAAGTGAACACAAAGGTTTTTCAAATGGCCTTTTTAGAAATAAATGAAATTATTAAGCCATTCTCTTTTTTGATTCTTTTGAGGTGAAGCAAATAGAGATAAAACAATTAATGCTTCATAGACTTATAGAAGAATTAAGGAATATTATATTTATATGCTCTTTTTTATATTGTAGGAAATGATCCAATAGACAGTATTTCTGTTGTCATCATTGTTTTGCATCATTCCCATGAAGTATGATGAATGCTCCTCAGATAAAATATTGCTTATGACTGTTGGTGATATTTCCAACTCATAAAGCCTTCTCCTTCCCAAATACATCAAGCTCCACCAATAATCACAAAGCATTTGTATCTTCATCCTTAGGAGCCAATAGTAAGACTGTCACAGTTGGCAAGACTGTGACATTGGGAATAGTCAAGGTACACGGCATTTGGGCAAGCAGAAAAAAAGTTGAGAGATTCTTCTAGTTGTTCAAGTTGTACATCACAGAATAGAAAACTCTCATTTTTAAAGTCATTCAAATGACTGTTTCCATATGAGTTTAGAAAAAGGAACATTTAGTTTGTTTCAACGTAATCAACTGTAGCAATGTGTTATCAGAAGTCCCACTGTAGAATAAACAATCTGGAGTTCTCAAATTTATGGGATATTGGTTGATAAAACCATAAAGCACCCTTCTCAGAATGAGTAGCTAAACTTGTCCAGCAGTTATTCACAGATACTTTCTAGACTTGGAATATTACGCATAAAATGTGGTATGTTTCCCCACTGGAACGCAAATATTTGATTCAGATGATTCCAAAGAAGTTTCACACAACACTCCTCTTTTGCTTTGTTTGAAATTTCAATATTTGCTTTTGAGGAAAAAAATTTTCAGTCTTACCAGATACAGTAGGCTTTGCAATAAGTTCTCAGAGAATAAAAATTAACGCATTAAGCTGAAGTACCACTGATTGATAATATAACATGAAATAGATGGTATACAAAGTTTCAAAGATTTTTTTGTAAAAACATGTAGTGTTTTTCTTTGATAGGTATCATGATATTCGGGATAGTGCACATATCATGTAGTAGGGTATACTCAAAAGATACATATGTCATATATAAGTTGGCCATAAAAATGGCACAAAGTCCTGATTAATATCAGCCTTAAGTAGTCTTTAAAAAAAAAAAAAAAAGAAATAGTACACATTCTAATTAAACATACTGACTAAAACCTGACTTTTCAAAGCAAACAACAAATTCTGTGCAGTGTTGACATGGTGCACCTGGTAAACTTTTATGTTTGTGAAATCAGTGAGAGGCAGCGGGCCTCATCACAGGAAGCTGGGGATTGGGCGGCCTCCTAGAAGAAGTCCAGATCATTAACTAAAGTGTCCTGCGCATGGAGACAGGGACCAAATGAGGCCCCAAGGCGGTCTTGCCGAACTTCCGCTGAAGTCAATGGGAATTTGCCAACCACTCAAGGGGGTTCTTGGCACCCAGAAGCTCAGTCGATAGTTTCACTGGATCCTTAAAGTAGATCCTTAAGTCCAAAGACCGGAAAACAAAAACCAAACAAACACGTACCTCTCCCACATCGTAGATCCAAATACGGCCCTCTGAGTCCCCGACAGCAACTTCCTTGCCGGCCTGAGCCCAACGAACGCGGTTTAAGGCGGAGGCCCCTTCGATGGCCACACTTGCCGTTGGAACCTGCCCAAAAGATTATGACACAAAAAAGAATCTCTTGAGTATGAATTCAAATATATGCAATCACACTGATCCATTGAACTACATGAGTCACCACTGCCTTCACGTGCGTGAAGTACAGTAATACACATCCCTGGAGCAGAGGCTAAAAAGATCCATTGTTCTTAAATCATATGCTCCACTGAATTAAGGGGTACAGAGGAGAGACACTTTAACAAAAAAGAAAAGGAATGAGGCCTTTTTTCCCCCAGTCAACAGGCAGGCAGGAACATAAATATTTCTTTGGATTGCAGTGCACCAGGTGTACAGACAGCAGCTACATGTGATGCCTCACCCTGGGTCAAGGAGTGCCAGATCGATGAGCGAAAGAGGTCAGGATTTACTAAAATTAAGGACCAGTAAAAGGCAGGAGGGATGGACTGTATGTAGATCAAAAGTCACATGAATATGATTCTTCAGGGAAAAAAATAAACATGTATGAATCCTTCAAAGCCTCATGAAGGAAAGAGTGACCAGAAGGAAAGAAAGGATGCAGCTGAAGAACTCTCAAGACTTCAAATTCCCGACCCTCCTTGCCTCCCTCCCTCCCTCCCTCTGTGCTTCCCTTCTTTCTGTTTTGTTTTCCTCTTTCTGGGAGTACCAAGGTCTGTGAAGTGGCCACAACTTGGGTAGTTTGGCAGTGTCCCCTGGTGCTATCCTGCTAGCATGTAGCCACCTATATTTGTACAAAACAGCTTGTATCTCCTCTAATAATTTTTTTATTACACTGAAAATCTAAAAACCACTAATAATTATAATAATCATTATGATTAATGAGCTGGAGATGCTGAAATGGACACTTTAAAAAAAAAACCAGGAAGTCTATGTTCGGAGAAAGGATTTTTGGTGAATCTACTCTTTTTCTACAGCCAGTTGCTTAAGTTCTTGTCTTCAAGACAAGAACTTCAAGGTTGGGAATTTATTAATGATCTAGAGATCAGATGTCTTGAGTGTTCTATAAGAATGTTCAATAGGTTTCTTGTGCTGTGGATGACCACTGAGAAGATAACAATGTGCAATGTATTAATTATTGAAAATGTCCTATTAATCAGCTTGGAAAGTGTCTCATTGATATTTGTTTCTCAATAAAATTAAAAAATAAAAAAATAAATGCTAACACACACACACACACACAAAGAATGTTTAATAGGAAACATGTCATGAAGAAAGAAACAGTAAATACTGAAGTATAAAGAAAACAACACTGAAAGTGGAACAACTGAGAGCATCTCCCCTCACTGTTTGGGACCTGCGCCCCATAAAAATGTCATACTAGATGGAAACATGACATGTACTGTGACTTAGCACACCCAGCATTTTGTTATTCAGGGAATTGAAACCACCTGTTAACATGACATTATTGACCCAGGACCTATCTTTACAATAACAATAAAAACTCCATCATATGTCAGAATTAATGTTTAAACTACATCTTGAAATCAATAAAAATTCCTTTACCCGCTTAATTCACTGCATGTCACTTGTGAGCAGAAATGTAGAACAAAAGTCCCAGCTCATTTATTTTTTTAAAAATGCACAATTTCCACGATGTGAGGTACCTGCTGTGCAGCTTGGAGTTGGAAAATTTAACCAAACCTTGCAAAGGCTGAAACAATGCGAATTTAGATGGATCATAATTCTGTCAATACACTTTATGACTGGTGTGATGGGCAGAAAACAAATCTGTGACTCAGCTGTAGAATTTTCAGAGTTGTTCTTTTGCACAATAATTTAGAAGGGTCACACAGGATTCTTACCTAAAATTAACATCAGGATGTTTTCTCAAATAATCTAAAAAATTGATGTAAAATGCTTAATCATAATTTGAATATAGCAAAATTCACTCAAAAGAAACAGATCTTTTGATACATTTAAAGTAATGTCTATTAAAAGGATGAAGGATTTTATTTATTTGGCATATAAGGAAAATAGTAACTGAAATAGTATTTTAAACATTTTAAATAGTTTCTTTTCAGATAGTATATAGTTTTTTTTTTAAAACCATAGATCACAGCCTACTAGTCATGCTAAAAAATGTTATAAATTCCTGAAGAAAGTGACAAAATATATTTTTATTAATTTGATCAGTAATGATGTATTTTTTATTTTGCACAAAAATAATCCATTTATTCTCTTTGCCTTATTTTAATATTTTAGTTTCACAAATATTTTCACAAGCTTTAATGGGTCAGTATTTTAATTGCAAATACAAGATATACCATATATATATATATATATATATATATATATATATATCCTTGGAAGGGAGCAGCTGGAATAATTTTGTCTAAAAGCATAATAATTTGAACAACAAAACAGACTGCTGCATTTAGAATTCAGGTTCTTTTTTTTTTTTTCTTAACAAATCTATTTCCTAATCTGATATATATTTGAAAATTATTTAACTTGCAGAAGGGCAAAGATCATTTGAGGGTTTAAAAAAGTGTCGAATGCATAACTGGATTTGAGTCAGACTGAATAGATTTCATCTATTATTGTGAAAACAGAATTATATTTGCTGCAAAACTAAATGGTTTGTATGACCCGTAATTTTTTTTTAATGTTTAGCTATAAAACGTGTGTGCTTGTCCCTCGATGCCTGGAGAAAGAGAAAGGGGAAAAGTTACATTTGGTAATGCTGAGCCATTACTTTCCTTTATCCTAAAAGCCAGATTAAACAAAGGGAAGCTACATAGTTTGTAGGACACTGCACTCCTTTCACCGCATGGTAGCTGAGTATCACCTATAGATCGCCTCAGTGTGGCTTGATTTCTTCTGATGCAGTGGTTATAGCAGTCTCTTAAGTCAATCTGGAAAGCGTTTTTTTTTCCTTCCCTTTAAGTGAGTTTCTTGCAGCTAATAGAAGCAATATGATTTTAATCAGCAGTGATGAAAGACTTTGGGAAACCATTATAATGTAAGGTAATAACATCTTTCTATTAAAACTAATAATGTTATAAACATTTCAACATCCCAAATGATGGCCATTTCACATACTCGTGCCTTTTGATTAGTTTCAAAGATGCTCCATACAGAACTTTTTCTCGCCACCTAGCTCTTGGAGGTAAAAAGAAACACAGACTTCAATAGAAAGATTTAAAAAGCGTCGTTGTTTGACAGTGGTTATAGGTCCGTGCGCCCTTGCAGATACAGTGACTCAGTACCAGCACCTGAAGGCTAGTTCCTTCTCCCCACCCCAGGCTACAGAGCCTGCTCCTCCTCCGAGTTCTCCAGCTCTAGGCTTCCTAATTAAAAAGGCTGAGCGGTTTCCTGCTCACAACACTTCAAAAGACCTTTCTCCAGTTCTCTGCTTGACCCACAGTCTGCAGCCCTTGCCCCTCTTACCTGCCCATTTGTATTTATGGAGAGCTACCCGGAATTAGAAACCAGGAAATGATGCGAAGACCAGTTTAGTTTATAAAATTGAAGGGCTTTAATATTCATGTAAAAATAAAAGCCCCAGAAAACAAAAAGCCTAAGTAGCTAATTTAGCACCTCCATAATTTTGAGACTGGCAAAAGGAAGGGGAACACGGCATAACATTTAAAATGAATATATACAGTATGTTTTTAAGGCATTATATATCTTTATTATCAACTGCGTTTAAAAATAATTATTTTTCACTTGTGAACTACTAGACGTGTGACACGTTAACAATCTCAAGGTGTTTTTAAATATGACTTTGACAAACATGTTCAAAGTTGGAGCCTGCCTTTGAATTAATTCAGTAACTTCCACAGGGTATCTACGCCTGGATTAAAATCTGATATATAT
>NW_004524626.1:1723153-1733162 GCF_000260255.1 Octodon degus
GGGGCTCGGCGCCCCGGACCGGACGCCAGGCCGGCGCCCGGCGCAGGGAAGGCGACGCCTGCCACCTGGCGGCCCTGCCCGCGCGGAGCCCGACGCTAGGCCGCATCGGGAACGGGGACACACTTTAAAAAGGGTGACAGCTCTTGGTGCAGCCACCCTGAGACTGCGGCTTCTCTGCATGGGCTTCGTTCACCCGCAGCAAGGGGACCGCTGTGGCTGCCGCATCTCTGAACCTCCTTCCAGAAGAAGCCGTCTCTCAGGATCTCCAAGAACCCTAAAATTGGCATTCTAGGAGGAAACTCGCGAACACACTCTCACTGCACACAAATGCTTCCTTCCACTCCAGAGGGATACAATAAATTAAAATGACACTCTTGATATCCAGTGAATATTGTCACATCAAAATAGCACATAAGTCAGAGGCAAGTTTGAAAGTACACCAGAAATAAAACGTAATTGGACTTCATGAATTATTCATTCCATCTGGCGTGTCTTATTCTAATTTCTGCATAATGGCTTTACTAATCCCTGATCAATTAATGTAAAATGAAATTTAAATGATAATGAAAGCCCCAGAGATAAAAAAAATTAAGTATTCGTATATCCTCTGACAGAAATCTAAACAATGGGAGGCTTTCCCCCAATGCCTCCCTCCTGCAGTGTGCTTGCTGTCTGTGCTCCCTTCGTGGGTGCCACTAAAGGCCGATACAGGGCAGAGAAAGATCAAAAAAGCTAGCCTACGCCGTGCCCACCAACTCTTGTCTGTGAAGGACGTTCAAAGGAAGGGTCTGTGGAGAATCAGCTCCAGCATTAGAGCAAAGGCCCAGAGCTGTACAGAGCCCCGTGCGGAACTGGAGTAAGAAAAGTAAGAGCAGAAGGGATAAGCGTGCTTTAATCTGAACATAATGCAAAAAATTAAAGGAACAGCTGTCTGCGACTTCTCTGCCTACCACGTATATTGCCTCAACATTTCAGAAGCGCTGCTTTGAAGTGAACAAAATTTGACTATGTTGAAGCAGCATAGAAGATGAAAAGCTAGACCACTGTGTGATTAGAATTTGTGAGTTAGAAATGTGTCATACTTTTAATTTGAGAAGTATCTTTGGATGGTATAACTTGAAAAAGACTATTTGACAGAGACAAAAAAGGCATAGACTGGACATTGGTCCCACGGTTTTTATTTTATTATTCTATAATTCCTGAATTTGAAGGTAGCCTGTCACTGTTAAAGAACACAACACATTTTTCTTAATGTCAAAGGACTTAAAAGTGTTTTAAAACGTCAGTTCTCAGTATCATCTTTCACTAACCAAGCTGATAGTAAATCTGAGGCTATAAAGATCTACATATGGATACACATATACATGTACACTAGGCGCAAAATACATTTTACGTCCCTGTTTAAATCAACAAAAATACAGTCCAGATTTACATAGTAATTTTTCAAGGAGCTGACATAATTTAGTGTAAATGATCCTGTCACTGTTTAGTGTTCTTTTATCTTTTAGTATGTAACTTCTCCTCTGATTAACATAGTCAATATTGAGTATGCATAGATGGCTTCATTTTTGAAAAATCTGAAAATAATTGTCATTTTTCAAGTAGCTAAAAGTTAGTTTTTTTATTCTCTTGCTTTTCTCCAACTTCTTTACCACTCTTCATACCCAAGACTGAATCTTTCACTACAAAAGTCACTGTGCTAATAATTCTATGATATAGTACGTGTGTATTGGGAGCCTGTGTTTGGGAGGAAGGCTTATATTTTTGATAACCCTGTTATTGTTTAACTTCAGTAAATTCACAGGTTGGCAAAGTCTTTGATCAGGATTGACTGGACCCATTATCCGTATGCCAAGTGGTTTTCAGTTACCAACCACTAGCTTCTACGTCTAGCATAAGAATAAACTGTAAGTGTAAGTGACAGTCACTTTTATTAGTGCTATTTTGAATATTAATTGTGTTTTTCTCAATAAAGAGAATTTTATCACTCTATTGGAGCCCAAGGATAATCTGGAAATCTGGTTTAAAATGTCTCAAATGTTTAATATAAAATGTTTATGGGAAACACATATATCAGGAAATATTAAATTTTCATAAAGGAAATATCATCAGGACCTAAAAATCCCAATCTTGAATGTGTGAAACACACTTTTCCAGATTCACAAACTTGATAGCATGTACTAGCGCATTAACACAGACAAGTTTTTGGAAAGTGTAAGGACACATCTGACCAATGACTTTGAGGAAGGATCCTAGACTGTCAGTTGTACATAATAAAGCCTCAGAAGCTTCACGACTTTAAATATTTACTCTACAAAATACTCAAGGCCATTTAGTAAGCTAAATATTGTTATACAACGTGGTCCTGTAGGAAACGTGTTTCCAAACAATCCAGTTTCACTGAAGAAGAGAATCCCTTCACCAGTGTATTTCCTTTTTTAATGCTATGTTAGCATCACTAAAGCGTGAAGGAAGAAAGTGAGGAAAACTTCTCCGGTCACACCCTGCCACACGTGTGGCCCATGCTGACAGAATAAGGCTGTGACCCTGTGTTGTAGGCACATGTCCAGGGCTGTGTTAATAATGCCAAAGTATCCAGACACAGCTCAGCTTGATTTTAACGCTCCGACTTTCAAACAAAGCAGAGTCTCAGGCTACCAGACAGACACGCAGGGCAAGGAAGGGTGTTGGTTATGTGCCTGACTCTACGCGCACATTGTCTAATTTAATCCGCATAAAATCTCTGTAAGGTAGATGGCATTTACCGAAAAGAAAATTACAGTTCACGAAAGTTAGTAACTTTCCCAAGGCCATGAAGGTTGTTATGTGGTAAACCTGGATTGGGTTCTCGGGTTTTTTTTCTACTTGTTGAGCATGTGTTCTATCCACTGGAACCACGGGGCCCTTTATGAGGTCCTTGGCCCTTACGAAAAGAGCAATAGATCTGTTATCTTTCCTCTTTCTTTGCCAATTGAATTCAACAAATACTTACTAAATAAACACAGTGCATCTTCTGGAGACAGTCAAAAACTATTACAGTCGGGGTGCTGATTTATTTCCCTGAGCCTGTGATTAATAATGCTGAAGATATTACCCACGCATTGGCCAGAATCTTTAGCACCTCGTGAGAGGAACAGATATCTTTTTCCCTAAAAAGTAGAAACAGGACAGGAGTGGCCCATTAGCCAGCAGAGATTAATAACAGCACATGCCATGGAGAGTGGGCTAGATTGAACCGCAAGATGAACATCTGGCTCCAACTCCTTCACAGGGTGCTCTGGGTGAGGGGCTACAATTACATTATCTCGAAGGTGGAATTAGCAAAGATGGGGTTAGGCAGGAATGTAATGAGAGGGAATGGAAGAGATACAACCCCGGGGGACTCTCACTTCACATCCTTGGATCTTCCTTTTTCCAATTTGCAAGATGGACAGAGTTTGCTATGGACCTCAAGGGTTTCTGTCAGCTTTAGGATTCTATGACTGTTCTATGATGTGTTTTGTTACTCAGCAACAAGGATAAAATGGAATAAGAGATGTAAAATTTCCTCCCAAATTCCACTCAAAATTATTTATTATAATTAAATGCATCTTCCTTGATGTTTTATGTAATTCATATCATAATTCCACAAAATATTTTAGTGATTTTAAATTTACTTTCAGTAAAACAATGAAAAAATTCACCAAGGTAGTTTTAAATGAAAAATTCACAATTATGAAAGTAATCATAGGCCTCCTTCCTATCAGAGGCATGTAGCGAAATCTGTTTTAAAAATGAAACTTTGCAATAGCCATGAATGGTTTACAATAAAAACTTGATTTCTAGAACTAGGCTTTGATTTTATAATTCTGAAAATTAAAAGGCCTGCATGTTTTTCCAATTAGTTAATGCTAAAATGATTTCATAAGAAGTAACCTTCCATTTCTGAGGTCATATATAGAGAGTACAGTGGTTGCCTTGCTCTTCTTAGGACCTTCAGGCTTCCCAGTAGGATTTAGTATTTGGCAGGGTAGTGAAAAGGAAGATTTACGTTAAAATATTTTCTAACACCTTCAAACATTGTGGTTATTGAATTTGCATTTGTTTCTAAAAGATTGGCTTTCAAAACTGCCTTAGAAGAAAAATTTACTTTATATAGATAGGTTGAAGATGGGACAGAAAATAAATAGTAAAATTTTTAAATTTTTAGCCTAAAATTAAAGAAAAGCAAATAGAATCTTACCTTAAAAATATATATTAAAAAAGAAAAATATATATATATATATATATATATATATATATATATATATTCTGTTGGGAAAAAGGGATGACCAAAACAATAAGCAATGAGTAATATGAAAATGTCCTTCAAAAATTGTCATGTGGGTTTCTGTGGAATAATTAAAATAAATAGCTATCCAGTGTTTCCAGGAAACATTAAAATATGAGACCACAATATCACTCTAAAGAAAACCACCAGAGGACCCCAAAATTCAGGTTCACACAAAAGTGGATGCCTCTACCATAAAAAGAAAGTGGTTAGACAACCAAATAAACCAAAAATCACAAACCAAACCAAACCAAAGTAAAATACCAACTCCCTGACCCAAGAGAGGTGATGCAAATTTGGTATTTACTAGGGCTAGAAAACTTTGCAACATCATTTCCTACCCTCCTAATGTATAAAGTATCCTCTATGTATCTTAATTTCCACAGGTTATTATCAAAGCAATGCATCCCATACCTATGTAACATCTATTGTTTCCATTGTGGTTATAAATTTAAAATTAGATATTAATAATTCAGATAATGTATTCTCAACAAAATAGAGAGTGGGTCTATTTGTTGTTTGTGTGTATTGACAATAGGTATATGTCCAGACTTCAGTCTGAATTAATTTAAAACTATTTGAAAGAAGGTTATGGAAGTCCAGGAATTTGTTTACATAAATGTAGAAGTTTTGTTAAATAAGCTCTGAAGCCACATGAAAGGTATCCTTCGCTGTACTGCCTTCCTCTGCAGCTTATTTGCATGGATAAATCCCCCTAATCCAGGAGGCGCCACCAATAAAGAAGCTAATTATCCATGTAAAAGAATGTATACATATTCACAGGTTCTGACTAGTATTTGAGTGTGTAAAACCCTGGAAAAAGCTACAAGCTTTGCCTAATTCATAAAAGAAATATCTCTAGCACTGGCATGATCTTTTTGAATATTAGATCCACCTAAAGGTTCTTGAAAGCTGACATTTAACAGCACACAGCAATGTAGAGCCTCTTTGAAGACACTAAAGAAGTGGGGCTGCCCTTTGGTGTTCCCTGCTGCACCCATCTCAATCGCTGGGGATTTTTTTTTCTGTGTCTACTTTCTTACTGAGCTGATGCCAGGATAGACAGGATCGTCAGATCCTCAAAACCAGGGTCTGTTTGTTCCTGCAGTTGATATGTTGCTCTCCGGACTTATCTCTTTCTGCGATTTAACTTGCCTACTAATTTAGTTATTTATTTTAGTCTTTGGATATAGTATCTCGCTACGCAGCTCAGACTTGTAGTGATCCTCCTGTCTCAGCCTCCCCAGTTCTAGGATTATGGGTATGCATCATCACTCCTGGTTTTTGGGTAGGCACGCCCAAAGCCGGCACAGCATGTGGTACCAGAGATCAAGCTCAGGATTTTGTGCTTGTCAAGCAGGTGCTTACGCCACCGAGTTATCTCCCCAGCTCTGGATAATCTCCTGGACTGTGGTTCTGGCTTGGGAAGCTCATGAAGCAGAAGAAGGCAAGCAGGTTTAAAAAGTACCCTCTCAACTCTATTTCTACATTGGCTGACTGGTTTCATATTCAACATTGTATTAGTTAGACAAGGAGGTCTTATCCTCTCTGTGATAATGGTCATGCTGCTAGGGATGTAGGGATGAGCTGGGGACTGGGAGGAAGGATTGGATGCTGGCATTGAGGACGAAGGGTGCAGAGGAATGAGAGCGGGCTGCAACTAGAAGCAGCTGCCCCCCTGCTTGTAGCTTTTGAAGCTTTGAGTTGTTAGAAGGCAAAGTGAGTCAAGTGGTATTCGCAGGCCTAAGTCTTGTTTACTTAATACTTATTCAATGTTAAGCTGTACAAATGCATTATAAGTGAGTAGGCTAAGTAGCAAAATCTTTCCTCTTCAGTATATTTTTTAAACTGCCAATCTTTCAGTCCCTAAACTGTCAGTCTGTAGTATTGGTTTCACAAACTTATCTCACAGATATAATAAATGTCATAAAGTACACATATATAATTTTTAAAAGGTTAAAAAACATGCAAGTTAAAAATCCAGACCCAAAGACTATACTTTGATCTTCCTTTCATATTTATTTCTAAACTATTCAGGTTAATATTTGCCAGGACCCAGAACTAATGTGACAATAACAATCTCATTGTGTTTAAATGTGATAGGTAAATATATCATTTAGGCAAATTGTGTGTGTGTGTGTGTGTGTGTGTGTGTGTGTGACAGGGAGAGACAGATATACAGAGAGAGAGAGAGAGAGAGAGAGAGAGAGAGAGAGAGAGAGAGAGAGAATGAATGTGTGAATACAGATGAAGAGCCTGTTTTCAGAGCCAAGGTAAGTTTTTGATGGCTCCGTGTTCCCCAATCTCTTGCTGCTACATGCAGGATGTCATTTATATCATATGTAATATTACTATAGTTGTTATTTGTATCTACTATTTCAAAGATGTAGAGAAGGCGCATGGAGAATCCCAAGTAGCAGAAGTCCAACATACTCTGTTCAAGTATCTGACATGTGTTTTGTTTTGCAATACATTTGCTTACCTTCTTCTATTCTACCCAGGTCATTGTTTTTTTATTCAAGAAGCAAACAGGAGGCAAATGTGAGGGAGGTAAGGTGATTCAGGGTATTGGAAATAACCCTCGGAAAAAACCTTAGAGCTACTTTGTATTCCAGCCATTTTTTAAAGTTTAGTGGTCACAACTAAGCCGGTCAGAATGGACCCACGTTAGCTTGATCTAAAACTGTTCCTTTAGAAGTACAGGTAGGTTTTACTTTATCTTCCAACATGAAACATAATATGGAGTTGTAGAAGTGAGGTAAGGGTGGGGATATCTTCAAATGTCATAAGTAGGGAGTGAACCTGTTATTCCCAAATTCCTTTTTTGTCTCTCCGTCTGCCTCTGCCTCTGCCTCTGCCTCTGCCTCTGCCTCTGCCTCTGCCTCTGTCTCTGTCTCACATTACTGATTAAAAGGAGAAGTCAGCCCCATGTTAAAAGCGCAAAGGCAAATATTTTCCATCTTAGTTAAAAGAGCAACAGAAAGATTCACCACATCTTCCCTTCTTGCACAGTGGGAAAGGCCAAGTCAGCTGGGGGAATTTTAAGTCTCAAAAGTGTTGGTATTTATGTGAATTATTCTCATAGATATGTATAAATAGTCAACAGCCATAGGAATGTGTTAGTGGGTGAATGTTTAAAAAGAGGTTAAGGGTTAGAAAGAAATGTGTTGGTGGGTTAGAGATGGTGGTAAAAAGAGGAAGTATAAGCATAAACCAAGTCTGGAGGTGATTTTATGATTACATTCTTGTGGTTTATTTCAGAGTTAGTGCTCTCCTTGTGTCAGCTAGAAGAAAGATGAAGAGGAGGAGGAGAAGGAGAAAGAAGAGAAGAGAAGAGAAGAGAAGAGAAGAGAAGAGAAGAGAAGAGAAGAGAAGAGAAGAGAAAGATGTGAGAGTTGGGAATAATTCGATGATTGGCACAGGTAGTTTTATTAAAAGCCAATTTTAATGTTTGCTATCTTATTATAGGAAGTGGGATGTGACAACAGGGGTTAGGGGAAAAACAGATCACACACTACCTGAATATCTCCTGTATCAGAAGAGCATTGGGATGGTGTAAAAACTCTGTTACCTGGTAAATGTTGCTCATGGTAAACTATTGATTTTGTTAATCTTCTTGACTGTTTTAAGTATCAAGTTTAGTTGCTTAACTTTGGATTTTATTGTATTTTTCTTCTGATACATTGACTCTTCAACAAAATGCTAGCAGAAATAGGTATGCTAAGGGCCTTTGTGAGAAGCATGCCATTGTAGAAGGTGTTACCACCTCAGTTTAGGATAATTTGACTTCCTTTTAAAAAGTATGCATTTTTGGTAGAAGACACATGGTAGCATTAATCCATCAACAATAATTTATATACTTTCTATTTGGGGCAAGTAGTAGAAATACAAGATCTGACTCTGTTCCTAAGCATTAAAAAATCCAGGAAGGAAAGTGAGAATTGTGAGATGCTATGAGCAGAAAGTTGCTTAATTGGGGCCTGCTTTTCCAATCTGGTTTTGGAAGGTTTATGACATCTTCCAAACTGAAAACACTGCAAAATGAACAACAAGCACACAATAGAGTTCTAAAGGAGGTAGGCACACTAGACAGATGTTACTGGGATCTTGAGGTAAGCTGATTGTTAGGATCTGGTACTGTAGCAGCTCTAAATTTCCTAATAGCTAAGACAAAAGGGAAGATACATCATATTATAAGGAGGTGCACAGGTTTTGCTGTCTGAAGAAAGGAAGAACATAAATTCCTCCTCAAAGACGCATTCCTGGGGAAAATTCAAGAAGGAATTTACCTTGTCTACAGATGCCTGGAGAACAGACTGGCTTTCTGCCTTGTTTATACCAAAGAACAAGTATGTAGCCAGGTGCTAAATTCTGTGGTATGGCTGATAGGTGCCAGAGGAATTTAAGGCTTGGGGTGGTGGTGATATGTTGGTGGTTACCATGGTCTGATGTGGTCAAGGAAGGTATTACCTAGGACAGGTGAAGAGACCTGCCTTGAAAGATGTATAGACTTTGATAGACAGGAAGGAAGACAATTACGAAGGGAGAAGCAAAACATGCAAAAACTTGGCTGTGTAAGTCAGGGTGGTATTTCCATATGGATGTCAAGGGAAGAGACGAGGACAGACCTAGAAGAGTCTGAGGATTTGTCCTAAAGAACAAAACAATGATAATTTTGCTTATGTGGGTGGTAGCATGTTATGAAAGATCCTGAGTATATCATGACTTTTTGATGTAATATTTTACTCATTTATTATATACACATTGTTAAGTGTGCTGTGTGCTAAACAGGTTCAGAGATGTTTAACATTCATGAGCGTGTTTCCTGTTTTTCTAAGGCAGACAACTAAATAATGACTATCCATAATTGAGTAGAAAATAGAAAAAAAAATAGGGGAAGAAGATTAGATTTGTCCTTTAAACACAGCACATTTGATTTTCTGATAGTTATACTCATGTTAAACTGACATCAGAAATACAGATGTGGAATTGAAAGAGAAGAGAGGCTTGAAGTTGAGAGTGAAGAATCATTCACTAGAGGTGTGAAGAAAGAGGACAAAATGTTAGGAAAGTGGAAAAAAAGGGCCAGCGGTGTTGGAAACATCTGGGGAAAAAATGGGCCAAGAAAACAAAGAGGAAAGAACCAGTGGAGATACTAAGGTAAATGAGGAGAACATAAACTAGAATGGAGAGAGAGATGGAAAAATGAGTTCTGGCCCAGAAGATGAGTATTTTGCAGAAGCCTTTGTATTCATCAGCTTGGGCTGCACTGGTGGTCCCAGGGAGAAGAGAATCAGAAGAATAATCAGATTGGTGCAGTCACAGTTGGAAACTAGAGCAATGGCCAGCGTGGAGCCACACTGCTTCTTGAACTGCTTTAGCAAGCTTATCTGAATTCTAGGGCACATCTGGGATGCTTTAAGTCAACTCACCCAGCCACTGGCCAGAAATCTCTACGAGATCCTGATCATAGGGCCCTTCCTCAGAGACTATCCATTCTCTATTTAGACACAACATCATTGATATATTTGGGACTATGGCTTACATGGATTGGCATATCAACTACTTGGCATAAAGCCTGGCAAATACTAGGCAGACAAGGTGGATTGTAAGTAGATGATGAACGGGGGCTGGTGGTACACACCTGTAATACCAGCACCTGTGAGGATCCCCATGAGTTCAAGGCCAGCCTGCGCTATG
>NW_004524626.1:1733838-1738660 GCF_000260255.1 Octodon degus
CTCTCTCTCTCTCTCTCTCTCTCTCTCTCTCTCTGTTTTGAGACAAGGTCTTACTACATAGTTCTGGCTTCTGGCTGACCTTGAACTCACTATGCAGTCTAGGTTGGTCTCAGTTTCATAGTGATCTTCTTGTTTTAGATTGCCAAGTAATCCTAAACTGAGATTCCAGGTATGTGCCATGATGCCCTGCATCTATGTAGCATATAAATTTTAAATGGTGTACATGTGTAGAGAGAGAGAGAGAGAGAGAGAGAGAGAGAGAGAGAGAGAGAGAGAGATTAGCATAGCTATCTAGGGAACATGCTCTAGGGAAGATCGGCAATGATGGAGCAGGAGGATCACAGTGTGACAACTACCTAGAGGAATCCATATCGGCACCACACCACACTGGACCTTCTGCCCAGCGAATAATGGTGAAATAGTAAAATGGCCTTTGGATTTTTGGCATCAGCAGAGTTACCCATCGCATGAACCGTACTGCCTCACTTTCCTCGAGTTCCCTGGAAGTTCTGCTGCCTCTAGGAGCTG
This sequence comes from Octodon degus, assembly GCF_000260255.1. Taxonomy (NCBI): domain Eukaryota; kingdom Metazoa; phylum Chordata; class Mammalia; order Rodentia; family Octodontidae; genus Octodon; species Octodon degus. The sequence goes on from NW_004524626.1 coordinate 1,734,367, forward strand.
GCCTTGGAGAGAGTGGGGTAGAGTATGTCAGGGGCTGAGGCTGGGGCTGGTAGTGGAAAGACCTCATGGGAAGTTCATGGTTTCTAAATGGTTTTTTGGTCCATCAGCAAAGTTCATTTGGGATAATGAAGTAGCCACATTCTTGTTATGAGCAAAATTGTGTCCCTCCCAAAACACAGACGTTGGAATCCTCAGTGCTTTAGAACGTGGTAAGGCCTTTAAAGAAGTAGTTGAATTGAAACTGTCTCATTGAAATTTTTTTCTCAATACAATTAATTTAAAAAATAATAATTCATTCAATAAAAAAGTAGTTAAGTTTAAACTGCTCTCATGGGTGGGCTGTGATTCAATATGACTAATTTCAAAGAGATCAGGACTCAGACATAAGCAGAGGAGAGATGCCATGAAGATCCAGGGAAAAGATTGGCATTTGCCAGCCAAAAAGAGATGTTTTCCAAAGATACCAATTCTCATGCTAAAAATGGATCCCTGACTTTCAGCTCCCAGAAATGTAGAAAACCAATTTTTGTTATTGAAGCTTCCCAGACTCTGAAATTTTGCAAAGCAGCCTTAGCAAACCAATACACCACGGAAAGGAGAATCAGAAGGAGGCTGTTCCTCTTGGCGTCCAGTGCCCACCCACATGGTGCACTGACCGACAGTCCTACATGTGCGGGACAGCTCTGAGCATGTAGGACAGAATCCCCTCTCTTAGCAGCTACTTCTACCTTTCTGAACATAACCCTTGGCTGTCAGGGATGGCAGCTCTACCTTTGGCTCTTCTTTGTCTTCCACTGAAATGGGAGGGTTGCTTATAATAAATAAGGGCCTCTAAAAATTGTCCAATGTAGCTGAAGTTATATCCTTATTTCTGGAAATAACTTTGTGACAGGTGGGACAAGTAAAACTGGAGCATAGAGTGCTACATGGGAGTGAATGCTGCCTGAGTCCCAGAAGGCCAACCCACCCCCATGGTTCCCTAGTGCCACAAGGGACAGTTCTGCGTGATGCAGTAAGTAGATAGTTCCTTCTCCAGGAAGCAGAAGGGGCAGCAGCACTGCATGTAAGTTTATTTTGGTTTAATTTTGTTAGCCTTTGTACCTTCCTTTCCTTTTAGAAAGGAAGAAAGGAGCAGAAGGTGATGTGGAGGGGAATTGAGGGCAGAGAAAGGCCAAAAAACAAGAACAGTATGGTGGGCAGCTCTGGCCCACTCCTGCACAGGCTGGGGCAACATTTAGACTCAGAAGCAGCCCCTGCCAAGTTCTTATCAGCTACCTTTAAGGCTAATTGCTGCTGATGAGGCTTGTGAAGTTGAAAAAATTTCAAAGAATTTTTAAATATATTTTTACAGGTCTCTTTCCGTAACAATAGGATCTATCAAATAGCAAGGCAAAGGCTCAGCTTAAAAGCACTGACAAGATGAGAAAGACCATGTTTGATTGCCAAAGTGACTAATTTATTTTTACACAGTATTAATGATGCTACAGTAACCAACATCTATAGCCTGGTTTTGACAGTTTACTGCAGTGGGTCCCATTGTTTAAGAAAGAAGAAAATAAAAAAAAAGAAAGAAAGAAGGAAAGGGAGACAATGTTTTATTTTGCTACATTTCCATTTGTTAATAAAACTTCCCCCTAGCAAACCAGAGGTCATTATCAAACAACTGAAACATGCCTGTCTGCAGAAGAATACAACTCCCTTCATCATTTAAAACACAGCTCTGCTGAAAACCCAAATCATGACAAATCCTTAACATGAAAAATTCAGGGCAGACTTGAAACCACCTGACTTTACTTTGGGTTTGTGCTTCTTAAAATTACCTAGAAAATACCATAATCTTCTCTTCGCGGAGCTGGCTGTGGGCCAGGACTCTGGCTCCAGAGGCAAAGGGCAAACTAAATTCATGTCTCAACAGTCAAACCCACCCTCTCTCCCAGGTCCACTTGGCTTCATGACAGAAAGTACATTCATGCAGGGTCGGGGGTTTTGGCCCAAACTCAAGACTCGTAGGACAAATAAAAATGCAACCCAAAATGCTATTCCCCCAGCCCTAAGAAGTCAAATGGGTCTAAGTCAGTGTGCTGCACAGAGTGAGTAACTCACACTCGCGGGACCTGTGATAATGTAGCGGAGTGCAGCTTGCCTATTCTGATAAGGGATATTAGCTAGGATTGTAAATTCACAACTGAGGCTTGAAAATTTGGGGTGTATGTGTGTGTGTATGAGAGAGAGAGAGAGAGAGAGACAGAGAAAGAGACAGCCAGACAGAGAGACAGAAAGAGACAGACAGACAGAGAGGAGAGAGACAGAGAAAGAGACAGCCAGACAGAGAGACAGAAAGAGACAGACAGACAGAGAGGAGAGAGACAGAGAGGAGAGACAGAGAGACAGATTGATTCTCAGTCTATACCAAATGAAGCTACTTTGAAGTGAAGAGTTAACTCAGTGTGCATGGAGGAGCAGTGGACTCCACCGTAGAGCCCTGCTTGCCTGGAACCATTGCCCCCAACTAGGCATCAGCCTCCTAGTGCTCCTCATTGTCACCAGGAGCTCCAGGTCTTAGAGACTCACTGTGTTGGGTGCCCACCTACTCTAACTCCCTTTGCACTCTCACACAGATGGGTGAGAGCCAGGATAGACTGTCAAGCAATTTTTACCTCCTGCAGAGCTAGTGACAGGCTCAGTACAAATAGCTACATTGAGAAAGTGTTTCCATGCCAGAGATCCCACAGCCAGCGTTGTAACAAGACAGGCTGGGGCTAGGAATACGATGATCTGTGCCCACTGGGACAGAGCAGTGCTGAAATAGCAGGGTCTCGCCTTCAGCGTGTTTTTCTTCCTCGTGGTAATGGTTGACACTTGTGTCAACTCGTTTAGAAGCGCAACTAAGTAACTCAGTAGTTCTACATCCTGGGGTGTAGAGGACTGTGCCCTTACTATTCTAGGATGTTGTCCACTGTCAATTGGGAAGTTTAGGAGTTTCAGTGATTCTGCGGGGGGCCAGGGCCCTCACTTTGTAAGCATCCTGAGCCTGCGCAAGAGGAGGGCGGGGAGAAGGTGCGAGTGCTACACCCACCGGGGACAGGTAATCTGCATAAAGTAGAAGGGAGGAAAAGAAGTGCACTCCCTCCTCCCTTGTGCTCTTCTTGCTTGTTGTCTTCTGTCACCTGGAACTATTGCTCCTCTGCCATGCCATCCTACCTCGGAGCCAGCTGATACTGATTGAAACCTCTCCAAACTGTGAGCTAAATAAACCTTTCCTTCTTTAATTTTTGAGCATCTGGCATTTTGTCTCAGCATTGGTGAGAAAAGTAGCCAAGACCCTCCCCTAATCTAAAGCCTCTGCTGCAGCCAGCAGGGCTGTGTGTACAGTCTTGCTCTTGGCCTCAACGGAACTCACTCTGTTCTTCAAGCATGTGCTCCTGTTCTTCCTGCCCTTCGAGAATGCACCACCCTCACTCCTGCTTGCAGCCTCTCCGTTCCACCCGTCCCAACCGCTTCTGACTCGACTGGCTGCTTTTAAACATCTGCAGAACACACAGGGTCGCTCCTTCCCCATAGCCTCAGCCATGGGTCTCTGACTTCTTTCTAGGTGCTTCATCTCGGGTCGCCTTGCAGCCTGTGCTATGTGGTTATATTTAAATAAAATCTTACTTCGCTGCCCAAGTTTGTCCATGTAGGCCTCTGACTTCTCGGCTCAGCTCTCCAATTGTAAGCCTGTGTCCTCCTGGAGGTCTATTTGCTGCCATGAGTTTGCTTTTTCTTGATGATTTCCTGTTCAGAATGGTCCCTGAGCCTCATGCTGAAGTGTGGCATGGCGTTCCGAAGCGCAGAAGACTGGAGGGCCCCTCCTGAGAAAATGTTGCGCTACCGCAGCTCCTCAGCTGCGTGCTGACAGCTAGAAGTCAGTGGTAATGAGCCGACAATCCATAGCCAAGGAGGCATCTTCCAACAGCACGCGTAAAACAAGATCACATATTGATCTGTTGATGAAAACGTTGTGATCGGAGGCTCATAGAAAGCCAAGCCTGCATTTCTCATAGAAGCGATGGCTCAGTATTTGCAACCCAGTGTCTGTGATAACTCTGCAGACAAGTGGTGAATAGCAAGAAGTAATTCTGGTTGTTTCTTTTAATTTTCACATATTTTAATTCTGACCACAGTGGACATGGATCTTATGTATGTTTGTCACCGGTATTTCCGGTGCTGGGACCACAGTAAACTCTTAGTTCTCTCTTGATATATTTAAATTATATTGTAATGCACAATTTAAAGCAAGATGAATTCAAAAATA
>NW_004524626.1:1738840-1742285 GCF_000260255.1 Octodon degus
AAAAAAAATCTATTTGTAAAGGCTTGGGGAGATAGTTCAGCAGCATAAGCACCTGCCTGGTAAGCACAAGGTCCCAAGTTTGATCCCCAGTACCACACATAAAACAAATAATAATAAAATACAGTAAAAGAATTCTATTTTTAAAGCAAGTTTGAGTACTAAGATGTATGCTGTGAATCTGGTGGCACCAGGGGCTGGCTTTGACTTCTATCTTTATCCAAGTCCTGGGCATGAGGTTAGAATCACATGAGGTTCTGCTTAAATGCAGCTTTCATGAATTAATAACTGACCAAATCTAGTGTTATTTTGAGTAAATAAGAAAGATAATACTTGCTTTTACTTTGCAGCAGCATCATAGTTACATCTGTGCATTTTAAATGTTTGCATATTTTGCAATTATAGCATTGCAGGTCGGTTTTCATGTCAACATTGTGTTCAGATGCGAACATTCCTATACACTACTGACTGGTCAGAAGGGGAAAACATTGATGGAGTAAGGAGAAATTGATAAATGTAGATTAAAGTATCCAAAACAATCAATAAACAGTGGACAGGGATGACATCACAGATCCTATGGGGCATTATTAGAGTGCTTGAATGGGGGCTAAAACACATTTGCAGTGAATATAATACTTCAGTAATATATATGATAGCAACTTAAGTTCTACATCACTGGTCATTAAGATTACTAACCTACTTTAAAAATTCACTATTCCCTACCTGACTCAAGGCTTTGGGAGTATAGATTAAGTGTGACATAGGACTGCTGACCTCAAGAAACTCCCAGCTCAGTGGAAAAGATGGAAGTAATTAACACACAAATGCAAATAAGAAGCACTGTGACTTGGAAGCATTAAAATTATTCTAAGGATAGGTTTAGACCAGGCATGTGGTACACGTCTGCCATCCCAGTGCTCAGGATCTTGAGGTAGGAGGATTACAAGCTTAAGGCCAGCACACCTACGTAGCAAGTTCAGGCCAGTCTGGACCACATAGCAAGATTCAGTCTCCAAACCCACAAATAGTTTCCTGTGTGGTAAGCGAGATAAAGTCTGAGAAGTTCTTCAGCTATCTGAGTTTGCTGCTAAACGACAGATAAGGGCAGAAGACAGCTCAGAATACTGAACCGCATTTTGAGCACACTAATTATGACTGACTGAATTACAATCAACATGAGGCAGAAAAAAATATGGGACTAGAAAGATATCTCAATATTCTTCTCTACACATCAGTTTTCTCCTCAGCAGGGTTAGGGGATTATGGATAGGCTTATGGATCTGGAAAGTGTGCCTCAGTTCTGATTTAGCAAGGTTTTCTTGTTGTCCTTTTATCTTCTTTGCCATGTCAACTTTGATTTTATAAAAACACAAAATGTTTATAAAAATAAATAGCAGGCTTATTCAGTCAGTACTCCAAGTGTGTTGGCATTGTACATGCTTCACGCAGAATGTGATATACAGCTGTAAAGTTGTGTCATGTCTCCATCTCTAAACCCTCTTCCTGAGCTCAATGTTCTCCTATTTTTTCCTCTAAATACACTCAAATTATTTAATCGTGCTGTACAAATACTGTTTTAATTGATTTTTAAAATTTACTGGTTTGCCATTATTATTGAACTGCCAATTGAGAAGGCTACATTTGGAATTTGTTTGTCGCAACGTACTGAGGACAACCTGCGTGCTGAGGTGGCTGGCGTGATCAGGACCCAAGGAGAAAGCTGTCAGTCAGGTTCCAAGCAATGGCACAGGTGGGAAAAGTGGACCGTTTTCAGGTCCTTCCATCTTGCTTCACAAGCTGAGTAGTCATCCCATTTGAAGAAGAAAGACCTTTCTCTCTGATAAAAGAGATACTAACTGTGGTTAACACTTTCTGATTTTTAAAAGCATGGAGTTCCTTCTTTTGCCTTAAAATGACTGTTAATATTGTATAGAATATAACAATACCAAAAAAAAAAAAAAAAAAAACAGCCAAATAGCTCAGCAGATTAAAGCAGACGCAGGGGTCAGGAGTTCAATCCTTGGCCTGCCTTGCTCCCCTCACCCCCCAGGATGTGCTGAGACAGCAAGTGAGGCTGGGTGTGGTGGTGCGCACCTGGAATCCCAGCTCTTGGGAGGCTGTAAACAGGCTGATCACTATGAGTCCCATCTAGTAGTGAGACCCTGAACACCCTGTAGACCCTTCTCTAAAAATACAAAAGAAAGAAAGAAAATAAAAAATAGTAAAAAAGAAAAATTAGAAGTGATACAGGATTTCACCAAACAAGAAGTCAGGAATTCAACAATGGTTGTTATATTGCATAATAGCTTCCAAGCAGTTGTTTAGATTGCCAGACATAAGCTTGCAAAATTGGTATTGAAAAATGTAGGGGCCAGGGAGATGGTTCAGTAGAATAAGTGCTTCCCTGGCAAGTGCAAGGGGGTCTGATTTCAATACCTGGTTCCACCAAATTAAAAAAAAAATTAGAAGAGATTAAAAAGGAGAAGAAAAAAATTTTAATTGTTAACTGTTCTTTTCAATAAACCAGCAAAAATCAACAGTACAATTATCCAAGCTATCCTGTGTATATACATGAATAAATCTTTTCACTTTCTTCTCTCTTTCTTTTTGTTCTTTTCCTCATCCCATTTGTTCTTTCCCTCTGAACAGATTCTTTCTCTCTCACAGTATCTATTGCACCTTTCAGATTTTATTTACTCACTCAGGTTCTTATACTAGTAAGACAATATGATGTTTACACATGCAGGACTGATTTATTTCAGTTATGAGTGTGGTCACTAGTTGCATCCATTTATCTATGAAAGCCTCAAGTTAAGTCTTGTTGATAGCTGAGTAATACTCCATTATATAAAAATAATACATCTTTTTATCTATTCCTCAGCTGATGGGCATTTGGGTTGTTTCCAAGATTTAGCTATGAGAAATTGTATTACTATAAACATAGGTATGATGCTTTCAGTTATTCTGGAAAAATACACAGGAGAGGAATAGCTGGGTTGAATGGGACCTCCAATTCAAAATTCAAAGACCAAATTAAAAACAAATGGGCATCTGAAATGTATATATACTTCTCAGTTAAAGAAATAAAAATGGCATATAAATACATGAAAAAATGTTCCACACCACTGATCATTTGAGAAATGCAAATTCAAACAACTCTGAGACTCTGTCTTACCCCAGGAAGTATGGTTATCATCAAGAAGTCCACCAATAACAAATGCTGAAGGGGCTATGGGGAAAAAGGACCGCTTCTGCACTGTTAGCGGGAGTGCAGGCTGGTACAGCCACTATGGAATTCAGCGTTGAGGTTCTGGAAAAAGCTAGGATTGAAGGGTATATTTTGTGAAGTCAGGATCTTTTCCTTCTCCTTCTCCTTCTCCTTCTCCTTCTCCTTCTCCTTCTCCTTCTCCTTCTCCTTCTCCTTCTCCTTCTTCTCCTCCTCCTCCTT
>NW_004524626.1:1742525-1790638 GCF_000260255.1 Octodon degus
CCACTGAGCTGTATCTTCAGCCCCAGGATTGTACAAGAAGAAGGCACTTAACAGAGGCCCACTTCAAAGAAGTTGGTAATAATGTCACAAACTTGTAAAGAAAACAAAATCATTCTCTACTTTTAAGAGATTATTTGCCTAAGGAATATACTTTTAAAGTTCATGGTAGGGAAGGTCATTCTTGTAGAAAAATATGACCACCCTAGACTACAGTAATATGAAATTACATAAAGGGAAGAAGCAGAGCACACACGTGTACATGTTGAAACACCCCTCCCTGCCTACACACTTCCTATTAATGGCCCATGGATTATTACATTAAGGAATTGTCCTAAGAGTGAAAGAATAGCAAAGCAGCTCAGCCTCTGGCCCTTGTTGAAGGAGGCCCATAGAAGAAGAGAATAATCAAATTATTTAGGTGCCTTAGGTGGGAAGAAGCTCAGATTCACCAGCATAACCCACCTGTACTAGTGACCCACGGAACCCTGTTCTTCGGCTGGGCCTGTCAGACAGGTAAAGGGTAATGTGGCTTTAAAAGTCAAGGTTTTCATCATTAAGGAAGGGCCTAAGTGAGAAGGAAACCGACAGCATATGAGAAATCTTTTCTCAGTTTTGACTTGGGTTTAGTTCAAGCCAACAAACCAGGGGACAGGAGAGAAAGCTGTTTCACTTTGCCGCCAATTCCACAACATTCCTTTCCAGAAACTTCCACAGAGCTGGTGAGCTTCCAATAGTAAACACTGAGGTCTGGTTCCCCAGGATTTATGGGAAGGCTGGTTACTCCACTTTGGAATGAAAAAGGAGCATTTGCAAAGATTAATTATGTTGATTTTTCCACTAACAACTCTTATTTACTCTTTACAAAATCCTACAAAACTGAAACTAGTCTCCTAATGTTTATCATCTCAAGTTGATAAAGTAGTGATTTCTCCTACAGGGTAAATTCTATTCACTAGACATATATGCTACATGTAACAGTGGCAAACTTAACATGTATAAGTCATGGGATGAAGAGGAACAGAACAATATCCTAATCTTAAAAAGAATGCGTCATTATGTATGAAACTGTCAAGCAAGTTAAAGAACTACATAAATATTACAAAAATAATTGCTATTAGGATTACTGAGAATAAAAATCCTCACATGCCCTTTTCATAGATCTATAATGAATGACACTATCTGTATCTTTTGTCTTGGCCTATCTAAAGCCCTGGTGAAAAGTCAGGATTTGGCAGTAGCAGGTATGCAAAGACTGATGGGGCTTTGGGTGAAGATGCAAAGCACCAGCCATGGAAGTTTGTTGCAACTAAGAAGGATGAGGAGAGGAATATGCCCTTGGATTTAAAGCTACAAAGAATACGTTAATTTCTTTAAAAAGCTCATGGAGATACAGTGTGGAAGGAAGTAACCATAAAGATAACAACGTAATCCAAATACTGAGCGCAAAGGAAATGTCCTAAATGCTCTGTGTTATGTCAGGCGGGAGACAGTGACGTCCCAAGCTGTCGCCCTTGTCTGCTTAAGGAGAAAGTCATGTAGTACCGCAGACCACCTCACCTTCTGGCCCTTCTTTCCCAGATCCAACCCCGTAATATTGTCTTCTAGTCCCTTCATGTCTGCTGCTCCTGCTACTCAGCTTTCCATTACTATAATAGGATATTTGAGATAATCAGTGTATTAAGGGAAAAGGTTTGATTCACAGCTTTGGAGGTGCCAGTTCATGACTGGTTGGCTCTGTTGCTTTGAACCTACACTGAGGTATCCTATCATAATGAATCACATCAGGGCCAACGAGATAGCTCAGTGGACTAAGTGCCTGCTCAGGCAAGCGCAGGGACTGGGGTTCGACCCCCAGTGCCACATGCTATGACGGCCCTGTCCCTGAGTATGCTGAGCCAGCCACTGAATCCGGGCATGGTGGCGCATGCCTGTAATCCCAGTGTTGGGGAGGCTGAAAACTGGAGGATCACTATGAATTTGAGCTACATAGTGAGACCTTGTACCCAATACCTAAACAAACCAAAACAAACAACAACAAAACAAAACAAAACCAGTCACATGATGAGCCAGGCAGCAAAAAAGGAGAGGTGCCAGGCAGAACGCCACAATTCCCTCAGGGGTGCATGCGCAGGGCCCTGAGGATCTCTAGATAGACCCCTCTCTCAAAGGTTCTACACTCTATGGTGGCACACGCCTATAATCCCAGCTCTTGGGTGGCTGTAAATAGGCAGATCGCTATGAGTCCTATCTAATAGTGAGACCCTGAATACCCTGTAGATCCTTCCCTAAAATAAAAAAAGTGTAATATTGGGGGACAAAAACAAGGAAGCCATGTAGATATAGTGGTCCCCAAACTGTATTCCTGAAGTACACTGTATACTGTATAGTATAGTGTCACGCTCTGTGCCAAGCCATTAGCACACTGTCCTGATGGGAGCACTCAAGACTGAAATGACAGCACTCACTAAATCTCTGTAACATTCAAATGACAGTGGCACAGCCAATAATAATAAGGCCTAAAAGCATCGCGCATATTAACTTATTTAATCTTCATCAGAACCCTATAAAATAGGTGACATATTAGCCACTGCTTGAACGTGAATAAGCCCTAGCACAGACAGGTTGAGTAACTTTTGTAAATTCATACAGGCAAAGAGTGCCCAACACCCAACACGTCTAAGTTTCTGCATATTCTGTCCATTCTGCCCGAATGCCTTTCCTTTTGGCCTTTTAACCTAACTAATACATACTCAAGCTTCCCCTGATGTCACTGACTTTGAGAACCTTCATTAGAAAGTTGCTCTTTCATCCCTTCTCCACCACATTAGAATGAAAAAGTAATTTCTCTTATAAATTATGATATAAGGGTAGATCATAGCCCCATGCATCTGGAGGATCCACTTCCCAAGAGAGATGGTCTTCCCCAGGGATATCTTTAGAAGGAGACTACCTTCAGGCCTAGAGCTACAGCACAGCAAGAAGTAACTGTCCAGGACGAAGTCCCTGAGCCAGGCCTGCTAGGGAACCTGCTCCTTTGTTGGACAGATGCCTTCAAATGGGCAGCAGCTAAGAACACATGCACTGGCTGTCCAGCTCTTTGGACCAGTCTCAAAAATGAATTAGATGAATGAGTCATTGGTAGGAAAATGGATGCACCTTGAGCTCCTAATGTTCAGTGAAATAAATCAGATGCGCAAGCTTAATATCGCATGGCTGTCTTATATGAGAATCTAAAATATGAGAAACAAAATAAAAGCAAACTGGACATAGGGAGGAAGATATTTGCAAAAGGAAAGAAAAAAGGAAGAAGATGAAAAAAGAATTAAGATGTGTTGTGTACATATACCAATTTCCCACAAGGAAGGTAATCATTATGTACTAAAAATATATACTAAAAAAAAAAAAAAAAAAAAAAAAAAAAAAAAAAAAAAAAAAAGTAGAAAAAAAAACAGTTGGAAATCTAATTATTTGTTACTTCAGGAGGACAGTTTGGGGATCACTATATCTACATAGTTTCCTCTTTTTTGTCCCCCAATATTACTTTTTTTTTTTTTTTTGTATTTTAGGGAAGGGTCTACATGGTGTTCAGGGTCTCACTACTAGATCAGACTTGTAGTGATCCACCTGTTTACAGTCTCCCAAGAGCTGGGATTACAGGCGTACGCCACCACACCCAGTCTCAATTGCCCACAGCCAGTCTCAGCATGCTCTGGGGGTGGGGCCAGCACAATAAGCCCCAGGGATCGGACGCCTGGCCCCTGCACCTGCTTGCAGGTGCTTTAATCTGCTGAGCTTCTTGGCTGGTGCTTTGAGCTATTTGGCCCGCCCTAACTTTCTTAAATATTTCCTGATAGTGGCTTCAGAGTTTGACTTCATTTTTCTAATTATTATATTTCTCAGTTATAGTCATGAATTTTACTGTTCAAAATACCTTTTACCTAAATATTTTTTCTAGTATGTTTTTAGAGTACATCTTCTGAAATGGTCCAAGGTTTATTTGTTCATGTGTAAGTCAATGATTTATTAAGTGCTTACTAGGTGCTAAGAACATTGCCAAATTCTAGAAATGCATACTCAAAATGGCCCAGACCTAATCTCAAAGAGCTTATGGTCTCACAAGGAATCATATCACAATTCCATCACAATTGCACAATCACTACGATTTAATGACAAGATAAAAATATCATGATGTTTTTATGCATAATGTGAGCATTTCAGACACTGATTAAAACACACCATCGCTTTAATAAATATATTTGAAAAATATGAAAACTGCTCAATCTCTTCCACTCATAGATAATTCACATTATCCTTTTTTTAGTAGCTAAGAGGGAAAAACAATCAGTTAAGAAAGTGATTTCATATTTCAAGCTCAGCAGAGGTAATACAAATGAAACGGGTAATATTTATTGATTTCACCGTAGTTGCTTGAAAATGAAAATTAACTTTCTAAGTTGTTCCGTCATCACCCTTCAGTCACTTAGGAAATTTTATCTCCAGAGTAACTGTTTTGTTAAAGATGAGAAGATTGAAGATTACTAGGACAGATTACACCATGTTAAGATGCATTTGGAGGAAGTCAGTGGTTTCTATCAGTCCAATGAGGATGGTGACAGCTTTCTGGGTCTCACAGCACCCCAGAGTAGAATAAAGACTCCACATGAAATGCCAATGCAGGGGCCAGTCAGGCCAGATACCCTGCCAGTCCACACAAGGAAATTAAGGCTGAGAACCCCAAAAGTCTAATGTGGGAAAGGGTTTGGAAAATCGTATCAGTACGAGCGGAAGAAACACGAGCCCTGTGAAGTCTATAGAAAGACAGTCTATAGAAAGACTGTGCTGGAAAAGGCACAAACAGTGTCAGGATCCTAAATCCTATGCAACTGTACCGAGACCAGAATAAACATGAACCCAATGTTTAATTGGAATCCACTGAAACTTTCCAAACTGGATGCAATGATAAAACATCCAGAGACTCATAACTTGTCTAGCCACTAAGCTAAACTGCAGCAGAGGAAAAAAATTATCCCAAACCTCAGCAAACAGAGAAGCTGAGTGGAATAATGAATGTTTTAATACAGCCAAGAGTGCATACTTTATTTCTAAGCATCAACTCTGACATTTTTTGAGGGATGAGAAATATAAAGGGCTAAGATACAGCAAAAGGTAAGAGTTGGTACTCAACAGAATTTGTTCAGGCATGAATTCTTTTCTTTTTAAAAGGATCATCAAGAGCGGATGGAAGTAAGCAGCTCCTTACTGTACTCTACAAGCTGCCTCTCTAGTGTGTATAAAGGGGGTCTTCCCCTAATCATCATTATTAAAGCAGAAAAGTCTCTAAAGGCAAGATGATCCCTGGCACAGGGAGGACGAAGGTCAGGGCAACATTCAAGGGCCAAACTTGGAAGGTTAAAGACAGAATAGGCTGTCAGGGTGGAAACTAAGCCCCCTTATTGGAGATTTAGAACCTCCAGTTCCCCAAATATACTATACCATGTTCTTCTTCTTCTTCTTTTTTTTTTTTTTTTTTTGTGGAACAGGGGATTGAACTCAGGCCATTGCACTTGCCAGGGAAGCGCTTATTCTACTGAGCCACCTCCCGGGCCCCTATACTATGTTCTTTTAGCCTTTTGCATTTGAGAACCCTAACCTGCTCACATCTCCATGGAAAATTTAAATAAAGGATATATAAAAATGAAGGCAAATATGAATTATTCAAATCACAAAGAAAATTGACAAGATTACTTTTCCTCCAAATACGCTTTTTCATTTAAGTGTAATATTTAAAAATTCCATATAGAGAAGTTTTATATTTTGATTTTGATCTTTCAAACCAAAGCTTCTCTCTTTCTAAAAATATGAAAAGTATGTGAAGTACCATTGTCCCTCTCATAATTATATTACTTATGCAAAGTGAATCAATACGGACTTCGTTACGGGCTGTGCGATGACATTCATTTTGCTCAGTGTGCTAAGTCCAGCATGACACCCTCTCGGGAATACAGATTTGCCTTTCTCATAATTTATCTTTGTGTTAGAAATACGAATTCTTGGTCACGAGAGGGTATAAAATGCACATCCATGGTGCCCAGTGTTCCTGTTGTTTGATTTGACTTGAACTTTCTCTGGTTGTATGTTTGAGCTATACTTACTTTTTCATGAGCAAAATATTTTGTGAAAGTTGATTTCTAGCTAAATCCAAAGTCTTGCTTTTGCACTGTTCTTATTATTGCGTATGTTTAAGCGGGATATCACTTGAAAGTCATCCATGGCATTTAGCCTAGCTGGTCCTCAACTCTGTGTGGTCCACACAAGCCCTGGTGTCAGGGTCCTGCTCCATCTCTCATCAGACTTGGTCTTCTTTTTTTTTCCATCTTCTGCTTCCTGTGCCCCAGTTTCATCACAGTTAACAGACAGTTGTTCTCTGATTCCACTGAGAAAATAGAGACCTTCTCTCAGGCCCTGCTCCTCCTCTACCCCCAGGAGCTAAGCCCATCTGTAACCTGGTCTCTTCCCAGTCCTGCCAGGACCCAGCGTCTTTTGCCTGCCCCTGCTCCCACTTAGCTCTTCCACATGCACACAAAATCATCTTTTTCCATTTTAAGCTACACACTGTCACTGGCTTCTTCTCTTCAGGCCATAAACATACTCAACTCTTTCCAATAATATAATAACCACATTCTCCCCTAGTCCAGCCCTCTCTGTTCCCTCCTAGAGCAGAGAGTGGTCAATATTTCCTGTTTCTACTGTCCTCCTTCCTCAGCCTCTGACCACCCACAGTCTTGCTTCATGCTGCCCTGAAATTTCTCTCATAAGGCTACTGTGGCCTTCCTGCCTTTCCCTTCAACGTGTCCACTGACATCTCAGGCACTTAATGCTCTTTTGTCACATTCTCATGCCTCAAAACCTGCAGCATTAATGATTCAAAGTTTGCACTCACGCCCTCTCCAATCCACAGTCTGTTACTAGTGTTCTCTTTGGGAATAAATGGCTACGTACAGATCACCGCCATGTATGTATTTTTACCTCTCCATGGCCCCTGTGCTTCATTATTGCTGTGGGCTGAATGTTTGTCACCTCACAAAACCCACAGTTAAAACTTAATCATCGCTGTGACAGGATTAAAAGGAAGGCGCTTTAGGAAGTGATTTGCTCATGAGGGTCATGAATGGGATTAGTGGCCTTATAAAAGAGGTCTGGGAAAGCTGCTGTGTCTCTTCTGGCGTGTGCCCAGCAGCAAGAGGCTGCCATCTGCAAAGCAGGGGCCCTCACCCGACAGGGAAGCTGCTGTTGTCTCAGACACTTCCCGTCACCCACTCTAGTGAGTGACTATCGTGTGTTGTATCCATTTCCCAGTCTAAGGCATTTTCTGACAGAAGTATCTTCGGTTATCTTCTAGGAATTTCTGGGCACCTCAGGTTGAGTGGGCCCAAACTTTTCATTTTCTGCCCTCAACCCAGTCCTATTTGGTTAACATCCGCCATCACTCTTTCCCTCAGATACTACAGTAGGAAAAAAATCCAACCTATCACAATTGCTTCTCTCAGATTTGTGTACTTCATAAGCTCATTGTTCAAATCTTAGTTGTCACAGGACAAGCCAAATAACTCAGTGGATTAAAGCGCCTGCAAGCAGGTGTAGGGGCCAGGGGTTGGATCCCCAGGCCTGCTGTGCTGGCCCTGCCCCTGGGGTGTGCTGAGGCCATGATTGAGACTGGGCTCCTGGTGGCGCACGCCTGTAATCCCAGCTCTTGGGAGGCTGTAAACGGGAGAATCTCTAGGAATCCAATCTAGTGGTCAGACCCTGAACACCCCGTAGACCCTTCCCTAAAATACAAAAAAAAATCTTAGTTGTCACCTGCAGCACTGACTTCTTGTCTTTGTGCTTAGCATGCTGGTATAGAAAAGAACACAGGCTTTAAAAATAGTTTATATTAATACATATTAATTGTACATATCAATGAGGTTCACTGTGAGATTTCCACACATACATATAGCATGCAGTGATAAAATCCAAGCCAGGGCCTCGTGCATGGCAGCGGTGCTGTACTGTGGTGCCTGCCCCAAGCCCACAGGCTTTGAGGGCACACAGACCTGAACTTAAACCCCAGTTTCCCTAAATTACCCACCAGGCACAGCAGGAAAGTCTATTCCTTAGTCTATAGAAGGTGATACTCATATCTACTGAGAGGATTCATTGTGGGGATTTAATGGAATAAAGTATTACAATATTCAGCACAATGCCTTGTGTATAGTATGAGCTCACTACATGGTATGGGATACCTGTGCAGAGTAATTTTTTTTTTTTTTGGTATTTTTGGGGGTCTACAGGATGTGCAGGGTCTCATAGATTGGACTCATAGTGATTCTCCTGCTTACAGCCTCCCAAGGACTGGGATTACAGGTGCATGCCACCACACCCAGTCTCAATCGCCATCTCAGCGTACCCTGGGGGCCACCAGCACTGCAGGCCTGGGGATCGAACCCCCAGTCCCTGCTTGCAGGTGTTATAATCCATTGAGCTATTTGGCTGTGTGCAGAATAATCTCCCATGGTACTGCAAAGCCAACACTTTAAATTTGATTACTGTCCTCCTAAAGTGACTCATCGTCACCTATTAAGGAGAAATCAGTTTACACCTCAGGTACACCCTAGCTTTCCTGCCTCTTTCCCTACCTCATTTAGCCCATGGATGAAAATGGGTGCTAATTCATTTGTTGACTCAGCTGCCTGGAAGGCAGCCTGCTCCTTTGCAAACAAGGAAACTCATTCTGATAGTTTCTGCTCCAAAGTGAAGTCTTCCTGGACAGCAGTTTAACGATGAAACTTGGCATGGTGGTCGTGGAGCCTGGTAGGAGTGCGTGCTTTTATTTAAAAAATAATAATTGCTTTCATTTGTTAAAGAGACTACAGGGCTGGGAGACAGCTCAGAGGTCTAAACGCCTGCCTGGCAAGCACAAGGACCCAAGTTCAATCCCCAGCACTGCATGCCATGCAGGCCCTGGTACTGGGCATGATGGTGCACACCTGTAATCCCAGCGCTGAGGAGGCTGAGACAGGAGGATCACTAGGGGTCGGAACTGCATAATGAGACACTGTATCAAATAAATAAATAAAAATAGGGGGCAATCCACTCGGGGCTCCCTACTGTCCCTCTCTCGAACAGGAGTTTTCTTTCCCTCAGTAAATATATTCTGCTCATAAAAATTAAAAAGAATAAACTCAAAAAAAAAAAATTAAAAGGGCTGGGGAGATGGCTCAGTGGAATAAGCGCTTCCTTAACAAGTGCAAGGGTCTGAGTTCAATCCCCGGTTCCACCAAAAAAAAAAAAAAAAAAAAAAAAAAAAGAATAAACTAAGAACATAAATAAATTTTTAAAAAGAGAATACAAAATAGTAATAAAACATTAGAAATGATACAGAATTTCACAAAACAAAATAATATGAATTCAACAGTATTTGTTGTATTGTCCAGTGATGTCTTCAACTTCGTTGTTCAGATTACCAGATATATGCATGCCAGATTAGAAAAAGAAAGAAAAAAAGAAAAAAAAAGTTGTAAGAAATTAAGAAGAGAGAAAGGGGAGAAAAATGAAAAAAGAAGACAAAAAAAATTAAGTATGAACTGCTCCTTTCCATAGAGCAGCAGAAATCCACAGTATGTCTAATACACTTTAATCCTAGTTTTCTTCCTGCCGTCCTCACTGTAGTAGAATTTTGCTTTCAGGTTAAAGCCCAGTGTTCTCTGCACGTCAGGTCTCGGCTGCGTGACCTCCTCTCCGTTGTCGAGGTCTCAGCACTGTCTAAAAATCTCCCCTCGTACTTATCTCCCCTGAACCAACCACGCCCAGATCCAGAGTTGCCAGATGTTTTGAACACTCCATTCCCCACCAGTGGGTCTCTTACATGGCAAATGCTTGTGGCTGTGTCTTCGGCCCTCTCCCGGGGTGTGCTCCCTACTGCCCGCCTCAGCAGAGTCCCGGCCCTACACGAAGCTGGCCAGCTCCCCTGCCATCTCCGCTATGAAGCTAACCAAGAAGAAACTTCATTATCATGCATTCGCTTTCAAAACAGGGAGCCTGTTAGTGTCTCACTCTCCCGTTAGCTACTTCACTGCTTCCCAGGCCCTGCAGGGGAAAAGCCTGGCTGCTGTAAACTCAGCTGTCCAGCTCTGTCATCCTTTGCCGATTTTGATCTCTCCTCCTAATTCTTTGAGGACCCCAGCGCTGTGGGTGCGGTCTCCTTCTCTATCCCGGTCTAGTGATATCCTCATGCACTCCAAAGCCCACAGCAGATCAGCTCCTGGCCTTTGATCTCTGTGACCTCCACATCTCCAGGGGATGCCACCTTCACTAGATTGCAGTTACAAACACAACCACTTCCTTTACTTCTTTCTTTCTTTTCTTTTTATGCTTTTTTTTTTGTTGTTGTTGTTATAGATTTAGTACAGGGTCTACAGGGTCTCACTACGCAGATCAGACTCCTAGTGATCCTCCTGTTTTCAGCCTCCCAAGCCCTGGGATTACAGGCACACGCCACCACGCCCCGTCTCAATCGCTGTCTCAGCACGCCCCAGGGGCAGGGCGGGCCCTGCATGGCTACTTTTTGTCTTAATCAACAGGAACTATTCCAGTTGCGAAATACTAAGTCCAAAGATCTCGTACTCTAACAGTCATTTCTTATTTGCTCTCTTACCCAGCTCTTCCTTTATTCACTGATTCACTGATCTTGTTTTCTTTTTCATTTGTGTGTTTGGTACAGGGTTTCGCTATGCAGGTCAGACTGCTGGTGGTGATTCTCCTGTTTTCAGCCTCCCCAGAGCTGGGATTCCAGACATGTGCCGTCACACCTAGACTCAGCGCGCCCCGGGGGTGGAGCCAGCACGGCATGTGGTACCAGGATTGAACCCTGCTCCCTGTGCTTCCCAAGGCAGGCGCTTAGTCCACTGAGCAATCTCACTCGCCCTTCATTCACTGATTTTATAGGCGCTTCCAATCCCGCCTTCCCCTTTACTTTCTTCGCTCTTTTTTTCATTTCCTTTTTTTTCAGTTTAGACTCCTTCGTCTCAAACATCAAATGCTTTCTGTTCCTTATCTCTAAACTCTGTGTGTGTGTGTGTGTGTGTGTGTGTTTGCGTGTGTGTGTGCTTGCATGTGTGTGTGTGTGTTTCCATCATACTCTGGTAAGGCTCTAGTCTCAGACCCACTTATTTGTCACCCTCATTCCTGCTTATATTGTATAGCTGACCTCTCTCACAGGAAATTAGCCTGGAAGATTGACGTCTCTAAAATGCACTTTTCTCTGAGGACAATCAGCTACTCCACACCACCCAGAGTCCATTTTTGTTTCCCTAATGAACTCTTCCCATTCTCTTCTGAGCCAACTGAAATCTGCTCCCTTTGGTGCCCACATTTTCCACTCAGCAAAATATTTTATCACCTACTTTGATGAGAAAATAGTCATCATAGAGAACCTAATTAAACCTAGAGATCTACACATATTTGACCCTTGCTTTCCTGCTTGTCCTTAAGGCAAAAACGATGTTATTGCACTTCTTTAAAATTCATTGACTCAGGCCATATGATGGATCCCATTTATGCTAATGTTTTAATGGCTACCTTTCTACTTTCTACTTATAGATTTTCTGCTCTCCTTCCTTGCTGGTTCTTTAAAACACAAGTATCCACAAGAGTCTCTATAACCTTTAAAAATTGGAAACATTTTGATTTTTCTTTAGTGCTTCTTCACTTTCCATTCATTGCTGAACGCCTGGTAATTTGTGTCAGTCCCTTCATACATACCTCAGACGTTGTACGTGCCATGGACACCAGCGGCTTCTGAGCTGCTAAATATCACGGGCATATTTCAGCCCTGATATCACCTCTCTGAAGCATTTGTCATTGCTACTCATCTTCTGTTTATTTATTCATTCATTCATTTACTTTGTTCTGTTTTGGTTTTAGTTTTATTATGGAGGATTTTGAATACACACACACACACACACACACACACACACACACACACATATATTGTATTTTAGGGAAGGGTCTACAGGGTGTTCAGGTCTCACTACTAAATCGGACTTGTAGTGATCTGCCTGTTTACAGCCTCCCAAGAGCTGGGATTACAGGCGTGCACCACTATGTCCAGTCTCAATTGCTGTGTCAGTGCGCCCCTGGGGCAGTGCCAGCATAGCAGGCCCAGGGATCCAACCCCTGTGTGCTTTAATCTGCTGAGCTATTTGGCCAGCTCTAAGATTTCAAATACAATGAGAAATAGGATAGGATCAGTCATCCAGCTGTGAATTATCACCACACGGCCAACCTTATTCACCTATTCTCACAAGTTCTCTCCTTTCTAAACAGCTTGCTTTGAGCAAATGCCTCACAGTATTTTCTGTAAATATTTCACTATGCATCTCTAAAGAGTAAAGCCACTTAAATTGATCATAGTATCATTATCATACCTAAAAATAGTAATTCACAAATATTGTCAAATGTACAGTCAGTATTTATATTTCTTTGCAGGCCTTCCAAATTTTTAAAATTGGTTGATTTAAACTGGATAAATCAAGATCTACATAAAAGCCATATTATGAGACTGGTTGAAATGTCTCAAGTTTTGTTTTGTTCTGTTTTGTCTTGCTATACAGTTTCTACTTCCACTTGATTTATTTTATTTTTTAGTTTTGTAAAACAAATGAAATCTGTTGTCCTAGGTTTTCTCTTTGTCTGGATTTGGTTGATTGCATACCTGTGGTGTTCCTTAGCATTTACCAGTTGTGTCTGCTATTGGTTCCAAATTCAGAGAACTGGAGGACTCTTAAAAGTCAGATATGGTTTTGTGGGCAAGGCTACTTTAAAGGTCTACTTCCATAATTACGAAGGTTATTTATCTTTTTACAGCAGTGTAAACCACTGTTAAGGTTTGACTTTAGACATCCCCACAAAGTCTCCTGTGGTGGGGCTTTTTCAGCAGCAGCTGGGTCTAGTGTGTGATTGACACATGGTGCCTGCTAGGACTAATGGAGTGAGTGCTATGTGACCTAAGGGCAGGTAACGTGGGCACAATATAAGAGCCAGGGAGAGGCCTGCCTGCTGCTAACTAGTTACGTGCAGCTTGTCCCTTCCTGGCTTTGCTGCCTTCTGCCTACTGTGAGTTCTTTCTCCTCTCTGATGCCCCTCTTGCAAAGCCCCCCTTCCTTGAAGCTGGATAAACCTTTCGTCCTTTAACTTTGGTTGTCAGGTATTTTGTTGCAGCAACAAGCAAAGTAACTAGGAAACCATGATCACTGTTTAAACCATTAGGGGTTGCAAGGTGATGATACCCTCATTTTATCATATCTTTTTCCTTCATTAGCCAGAGTATTTTCATAAAGAAAAACTTATTGTCATTCTTTAGTAATAAGTTAGAAAAGAACAGATTCCTTCCTTTACTTTTTGGTTTTCAAAATAATGAGTTGGTTTGCCTGGTATTTTCCAAAGGTAGGTAAAGAAGGGTTTTTTTGTTTGTTTGCTTGTTTGTTTGTTTGTTTGTTTATTTCCTTCAGTATCATTATGAACCCATGAAACTACTGCCTTTGTTGATGTTCTGGAAAGCAGAAGCTTAATTAATTTGGCTTTCTAATCTTTGGACAAAAACTTTCTAATATTGCGTATCTTCTGTTGTGAAAAATATAGTAGGTACAAAATTTTATACATTTCCAGCCCTGGACTTAGACTCAGTGATTTCTCTAGGGATTTATTGTTAGTAGAACCTTCTGAACTGTAGAATGTACTACTATTATATTGATCATTGCTTCTAGATCCTTTTTGGCAAGTAGAATAGTGAATGCTTCTGTCTTTTGGGTTTGAAGACGTTATACACATGAATTCTTACTGCTACTTCCAACTCAAATTCAGGATCACTATAGAACAATTACTGAACTTTGTATCTCCTTTCAGTCAACTTTATAATTTCGGTTCTCGATGACGCCAACATTGTTATTAATTTATTTTGCAATGCAGACAGACTTCTAGCCATGAGTACTAGAAGTATCTTACCTTTTTTATTGTTGCTTTTGCTTTCAGTCCTAGATATATATTCCGTTAGGAATATATGCTCAAAATATTTTCGTAGAGTTTAAAAGTCACTTTAAACCATTCCTTACTGTAAGGTTTTGTCACCAATGTTAACCATAGTGTTACGTTTTGTGTCTAGGAGTCCCCCCAAAACCTCATGCAGTCATGGGTTGGACTTCTAGACTTTGTGAGTAAGTCATGATCCAGTGCTGGGATTGTGGGTGAGGGTGCTGCACCCGGCCTGGGGTGGATAACCTGAAGGGAACATGAGGGAGAGAGACTCACTCTCTGTTGCCTAATGCTTCCTCTTTGCTTTTTGCTCTTTTCTACCACCATGAACTGCTGCCCTCTGCCACGTGCCTCTCTGCCTTGGAGCCAGCTGAGTATGGACTGAAACCTGCACTAACTGTGGCTAAATAAACCTTTCCTTCCTTCATTTTGGGTGTTGGTTACTTTGTCCCAGCAACAAAAGAAAATTGACCGAGACACATAGTAAAAGTGACTCATTTATGTTACTTTAAATTTTTGTAGGAACTAATTTTAAATTTAAATTGTTTTATAACAACATAAAATATTTGTATGGCCCAAATGTGGACAAGGTATATTCCAAGAAACCTGGTTATCGTCTCTGCTTTTTTCTGCTTCTTGCTTCCCTATTAAGTACTTTCTGTGCTATCCTTCTTGTTTTTAAAACTATATAAACACAATTCTAAACAATGACAAAATACTATTTGTATTTCTTTCCACTTAGCTTTTCTAATTTAAAATATACATTAGAGATAATTCCATAATAGTACTGGAAAGTCTTTTTTTCTATTTGGATTCATATAACATCCTACTGATGGAGACTTTTGTGTTATTTTTAGCCATATTGCTATTCCAATAACCTTTTACTGCATAGATTTTTGCATACACCCTGTTCTATTTTGGATAGTATGTCTTTAGCATAGATTCTGAGAAGCAGGAATTGCTCTGTTAAAGCACATAGTGTTTCTAAATGTTTCCAGATTCCTCCATAGTGTCTACCACTTTGCATCACCAGTGTGATGCAAAAAATGTTTTTTTCTTTTTCTTTTTGCAGTGCCAGGGATTGAACTCAGAACCTTGCACTTGCCAGGCAAGCACTTACTTCACTGAGCTATCCCCCCAGCCCTCCAGTATTAACATTTGAAAATGGCTGGCTACTTTCAGTCTTATCCCAGAATATTCTATTAAATTTTTAGATTTTTTTTTGTCAACCTGATACAAATGAATTTCTCAGGTTGGTTTTAAATTGAATGTTTATTATAAAGGAGAATGTACATCTTTTCATACAGTTAAGATCTGGTTCAGCCCTCTTGACATCATCTTCTCCATTTTTATCCATGGGGCCAAATAAAACTCTATTTTTTCCCCTTATTCCTTGAGTTATTTTTCAGTCTACTTTTTTCCTCTTTATTTTCTAAACCTTCCTTCTTTTCTAGACCAAGTCTTGCTGTTTCTTCAAAAATCCCTTCTTTTGACTTTCCTTGTTGTTATCATTGCCCCTCTGACAGCTACTCACTTCACATCCCCAGCCCAGAGCTCTCTTTCCTCTTCTATCCCACTTAGCAAGCTACCCAGGGAGGTTGTGAAGTGTTCCTCCCAGGTACCTTGAACTCAACATCTGTGAAGCTCTTTCTTACCACCCCTTCCTCTAGTATTCTCTGGTGCAGTGAAAGCCATCACAAATTGCTTGAGTCCTTCTCACACCTTATTCCCATAAAATCAACCACCAGTTTCTGTGGCTTTTACCTCTTAAATGGCCCTTAACTCCATCTGTTTCTTTCTGTACCAAACTACTGGTCTAAGCTGCTATCAGATCTTCCCTGGATCACCATACTTTTCTTTGTCTTTATTTTTTCTCTCAAATACCACCCAAATTATCTTTCAAACAGAATATGCAGCTATTTACCAGCTTAAAAATCTCCAAAAGTTAAAAACATCAGTGAACAAAAACAACAACAAAATGAAAATCCAAATGATAAAACAAAGAACTCCAGTCCCAAAGTTTAATTTTCCATAGGTGTTCATGTAAGTAAATGATACAAAGCTCCAGGAGGTTGACACGTGAGTTAGTATTGAAGAAGGCCTGCCAACATTAACTAAATCATTAGATTTTTTTTAAACCATCAGACAATTTTTGAGTATTATTTATATATTCAAAAAAAATGGCTGGATTAACAAAGTAGGTCTTAGTTGGGCTGGGCAGAAGGAGCTCAGCAACTGGTTCTATAAATCCCCAGGACCACATCCTATGGGAAAGCCCTCATGTACAACTGGTCCCTACAACTCCCCAGGAAATAAAGAACCACACTGTCCCCCTATATTGTACTGGAAATTTGGATCAAGGTATCCTTACCTTTGTAGTCCACAGTTTGACAGTCCAGTCAAATGACGAGGTGACAAACAGGTGAGAAAAGTCAATGGGACCCACTGCCATGTGGCAGTTAATTCCTGTCACTGGCCCTTGGTGGCCTTCGAAGACCTCACCAATGCCTGCTTTGCTGCATGAAGAACAAAGATGAGCAGGATTTCAGTGGCCTTTACAATGAATTGTGATTTAACAATTTCATTTCTGCAGGATCACTTTTTCAGAAGTTTTTAGAACAACAACAGCAGTACACTACTAAACATGAAGTCATTTTCAGTTATTTTGATTGAAAGATACTAGCTAGTATTACTTTGGAGGAGTACAAAACAGTACATGGAAGGATAACCATTTTAGGCTTCAGAATTCTGTAATAAATTTTATTACTTAACCCTTTTTCAGGAGTTTCTCAAATCCTATTGTTTTTGTCTTTTATCTTTTTGAGACAGAGTCTCACTGTGCAATTTAGACTAGCCTTGAAGTCACTTTATAGTCCAGGCTGGCCTTGAACTCACAAGGATCCTCCTGCCTCAACCTTCTTAGTGCTGAGATTACAGGCATACAAAACCACATGTGCACCACCTCTGTTGATGTAGCTAATTTGATGAAAATAACTACCTGTAGACCTCAGAAACCTTCCTATTTATGATGATACTACTGTAAGTTTAAAATGGAATTTTGTGCATATTCAATTTTAGCTCATTTTCTGGAGTCTATTGGCTATAAAATACTATCCATTGTGAAGGCGTAATCATTTATTATTTAAAGGAAATTTCTTATATTAAATTGACATTTTTACTTATCTAAAAAGGTAGAAATTTGTAAAAAAAAAAAAGTCTTTGTTAAGCCAAACTACTTACATAATCTAAACATAAAAAGGAGAGAAAAATCATGTTTTCATGCTAATGAGAATAGAAGATGGATTTACAGGTATATTTTGTAAATTCTGAAAGGGAAGGTTTCTTGCCTTTCTTGTTGCCAAATGTCGAGAATAAAGAAAGTGCTCAATAAATATTTGCTGAATGAAACAGCAAAGAAAAAGAGATAAAATTATAATTGTAAAACATTTATGCTTTTTAAAATCAAAGCACATTGGAGAAAGGGCAATACACATTTTAAAAATTATCCCCAGACATATTTTCCTCATTTTTCTAAACTGGGATCATTTCCAGCCCTTTATTATCATATAATAGTCTGTATGTGATCATATACAATTAGGAAAATCAGAGAAAATACACCCAAAATACTATATTTAAAAAATATTCATGTGCAAGAGGTCATAAATATGACAAATATGTAGGGATTGTGGAATCTCAGTATTATGTCACTAAGGGTAAAATAGGCTCAGTGACATCTGCTCCTCTGGAGCACCAATAAATGTCAGTGTACTGAGTAAAATTTGGAATCACAAGCAAAGTGCTGCAGCATGTGTCCCATATAACAGGCACTGAAAAATTATGCTCAGAGAAACTGCTAACAGCAGTACCACATGTGATCATGTAAATTGGTTCTAATGAACACGAGGAAGTGATCTTTGAAGTGGCCCCTGGTGAGACTCCACTTGCTCTTAACAGCATCCTGAAAGACTTTATAGGGTGCAAAATGAGGACCTTGTTTAATTTATGGAAGTGGATTTGCACCTTCTCTAGGTTGGGTGAAAAATAGAAATCCCCCACCCCTCCCCTATAGCTGTCGATGACCCATTTACAGTTACTACACAGTCAATGCCTGCTACCTTATGACGTTACCAAGATCTAGAGTTAGTATCTCATAAGGATAGGCTCATGCAAAGAGTGAAATCAAGTTTGTTATAAAAAGATTTGGGGTGTGTCCCATGAGGACTTTTCATTTTAACCAACAACGTATACTTCGGTTGTCTTTGAAAAGGACAATAGCGACAGAATAAATATACGTATATTCATCATGTCAAAGGTTATTTACATTAGAGAAGCTAAAACTACTCTGAAAAAACTCAATGGACATGTTGTATAGCTTTCACAGATAAGGTCCTAGGTAATACCCTGGATTAAGTTCAAGCACTTCCTGCCCTGCTGACATGCATGTCTGGGCTGATCTGCGACTCCAAGTTTGTCCCACTGTGCTCTCTGTACCTTACATACACAAATGATGCCCTACTTATGCTACAGACATTGGTGCATTTTTCTTTCACACTGGCATCAGTTAAACAGGAGCCTAGTTTCAATGATACCTGGATGACTCATAGCATCTAGCAATACACTCTACCCGAACAAGTTTGTGTGCCTCATATGTTTGCATGAATGAATACTTTATCAGATTTTTTTTAATGCATTGATGAGAAACCTTTAATGTTTTGTTCAGCCAGATTTTGTGTTGTAGGCATATTGGACATAGAACAGTGAAGCATAATTCCTTCAGTCATATTTAAATCATGTCTGCAGGGCAAAGACCACTTCCTTAGCAGAACAGTAGAAACAGCACATCTCTTATTTAAATGGAGAAAATTAAGTAGCTTAACCATGGATATTTGTTACTTCTAAAAATCACAAAAACAAAGAAATATGAACCTGGAGTTATTTGTGTTTCTCCATTAAATCTACATAGGCTGGGAGGAGTACAAGAGAGGAATGAAATCAACTCCACAAGAACTACAAAGGAAAGAGAAATTAAGCATCAGGGTGAACATCGTGGTCCTTTCACAAGGAGGCTGAGTCCACCTGTGAAGTTTTGCATGTAACTTTACAGTCCAGCCTAAATGATCAGAATCGACCTTATTTGGATGGTTCTGTTTTCCAGAGGCACCTGCCAACCTCTCAGACAAGGGAAGATTCTGCCCCCTGGAAACTGCATGACGGTCGGAGATCTCCTACTGTTCTAGCCATTCAAACTATGCAGAAGGATATCAAAGAACCCACCTGTATTATTTAGATTTTTGCTATTTCTTTATTCCCTGTGCTGTATAGATTTTTAGGTCTTTATTTACTATGTTCCAAATACTGGCTAGGGAGTCAAAGATGAAATGTAAGTAGTTTAACAAGAGAAAAAGTGGTAGCAAGTGAATCACCGAAATGTGATCGATAGTATAGCATAGGAGAATAAACCTGATACCCGATAGCCCTATTCTACTTTAATTTTCTCTATTATTTATCATCTTAAACTATAGATTTACTTTCTTATTAGTCTTTTACCCTTAACTAGAGCATGAAGTCTGTATCAGTTCTGTTCCTTTCTGTATTCTTATAAAAGTGTCTGACACAGGGATGAGTCTCAACAAATATTCCTAGAAAGAATGAACAAAAGGAAAGAAAAGTCTATGGGACAGGGGCTGGGAATATAGCTCCATGGCACAGTATCTGCCTGGCAAGCACAAGGTCCTGAGTTCAATCTCTGGTATCAGAAAAAAACAAAAACAAAAAACAAACAAACAAACAAACAAAAAACCCCAACAAAAAACAGCCTACAGGACCTGAAGGAGGGCATGGTTTTCTTTGTCCAAGAGATTAAAAAAAGGCTCAATGTGGGATGATCTCTGTGCTGACTTTGTAATAAAGGGGAATTAGTCAAGTAGAGAAGAGAGAAATAAGGGGCCAAGTAGAGGAAACTGAAGGTGTGAGCTCACAGAGGCTGGGCTGGGCACACAGGCGATGTCACAGGATGTTGGTCCCCTATAGGCACGTGGCTGGAACTTGGAGGTATGTGCCCAAGATGAGGCTGAGAAGTGGCAGATAGTGTGAAGGATCAACTAAGAAGTGTGGGTAATTTCTCTCAAGGCAGTGTAAACCACCAAAGACAGAAGCGACTAAGGCCCCGAGCCTCTGTGTGCTCTAAGTTCATGAAGCCTTGAGGCGTGCTTTGCATTTGTTCCTAAATACCTTTCTTCTCCTGTAAGGCGTTTATAATCTAGAGCATCACAACAGACTTTCGGAAGTGAGGATCATGTCATCAGCAAGAAAAGAGAAAAATCACCTTCCATGACGACAGGCTGTGTAGACTGTACCCTCCTCGCTGCCGACCACGAAGTTATTGACATCTCCCGTGGGGAAGGCCATTCCGGTAACAGCAACAGGCTTGGACTTATTGTACACCAGCTCCATGCTCTCCTAGGAAAACACGGTGTGGTTACATTTCCATCTGTCAACTCCTCTCCATGCCAAAGACAGCATGGAAAAATCATTTGGCTACAACGTCTGTTTGCTTTTCACACAGCGTTACAAAAGACCCTGGCTGTGCCAGAAACCACGCTGTAGTGCTCCTGACATTCACACGGCTGTGGATCTCTGGTTTCAGGCTGGCTGGATTTCATCAGCATGTGCTGCTGCTTCCCAAGTCAGGCAGAGATGACAGGTGAGAGTCTTGGAACTAATGGTGCAGAAACTATAGATAATGCTCTAATGATTACACTTGTCAGCCCCAGGCTTTAATAAAACACACAATACCCGTGTATTTACAAACATTTTCAAAATCAATTGTTCGTGAGGATGCACATGTATTAATATCAGATGTACAAGCGCATTTGTCAAGGGAGGACTGTGGGTCCTCCATGGACTGAAACCAGAAAATTGTCACTCATGTTGTAAAAACCAGATTTTAAGTCTGAGAACTAGAGTTCGGGAAGGGCAGCCTTCATGGTGGGTATGCGGTCTACTGGTGTGCAAATAGTGAAGTTTAAGTATTTAAAATGGCACACAAGAGTCCTGCATTTTATATAAAATATTTTTTAAAGGTAGGTACTAGAGAATATTTTCTTTTATTATTATTTTTTTTCTGTATTTAGGGAAGGGTCTACAGGGTGTTCAGGGTTTCACTACATAGATCAGAGTTGTAGTGATTCTCCTGTTTTCAGCCTCCCAAGTGCTGGGATTACAGGTGTGTGCCACCATGTCCAGTCTTAATCACTGTCTCAGTGTGCCCAGGGGGTCGGGCTGGCACAGCAGGCCTGGGGATCCAACACCCAGCCCCTGAGTCTGCCTAAGCAGGCACTTTAATCTGCTGAGCTATTTGGCCAGCCCTACCAGAAGGTTTTTTTTTTTTTTTTGTTGTTGTTGTTGTTTGTTTGTTTGTTTTTTTGCAGAACTGAGGATTGACCTCAGACCCTTGTGCTGTCCAGGAAAGCACTTATTCTACTGAGCCATCTCCCTGGCCCCCTACGAGAATATTTTAAAAGACATACTGATGAGTTAAGTTTAATGTCAGTGAGAATACTTAAACGTAAGAGAGTTATCAAGTATTTCTGGCTATATATAGGAAGCAGCCTACATTGTGCCTCTGAAATAATTTTGAGAAAGCACTCTGGGGTGTTACATCATGGCAGTTGCTTGAAAGTTCAGTGGCTCCCACGCAAACAAACAAGGCTTTTTTGGCCATGGGGTCCATAATTGGGGAATGTGCTCTGCCAGGATGGGCCCCACAGACCGTGTGGTCATGTCCAGGGTCCCTGTAAGGTCCACACTAGCAAGCAGGTTGGTGTCCAGGCTAAAGGAGATGGCGCTGTGGCCATATATGACAGTGAAGTGGCTCAGAGATGGTCTTCCCCATCTCTAAAGTCAGCCATGGGCTGGGGATGTAGCTCAGTGGCACCACAGAGCCTGCCTATCAAGCACAAAGTCCTGAGTTCAATTCCCGACACTGGAAGAAAAATCAAACAAACAAAAAGCAACTAGCCTGGCATGGTGGGGCGCTCCTGTAATCCTAGCACTTGGGAGGATGAGGAAGGAAGATTGCTGTGTGTTTCAGACCAGCCGGGCTACAAAGTGAGTTCCAGGCCAGTCTGAACTGCATAGAGAGACCCCATCTCAAAAAGACAATAAATAAACAAATAAGATCAAATGAAAATAAAGTCAGCAGCAACTTCCACTGGGCAGGGAGAGAAGAGGGTGGCTGGGGGCCCCCTGCCCTGCTTCTTCTACTCCAGGCCATCCATGGAGACCATGCCACAAATTGTTTCTGGGCAGAGACAGGCATCTGGGGGCGTCTTAACATTAATAAAAATGATCTTGGAGCCTGTACCACTGGTTTCAACCTAAACAAATGCATGTTTAATCAGCAAAATGGGCAATTAAAAATTCCTACATAGAAGGTCTGCTCTTATATCTGTTTATAATCTCCATGCTTTTAAAAGCAAACAAGACATTGCTTAAAATTGTAAGACAAAACCATAAAATGCCCACACACAACTCCAGATCTGTATGCTAAAAATCAACTCAAACAGAGGAACTGAAGTTGAAAATGGTGTGTTAGCCCTCTCCTTTATTCCCACTAAGATTATATAAAAAATTAATTAGTTTTAGTATTCTCTTACCTGGTCTCTTTTTGAGGGGAGGGGCAAGTACAGGGAATTGAGCTCGGGACCTTGTGCTTGCTGGGCTACCTCCCTGGCCCCGATTTAGAATCATCTACATTTTGCAGAAATTTAAAGGAGCTTCTTTACATCCTCCAGATTTCCTTACACATGTGTCAATTTTGATGTCTTTTTAAATAGAGCGAGAGACAATCTAGAGTTGTGATTCCAGGAAAGGGAGAGGGAATGTTAAAGTTAAGAATTATCTTCTAGAGGTGTGTCATAAGTTTTTGGATGCTTGCTCATATTTTTGTCAATGAACCGTTCATAGTTTTTAGGGTCTTTTTTGTGGGAACTGAGAATCAAATTCAAGACCTGGAGCTTGCCAGGCAGGTGCCATGCCACTGAGCTATCTCCCTGGCCCTCTCCATAGTGTTTAGTTGGATAGAGAAGTACTTCTTTTTACACAGAGAAATGTGAAAAAGTGTGTGCGTGTGTGTGTGTGTGTGTGTGTGTGTGTGTGTGTGCACATATGTATCCTAAAAGTTGATTCTCCTTTGCTTCGGCTCCTTGATTGGCTTCCATTACTGCAATCAGTAGTGGTTTGGAAATATCCGAGGTTTTTATTTCCCACTTCACATTTATTAAGCAAGGAAGGGCAAGAGCCACATTAGCAGACATTCCAGAGGGGAAAACAGATCTTTTAAATTCTTCATGCATGCAGCCCTTGTGTGGCTACAAGTGAGGGGCAGAATTTCTGTTTTGTTAGGGTGCCTTTTCCTCCAAGGCAAGAACACACGGGGTCTGCTTTACTGAGGCCCACCCTCATTTGTGTTTGTTCCACAACACAAGTCCTACCATAGGCAACTTCCCTAATTACTGTGCTTTAAAATGGATTATTTCATTACTATTTGAAATCGACCTGAGGATTAGTGTATTATTCCATGATTTGCAATGTAGGAAATGGGTTTTGGCTTCAACAGTAGACTGCTGAAACCAGGCCCTCTCTTTCAAGGCACCCATGGGCTTAGCCTTCTGTAGGATGTGGGGATTCAGCTTCTCTGAAGGGTTCTCAGCAGGTGTCTCTTTTCAGCAGCATGTCCATATGTGTAAGGCAAAACAAGCCCACCTGTGGAGTCGACAGCATGTCCAGGCTCCAGGAGCACATTTTCCCATCGGTGGAGACAGTGATGAGGTTATGAGCATTCTGGGTCCCGACAACATTGACACAGTAGACCGGGTGCTGCAGGAAACATCGACAAGGAGGATCAGGCACAGCACCATCAGGACGCAACTGCATCTGGTGTCAGCAACATGACTCTGGAACGAGGCTTAAAGATGATATACTCTACTAGAATACAAGCCTCTGGTCATTTGAGGTTGTTTTTTTTTTTTTTTTTTTTTTTTTTTTTTTTTTTGTTTTTTTTTTTCAGAACTGGGGATTGAACTCAGGCCCTTGCGCTTGCCAGGGAAGCGCTTATTCCACTGAGCCATCGCCCCAGCCCAATTTGAGGTTTTTGATTTGAGCTTTATTTCCTCAACTCTCTGGTGGCAGCACACAGTAATGGACCTACGTACAGAGCCTCACCTTGTTCCAACAAACGCAGTGCAACAGAATGGAAGGAAGGTGAGAGTGGATGGGGCAGAGGTGAAGCTGGATTACGTAAGCCCCGCCACACATTAGTTTCTAAGTTCTACACAAGTGATGAGCAAAGACAGTCTTCCAAGGGGTGGAACCAATGAATGCTGGAAGACATGTGTCCCTAAATCTGGAGTCTGATGAACTGTAGTCACCATCCCAAACATTTAGTAACTTTTTTATTAAAGTGCTTAATAGTCACCTGGCTTTTTAATTGAGGTGAAGATATTGGTGGTGAAATTATTGGCACAATGGGCTTAGTGAGATAAAATTAGGTTCTGATGTATTATTGCAAAATATAGGATAATGATAGATTTATTTTTTTCAAAATACCATCTGGTGTAAGTATGGCCACAGTCTTAAGGAAGGTCATTTATCCCCCCCTGAAAGCCAGAAGCAAGCTGCTGTATCTAGCCTTCTGTCATAACCTTAGTAACTTATCCCATGTGGTGGAATTCTACGTGGTAGTCTAAAACCATTTGCAGCTGCGCACGAAACACTCAATGGGAGGTTAGCCTATGCAGAACCGAGCAGCAATTTGGGTTAGATTTTAGGCAGCTGAGTCATGAGTGGCCAAACCACAACTTATTTGATGCTTCTCTGTGTAAATAGCTAATAGTCTGTTTAACTCCTGATGAGTTACTGTCCATAATACCTAGCCACAACTACAATGAAACAATCTTCAATACTGGAAAGCCAGTATTATATAAAGGAAGGTTCCCAGACTGTGATTATCATATAAACTCCTGGTCAGAAAAAGTAGCAATGATCAGCTAGCGAAGCTGCCCAGCTGCTGCATACAGGAAGTGGCCTAAACCCTGATTAAACACCTTTCTTAAAGGGCCCCTAGTTTTAGTGCTAAATCCTGGATAGCTTCTCCTTCCACTAACAGGGGTTTTTAAAAGTTCATGGAGATATATAGGTCAAGTCTGTAAGATAAGATCCCTACTATATGGATTTTTTTCTGGTACTGGGCATTGACCGGAAGTCCTCGTACATGTTAGGCAAGTACTCTACTGAGCTACATCCCCACACCTTTTTATTTTGAGACAGGGTCTCACTAAGTCACTAAATTCTATTCATAATGCTCTTCTCCAAGTCTTCGATATTGAAAACCCTAAAGCAGTATGAAGTCGAACTTAAGCCAACTTGCTCACCTCTATGTGGATACCAAATAGGAAAATGGATGTAACAGATTTTTACCTAAAACAGCAGACTTAGTAACTTACTAACTAGAGTGACATTGATTAATATTCAAGAAACTGCCTGGTTTTGACTTGATCTATGTTATCCCAGAAGCCACTGCACTAAATTCAACTTTCCTTCTCCTATGAGTGGAAAGCATGGGACAGACATTGTTGTGAGTCTGAACTCTGTTTTTCTGCAAGAGTCCAGTGGGGCCTCTCTATGAACCATCAAGTCTCTACACAAATAACCAAAGTCTCAAGGATCAAGACCTCCAAGGGTGCAATAGGGACAGAAGCCAACTTTAGAAAAATGTATAAAGCAAAGGTCCAGAGGAGGAATGTGTTCAGTAGCCCCTACAGGTTTTAAACAGTACCTTGAGGCTATCCTTTTATGAGTAATAAAATGCATAAAAGCAAAGAGAAAGAGAGAGAGAGAGAGAGAGACCTAGATACGTAGAGAAGCAGACATCAGAGTATGCCTAGTCAAGGACCTGCACACATACACAACTCCACTTAATGGAAAAGCAAAAAAAAAAAAAAAAAAAAAAAAAAAAAAGAGCAAGCAACAGTACCTCTCATTTTCCAGTATAGATACCAGATTGTTTTTATTTATTTTAGGAATAAACTTACTGTGTGGCAGAAGGATTTTGTTTTAATTATGATTTCCTGTTGTCCCAAATACATATGTGTGGTGGGTGTGAAAGGAAATTAGTGAGTGATCTGTGGCGGCCCCTTTTCCTTTTTGATCTTGCCTCTAATCATCCAGGCAACAGTAGAAGAGGAAAGATGATTGCAAAATTGCCTGCACATCTAGCTATGCATTGGACAAAACTCAGCAAGAAACGAAAAAAGAAACTTGTTTTTGTTTGGTTTCTAACAGAAATAATGCCTCTCAGTTTGATAATAATAGTATTTTTGATGTGATGATCACACTCTAAGTTCTTGAGGGGGGAAAAAGTTAACTCTTTGGAAGAACTCCCAGATGTGGATTTTCCCCAAAATCTTACTGCTAAGTGTTCTAGAATTTGTGTCTATAATCTTTGAAATTTCAGCAGGTATGTTCACATATGTAACAGCCATGTACACAGAGCCAAGAAATGGTTTCATGCTGCTAGAGAAAACACCTGCGTGGAGCCTTCTTCTCCTGGGCCATGATTTTCTGTTATTAGTTGGAGAAATGGGAGGGAGACAAGAGCAATTTCTGAAGATTCCCAAGCGCTAGTTTCACTGGCATGTGTCTTTGGCCCGATCAATCAAAAATTAGGACTGACATTGTATTTATCGTTTACTATCATCAAACTTAGGAGAGCGGAAGGCTTTTCCTCGTGCTCTAAGCTAAAACAGCAAGCAAACCTTTTCCAAGGCAGAGTGGGTTTGAGGACAGGAGATGAAACAAATGAAGCAACCCCATTAGGGAAATTAAAAACAATAGCAGAGCCATATCCTTGGGCATAATTTGGGCATTTCAGAGAGAACATCAGCTCCTCTGAACATCAAGGTGGTAGGAATTGATGGAGACATGTCTGTCTTTTCATTCCTCCAAACAATTGCTCCACACACCTGTCATTCTCTTAAAGGAAATGACAGAGCAGTTGTCTTATGAACATTATACTGAACCTCTTCTACTAAATTATGGGTAATGGTTTTGAGATGTTGACTCTTAACCCTGGGGATTATATTGTCACTGTAGACTTTGTATTGAGACTCCCACCACGCATTCCTGAATTTAAAGACATATGTATAACTTCTTGAATCACAAATGGGAATGGTTTGTTGGCAAATGTCTCATTTAATATCTCTAGATACAAAGTTCTTACTCCTCATGGCCTAGTTGAAAAATATTTGTTTCACTTGGTAATGTAGGTAGGAAAGACTGCTTCAGACAAATATTTGCAAAGATAACTCTTCTAAAGTTTCTCTGTGTATACTTTCACAGTTTTAGCCCTCTTCCTTGGGGGCCTTTTCTACATGCTAGAACTTGCAGATGCAGAGCTGTCTCTAACATCACTGCTTCCTTTCTTTTTCACTCAGCAATATTTTAGGCAGTCAGGATACCAGCACTATAAACTGGAGATCCTCCACACTTAGCATGGTTGGCTATGTCCATACTTTGCGAATTGAACCATCTTATCTCCAGAGTTTGGGTGACTGACAGAGATGTGACAATAACTGGACTTACTGTGTGTGCAGCAGCTGACAAGGGTGTCCTCTGCACAGGCGTCCTTCGATGACTGCGATTGTCCCACAGGACAATCTGGCCCGAGTATGTCCCACCAACTACCAAATTAGGATGAAAACGGGCAAAGCAGACAGACATCACAGAGGACTGTGAGGATAAAAGAGACACGCCATGAAATGACTGTAGAACAGGCCACTATCTCTTCTTTTTTCCTAAAGAGAAAAAAATTCATCACATAAACTCAGTATATCTTGGAAAACATAAAACAACTGAAATTTGGTATTGTAAGATGCATAGTTACTAGGCAATTTTGTACACAGACGCAGGACTTTCTCTGTAGAGGTCAGCCAATGGTTTACCCCTTGAAATCTGAAATTTGAAATCCTGGTCATATCATCAAATAGGCATAAAACCTATCTTAAGTACATCATTGATTTGTGGGCTGTAGAATTTGCTTTATGGACATTTCTCATTCCTCAAATAAAATTACAACAGAACTAAATTAATTCTCCACTGAAGTCTTTACACAGCAATTCTTTCCTTTCAGTGTGACCACATGAAGTTAAACTTTGTGCAGTGCTGGTAAATACAGAGTCATTATAAATGCAAGCACTTTAGGATGGGATGTTTTCAAACTTTGTCTTTGGTCTTATGTAGATTTCTAGGAAGTATACTGACCTCAGACTGATCCAACTGAGTCTTCCCAAAATATCCTCATTCCTGTGAACATTCTCCCAGACTTTCATTCTGCCCACTTCAAATAATTCTTAATGTTATCCTTTGCCTATTTTAACCAGCAACCTGAAATGGATTTCAGTCCAGCCCTGCCAAGGTTTCCTATTGCATCACAAATGTGGTTTCTGAAATTCCACAAATACTAGGTGCTACCTTTTGTTTGAAGTCACTTAGCTCATGTCCTTAAAATCAGACAAGTTATCATCCCTCATCCGCAAAGTCTTATTTGATTTCTGAAGTACCATCCATATTTGCATTTATAAGTTGACTTGTATTTAATAAACACATTCCATTTCTTCAGTTAAATTCCTCCAAGAATGGTCACAGAGAACATACTATGGGTAAGAAGGGCATTATACCAAAAATGGTGGGAAGCCAAAGGTAGACAGCGCCCCTAACAAACTCCCACTTTGGTAAGGAGAACTGCAGAAGCACATAAGCGCATGAGCAGAGCTGTTGCTACTCAACACATTGCCTTTGAGTGAAAAAGAAGACAGTGCCACTTAGAACGGACATGCTCATATGGGCAGAAGCATGCCTCAGCAATTGGAGGGAACACAGCTTTCCATCCCTACTTATTCCTTGGGATCGCCATCCTTGTGAGGACCCAACTTGACACCACAGTAGCAGTTTTGAGCACAACACATGACCAACTAAATCAGAGGAGCCTGTGTGTTTGTCCCCATGTGAATGCAGCAAACGAGCTAAGAGGACATGCCTTAAAAGGCTTCATGGAAGGGACGTATTCGACCTAGAAGTCCTGTGGAACATTCAGCAAGAAGAAGAAAGGATAGAGGCAGGCATTTCTGAGAGATGAGATAGCAGGAAGGAATAAGACAGACTGGTGAATGACCCACAGTGTTATCTGTCTGGGAACCGTCCAGGCTGGAGGAGGCAGTTGGGGGATAAGGCTGAAATGGACTGCGGAGACAGACATGAGAAGCTCTTGAATGGTACTATTTGGAATTTTTTTCTCTGGACCATGGTAAGAAATCACAACTTTCTGGTCAAGCAAGTATGTGAGTTGTAACCCATAAGCCAAAAAATTAATGATTGAAGAAAAAATTATGAAATTTCTTTGAGACTGGCAGGCTGAAAGAAGAGTCCTTTAAAAAAATTTCTTTTAAAAAAAACCAAAACAGATCTACTATCACCCTTAGAATTTTGTACTCAGAAACAGCCGGGGTACTCTGTAAAGAACGCAGACTATTTTTCAATGTCATGTTTTCCTAGTTTGAATGATTTTCAGTTCCAATTCCATGAACAAGATTCGATGGAGAACATGCCTGTGCCCCAATCTGGTTTTCATAAAGTTCAAGAATAACTCTCAATAATAACAGTGAATTAAAGAAGAAGAAAATAATGCTGGTCAGCTTCTTGTTTTACACATCCCGCAGAAATGATTCGTAGTTCTCAAGTGATGAAATTCTTATGTTGCTTGAGCTATGTTGGTCTTTTTAAAAAAACCTTCAGAAAGACTTAAAATTATCCAGGTGGCATCAACAATTGAATTTACCAAAGCTCAAATCAATATGGATAAAAGAATGTCATTCAACTGGAAAAATCCAGAATGCAGCCACTTGATTGCTTCTGTGTTTCAGCTAAATCCCAGCAAATGCTCCTCTAAATCTTACCCAGTTTGTTGAGAGACTAAATTGGAGAAAACAGAGGAGTGTCTATGAAACTGGAACTTAAGTTGGTCATCAATTAGACCCTAACTCCACAAGGTGAGGGTGCTATTACTTACTTGTTTATTCATTTGTTCCATCTTCATTCGTATCAAGCACTGATCATGAAGGATTACTAAGCCATTTAAAAATTTTTCAAATGTCACCAAAGCCTCTTCATCTGGAATTCATAATTCTATTTAAATTTGCTAAACTGTCAAATTAATGCCTACGAAAGAATAAAATCATCCTTGGGCACTGCATTCTATCACCAGAATCTGCTTTGTTTTCCTGAAAACCAATTTTTGTAATACTTTCATGATGAAAAAGAGTATAACTGTTTATTTTCATTTTATATTTGTAACATGGAATACAATTATGTCCATTAATTTCATTTATATTTTAAGTTTGGCATACTAATACATGTACTATGACTATAT
Organism: Octodon degus; assembly: GCF_000260255.1. Classification (NCBI taxonomy): domain Eukaryota; kingdom Metazoa; phylum Chordata; class Mammalia; order Rodentia; family Octodontidae; genus Octodon; species Octodon degus. The sequence goes on from NW_004524626.1 coordinate 1,773,076, forward strand.
CTAAATATATATTGTATAAACATCCTATATATAAGTAGGTATATAGAATATTTATACAAATATATACATAGAAATTCAACACATATCTCCAGAGACTGACACACTTGACATCATCATTCATATGGAAATAATGGGGGCTGCGGAGATGGCTCAGTAGAATAAGCGCTTGCCTGGCAAGCGCAAGGGCCTGAGTTCAATCCCCGGTTCTGCCAAAATAAATAAATAAAAGTTCAATGGAAATAATGAATGCCTTAGATATAAAGTTTAGAATAAGTTCATTTCTTGAGATAGTTTTAAGTACCTCGATTTTTGATACAATAGTGGCAAATATGTTGATGATTGACTTAATTTTTTATTTTTCATCCAAATGTGTAGGCTCCCGAGACTGTTGGGAGCCTGCAGGACTCTTAGTCCAGACTAAGGGAGGCCTTTGGCCAACCTGGGACATCTTCGCCACACTCTTCAGTGAGACCTTGGAAAATGCCTACAATCATGGAATTTATTGACTATCACCAAAAGGTACAAATGATGATGTCATCCTGTCAGTTACATCTGGTAAAAAGCAAAAATGCATTTCAGGAAAAATGGTTGACACTTCCAAAAAATGTAAGGTTTTTGTTGCCCTAATTTGTAATAGTACAGTTGCTGAAGACAAAGTCTATGAAAACCATTAATAATATTAATGTTACTTTTTAAAATATTTACTCTCTTTCCCAGGCACTTTAAGTTTTATGTTAACTCAGCTATTCAGTGTTATAACAAGACAGTAGTAAACTATAATTAGTGAAAGTAAGATGACTAAAATTAATTGGAGACAAGGAATTCCTTCACTGCATCACTCTGGACTCTATAGAAATGATTACATAAGGCTGGCCACACAGCCCAGCAGACTAAAGCACCTGCTTAGGCAGACTCAGTGACCAGGGTTCGATCCCCGGTGTGCTGTGCTGGCCCTGCCCCTGGTGTGTGCTGAGACAGTAATTGAGACTATTGAGACTGGGTGTGGTGGCACACACCTGTAATTTGGGCTTGGGAGGATGAAAACAGGAGAATCACTAGGAGTCCGATCTACATAGTGAGATTACATAGACCCTATACTAGATACATTAAAAAAAAAGAAATGTGTATATATACAGACATTTCTGTAACTTTTTAACTTATTTTATTTATTAAGATATAGGACCTGAAAATTATTTTTAAAATTTAAATATATGACCTTTGAAAATTCTAATCAAGTCATTTTCCCGAGTGGAAAATAATTATAAAGTGATTGAGAATTTTTGGACCAACATGTACCGCTTCATCAAAGTAAGCATTTTTGACGTTACAGTTGAACTCTGTTTTTACAAAACTAGTGATTTCAGTGATGTGGCCATGTTTATGGTCAAATCAGAAACCCAGAAATATGATAAGCCTCTATGTTAAAGGCTTGATATGAAACTGAGGGCCGTGACTCCATTCCAACACACATAAACACAGAGGCAGTGTTACCCGGGGAGCCACTAGTTCTAAATCATTTGCATAATACAAGTTTTCCCAAAGCAGGACATGAAAGGTTTTGAGAGTATAAAGCAGTATCAAGGAAACTTGATTATCTCACAGTCTTGGTGACCGGCCGTCTTGGTGAAGCAGCCTCCCCCTTCCAAATGCTATTAAATGTCTCTGTGCTCATGAGCTGACCAGCTTCCACATCCTCCTCATCTATTTCAGGAGAAGTTAGCTTCTTTTGCACTATTATGGAGGGAAATCCAGAGAGACGAGAAGGGTGGGGACTCTACATTGGATGTCTCCCTTCACTCACTGCACACCCCTGCATGCATTCAAAGTCAGCCCAAACCCCTCTTTAAGTGACTGTGAAGCCTGTTTCTATTTTGCAGAGCTAATCCAGGCCAGCTTAGGGATCATACTTCCCTAAACCACAGACCCGTATGCCCTGGTGAAAAGCCTTTGGTCACTGCTGGCAGGAAAGCTCACTCCGAGTTCACATCTGATCCAGTTGCCATGTCCTTCTGTGTGTGGCACTCTGCCCGCTCCTCAGCCATTGTGCCTGTGTGGGAGGGACGGGGCCCCTGCGTGCAAAGCTTCTCCTATTTCAGTACCATCTCTTCTGTGGAGAGGTCGGTCTCCAGGGAGGGCATGCCATATTGTTGCCATATGCTGTTCAATGGTGGCTGATATTTATTTGCCTAAAAGCAAATGCCTAACTGTCAGAGGATGGAGGCAGACAGATGAGATCCTGATGGCTACTAGTGAGCTGGTATATATTTCTGCAAGTACCTAAGAAATCCACAAAGACACTTCTTATTTGATGGAAACACATGAAATTGGGGGATATTGTTGTTGAAAATCTTGTTATAGGCATTCAAGTAGCACTGGGCATCCGACAGTGTGGATGCTATAAAGATGGTAAAGCCAACATGAGTGCAGAGTTGGGCACTCAACTATAGAAAAAGCGAAAGCATTTTTTTTTTTCCCATTAGCATTTTGTCTTCTTCTCTTCAAGTCTACACCTGGGGACACACACTCCATTCTTTCAAACTTTAAAAGAAACGATCTGCTACCCAAAGTTATCAACCCATTACCTTGGGGATGCCTGGGGTAAAAGATGGATTTAGTTACTGCTTCTTGGCTCACTTTATATCTAAAAAAGGAAATAGGAGCTGATGATGGCAATTTGATTTTCCAAAGATTAGAAACCAACCATACTGATATCCTGTCTCAGAACCCCTTGGAACGGTGCTGCTTTTCACTACTACCGCCAGGTCTGGGCTTGCGCTGAGAGTTCGAAGAGAGGTGTACGAACTACAAAAGTTGCCACTTCACACACATGAAGATGGTTATCATTTTTTTTTAAAGGAAATAACAAGTGTCAGTGAGGATGTGGAGAAATTGGCATGCTCATTACAACGTTAATGGAAATGTAAAATGGTACAGCCGCTGTGGTCTGTCAGTTCCGCAAAACATTAAAAATAGAGTTATCATAAAATCCAGCAGTTCCACTCTCAGATATATACCCAGGATAACGGAACGGATAGGTGAGCACAAATGCTTGCAAGATTTGTTATTATTATTCATGGTAGTCAAAAAGTAGAAACAACTGAGATGTCCATCGATGGAGGGACAGATACACAAAATGTGCAAATCCTTGTGGACATTGTTCTGCAGTGCAAAGGCATGACGTGCTGTTGCTCACATCAATAAGCTTAAAAACATTATGCTAATTGAAATGAGTCCTCAAAGCATAAGTCCTAACAGCACAACTTGGTTAACACTCAAAGCCCCCACAGTATGGTAGATTTGAAGGAGTGAATTTATGGAATGTAAATATATATCAAGTCGAAAAAATTACCATGCAGACACGTTTCTGAGTTCATGGATCTTACTGAACTTCTTTAGGACAAATGTCTGAGCTACTGTGGTCACTGTTTTCTTAACAATTATCCATTGCCCTTTATTTCTGTCTCAGCTTTATTTCCAGCTTCTACTCTCTACAAGGTGCTGGGTTAGGAAAGAAAGATTAAAAGCCTTTTTTCAATCCCAAGAATTTACTTTCCACTCTAATACCTACTAGCTATATGAGTTCTGTAAATCTTATATTGTTTTGGCTTATTTGCTTGTTTTTGACATATTTTGGAATGATATTTATTTATTTAAGATAGTTTGGTGAAGCCAGGAAGATAGCTCAGTAGAATAAGTACCTGCCAGGTAAGCACAAGGTCCTGAGTTTAATCCCCAGTATTGCAAAAAAAAAAAAAAAAAAAAAAAGGTTGGGTGAAATATTCATAATATAAAAATATAAAAATCACCATCTGGGCTTGGTGGTGTACACGTGTAGTCCTAGCATGGAGGAGGCTGAAGCAGAGAATCATCATGATTTGAGGACAGCCTAAGTACTGAGCAAGACCTTGTCTCCCCCCCCATTGCCACCCTAATCATTTCTAGGTAAATAATGCATTGACATCAAGTATATTCTCACTGTCATGCAACCATCACTACTTTCTCTTGCTAGAAATTTTCTTCATCCCCTTCTGAAACTCCGTCCCCATCAAACACTAACTCCTCCTTTGTCTTCTCACCAGATAACTGCCATTCTGTCTTCTGTCTCTCTGGATTTGACAACTGTGGGGAGCACATGTAAGTGAAGTCAGTCATACCCCACTAGTCTTTTTGTGACTGGCTTGTTTGATTGTCTTATGGCCCTCTTAGTTTATCTCTTTGCAATGTATGTGGAACTTCTTTCCTGATTAAGGCTGAATAACACATTTGTGTTTATTGATTCCTGATTTGTCAAGGTCCACTTGGATTGCTTTCACTGTTTGGCTGTTGAGAACATGTATGTAGAAATACCTCTTTGAGATCCTGTTTTTAGTTGTTTTGGGTATATATCCATAAGTATTTCTGGGTTGTACTGATAATCCTATTTTAATTTAATTTTATGGCTCCAAGAATTGAACTCAGGATTTTGTATTTGCTAGGCAGGTGCTGTGTCACTGAGCTATCTCCCCAGTCCCCTCCCCATTTTAATGTTTTATAGTGCCCATACCATCTTATACTCAATAGATGTTTTATAGTGCCCATACCATCTTATACTCAATAGCATGGTATTCCACTTTCACCATATCTTTGTCAATGCTTGATACTTTTCTGTCTTTCCCCCTTATTTTTTAAATAATAGTTATCCTCATATCAAGTGTGTAAGCCTTGAATTTTAATTCACAGTAGTTCTTGCCTTGACTATAGAAGACTTTTATTGCCTTTGTCTCTGCGGCTTTTGGAAGACTTCAGTTCAGCAGTATAATTTAAAGACTTTGGTAAGCAACACATCCCTAGATAAGTTTAGGAAAGATTTGATTCCTAATTTGAAGAAATCTTTCCACAGACAATACCCAGAGATCTCCTAATTTGGCAATTAATCTTTCTTATATAAGTCCAATAGCAACTCTTAGCCCTGTCTTGATGATCTAGGTTGGAAAATTGTCTTTTGAACCTTATTAAATTATTTACTATGTGATTGAACTCTCTTGTGTTATTATTCTTCAACAACGCTTTAAGATCTTGAATTAAAATTGGCCTTTTCTGATCTGTGACTCCATCAGATTATTATTTACTTAGAATTTATAGGTATTGTTCAGGCTGTTTCCTAAATTAGTGTCACTCTAAATTAGTCTGTGCCTTAGAATCAACTAAAACCTTTTTTAAATATCAACATTCAGACCACACCCCATAACAATTAAATCAGAATTTCTAAGAAGTCAGAGATCAATGTTTTCGAAAGCCTCCTTACAAAGCAAAATGTGAGGAGCAATATTTTAATTTCATGTTTCTCCAATTTATTTGGATATAAACACTTGGAAAAATCCCTTCAAATCACAGGTCATTTTTCAGGGGTGTGGGAACTCAAGAGATGGTAGAAAAAGTTTCATAGGCCACAGAATTTCAGTTAGACAGGAGGAAGAAGTTTAAGAGACCTCTTCTATACCATGGTGACTACAATTGATGACAAATTGTGGAACTGAAAATTTCTAGAAAGATATATTTTAAATGTTACCACCATACACAAGCCGCGTGTGAGGTACTACGTAAGTTTTCTTTGTCACAATAAAACATCATGCTTTGCGCTGTAATAGGCACAATTTTTCCATGTTGACTACAAAAAACAGACATGGATTCTGGGTCCCAGTTTGGATCTACTGAATCAGAATTTTCATGAAATGGAACCAGTGAGCTCTGTATTTAAAAACCCAGTTACTTCCCATCATGGAGAAATGAAAAAAAAAAAAAACATTAATAAAACTATTATCTTAGTAGAATATGACCTGGTATCACTATGGGCTGAGTTTTGCACAGGGCCACATCTTCAATGTTCCCTTTGTGGTCTCCCTTTGCATTTTCACAAGGAGCCCACCTGTGAACTCTACAGTGCTCTGCCAGAATGTCATCATTTACTTCCCTTCAACTGCTATTTGTGTAATGTGTGTGTGTGTGTGTGTGTGTGTGTGTGTGTGTCCTTGCTTACCCTCTTTACTGAAATGATTAGATGCTTAGGAAAGACTTAGGTCTTGACTTCCCTTCAGCATCAGTGTCTACAGGGACACTGGATAGCTTGGAGCTTTCTTATTCATTGTTGGGATGGCTAATGATATTATCCTGCCCCTCCAGGTGATAGGGCTATGGAGCTGTGGAGGGCATGTCAGAGTTTCTGAGTACATACTAAGTTTCAAGCATGTCATAATGTTGTGGGAATATCAGTCCTACTAGGCAGGTAATTCTGCCTCCATTTTGCTTTTTCAGAGTAGGAAACTCACAATCAGAGTAGTTAAAGATACTGGCTTATGACCAAATGAATAGAAAATGGCAAAGTTCAGATTTGAAGAACAGCCTGGCTGGCTTCAAAGCCAGTCTATTGTGAAAACTTGCATCAGTACGTTTCTCAGTGCCCTCTCCTTAGCATACAGACCACCTCATCTCCAGCATCCTTACAGGCGGGCAGGCAGGGCTGTTGTCCTCCGTGTACTGTGGAGGCCTTGCCAGTGAGGCCCTGGCCCTCTCCAGCTGGGTTGCTGCCACCGCTACAGAGATCCTGCCCCTCACTCCGGTCCCAGCCCCCCAGTTGAACAGGTGGCAACAGAGATAATTAGTACCGATTGTGGAGACATTTACCACGAGGTGGGTCTTCCTGCTAGAATTGATTGAGACCAACTAATCATTTGATGAGCATACTGGACAGCTAGCCACTGGGATAGCAAGTGGGTCACTCCTGACAAGTTCTAGGCTTATCAGCACTGTTTGGGGAAAAAATGCTTTGTTTTTGTCTTGTCACTAAGCAACCAGACCAAAAATGCTATTATAATCCAAAAAATTATTTTAAATGAGTGTGCCTGTCACTGCAAATAATTCTGTGGATTGTTATTGACTGTTGTGAAGAAGAAAGTGTCCCTCTTACTCCAGCATCTTTGTGGGCTTTTCCTGCTTACAGATGCAGACACAGAGGCTGAGGGGTTCTTTGCTGAACTCAAGAAATACGAACTAATAGGTCTATCTGCATTTTCTAGCAATGTTGTTTGGGAAGATCATTTTGGAAAAGATCATTGCATTTTAGAAATTAAGGAAAGGATGACCTTTTTTTAAAAAAAATTCAGAAACAAACATAAATATAAAATTTGAGGTGAATTCTATCTTTCCTTGAACCAGGAGAGCACTTTACAGAGTCTAAAATGCCAGACACAACAAAAATTCAGTCAGGGCCGGGGAGATAACTCAGTAGAATAAATGCTTGCCTGGCAAAGGCAAGGTCCTGAGTTCAATCTCTGGTAAAAAAAAAAAAAAAAAAAAAAAATTCAGTCAGTATAAGTCTACACACACACACACACACACACACACACACACACACTTTTTTAAAAAAACCTTTTTGCTAAAAACTTCCCTACAGCAAGGTTGTTTAGCAAGTTCTTCAAAATGCAAAGTCCTCCTTGGAGAGTGACTGCCTCAGTCCATCAATGACCTAAGGCACTAAGACCTAGCTCTTACTCAGTGTCCAGCTAGCTGTGACTTGCTCCTGCTACTTGGCAGAGCAACTTGGGCATTTTTATTTATTTGTTGGTAAAACAAAAGTTTTTTAGATAGTGTAGGACTCTTCTGTCTTGCACCATGATTTCTATATTGTTAACTACTGTTCCATTATTATTATTATTATTATTATTATTATTTTATGTATTTAGGACAGGATCTACAGGGTCTCACTACACAGATTGGACTCATAATGATCCTCCTGTTTTAGCCTCCTAAGCACTAGGATTACAGGTGCGTGCCACAATGCCCTGTCTCAGTGTGCCCCGGGGAGGGCCTCCGTGGCCTGCCTGGGATTGAACCTTGACCACTACGCTCTGCCTAAGCAGACACTTTAGTCTGCTGAGCTATCTAGCTGGCCCTTCTATTCTATTATTAAATTAATATAGTAAATTCATCCCAACTAAAGAATCAGTGCTGATACATTATTACTAACTTGAGCCTGTGCTTTATTCAGATACACTTACTTTTTACCTAGAGTCTTTTTTTCTGTTGTAGGACCCCATCCACACATCGCATCACACATGACCATCCTGTCTCCATTGATCTCTCCAGTCTGTTCCAGTTTCTTAGACCTCCTTTATTCTGGCATTCTTAGCTGCTTGAGGAATATGTTGTGGAATGTCCCTTAATTTGGGTTTGATTTTTCCCCCATGTCTTACATTCAGGATGGGCTAAGATCTTTTCAGGTTTTACAAAATTTTCTGAATTGAAACAAAACAAGAAAAAGATCCAAGAGCTTGAAGAATTGAGCTCAGTTGGTGAAAGATTATCATACAATAGTGTTTTGTTACTTGCCTGTCCATATCCACATGACATGTAAAACTTTTATGCATTTGTTACTAAAATGTTTTACTATGGATACAATCCACGTGGGAATGTGCCATCCAATCTGACCATAAGGCTCACTGAAACAACCTTAGGTCAAAGATCTATTTTGGGTATGGACTTCCAACCACTTACTAAGCTTTGTTTTGTTCCCCTTGTAGGAAATATGGAATCCAAGTTGCCATGCCCAGGTTGGATATGCACATGGTGCAAGTTGAAAGCTAACTTTTGCTTTCCAGGGACAAAAAAAGAGGAAAAGATGCATTTATGAATTGTTTTTGTATATGAGAACTCACCAGTTTCCTTCGAACCAAATGACTAAGACCCGGTTAATCAACAAAAAGGAAGCAGATACTGATATTTGGATATGCGTGTATCGACGTCTGCCCTCTTTGATTTGTGTGAATATGCACCACGGAGAAGAGATTACTTCATTTGCCAAAGCAAAGAGTTCCAATTGAAAAGAAAGACTGGGGGGAGCATTAACTGCAGTGCTTGTTAAAACATGAAGGATTAATAGCAGGGAAGGAGGGAAGAATTTTGAATGTCTCCAGTTTAATATCTTCAAAAACACTTGGGGTTTCTGAGAATGGCTCACCCAGCCACATGAAAGCACTGCTAAGGGATTCAGCCACACGACTTCTCTAAATCCAGGGCTGGGGCTGCTGCTCCACTTTTACCATCAAACCATCTTACTTGACGTGTAGCCATGAATTTAATTTATTTTTATTGAATAAATGCTAAGTTCATGCGAATGGAGCCAACACAGACTTTAGAAATACGGTATCACCTCCTCAACCTTGGTAGGATAAACATGCACAAAAAAGTCATTTTGGTGACAACCATGTTACAGAGGTGATGGCTTTCAGCCACAGCATTTAAGAGAAGCATTCAGTCGTCAGGAATTCTTTTTATAAGTCCAATAAGGAATAGGCTAATTAGGGTTGGCAAGAACGCCTGAAAACCCCTGTGATAGACCTGTGTTCCACTTTGGGCAACTTGTTTCTGAATTTTTAGGATTCAGGTTTTGTGCTAACACAGGCTGAAAAGGATGAAGAAAGTATAGTTCCCATATGTCATGTACCAGTACCCTGCTGGTAAGATAAATCAACTTTGGAAGATCCACCCAAAGAACCATGACATAGCCCACATCAGATCATCACCAAGCCACTTAGATCAGAAATTATGGGGAAACCACTTTTTTTTTTTTTTTTTTTTTTTTTTTTTTTTTTTTTTTTATGGGGAAACCACTTTAAAAAAAGGAGGAAAAAACCCATGTTCCACTACTCACGGGCTCTTCATATGGTTACTCTGAGTTGCTGTGGTGGCTTTGCCAACTGTGACATTCCATGAATTCAGTTGGATTGTTCCAAATTTAGCAAGCAGAATAAAAGAATTCAGCAAGTTTGTGTCCTTTCTCGTGTTCAAAGTGATGTTCTTTTGGGGCAAGCAAGTAGGATGTAAAGTCCTATCTCTGACAAAGCACTGAAGCAGAGAAGTCTTGGGAAGAGTCTGTCTTCTGCCTGGAATTACTTAGATATGCTAATGCCTAAGCCAGGGAGGCGAACCACATCACCTCTAAGGCCTGTGTCTAGCTAGATTGTTCTATCCATAAACTCCTACTTTGAAGTCTGAAAACAGACTAGAAAAATAAATGGCTTTAAATGCTCGCTACAAGATCTATGGAAGAGACAAGAGTAAACTGATTTTTGTGATTGTTACCCAATCCTCAAATTTACTGAGCCCCCAATTTCTGCCATCACCTTTTCCCCTGAGGAGTCTTTGATGTTTCACAAAACAGCGAAAGGCTGAGAGTGACTTGTATGTGGAGAGGGAAGGAAATCTGCCCTGAGGGTTTACTTCTAAGCTGAAGTAAATCCCCTCTTAACACAACATTTAATATACGTGGAAAAACCAATAGATAAATTGGAATCAAATTCCCCAGAGTACAATCTGAGCTAGTCTTTAGAAGAAGGAACAAAACAGTGAGCCAAGAGACAAAGGAAAATGTGTGAGTAAAAATTCTTTTAGGATTAAATGATTACATTTACAGCATTTCAGGCATTTTTCTTCATTCATAGGGGGAAGCCTATCCCTATTAAGATTTAGACTGCACATATTAAAAGGCCAGTTCTCCAGAGTTTAAGTTCCCAGTCCTGGAGACACTTTAGACACAATCTGAATAGACTCTCATCTTGAACCACGTCTTTCCTAAGTGATGTAGCTGATGGCTCTGGTTAGCAGGGAGAAATATGATCATAAATCCCTGGGTACATATAGATGTTACTGCATGCTCAACACACACCAGCAAATTTCCATAATGGATGGGAATATTTTGCCTTGTGTAAATCTAAATAAAAATACCCAATATCAGTACTTTTTTCTCCACTCCCTTGAAAAGGATCATTTTGCCTAATGAATCGGAGCAGTTTTCATAGTAATCTGTTGTGTTTACAGGTTGTGATAGTGTTTTACTTTTGAAAGCAGTGACCAGCAAGATTCTCTAAGTGCCTAATGCCCCTCTCCAAGAGATTAAAAAAGGAAGAGGTCCAGGGATCATGGTGGACCCAGAACAATACGCAACCAGATAATGAATAGTTAAGAAACCTTCTTAGCCTGCTAATGAACTCCATCCTGCCCTACTGAGACCACCCTCCTTTCCAGTAAGAGGTAACTCAATACACATCAGACTCCGTTGTGCTTGGGCTTCAGCCAATCTCAGAGTATCGGTGTGATAAATTGTAATGAATTGTCTGCAGTACTTCACAAAGTGACTAGCCAGCCCTGCAAGATCCCTAAGCTTGATTTTTCCAGCTCCCTTTGAATATATTTTGCCATATTCCTATCAGCTCACTCCACAGCTTGAGTATTGCTTATAGCTCCCCCACACTGAAAGTTATACGCACAGAACCGCGCTTGATGAGATCCACAGTTGTTGGCGGTCTCTATTAAATCAAGCCCTACACTTGAAAATGACACCAACAGTGAGACCAGCCAAATAATATTGCAAGAGGAGGAAGGCGGCCCTGTTGGTTTCCAAAGGGTTTCTTTGCATGTTAATTTCCCTTTGTAACCCACACTGTGTGCTGGGAAATAGGTTAGTGAGGGGCACTCTCCTGTTTCAGATTCTGCAAAAGCAGCTGGAAGCGGGCACCCGGGTGTCTGGAGAGAAGAGGCAGAGACTTAGGGGGTTGGGAAATTCATTCTAGAAAGGACTCTCTTACTATAGCTGTGCTATTTTGTCCACGTGACTTGTTTCTTCTAAGATTTCTTCATTTCAGTTGAGATACTGCCTTATGTAAAAGACCATGCTCCTCACAATTAATGGCTACAGGTGGTTTCAACTCTGCCGAATGCAGAACAGGAATATGTTTTACAGGTGGCCTTTCGAATGGACAAATGGCTACAGTGGTGTGGAAGCTGGTGCTTTAGTCAGAGATCAGGGCAAAGCATACAAAATTGTGGGAGAGGGGCAGGGTGGGGGGCCCTTCTTCTCCTCTTCCCCACAGGATGCTGAAATAGTAGAAAGACCCAGGAACTGGCAACCAAAACTGACACATGGGGGAACATCATGTTATTCTCTCAGGTTGAATTCTTTGTAGGGAAAATGAAACGGGCATTTGAACTTACGTACTGCACAGGACTGGGAGATGGGTTTCTTTTGTCTCTACTGTTGTTCCTGAAAACTAGCAGGTAATGATATCAGTTTCTTAATTCTACAGTAACAGTAAGAAATTACCACTCTTGGTTGGCTTAAAACAATATATACTTATCATACAATTCTGGAGATTAGAATGACTCAAATTAGTTCTTGGAGGCTCCAGGGGAGAATTCATTTCTGGCCTTCTGACAAACTTCTCTAGAGCTGCTTGAGAAGCCACTCTTAGCTCAGGGTCATCTTTCATTCTTAAAGCCAGGGAAACCTGGTCCAGGTTTTCATACATCAGAGCCCTGCCCTGCTCCTTCATCGCTTCTCTTTCTGTGACTCTTATCTCCCTCGTTCATTGATAAAGTTCCTTGCGATTATGCCTGTCTATCCCGCTCACCCAGTGTCATCTTTCCATCTCAAGGTCCTTAACATGATCCCATTTGCAAAGGCCCTTTTGCCATGTGAAGTAACCTTTTTAAGTTTCTGTTTCTCCAACCTGGACATGTTTGGAAGGACATTATCCTGTTTGTCACAATGTACAACCAATATTTGAGAGACTTACAGTAATGTTTCTAGAAAACAGTAAATTAAACACTGTCAGTTATGTATAGAGTCAGCTAAGTCCTGGAAGTCCTCACTCTTCATGACCAAGGTCCATGTATATCATGTACTGCTGTTCCCTTCTAGACGCACAACCCCAATACTCACTCAAACTCATGTTAACTTGACCCTACATTTTGGCTCCCAAAATGCACTCTAGTCCTGTTCTACTTCCTTCCACCTAATGGAATATCATCTGTTCTGATAGATTTTCAAAACCAGTTTATATGAACTGTTTACTGTCTTATTGAGACAGTTGATGATCTAGCCAGACTAGAGATTTAAAGCACTTTTCTACATCCCTTGCATCTTATTTTATATTAATTCCTTCCTCTAATTACCACTTCAAGTAGATCAACTACTAAGAGAGGCTGAGACCTGTCAGTCAGGAGTGTAGATGCGTACGGTTTACTGGAATCAGACCAAAAAAAATTCCCAAATTCTGCCATTATTTAAAGCTCCAACTCATAGACCAAATAGATCCTTCAACTCTAAATCACATTCACAGAATGACCCTCTCAGCTACCAACCATTACTTCAATCAAAATCCATATGGCTTCTGTTAAAACTGCTAAAATTTGTCCTTGTAACATCAAAAAAGAAATAAGAACAACCTATCTCCCTCTATCACCTGATCCCTTCTCACCATTGCTGATAAAATTTCAAGCACCTTAAAGGAAGAGAATTTCATTTTTGAATCTTTCAAAATTGTTTTGGAATAATTTGCATTTGATACCTATTAGTTTACGTCACTTACAGATGGTTCTCCACCAAAATAATTGCAGAATGCCCGCCTGGTTTATCTTTCATTTAACTACAGAATTCAAAAGGAGATGACAACCTGTTATATTTACCCAATGATGGGTTTTCTGATATATGTAATCACATGTAATCTGTTCAAAGAGCAATCAGGAATATTTAGAAATTAATTTCACACTGTCTTTAAGTATTTTCACGGAAAAATATAATTCTTAACAACTAGATTGGCACATGACACAACTTGAGAATTTGCTACCCTATATGCTACTGTTTTAGATTTGGCAATAAAACCACATCACAACAAAGTACACAAATGTAGTCACTAAGAGACTTAAGTACAGAGAGAATAGCTCTTGGTTTAAAGGAAATGAGTGTGCAAAACTCACAAGTACAAATTCTCCTGAGTACTTTTTACTGCAGTTCTAGTAGGTTATTGAATATATAGCATCTACTGTCTGTGCATATAAACATTGTACCCTGTGTTTAATATAGCACATAATTTTTACTGAAAAATGTGAATAGCTATGGAAAAATCTTGCTCTACTTAAAATAAATCTCTACTATATTTTAGTTACTTTCCTTATTTAATTTCATGTTCTTTAATAAAAGCCTTAAAATGAAATGATCCCAGGAAAATTGATATGTATGGAATTAATAATATCCAATGTCAAAAAGCAGCAAAAACAAGCACAAAATGAAGTTGGATTCTATCTAAATAATCTGGCCACTTCAAAAGTCAGAATATGATAGAACTTGGTGACAAGGATATCTTTCCTATGGCAAATGCAAAGTATCATGGATTAATTCTCGTGTGTCTATTATTTGTCAAGTCAAATGCAATATTGAACAAACTAGTAGTAAATCAAAAGAAAATTAAACCACTTTCCCTCCAAGGAAATCAAATAAGAAAGATAGTAAGAATTCTATTTTCTTGTATAATTTGAATAAGTATCTCAGTTTTCCAAGTCCCTTGCAAAAAGTACACAAGGATTACGGCTAGCTACAAGTTGTCACACATCTGGAAGACTATTAAAAAAAAATAATTCAAGAAGCTTTGACTTTAGGATGCCAAGTATCTGGGAATGCAAACTTCTATTAGGTATTTTTCTTCTGCAGATATTCAGCCTTGTGTAGACAGTCATTGTGCCAAATTTTGAGCTACATATTTTATCTGTGGTATAACAAAAATACATATATGCAAAAGTAAGGCTTTCCTTATGATTTCTACTTCACTTAAAGATGTTAAAAGAGTTGGCAGTCACTCCTGCATTACTTGAACCACCCTCTAGCAGCGTTCTCCTGTGTTCCTACAGGCTTTGCAGTGGCTTCTGGTGCTTGTACCTCACTTAAGAACACTGTCAGGGCTGGGGAGATGGCTCAATGGAATAAGCACTTCCCTAGAAAGCACAAGGGCCTGAGTTCAATCCCCAGTTCCACAAAAAAAAAAAAAAAAAAACACTGTCTCCTGAACGACCAGCACTCACTCACTTGTATAAACAGTAACTGACTTAATTGGCTGCACTTTATAACAAGAATGAGGACAAGAGAGGCTTCTAGTTTTCCCTGCCTAATAGAAACCAGCCTTAGGAATACCTGTGGTTCATCAGCTATCCGCAGACCATCTGCGTGAGTGTGAGGTGGGAGGTAGGTGTTCTTCCTGTGAGGTCGCCTCTCCTCTCTGCTCATGTGAGCAGGATTGGACTTCTACAACCTTTACCACCAACCAACCTACCCCTAAAGTTTGAACTGAAGCAGTATTGGGTGCGCATGTCACAGACCTTCCAGAAGTCCATTTACATGTGGGTGCTACTGCTATCCCACAAAGCCTGTTTGTGAGGCACTTTGGAAGATAGTGGAGTACTGGCTTTTTGTTGCCTAGGCCTCATTCAGTCAGGAATAGACACTTGGGGGACAGAATTATTTCATCCCTTTTATGAGATAGTCCCTGATTTAATTGTCTACAGGTCTAGAAGTCACTGGGATGCCCAGAGTTTCAAGATGTCGTAGCCAAAAATGGCCCTGCAGTAACTGAAGTCAGCACATTGTATTAACACCTGCTCTGCAGGGAGAGGGGGCCAAGCCACAGAGGCTGATGGCTTGGACACTGGAGTCCCTCCACACTGCTTCTAGCTTTTCATGCAGTCATTGTAACCTTTTCTATTACCTTAACTAAAACCTTCTTTTTTATTAATTTTATTGGGAAACAAATAGCAATGAGACAGTTTCAAAACTGATTAGTAAGACAGTTTCAATAATTAATACACTGCATATTGTTGTCTTCATAGTGGTTATTCATAGTACAAGAAGCAGACATGATATCCTGCCCAAACACTATTAGCACAAATCTTTCTTCTCATTGAATTAAGAGGAAGTAATTGCATAGCTATCCTAAGTATTTTGTATACACAGATGCAAAATGGTCCTTCATTTGTATCCCCCTTTTTTGTTTAGTTTTGTCAGAGATGGGTATTTCATTGTCATTTAAATATTGTAGGTTCACGAATTCAGCCAAATAATCCAATATAGTCCAGTAGTCCCTAATAGTAGTAGGTTATCCATAGGACTGGCAATGTCAGAAGTTGTTGACTTGAGCCTTTTACAGCTCAGCATATTAATATTGCTTTACTTTTTATACCTCATTTTTATACTTTTCTGCTGAATGCTTAAGACCAAGATAAAGCAAGACCTATATAACAGGAAATATAACTTCCGTATCTGACAAGGTCAGTCAAATACTCTCAGGATTTACCCTGAAACCCTGTACCCCACTTTGTAGATCCTTTGTCAGTGTCAGACATGTGGATGAGTCATGGTCATTGCCTGACTAACTTGCTCTCTGTGAAAGCCTGAGAGGATGTTTTCTCTCCATGCAACTCTCCATAGACACACTCTACATCATCAATCACTTTCCTCTGTGGCCCCATAATCTCCTTGATTAGAAAGTTTGGGACACAACTGAGTTACAGGGTGTTGCAGTACAGGTTCTCCTAAGTCCTGAATCTTCACTGACTTTGAAAGACTAGAGCCAGAATGTTGGCTGTTCTTGTAGTCCTTCTTTTTCTCTAATTTTTGGTCTGAAAACTTAAGTTGTTAACCCTCCAGAAGAGAAGCTTAATGATATTATTACCCTATAACATAGGCAGTTGAGCTTAACCTAACTGTCTATCTGAATATCAAACATATTAGACATAATATGGAACAGGTATTTTCTACCAAGAATTGATACGTTAAACTTCAAATCCCTACAGAATATGAAGAAAAAATATTTTTAAAAAATGAATAAATAATAACATATTCTAAAACCTTCCTTAAAAGGTACTCATAAAAGAAAAAGGAAGAATTCAGAGGTCCTACATTGACTGTACTAGACTGAATACTGCTGGGGACTGGGGAGATAGCTCAGTAGAATAAGGGCTTGCCTGGCAAGTGTAAGAACTTGAGTTTAATCCCAGTTCTGGAAAAAAAACAAAAAACAAAAAACAAAACAAAAAAACAAAACAAAACAAAAAAAAAAACCCAACCAACAAACAAATGAAACCTCCACAAGATTGTATACTGCTTATAACAACGTTATGGTTTGTGTCTAGTCGTCCCCTCAAGGCCTCATGCAGTCATGGGGTGTACTTCTAGAGTTTGTGATTAACTCATGACAGACTGGGATTATGGGTGTGAGCGCTGCTGGGATTGTGGGTGTGAGTGCTACACCCAGCCTGGGGCAGAGAGCCTGAATGCAGACCTAAGGGGGCAGACCTACTCTCTGTAGCCATTACTGCCCCTGCTCTTCCCTTTTGCTCTCTGCTCCTTGCTGCCACCATGAACTGCTGCGTTGCTCTCTGCCACGTGCCGTTCTGCCCATGCAGCCACCTGAGTATGGACTGAAACTTCTGGTAACTGTAAGCTAAATAAACCTTTCCTGCCTTCATTTTTAGTGTTGGGCATTTGTCCCAGTAATGAAAGAAGAGTAACTGAGTCAGAGAGCTTAATTTAAAACTCAGTCTAGTGTGGGATGGAAAAACCTGCATTTGATAGATAGTAAATTTGATGATATAAAGAAATATAATGTTTTACTGTATTAATATTAAGAAATTTATTAAATATTTACTTCTATTCACTAGTATATGATATTACTACTTCATTTTCAAATAGATTTTAATATATTTT
>NW_004524626.1:1791763-1796046 GCF_000260255.1 Octodon degus
ACGTTGTCTATATTCCAAGGCATCATTTTTCTTACCATGATACATGTGAATAAGGCAGGAAAGACTGCATTGATTCTGGTTTTTATTTTTAGATGCTGTGCAGAAGCACTGAGTACTTGCTGCTGGTCGGCGTGCCATCTGCCTAAGGCTGGGGTCGCCCTCCTGCCTCCCACACTCCTGTGTGTGTGCACACACGTGCCCACCTGTGTGCGTGTATGTGTGAGGATGCAAGCCTCCTTGCTGAAAGAGAAGCACATTTGCTTTCATGCTGGGTCTCTCTTTAACCATTAAAAATCACAGTTGCAGGTCTTATGCTTGCCAAATATGTTACTTTCAGAATGAATGGTGCCATTCCGAGAGGCAGGCTCTGAAAGCCCAGTGATAGTTGTTTGAAACTTCTGATTCTGCTTTTTGGCGAATTGTGTTCTGCATAGAATAAGGAAAAACATTATTTCTATTTTTGCATTTTCATTCTTCCCCAGTAGAAATAGTGTTCTATTTTCTAGCTCTCCACTGTCTCAGAATTTTGTATCTAAACATTGTTGACACAAACTATCACATCTAGCTAAGGGTTTTTATGAAGAACTATTTAGGATGGCCATGTATCATTTACTTGTTCCTTTACATCATCCTTTGCTTTAGAAGAGTTTTGAGGTGGAGAACAGTAATGTTATGTATCTATTGTTTGAATTTATTCCACTGATAGGCAAGATCCAATATTCTTGGACTCTGCATGGTAAGTATACATACTATGGACAACAGCAACAAAATCTACAAGTGGTATTGAACACAATCCTTTAAATTTAAATTTTCAGATACTAAAGGTCTGGAAACTTCCAGAAGCCCTTTCACAGTGGTTCAGATGTTGTTCTTGGAACACAAGCACTACACATCTAGCTGTGAAATTTTTATGGAAACAAAGGATAATGGACTCCTCTTTATATTCTCTAAGGAAAAAAAAAGGTAATTTTCTGACCAAGTGAATAGTGTGGGGGGAATAGTCTTTCAAGCATTTTATACACACTGATGAAAAAGATGTGATCTATAGGACATTCATGACTATTGATTAAAGCAGGTCAGCCTTTAATGTTTGATTTTAAGTTTATTAGAGACTCGTTGTGTTATATTTCCTCTCTGTCTCAATTCTGCAGATGTCATGTTAGAATGATGTAACGCAAATTCCTCTTTCAACAGAGGATGGTTTGGGGAGTGTGATTATTTAGCTTTAAAAAAAAATCATTTATTCTCCTGATTTCCTTTAGAGAATGATATCTGATCTGGGAACTGGATGCCTTTCTCCATATCACCAAATTTGTGATGCTTTTCTGAGTTTGCCTCAAATGACCCTTTTTCCGAGTGAAGACTACCCTGCAGTGTTTGAAGGAGGGGAGATATCTGTTCAGCATCAGTGACTTGCAATACATACAGAGGGTAATCTACCGAAATGCAACTCAGAAAACTGGTCAGGTTCTCTCAGATTTGATGAAATATATTCAGAGACATGTCACTGAACAAGTAGATGTCACCAGGGTGTGGCAACAGCAAGGGAAGGAGACATGGCGAGGGTTTCCTTCTATGAGTATCTTCTCCTAAGGGAGTCTTTCCAACAGGGTCAATGGTGATAAGTTGGGGTTTGTCCTTATACTTTTGGGGAGGTGCCTGAACTCTCTGGAATGACTGAGTCTTCCCTCTATGTCTTCCCTTGCCAAGTCATCATCCATATCCAATTCCTAAAAAAGAGATTAGACTGTAAAACAATAAAATACAGTTTATAGTTCAATGTAGGATCATCGCTCAGGATATAAGGTTGCCCTATGTTTTTGTTGCTAAAATAAAACTAAACTTAAAAAGGATTTCTTGCTTTTTATTTTATGAAAAAATAAAATTTCAGGGGTTGGGGAGACAACTCAGTAGAATAAATGCTTGCCTGACAGGTGCAAGATTCTGAGTTCAATTCCTTGCACCACAAAAAAAAATAAATAAATAAAAATGAAAATGATAAAATAAAATTTCATAACAAAATAAGTAGAGAACCATAGTTAATACACTGCCTGTCATTATTCCCAATGTGGTTATTGAATGGATTAGGAAACTGTTTATATACAGTGAAATATTACTCTGCCATAAAGAAAGATCAACAAGGTATTTGTAGATAAATGGATGCAACTTGAAAACATAACGCTGCCAGGCACTTAAGTAATCAATTACCTATTGTATCGCTTCAAGAATATGCTAATATTCATAAAATTTATAGTAGACTAGTGGATGGAGGAGGGTGGGGGAGATAGTCAACAAATGCACAGTTAGGTAGAAGGAGCATGAGAGGCTGAGCTGTAGCGAGACTGTGGGTAGTGGTGTTGCGTTCAGGATTTCAAAGTATAAGACAATTCTGAAAGTTCTCATCGCAAAGAAATGGTAAATGTGCCAGGGGACAATATGCCACTTACCCTGATGTGACCACTACACTGTATACATATGCTGGGACATCACACACACACGCACTCAGGCATGTGTATAATTGTTTGTCAACTAAAAACTGAGCTAAAATAATATTATGAATTCATAAAAATTCTGTACAGAAGGTTTCCTAAATATTTTTTCTCTCTTTCATTGTGTGAGTGTGTATGTGTATGTGTATGTGTATGTGTGTGTGTATGTGTGTGTGTGTGTGTATGTGAGGGCATGTGTGTATGCATATGATTACATATGTGTGAGTATGTGTGTGCAGGTGTAAGTGTATGTATTCTGTGTGGTGTGTGTGTGTGTGTGTCTGTGTATAGGTGCATGTGTGTACATGTTATTGATCAGAGAAACATATTCACTTCGATGAAGCTCCTTCTAGCCGTTAAAAGCCACAATTCTAGTTTTTATGCTGGGAAAATACTAGAAACATGTTACTTTCAGGAGAAACTAAAAACTCTGTCCTTTTGAGAGCTGAGTCTTTCAAAGCCCACTAACAACTGACTACTACTGTAGACTCTGTGTCATATTTTCCTTGTTTTGTCTCTGGAAGGCTTTGAGTTTCTGAGGGCGTGTCCCTCTGGTGGCATTTTTAACTTATCAGTTGAACACTTTGGTTTGTGCTGCAAGTAGCAGCGGGATTATACACATCATTAAATTAATTCTCTTCCCATACAGAAATTCTTTTCTGGGAGTAGTTTGCCAGCCGTCCTGCTGTGGGATCAGAGGGTGGGACACTGGAGACTGGAGACATAAATAAGGGGGCAGTGGAAATTGGTCTTCTAGAGACGGGATCTTTTGGCCCTGGGAAAGCTGTTGCACATCTTGTGTCAGAGAATGCAACGCGGGATGTTTACGGTAACACAGAGCTCTTGCCAAGATCAAAAATCACACATAAGGCAAAATAATGAACTAAAATGTACACTAAGAGCATGTTTCTTTTAGAAAATGTGCAGGAGGAAAAGCTGAATAAGCCCAAGGAAAATCTGGTGTATAAGCTGCTTGGCTGCTATTATTAGCAAGGTGAGGGGACCTGGGCAACGCTTCGTGGTCTTTAAGGATGCTTTGGCTTCTCTTGGCATCATGCTCTGACATTATTTTTCCATTTTTTCCTCCTGTCTCTGTAATCTGACCTCTTTATGTAGTGTATCTCAGGAAATGACAATTGGCTGTCACAGCCCACACGAACTGATTGGATGTGACAGCACGAAGGAATAAATATTCTGCAGAGAAGAACGCTTTTACATATGCAGCGCTCTGATATTCTAATCCTTTTTAACCCTTTCTTGGTTAATATTCTTATTTCAGTTAGATCATTTAAAAGCCAACACACCACATACCAAGCTTTCATGAGAGTAATCATATGATTTGATGATTTTTCTGATATGAAGGGTAGGGTTCTAAATTTGCATTACTTTATCTACTGAATTAACTATGAATTCTAAACTAAACTAATGCTTCCATGTGTTTTCCAAAATCTCTAATCTAAACCATCTGGAGAGGCATGATTTTGTAAAGGCATCTCTTTCAGGACACTCTGTGGATTTTGTCACTGCTTGAGGTTTTGGCAAACCATCAACATTACTATAAATCTCTTTTATGAAATATAACTTTTGACTAGGACTTCAGAGTGTTGGACGAGCATGGGATTGCACTTAGATGAATGCAAGCGCTTGCATACAGTTTTTGCTCCTGTTTTCATCGCTATTTAGAAAACCATATTTGTAATAAACTTATTTTTAAAGAAGTAAAGGTTTTTGTTATACATAAGGCATACTTAATTTAACTTCAGCAACTCAACCTAGTACTAGACAAAGTTACTG
>NW_004524626.1:1797066-1801941 GCF_000260255.1 Octodon degus
CTCCTCCTCCTCCTCCTCCTCCTCCTCCTCCTTCTCCTTCTTCAGGGCTGGAACTACAGACATGCACCACCACATCTGGTTTCAGAGTGGTACACCCAGGGTTCTGGGGCTGGCATGGCATGTGACACTGGGGATTGAACTCAGAGCTTTGAGCTTGCCAGACAGGAGCCTATGCTGCTGAGCTATCTCCCTATCCCCTGTATCTCTTAATAACATGATAGGGCCAATGGCTCCATCAATATGGTGATACTAAACGACATAAGTGTGCTTACAGAAGTCAGAAATTTTGGAGTGTAGTTCATGGAAGGAGAAAAAATTATATTTTTAAGAACCAATAATATAAAGACCCCAAAGCAATGCACACACACCCTTCCTGGTGGTGATAGTGGACTTAGCATACTCTGGCTGCTCTTGTGGCCTTCAGCAACACCATAGTTCCCCAATTTCTCCCTGTTTCAGCACTAAGACACCCCTCTGCCAGTCACATGTACCTTAGAGGGACAGCATTGACCTTCTGAGGCTTCTCTTTCCATTTCTACTACACAATATTCTTTCAAACCTGTTCCTGCCTATATGAAAATGTCAGAGAAACAAAATACAATCTGATAGACCCAAGAAAGAAAAGCCCACCAGGGGAGGTCCTCAGTATACACCTCTGTGGGCGGGACAGCTCTTCCTAGAGATGCCAAGCTGGTGTTAAGGTGGAAAACTCTTGAGTGTTTTGGCCCCATTGTGCTCCAGCATGGCAAGGGGCTATCTCGCCCACACAGACCTGAGGGTAGCTATGCAGGTGTCAGAGCTTTCCATACGCAGCCTATGTGGGAAGGTGAGTAGGTAAGCAAAGTGGGGAAGGAAGCAAACAATGAACGTGTGCCCAGAAGGTGGTAGAAACACAGTAGTAGGGGTGACAGTCAAGCCATGTATGTTAGCAGAATCCTACCAGTTATTATCATACCATGCTTATCTTGCACTTGGTGATAAGGTGCTTTTCCCAGCATGCGTTCAGTGCCCCTCTTCTGCCTATGTCTGGTCCCTCTCTCCAGAGCCACTCAAAATCTCCCCTGTTCAGCAACTAAAGATCTCAACTCTGGGGGCCAGGAAGATGGCTCAGTGGAATAAGCGCTTTCCTGGCAAGCACAAGGGCCTGAGATCAGTCCCTGGTTCTGAAAAAAACAAAAAAACAAAAAAACAAAAAAAAAAGATCTAAACTCTGGCACAGTGAAGGTGCTGCCCATGCTATTTGGACACTGAATGCAGATTATTATATACCCTGAAGTTCCCTCTTGCGTAGTAGGTTGTATTTGCAGCTGACACTCAGTGAGTAGTTATGACATGTCTGCTACCATATACTTTCTTTTTTTCTGCATAATTTTATTGAGAAACAAATAGCAATGAGACAGTTTCAAACTAAATTCTACCATATACTTTCCATCCATTCATTTATTTTAGTCTTATAACAACTCTCTGACTTGCTCAGTGTCATAGGTTCTCAGTAGCGGAACTGAATTATAATCTCAGGATTTTGAAGCCTTAGTCCTTTCTTAACTAGGATGCATTTACCTGTTTCCCAGGACTCACTAAATAACTTATTAGTAGTCAGGATGGTTAAGTGGCTACAATGAAAGAACTTTGAATGATCTCAGCTGCACCCTTCACTCGGCACTTCTGTATAGAGAGCACACATAGCATCTGCACAGGGGGAGAAGGGCCGAGGCAACTAATGTAGCTGAGAGAAACTCATCAGGTAGTGGAACTAGGCCTGTCAGCTATTTCTCAACTCCAGCCTGGCCACAGTGAGTACCCCACAAACACGTGTCGAATGAAGGAGTTAATGAATGGAAGGCAAAACTTTTTCAGGACTATACTCAAGTAGAAAATGAGAAATACGTGGCTCACCTTATCACATGACCATCATGCAATCACAGTGAAACAACTAAATGTAAAGAGAATACTTTTATCGTTCCAAAGTGACTCACCTATTATTACAGGATAAATTAAGTCCCTTTCCCCTGAAGTAGATTATGTTGAAGTCCTAATGCAGTGTGATGGTACTTGGAAATAGAACATAGAAGAAAGTAATGAAGGTTATAGTCTGCATAAGAAGAGATACTGAAGGGTTCAGGTGATAGTTCAGCAGTCTAAGCACCTGCCTGGCAAGCACAAGGAGCCAGGTTCGATCCCTGGTGCACGCTGCAGCTGCCCCAGAATTCTGGGTGCACTGTGCCGGCCACTGAGTATAACTCGGTGTGGTGGGGCACACCTGTACCCACAATGCTGGGGAGGCTGAGACAGAAGGGTCACTATGAGTACCAAATAAATAAATGAATAAATATTTTTTAATTAAAAAAATAGACACTGAAGAGTTTGCTCTCTCTTCTTGCACCATGTGAAGACACAGCAAGAAGACAACAGCACATAAGTCAGGAAAAGGGCCCTCGTGACCCTCACTCCAGCCAGTGCACAGTCCTGTTGTGTGAGTGGGGCAGCCTGGGGCCCGCCAGATTCTCACTCTAGCCAGCACATAGGCCAGGAGAGTCTATGGAACTTCCTGCATCAGACAGGCCCAGTGTGGAACCTGCAGTAGAACTCCCTGCAGAAAGGCTAAAAGCAAGACCCATCCAGCTGGCCCAGGAGCAGAACATCTTGCCAGAGTGGCCCAGTGGGTTCACTTCCAAGGGCTGCAGCAGGAAGAAGTGGAGCAGAGCAGCCAGACCCAAGCCACACCCACCTGGACGAGTTTGAACTTGGTAGACCCTGACCTGGTGCTAAGGTAATATCTGTACCAAAGTTCAGAAGAAAGTGCTATATAAAAATGGCAAAGAAAAGGAGCAAAATGCATCCTCAGTCTCCAAGCCCACCCAGAACAAATGCAGGAGACAATAGCAGGGAAAAAATTGGAAAGCACACACCTGAAATCTCTGAAATAATAGCATCTGAAGTAAAGCAACAATTGCAGAAAGGTATAGAGGAAATCAGATCAGAAATAATTTCTGAAGTAAAAAAAACCAAATGATAACTATAATGAAAGAAGTATTAAGTGCTTCTAAAGAAGACACTGATAAAAAAAATAGAGAATAGAAAAATGATGGAATCCTTGAATGAACAACATAGGAAAGAAATAGAATGCATGAAGCAGATTCAAAGTGATATACAAGAAATTAAAACCTCAATCACAAGCTGGCAAAACCATTTGAATGAAAGTGAAAATAAACTTTCAGACCTTGAAGACACCATTGCAGCTAGTGAAAGGATAAGAAAAGGTCTCTTAAAAACAACTGCTGTTTTGTTGAGCTGTAGGGGATTCAGGTCAACAACTTCTGACATTGCCAGTCAAGCAGAAGACCCAATACTATTATGGACTACTGAACTATTTTGGAATATTTTGCTGAGTTCACACACTTATAATATTTAAATGACAGAACTAAATACAAAAAGGGGATACAGATGAACGACCATTTTGTGTGTGTGTATTCAAAATGGTTAGGACAGATATATAGCTACATTCTCTTAATTCAATGAATAGAAGGATTTGTTCTAATAGTGTTTGTAAATAGGATATCATGCCTGCATCTTGTACAACAAATAACTACTAGGAAGACAGTATGCAATCAATGTGTTAATTATTGAAACTGTCCTACCAATTTGATTTGAAACTGTCTCATTGCTATTTGTTTCTCAGTAAAATTATGGAAAAAGAACTGGGATCCAACTCAACCTTGCACTTGCAGGTGCTTATGCTGCTAAGCTGTCTCCCTGACCCTGTTATTTGTTTTTACCCAAGCAATAATCTCGAATGATACATGGAAGGACTCCCACCATGCTGGTATTCAGCTTAGAGCTCTCAGAACATCCATTTTCCTACACTAAGCTTTCTGGGATCTCAGCGAAAGGTTGAGGAAGGGTTTTAAGAGAAGACTGCCCAGAGAGCTTGCTCACCTAGGGCTTCAGTACTCACCTCATAGCAGCAGCCATTCCTGGGGGCAAATCTTTGCAGTCCAGATGGAAAAATACTAGTTCAGATGGTTGTAAGGACAGCATGTGGGAGGAAGAGGAAGAGTCGTACAGGGCCTGGGACTGTAGGAAACTTTATTGTCATCATGTGTTAGATGGTATGATGAGACGAAATCATTGAAACAGTTTGTCCAAAGGAGTATACGCTGGCGTGAAGGTTCACTTGCTCACCAGCACACAGTGAGCTACGTGCTTTTCCTCCCTGCTCGCTTCAGATGAGGAATTCTCTAGGGTGTTTTCTCTTTACTACTATTCTGCTGATGACCCTATTTGCTCTACCTGTATTGCAGTGACTGATGCTGCTGCTTCTTCTCTTGCTTTTTGGAGGAGATTCCAGAAAAGGCTAGATAAAATGTGAAAGCCGGCGAAGCAGTTTCGCTGTTTTCCAGTTTTCTGGGCCAAAACAGAAAATGAAGTTCCTGCTGATTGATTTAATAAGATTCAGTATCTAGTGCAAGCCTTCCTCATCACATTAGGCATGCCCCATTGGCATAAGACAGCCATTTCCAAATGCCTGCATTTCATTTCTTCATCTCCATGTAAACCCCCTAGGCCTTCTCTTAAAGGGAATAAAACAGCAGGGCTGTGTGCTGTTCCTCTTGTCCAATCCATGTCACTTGTATCTTTTATGTAAGAGCTTATATTTATCTTTATGTCCCAGGTAATCTTTAATTTTTCATAAATTTATGCTTGGAATGTGTGTCATAATGTATTTAAACGTTTAGAAGTATTCTCTTCTGTTTTCTGATTGTGAGGTACACCAAACATCATATTTGAAAACCATGTGTTCTGCATTGATTTGAACCCTCCTGACCAGGCTGTGTGTCTGCCAGTTACACAGCCTTTCTTTTCTTTTTTCTTTTC
>NW_004524626.1:1802191-1804521 GCF_000260255.1 Octodon degus
CCATAAATGAGTTAAAAAGAAAAACTCCTTAAGTCAGATTCTAACACTTCTTTCATTATAACATACTAAATTCTTTGAAATAAACCTCATAATTCTACCAGAGATTGGAAGAAGACTTCTTTTTATAGGATCAGGAAATTCAGCAACAAAACCTCCAGGCTTCATTCAGGGTCAGGCGGTGGTATGGTCAGCCAGAACCAAGCTGCCAGTCCCGACTTTCTGTCCCTGTCCTAACCACCAGCCCACGTTCCCTCCTGTGGTACCATCTCTCCTCACAGGCGGAACTCTCTCTGAGGTTAGTGGGAACCTCATGTGGAGCCAAGCACGGAGCAGCTGAGGCTAGGAGTTGCAATCTCATCTGAATCTCTGTAGAATCCTAATGAGAAGCGAAGCCACACAGAGGAAAAAAATACAAACTAAGTGCTTCAAGTATTGGCTCCAATGAGGTTAGTTGATATCACCCCTATTTTAATATTCTGGTTTTCCCTGAAACAGTGAGGGTCTTGGGTCATGGGCAGTTGCAGGTCATTGCCAGATCATCCTTTAAAAAAAAATGTCAAGAACAAAGAAAATAAATTTTTAAAAACTAAAAATTAAAAAACCTCCAACCATGCTAAGCCTGTAAATATAGCTTTTGTACTTACCTCGACACAGATAATTCTAAGATATCTATTTTTGATTCTATTCATTCCATTTAAAAGAGAAAGACCACACCAGGGTAAGCAATGAAGGGTGGTCAGGCACATAATCTAATGACAGAGTGTGAGGCCACTGTAGAGGACAGCAGGCTCACAGCCAGACTGCATGACGGGGCTGAGCGGCTGATTTCTATGCAGAGATCACCAATATTTTCCAAGTATAGATAGCTTTTACTGAAATGAAAATAGAACATGCAGGACCGAAGCCTACACTAAAACTCCAGTTAAGACATGAAACTGCCCATGAAAGGAGAGGGTATTTGGCCTTGGTGCTCTCTACAGAGAGAAAAGAGCCTTTTCTGAAAGACTGAAATCTTTTCATGATTAGGCTAAAAGCCTGTCAGTCTTTGCAAAAAGAAGATTGAGTTTATTTCTAAGTCTATCTTCTGTGCATTTGGTTTCTAGTGTCTGAAACAAGCTCTTCAGACCACTAGATTTGTTTGCAATTACGCAGTTTGGAAAATAAGAAGAATCGATGGAGCTCAGCAAAAAATGGGTAGCTAATGTGAATATTCTAAAATTATAAAAGTAAAATCACCTCCAGGCACTCTCGCTTTTCTGTACACCCAGTCCTCTTACCCACTAGGCAAACTCTTTGTCTTATTTTGAAATTACTGGAATATTACAGAAGAATACAAGTTCAGCTGACTCAATTTCAGTAAACTAGAATCCAGAAAGTACAAGTTGGACTAAATTATATTTATCAAAGATGAGAAAGGACGTAGGAGGAAAGTTGTAGGTCGGGAGTGATGATGTCTACTTTCCTTGTGTATAGCTTTTAATCTGCAGGCTCTCAGCGTTTCCCTTGAGGGGACAAGCTGGTAAAGATAGTTATATTAGGACTACTTATAAGTGATGTTGTATACCTGGGGAGTTTCCAACATGGCTCAGCCTGTGCCATGTGTGCCTGTCTATACTCTGGATGAAGGAAACTAGAATTTGTGGGTTGACCCAGGTGTCAGCATCTCTTCAAGTTACTCGGGGGTTTGCAATGTGGACAGCATAGTTCTTTCCAGTTCCTCTCTAGTTATCCCCTTCCTCCCATGCCACACACCTGTATGGTGCCACCTGTCTGGGCCCCATACTAACGCAGAATGAGGAGGGACATAGGCTTCAGAATAAAGGCAGCTTGAATGGCGTGGTAGCACACGCAATCCCAGCACTTGGGAGGCTGAGGCAGGAGGATCACTGTCAGTTCAAAGACAGCCGGGGCTACCTAGTAAGTTCAAGGCCAGCTTGAATTACAGGGCAAGATCCTGTCTCAAAGAAACAAAAGGAAAGAAAGAAAGAAAGAAAGAAAGAAAGAAAGAAAGAAAGAAAGAAAGAAAGAAAGAAAGAAAGAAAGAAAGAGAAGGAAAGAGAAGGAAAGAGGGCCAGGCAAATAGCTCAGCTGACAAAAGTTCGATCCCCCACCTGCTGTGCCAGCCCTGCCCCCAGGGCGTGGTGAGAAGCAATTGAGACTGAGCTACATGGCATGTGCCTGTAATCCCAGCACTTGAGAGGCTGAAAAACAGGAAGGCTCACTACAAGTCTGATCTACTTAGTGAGATCCTGTAGATCCTGTACTAAAAATACATGAAAAAAGAAAAAAAGGAAGGAAGGAAGGAAGGAAGGAAGGAAGGAAGGAAGGAA
>NW_004524626.1:1804694-1834032 GCF_000260255.1 Octodon degus
ACAGATAATTTATGACAATGAATGTTAAAACAAGATTCTCAATACATGTTATAGCATATCATATCATATCATCCATCTATCACCTCTCTATCAAGGTTCATGTCACAGAAGTATTTCCTATGATTTCAATTTAATGAGTTTTCTGTTAGGAAATCTAGTATCCTGTTGGAATCTAATAATTTCCCTTCCCAAGTTAATAACTATAGCTATATTTGCTTATGAACCCATAGTATTCTAGAATTTGAAAGAATTTTAGGAGTTGTGAAATATATGGTTTGCTCAACTATTCTGGTGTGAAAAAAAGATGTGAAATTTATCTGTCAACTTAGCTAGTCTGTGGCAGTTTAGACACCACACCACAGTCTAGATGTTGACCTGAAGGTATTGTTTTTATGTGATTAACATTTAAATCAATAGAATTCAAGCAAATCACCCTCCACAATGGGAGTAGAGGGATCCAATCCGCTAAAGAACATCTGAGAAAAGACCAAGACTTGCCCAAGATCAGTTCAGCCTGCGACATGGCAAGATTGCCTTGCTAGCCTACCCTGAAGATCTCAGAGCCAAGAAACCCACACAGCCCTCCAGGCAGCCCAGCATCCGCCAGTACTCGATTTCCAGCCTGCTAGCCTTTTCTGCAGATTTTACGCTTACTAACCCCCATAATCTCATGATGAAGTTTCTGCAAACAAATCTCAATCCGTCTCTCTTGATCTGTCCATATATACATACGGACAGAAGCCTCCTATGGGTTCCTGGATAACAGACCAGGGATCTTTACATAGTTGTCCCTCAGTGTCCTTGTGGGATCGGTTTCCCAGCTGCCCACTTTATGTATCAAAATCTACAGGTGGCCCATGCCCAAGCCCCTTGAATAAAAAAAGGCTATCTTTGCATCTAATACACATCTTCCAGTATACTTAAAATCACTGTTAGATCATTTATAATGCCTAATATGAGGTAAGTGCTATATAAACTACTGTTGTTGTTCTTCTTTTTTTAATAGACAAGTTCTTGCTGTGTAGTTCAAGCTGGCTTTGAACTCACTATGTATGCCAGACAGGCCTCGAACTCAGGGCAATCTTCCAACCTCAGCCTGCCAAGCGCTGGGATTACCGATATGTACCACCACAACTAGCACTACTGTTAGTCTTTAAGGAATTATGACAAGAAAAAATCTGTACATGTCCAATACAGATGTATTTTTTCAAATGTTTCTATAGCTGGTTTAGTCTGTGAATGTGGAAGGAGCTGACTATAATTACTTTCTCTCTACTCACTTCTTCCCTTTTTTCTCTCCAGAGAATCAGAGCAAAATCCAGTTCACTCTCGGAGAGCTGACCTACTTTCTTCCCCCAAGAGTACTTGCAGTTAGGTTACTTTAAGACAATTAACTTAGTGGCAGAAACCAAGTACCATAGTAGTTACCATTAGGATTTTTGTGATTTTTCAGATAGTGTCCTTCACGAATGTCTATATGAAATATTTCTCATTTATATCTGAGTAGCACATTCTCAATTCTGAAAAAATCTTTGGATGTGTGTATAGGTAAATTAGTCAATTTACCTTTGATTTGATACGTAAGTTTCAGAGGATTCATGGTGTTTCTCACGTGGTGCTTGATCAACCCTAAAGTTCAAAATCCTTAAAGCTTATTTGCACGTTAACTTTTTGTGGTTTTCTCGAGGAAAAGGCCAGGTGGAGCTTAGAACCTCAACTTACTTTTGGTCACTGGTAAAACCAAATAGTAGGAAAAATTTGGGAAATACATAGATTTTACTCAGTATCATTTGGTAACCTTGGTGTAACTTCCATGTTTGTATAGTCAAGGTACTTCTGGTCACTTGTTTTTATAGCCCAGGCTATATTTGCCTCTAAAATACATACACTGGAATATCTAAGGAACAAACTATACCATCCTAATGTTTGATATTGAAGTTTTTAGAAAATGATTCCGAAGATACTAGAAGAAAGAAAAATCTCTTCAATAAATGTCAATACTAAATGTAGTTGTGTAGAAAAATTGGCAATTAAAAATCCTAATTACTTCCAAAGACATTCTTTGTTACTCAATATTCTTCTGTTCCTCGTAGGTTGTTCACTATAATGTCACAAATATTAAGCACCTTCTATGTTATTGCCACAGGCTATGAGCCATCAAAATAGTTAAACTTGATGAAGTTTCTTTTCTTCAAAATGAAAGATATACTTTGTCATACCAAAGTAGTTTAAAAGGCATGTTTGTTCAAAAAATGTGCTTCTTTTTATCCCATAATCCTTGTCGTATTTTTTTTTCCCTGGCAATTCAGCAAACTCTTAAGACTGAATGAAATTAGGATTTTTTGCTTCTATGTTTACAGAAAGAGCATATCAAACTGACAAACTTGATAATCTAAAAAGAAGAAAAAGAATAAACTCTTCTTATTTCAAAGGTTCAAAGAAATAAAGGTTATTTACTATGCAGACCTAAACTTCTTGTTAAGTTGTTTTTGAGATAGCAAATTAGAAAAACCTGGCCAGAGTTAGAGGTTACTCAATCACGTTGAAGCTGAGACTTCTATTTCAGCAGCTTCTGTTCCTCAAATTATATCTGATAACATCCGAAAGTCTAAACATATTGTAGTTCAAAAAGATACAGTGCTCTCAGATATAAAATGGCACAAAGCTTCCTAAATCAACAAGTTTATCTTCTCTCTTCAAACATGTTTGTGTTCCTAGTGACCTGCCCATCAGTACTTCTGAACTGTAGTATTTGAGGAACTGACATGTTGGGCCGGGATGTTTGCTGTCCATTTTCCTGTGCATAATCATAGGACAGGGGCGTTAATAAAGGGGTTGTTGCATTGGCCACTGCTACGGGCTGTTATGTAGGCAGATTTTTGTGGTCATAGAGCAAGTTTAATGTGAGAGAGCATACCGTAATTTCAGCCTGTAGTGTATCAAATGGAAGAGAAGACACATGTCAGTAGGCACGAAGAGTAAAATACCCAAAAGTATGTGATATTAACTGATTTACCAACTAATAACGGCATCTACAGTTCTATAAGAAATATTGGTGGTTAGTCTTCCCCAGCCCAGCTCCAAGAGTGTTACTATCTGTAAAACAATGTGACACTTATAAACTTAAAGTTGGCAAAATTTGTTGCATTTAAGGGCGACAAGGGAGCTGGAAATGGCAGAGTTGTGAGATGGCCACGCGGGTGGGCAAGCATATGTTCCTGTGAAGCAGAGGAAGCGGTTCACCACAATTTCTTCATAAGTGCGAGGTCTTTAGAAACCCATCCTCGTGGAGGCTGTTTTAAATAGAAAGAAAATGACACACAGTCCCCAAACAGGCTTCCTAACTGTTTGAAGAGGGTTGCCACTTTCCCAAAACATTAGGTTACTGTGGGGGAATTTTCCAAAATTGTCAACAATTCCATTTTTAAACTCAGTTCTTCCTCCCAATGTAAGACAGATGCAGGATAGTACGAACTATATTTGGTCAAGTAGGAGATGATATTTTTACAATTCTGACTCCTACCTGACAGTGGAAGACATATTCCGGTGTGGTTTTCTTAAACTTCATGTTCCAAACCAGGGCCACTCCATCTGGCTCATGGGGCGCATCTTCATTGTTGTTGTAAGAGGCAACCATCAGCTCAGGGTACTAGATGGAAGAGGTCATGAGGATGCGTTATGCTAAGATGATTCCACAAGAACAAAACGACCTCATTCACACACACACACACACACACACACACACACACACACAATGTCGCACAATTCAAGTAGTGCTTTCAGCATATGGCCTCAACCAATTGCACCCTGGCTCCTGCCTCCATCACTCCATCTCTGCTTGCTTGGTCACAAATAACTCCCAAACTGCAAACACTGCTTCTTTCTTTGTAGCACCTACACTTTGGATTACTCCTTTCTTCTCCTATATTTCTTTTCACTAAACCCTGTCTGTCTCTCTTAAGGTTCTTTCCTGACCATATTGCTTCAGTGACTAGAGATTCTCCTTTTGCTACATGTATTCCAATGTGGCCTGTTCTCTTACCTCTCTGCTTTCTGTTTACACTTTCTTTCCAGAGAGACTTATCTAATGCAGTGAATTCAAAAAGCTTAATATGCTGAATCATTTCAAATATCACCCTAGGCTTGATCAGACTCGTTGTGATTGTCCTGCTTTCAGACTCCCCAGTGTTGGGATTATAGGCAGGCACCACGACACCCAGACTCAGTGGCTGGCTCAGCCTGCTGTGGGGGTGGGGCTGGCATGGCATGTGGTGCCAGGGATCGAACCACAGTCTCTGCGCTTGCCTAAACAGGCGCTTTTGTCTGCTGAGCTATCTCGCTGGTACCCTTAAGCTCAGTCTTTGAGGCTCATGTAGGCCTCAAGTCATCCTGACAACCCTGACCATCTACCCTGCTCTACTGATTCTTAGTACCCTTAGTACCAGGTGCCTTTCCATTAAAGCACACCCAAATGCAGGCATTTGCCCACCTGTATCTTTCACTAGAGAGTAAGCTCTTTGAATTTAGGATCTAGTTTATACTGACCTATCTAACAATACCTAGTATCTGATATAAACTTGTGCCAAAATCAGTTGAGATATATATTTTTTTATTTTAGTAACTTTTTATTTTAGTAACTCTGTGCTCAGCAAAAATATTTACTCCTTTGTTATCCAACAAAACCAATAATTAAAGGCCTAAATGCAAGAAACACAAGCAATAAAAACAAGAAGGATTCTATAGCGATGCTGTTCTTAGAAATCTCTGCTCACTATGTATGAACTCTGGCCTGAGTGTTATTAAGTAAACCCAGAATAAATCTCATAGGAGATATTTATAAGGCAGAACACAGTTCATGGAAATGCCATGCCTACCTGGAGTCTCACAAGTCTCAAGATTGTTGCTGATCTTATCATTTCTCATAGATAATTTTATGTCCTCTCTCATTTTTACTATGTTGTATCTACATTTAAGCAGATTAACCTTATAAGTGTGAATATAACTCCCTGAAGGAAATATAAGTAAGCCTGAGTATTCTATATGGTTTTATTCATTTTTTAAAACTGCCTCAGTAGGGCCGGGGAGACGGCTCAGTGGAATAAGCGCTTCTCTGGCAAGCACAAGGACCTGAGTTCAATCCCCGGTTCCGAAAACAAACAAACAAACAAACAAACAAACAAACAAAACCACTAATAAAACTGCCTCAGTAGAGGAAGCTGCAGAGTTATAACTTACAGGTGGATACCGAGGAAGTGCAAGCATACGAGGTACACATGCAGGTAGGAACCACAGAACGTAATCATTCTTTATGAGAAAACAACACTCCTCCTTTCAAGCATGGCTTTTATTCAAGTCCCATTCTGTGAAACCAACACCCAGATAAACAGAAATCTCCAGACTGTCCATCAGAAGTTCAGCCATGTCACATGGGAAATGACAACTGTATAACTAACCAGCGCCACTCCCACAGGAGCCGGGGATCAGACAGACGTGTCCGCAGTACTATCCCTCAGTCTTACATCTGAGTCTCATCACTGGCACCCAGTTGCAGCTTTTGTGTATTCCATTTGCAAATATTTTAAATTATTTGGCTTTCAAGGCTCCCTTAGAAAACAGGGTGGACTTCAGTAAAACATGAGCAAAATGCATTCAGCATAATTCTGATAACTGGGTTTACAAGGCCAAAAGAGAGTGATTTAAATTTTATCTCATATAAGCTCCTGTGATTCCCAACTTGCTTCTGGTGTGCTTTTTGCACTGTTTGATGTTTGAGCAAGACTGGTTGTACTTTCTTATCTACCAAGACAAATCGTCTAAATAATCATTTAAATTTTAAAGCAAATTTAAAATTATGACTTCGAACAATTATGAAATTTGTGGTTATTTAATTTCTCATAAGGCTTGATTAACTAATATTTAACTTAAGGGGAATTTTACCAAGAAATTACCAGCTGTGTTCTTGCGGCAGGTTTGTTCTTAAAGGAAAATTAAATCTAACTGTTCATAAAAAGGGGAAAAAGGCATGATTTAAGGGCTCAATATGTGCCAGATACCGAGATGGATAATATGTAAATCCATTTACTCCTTACAATCTGTAAAGTAGGTAGTGGTTCACTCACTTCTACGGACAAAGAAGCCAAAGGTCTCTGGATAAGTAATTTGTTCCAAGTTCTATTACTGAAAAGTGATGAAATAAAGATCACTCTTAAATTCTGCTACACTTCAAAAGCTGTCTCCCTTCCTGCTCACTGTGGTATGTGTCAAACTCTGCCTGTTCCGTACATCCATAAAGTGCTGTGCCAGGTTGAATGTGGGAAAAGAAAAACCACACTAACATTCTTTGCTCTGTAAGTGCTTGGCCTCTAGCGGGGGAGGAAAGACACTAGTAGGAATGGCTACAACCCAGCCGCTAAAGTAGAACAGCATGTGCTAACAGGCATACATAATCAAGGCTCTCTAGAAGAACAGGTAGGGAGGAGGGAATGTGGAAAATAGCCACCGTATTTGAGGGAGGTGTGTGGCAGGAGGGAAGGCGGAAAGGACTTATGGGAAGAAATGAGACTTAAATTTTGCCAGATGGGTGAGTTGCTAGGACAGAAGAGAGAGAAGATGTGTTAGGAGTTGGAGCCCAGGTGGAGGAACAGGGCACAGGGGTATGGTTTCAAAGGCTAGATTTCATCTCTTGCTTTTCTGCTCTCACTCTGGTTTCTGGCTGCCATGCGGGGAGGAGTTACTGTGTGCCATGCTCCTGCACATGATGTTTCAACCTTGGAGCCAAGTGACCCTGGATGGAAGCCTCTGGAACTAAGACCCCAAACAAACTTTTCCTCCTTTTGATTGTGTCCCCCATCCTGGCTACAAGAGGCTAATACGCTATGTGTCTGCCTGATTCACAGGTTCTTCTCTTTGGAATTAACTCGAATACACAGGGGTCTAACATGCCAGGGCTAATTTATTAAGGGGTAACACCTGAGAAAGCTGAGCCAATCACATTCTCTAACTTAGGTGGCGTAAATTTTGAATGGAGACACAGAACCCAGGGAATGGCAACGAGTCAGGCTCATGATAGTATGCTACTTGTGAAGTCTCTCCATACATATGCTTGGATTTCTCATTCCTGAGTTGTTGTTCTCTATATTTTCCATGAATTCTGTAACTAGCTTCATGTGTCATCAATAAAGCTCCTGTTTTAACCTATCCAGAGGTGAAGATTTGGCTTTTTTGTGGGGGGCGGGGGGACAGGGTCTCCCTATGCAGTTCAAACCAGCCTTGAGCTCACTACGTAGCCCAGGCTGGCCTTGAAACTCACGGCAGTCCTCCTGCCTCTGCCTCTCGAGGGCTAAGATTACAGGCCTGTACCGCCACACCTGGCTTTGTTTTTTGTTTTTAGAGAGGAAAAGAAAATGTTTAGGAGACACATCAGGGGACACATCAGGTTGCGTGTTATGGCTTGGATCATTATGTCCTCTGCCCTCAAAGCCTCATGTATTCATGCATGGGTCTTTTGGAAGGTGACTGCATCTGGGGTGTGATATAGTTGACTTGCTGTTAAGAGGTGGGGTCTGACCAACACAGATACGTGCCCTGGAGGGTGTATTTCCTGGCTCCTCTCCACACTCTCTACTTCCTGTCTGCCGTGATCTGAGCAGCTTTCCTCCACTGTGGTATCCTGCCATGCTACTCTGTGTTCAAGTGAGCTCACCATGGACTGTAATCATGAACTAAAATAAACCTTTCCTCCTTTGAGTCATGGGCATTGGGTATTTGTCCCAGTCATGAGCATAAGCCTAAAACACTGCATGAAGAGCTGTTGAAGAAGACAGTGTAGGAAATGCCTGAAGACATTATCACAGAAACCCCTAAGTGCAGGTTAAGGCTTGTCAGTTTTCCTCTGGAGAGCAGAGGTAAGAATTAGACACTGTGGTCACTAAAACCTGGTTCCTGCTATTCTCTCTACTGTGTTGCATGTATTGAGTACTTCTTATGCACTGAGCACTTTAAAAGTTCTCAGTCCATTAGACAGATTCACTGATTTAATTCTCACGATGAGCATGTGGATGGGGTCTTATCCTCATTTCCTGGACAAAAAATTTTAGCCAAGAAAAGTTAGACAACTTGTCCAAGATGATACAAAAAGCACATAAATAATCTTGATAAAGTTTCCCTTAGTAACAGTACTTACGTAACAATGGCACTATGTAGAGATTGAAAGTGAGTGTCTAGGAAGGTTGCTATTTTCTAATATATACAAGAAGTAGAGGGCATGACAGAAGTACTTATAAATCCACATGTTAATAGATTTGAACTAATGTCAGTGGAATCCTTCTGCTGTTGTAATTTGCTTAATTTAGTAACTAAATGGCCTTTCAAAGATTACTCAGGTTTGTGTATTAGACAACTTTAGAGTTAGTTGAAGGAAGCAAATTCCATGTAGGTGAAGTAGTGTACATATGATAGAGCAAGATTATGAATCTTGTTTAATACATATCTGGAAAATGTGTCATGTGGTATGTGGACCATATTGTTGACTCACTGTGCTGGGCAGTGTTTGATGAATGACAAAGTTGATGTAATTCCCCAAGTGTTCAATTAGTTTTTCAAGTAATAAAGTTTGGGTGACATCTTGCAAATATTATCAAGTTTCTGTTTTACTGCTTATGAAGCCCACAAGATAAAAGCAAAGCTATGCAAAGACATCATAGTCTCTACTTCTTCCTTAGGTCTGCTTTGCTCCACTCAGGTAATCCTTCCAGGCCCCGAACACACTTTTCTCCTGGCCACTTACTTAGATCCCACCTTCAGACAAGAGACCCCCAACCTCCACCAAACTCTAGAAGCACCTACTCTCTGCTGTAGCTCATTTAGAATCTACAAGGTTTCTTGGGTATAGATTTAGAGGTAGCCTTTGCTAGGAGGCAGTGGTTAAGAACATGTACCTCAGAATGCTGAAAGGCTCGGGTTCAAATCTCCACTTGACTGCCATCTTATCAGAGTGATTCTTAGCAAGTTATCCAGCTTCTCTGAGTCTCAGGTTCTTCACTTACAACATAAAAATGTCAATAGTGGTGCTTCATATGATTGTTGGGATTGCTATTTTTTTTTGTGTGTGTGTATTTTAGAGAAGGGTTATGAGTGCTCAGGTCTCACTACTAGATCGGACTCATAGTGATCCACCTGTTTACAGCTTCCCAAGAGCTGGGAAACAGGCACATGCCACCATGCCCAGTCTCAACTGCCATCTCACCCCCCCTCCAGGGGCGGGGCTGGCATGGCAGGCCCGGGGATTGAACCCCTGGCCTTGCACCTGCTTGCAGGTGCTTTAATCCACTGAGCTATTTGGCCGGCACTTGGGATTGCTATTGAATAAGGAAGTTTTCGGAGCAGTTGCACAGTGGTAAGCACATAAAGAAGAACACATTAAAGGCTCGCTATGATTATTACTTTCAGTAAATGCATAGACTACAAGAGAACAGGAATGTGTTACAGGTAAATGTGTTACAGGACTAGTCCTTCCTGATTCCCCCATTGCTATCCTGTCACATGTCATTCAGAACATGCTTAGGAGAGCATCTGGGTCCAAAGCATGATCTTACCACCCCTAGGCTTTGTGTCTTTGTGTACTTTAAGTGCTCAGGGCTGGGCACAGTGCTTGGTCTATTGTTAACCGGTTGGGTTAGTAATGTATCATCAGAAGCTCAAGTTACCTTTTGGCTAGTTTGCCTGCTTTTTATTCTAAATTGTCACATTAGGAGTTTAGACTTTGACCCTATAGTCAAAGAGGCAAAAGGGAATTTTAATCCAGGGAATGAACTGGTTAGATTTTTACTTTAGAAGAATTGTTTGCTTGGGTGCCACAGAGATCAATCTAAGAGGACATACATAGAGTGTAGTAGAAAGTATAATTAGAAAGGAGATAGTAAGTATAAGGTGATAAATATGTGAGTGGGGACCAATGAGAAAGCTCAGCAGACTAAGGGCCCACTTAGGCAAGTGCAGGGACCAGGGTTCGATCCCTAGCACTACATGCCTTGCCAGCCCCATCCCCAGGTGCACTGAGCTGGCCACTGAGATCATAAGTGGTGGCATATGCCTGTAATCTCAGCACTGGGGAGGCTAAAAATAGGAGGATCATTGAGCCCAAGCTGCATAGTGGGACCCTGTACCAAATACATAAATAAAAAGTAAATAAATAAAGAGTGGGACAGTAGTCATTCTCTGTGATGACCTTGGAGTGGAATCGAACCTTGGGTGGTGATGTCTGCCAGTAATCCTGTCACTCTGGGATAGTGAGGAAGGAGGATCACAAGTTTGAGTGCATCCTGAGTCACTTAGTGAGAAAGAATAAAATAACACAAAATTAAAACAAATGCACTGAGCTTGGGAGTTAGCTCGGTGGTCTAAGTGCCTACCTGACCAGCTCAAGAACCTGAGTTTGATCCCTGGTACCCCATGTCTTGCTGGCCCTGGAACTGGGCATGGTGCAGCATGCCTATAATGCCAGTGCTGGGACAGTAGGATCACTATGAGTCTGAGCTATGTAGCAAGACCCTGTATCAATTAATAATAATAATAATAATAATAATAATAATAAATAAAACAAATACATTTAAAAGAGGAGAGCTACAGCTCAGTGTAAAAGCCTTGGGTTCAACTTCTAATAAGGGAAGGAGGGACTGGCTATAACTGAATTCACAGTGACGGAGGAGGGCAGAATGGAGGGCGCAACCAGAGAGCACTAGAAGCTCCGTAGAGTTGGGCAGGAAGAGTTCAACGGCTAGCGGCTGTGTCCCTCATATGGAGAGGTCAACTAGCCTGGTTAGCACGGCAATGTCAGAGTACATGAGGGCCTACCAGTACCCACTGGATTTGCAAAGCAGGACAGCAGTCCTAACCGTAATGGGCATAGACTCACTGAGGGAATGGTTTGGCTCCCTGATGGGCGCCCAGCACACAGTAGGTCTTCAGACACATGTAACTGAGTAGAGGATTAATGCAAAAACCTCAGTAAAATGAGAAAGAAGACCAAAAGGCTTAGAGAAGCAAATTGCAGGCTAGTAAACACATCCAACGTGGAATAACAAATCTTCTTTTTAAGCACAAGTGTCATTGGATACTAGCCCAGTTTGTCCCATGCCAGTGATACTTCTTACCTGGAGGGACCAGTCCATACAAGTGACCACTCGATGCTTAGACCAGTGCTCATCATAGAACTGGCGGTTGAAAGAGAGATTGGCTCCGGCCTGAACATCCCTAGGAGGGTTTAAACAGCAGAGGTAAATAAGATGCTTCTCTGTGGGGCTTCATCTCTAGGTTGCTCATGTAGGAAAAGTAATAGGACAAAAGCATAGCATAGAATACTCCCTGAAGCAAAAATATCAATCAAATAAATGCACTAAAGTTGATCTCCTTTACGAAAAGTTGACTATATGTTGTCTTAAACTGGGATGAAATGTTAGATTTCATGTTCCCACCTTGCTCAGTCCTGAAGCATTTTCTTTCACTAAATTTGCTCTATCTTTAAGCACTGTTTGTTAAAAATCTCCCTTCTAACAAAGAAGAAGCATAGCAACACAGGTAATTTTTTTTTAATATCAATACCACCTTATCTGTTAATAGGCCAGAAATGACACACACATGTTTCTATTTACTTGTGAATTCTATTGGCTCTACTGGTTACCTCCTTGTTTAATAGTAGGTGATAATATCTACCATGAACTAGACATGGCAGACAGTGAGAATTCACCACATGTGTTATGAACAGCTGCCTATCATTCTTGTCACGGATCAGAATAGAATTTAGAGGGCCAGGGAGACAGCTCAGTTGAATAAGCACCTGCCTGGCAAGTGCAAGGTCCTGAGTTCAATCCCCAGTTCTGAAAAAAAAAAAAATCTCAAAATGGAATTGAGGTCCAGGCTGAGGACACTTTGGCCAGGATTTACATGGCCGACCCTAACACTTGATTGACCCTAGCACCACCTTCAAAGAACTCTGTGCTGTTCATAAAGTCATTCCACAAGACTGCGTGCGTGAACTGAGTAATGCAGAGTTTGTACTAGCAGTGACTCCACCCACACCACAACTATCCAAATTTCTTGAACTCCCAATCGAGGATTTGCCTACATTCACCTTTCCTCTGCTCATGTGCACTGCTGTACTGGTAGCACCTGTGTCACTCATGCCGGGCAGCTGTTGTTCAGATGGGGTAACCTGTCCTCAGAGCTCTGTGCTCTCCTCAGCTGCCCTGCTGTGCCTGGTCCTTCTTGCTAGCCCTTCCTCCCCTGTGCCCTTACCAACTCAGAAGCACCACACAATTTTTGCCAGCAGCCCAGCTGCCCAGAAGAGCAGAACAGCACCAAAATCAACTTAGAGCAATATACTAGCTTTTAAAACAAAACAAACATTTCAGGGCATGTATAGTCGGAATACTGTTGTCTGTTTTAAGTAGCACAAAGATGTTGTCAGGTGGTGGAAACATTTTTAGAACTGAGCTCTGAAATTATTTCCAGAGCCCATTTCACCCTCCTGAGCCCCTTCAGTGATGATACGATGTTTTCCTGTAAGCATGTGTCTGAATTTTAGGAATAGTAAAAAAAAAAAAAAAAAAAAAAAATCAAGTCTGATGAAAAAGACAAGTGATCCTGCCTTTGTATATTATTCTTATACAAAAAAAAATTGTTTAAAAAATTAGCTGTCTCTTTCTTGTAAATTTTTTTAAAGCGTCTCCTCCCATCCTACCACAGTGGTTGATACCTGCTATTTTCCAACACATGTAATATAGTTATAGAGAAATACATTTGGGCCCCTTTCTTTTTAAAAAAAAATTTTTTAAGATGTGTGTGTGTGTGTGTGTGTGTGTGTGTGTGTGTGTGTGTGCAGGGTCTCACTACGCAGCTCTGACTTGTAGTGATCGACCTCCTGATTCCTGCCTTCCCAAGGCTGGGATTACAGGCATGCGCCACCATGCCTGGACTCCATCGCCAGCTCAGTGTGCCTGGGGGGGGGGGCTGGGGTGGCATGTGGTGCCAGGGATCGAACCCTGATACCTGTGCTTACCTAAGCAAGCGCTTAGTCCTCTGAGCCATACTGCCAGCCCTCACCTTTCTCCTATTGATTAATCTCTGTCTGTTTTATTTATAAATACATTCTTTCCATAGGTGTCTACTAAAATGAACTTTTTTTCCCATGACCTAAAAGAGGAAAAACTTTCCTGCCTGTTTGTTGTTTCCTACACCAGTGAAGTTCTCTTACATCTTATGCTTATTGTCCTCAGTTTCCTGGTTGCTTAGACATCAAGAATGGATACAGTAGATACAGTAGATATAAAAGTATCTCCTTTTTCTGCTTATAATAAGCTGTTGATTCAAAGGAAAATATACACGACTCCTCCAGCCTTTGTCACCTGAACTGTTCCCTGGCTATCATGTTCAACAACATTTCCTGCAGGCACCTGATGATGACAAGGCAACTTTAGGGCCACAAGTTATACCCAAAGCGCATGTGCAAAGCTGTTAGGCAGGATCAGTCCTGGAATCTGATCTCCTTGTGACTCGATAGATTTGCAGTCTGACTACTCAATGCATACACGGATTTACCATGGACAGATGCAAAGCCAGGCACAGCAGTGTGAGCCTGTATTCCCAGCATTTTGTGTGTGAGGCCAGCCCGGGAACACAAAGTTACCTGTATCTTACCAATAACGGCAACAACAAAATCCCCGGGCACCACAGATAATTTAGCATATTTTATAGTTTCACGAATACACAAGAGACTCACCCATCTTTTTCCTCCAATTCTCTGCCACTGTAGTC
Source organism: Octodon degus (assembly GCF_000260255.1). Classification (NCBI taxonomy): domain Eukaryota; kingdom Metazoa; phylum Chordata; class Mammalia; order Rodentia; family Octodontidae; genus Octodon; species Octodon degus. Next base: position 1,818,504 of record NW_004524626.1, read on the forward strand.
AAAAAAGATGTCAGAGTCTTCGGCCAGTGCTCTTTCAATCACCCGTATTGTTCGATCAAAAAAGATGAGGAATTCTTCTGAATGAAGAATCTGCTGTTTTTCTTCCTCTGTCAGCTCCCTGGGAGGGGCTTTTTATGTTAAAAAAAAAGTTAAGAAAGAAAATAGGTCAATTAAAAATTTTTTGAGAAAACTCTAATTCTTGAAAGAATGGCTTATCAAAGAAGTGGCATGCCACATGAAGTGAAACCTTGTTAATATGGATTCTAAATTGTTCCCAAATTCACACCAAAGGCTTTTGTAGATATTCCCACAAAAAGATTTCAGATATAACCTAATTACAATTTTGAAGAGTTGAAAATGACTACAAATGAAAATATATTGATGTGTTTCTAGTAAACAAGTCTAAAGGTAATATTCTTTATAAGAGAATTTTAAAAAGAACTAACGTAGTCTATAACTGCATTAATTTATAAAGCCATACAATATTAAATGCTATTATTAAGCCACACATGTTAAATAATTAGGAACTATCTATGACATAGTTCCTTTCTTCTTTTTATTGGATAAATTTATTTTATTTTGATAGTTAGGTGGTAAGTTGACATTGTCATAAAGTTGCATCAAAAAGGCTAAACAAACATGTCTTTCCAAACTTACTTTCATCTAATACCTCTTCTGCTCTTGAGCAGGCATGGAGCATCGCTTGTCAACCTTTTGGCTAAGATCAAGTATTAGTAGACATGGAGAAGGGCTGCAGAGATAGCTCAGCAGCCTAAGCACCTGCCTCAGCATGCTGGAGGACCCACCCTCGATCCCTGGTACCGCATGCCTTGTTGGCCCCCACGCGGCCAGAGGGAAAAACAAACAAGCACGGAAGGAGAAGGTGCTAAAACACTCTACCATTAATTTCACATCTTCTATTTTAGAATGATTAGTGTTATCAACCTAATTGTGAAGATGCAACGTGAGACAGAGAGATGAGGCAAGTTAGCAGTGTGTGACAGGGGCTGAAAGTTAGTTCACCTCTGAGTCACAGTTGGTTACATAAATTTTCTTTGAGTAGCATTTTTTTTTTTTTTTTGCATAAAGCCCCGAGGAAGGAATAAAGAACCTCCCCACACTGAAAGCCCTACAGTACAGAAGCTGTCAGCTGCGTTTTCATACTTCTTGAGGAATCCCAGTTCAGTGTGCTCAATGAACCATTGACTGACTGCTCTTTCAAGTGTACGGAGACGCCCGAACTTGCGCTTGTAGGCAGGGAGTCAGGCGTTAGGATCAGAGCTGCCTTCCTGGTGGAGTCTCTCAGTGGCAGTTTGCCGAACACTTCCCTGACCATCTCCATGCACAGGACCAGTGGGTACCCGGCTGTGTGGCCAGAGGAAGCTTTTAGGTAGCATCCCTTGCAGCCCCCTCTTCTCTAGAAGTGTGAGTTGATTTGTCTAATGGTATCTCAAGGGTGCCATCCAAAGAAATATGAATTGTAAAGAAGGTCTTCCAGGAGAGATAGCTCAGCGATCTAAAGCGTTTGCTTAGGCAAACGCACAGGGACCGCGGTTCCATCCCAGGTGCCACAGGCAGCGCCAGCCCCGCCTAAGCCGGTCACAAAAAACCAAACCAAACCAAACCAAACCAAACCAAACCAAACCAAACCAAACCAAACCAAAACAAAACAAAACAAAACAAAAACAAGAAGGGCTTCTGTAGCGCCATGATAGTGGATCTCAAACCTTTACTGTTCATAACGTCTCTCCCTTTTGACTTCCCTTGCCTCAGATCATGATGTTAGGGGTCCTGCAGGCACCCGAGAATCTGTATTTATTCAAGAAACTAGAATGATTCTGATGTAGCGGCTTCATACCTTAAGAAATGCTGTCTGAGTGGTCCTAGGACAAAACATGATTCATCCACTATAGCACAAGAACTCGACACTCAGACCACCCCATCGTTCACAGCATTCCTAAGCATAGTGAGAAATAGTCCTTTGCTGCCCAGGGTTCCAGAGCCCTAAGATTCCCAGTGTATATTGGGACTCTCCCAAAACCCTGTCAACGTCTGCTGTGCAGTGTCACCCAGACACCAGTTTAAGAAATGGTGAGGCTGGCAACGCGCACTCTCAGATGCTGGCTGGGTTCTGGAGAAGTACGCAGGGGCTGTACATAAATAGCCTGACCTCCAAAGCCAGCCTCGAATCAAATATTGACTCTGCCATTGCTTAGCCTTGATTTTTAACCCATAAGTTGGAGCCCTTGAAAAGCAGTTGCATCCAAAAAAGGGGGGTAATGACACCTAAACCTGAGTCTGGCATAAAGGTTACAGATAAATATACTGAGCAACTAGTTAAGCTTTCAACAGTCACTAGTTAAGTAGTCATTTATAAGTCTGTTTTCCAAACCTGCTTTGTGCTACTTCACCTAATAACACAATGAAACTGCTAAATGTAATGAGGCCAAAGGGGAAAGAACTACTACAAAATGCTGGATATCTTTGGTTTTGTTTAACACTCATAAATGAAGGAACTTCTTTTGACAAGGATAGCAGGGGCCAAGGAGGAAACCTTTTATAGAAAGACTCACTCAGCCTTGTTAATGGATGACTGCGGACATGCTTGAAACCGAGAAAAAAGTAGGAACTTGTCCCCTTTTCTTATATTTTTGTGGCATAAAAAAATCTTGCTGGCCTCCGTTTACCTTCCTGAGTTACTTCTATTTTACCTGTATCTTGTCATACAGGTCCATTACTTTGAACAACAACAACAACAAAAATAGTACCAGTGTAATTTTCTGTAATTTTTTCTTCCCTGTGGCTTATCGTGGCTTTGATCTCAGCTTTCAGGATGTGTAACCTCTTCTGCAAGACACACAAATGGCCTATCAAAGCGTGTCCCCAGAGGCTGAGTTCAGGTAGGTGACGCGGCAGCCTCTCTAGATAGTATGCTTGACGATACAATATTTGGCCTGAAATTAAGTTGTCGTTGAGGCAAAATAAAAGATATACTTTATATGAAGCTTTGATGTCTAATAGGGATCAAATGACATGTTTTGTTGGCACTAAATAACATGCACTTGCTCATAGGTACTTTTTAAAAATAATAAGCAATATTCAACTTATGCAATGAAGAGGGCCATGGTTAGTTTTGATTTCAAAACCTCCCATTACTTAAAAATCTTTAGATTGCTAAGTGTTGTTACAACGTAATGAAAATATAATGAAATTTCACAGAACTACAACCAAAAGATATATTCAGAAACAAAACCTCTTTAGGCATTAAAAAAAGGTTGATTAGTGGAACACAGAAAGTGTATAATACAGAAATAAATAGATGTCATCAGAATTGTTTTATTCTGGAATGGACCTCAAATTTTCCCTGATACATGCTTCTGTCACTTTTTCCCTGTTTCTGAAACACAACAAATTGTTTTTAACAAGTTCATGATTTAAAAAGGTAGGAGGCACTGGGTATGGCAGCAGCATGCCTCTAATTCCAGCACTTGGGAGGCTGAGGCGGGAGGATTGTGGAGAGCTCGAGACCAGCCTGGGCTACAAAGTGAGCTCAAGTTCTGCCTGAACTGCATAGCGAGACCTTGTCGCAAAAAGACAAAAAAGTATAAATAAATAAAAAAAAGAAATAAAAAGATAGGCACTGACTTAATTGCAAGGGCTGCATCAGAACAAAACAAAAGCAAGGGTAACTGTTCCAGTTCAGATTGAAAGTGCTCCCCAAAATCCCCCTGCATTTGGAAGTGGGGTTTCTGGGAGGTGGCTGGGTCACAAGGAGCTGTCTTCACCAGTGAATGGATCCGCTGAAGGTCTTGAGGTTCAGTGTGCTGTCAGGAGGAAGGTCTGGCGAGAAGGGGAACAGCCCCCCTTGGAGCCCGCACACTGAAAACGTCTGAAACCGTGGGCCCAAAATAAATTTGTCTTTTCGGTTGTGCATATCGGATGTGGTGTCCCAGAGGCGAAAAAGTAACTAAGACAACATGTTCTTACAAGTCTAGCAGAACATAACACAGCAGTGCACTGGCGCTGGATTTCGTTGGTCTCACGACACAAAGTAGTTATTTCAATAGTTGCCAGTTAGTAATAATTCGTGCAAGTAAAGTGTCTTTTACAATGCAAAAAGGTAAAAGTAGAACTATCCTATGATCTAGCTATACTGTTGCTGGGTACGTGGAAGGATACAAGGGAAACCCCTGTGTGCACATGCTTATTTGGACAACACTCATAATAGCCTACATATGGAATCAGCCTTGGTTCCCGTAGACAGATGAGTGCCTCAGTGATCTGTAGGCACAAAGGAATACTACTCAGCCATAAAGAAGCATGAAGTCCTGTCATTTGCAGGATAGCTGATGGTGCTCAAAGACATCATGCTAAGTGAAAAGACACATAGATCCTATTTCCTCTCATATGTAGAAACAAAATCAAGTAAAAAACCAACCAATCATCTGAAAGTAGAAGAGGGTCTATCTGGGAACATGTCCGGCTAGAAGGGAGAGGCTGGGGGCAGGGAGCGGAGACCTGACCAGTGCTTGAGATATTCATGCATGGAAAGATCACAGTGGACTCCACCAGGTTGTACACGTAGTAATGTGTTAACAGTACCGGAACCTTAAAAGGATCCTTTATGAAAAGTAAAACACGTGGAGATGACTTACATATACTCTCAAGGACAAGATCAATTTCAAATTTGCAAAAATTTACCCAGGAACATTCAGCACAAATAAAATATATGTGCAAGAAACATGCCAGATTCATGAAACGGAAATTTTAGAAGAGCAATTCTACAAATCTGTGCAAAATTAAAACCTAATATGAATTTTATTTAGGAGTCACATTTAATGGTTTTGATGGTATAAATGTTAATTTATGTTAATTTTACATATGAAGATAGCTTTTATAAATCTTTCAAGGGGATTCTATCCTGTTTGCTGTATTTTCTAGAGTTTTCTCATTCACCTACTATGTGCTTTATCCATTTCTTTTTAATTGACCCTACTTACTATATTTTACATCTTTTGGCTTGTAGGAGGAGTCTTGTAACTTTTGCCTGTGTAGAAATACGAAGTTCATTATGAACTCCACAACTTCAAGTACTTTGTTATCCTCCTTTGACATTGAAAGTTATTTTTAAAGTACCTGCTTCAGAAACACCTCACCCAGCTGAGAGTCATGGTGCATGCCTGTAATCCCAGAACTTGGGAGGCTGGGACAGGGGTATTGCTGTGAGTTTGATGTCAACCTGGACTACGAAGTGAGTTCAAGGCCAGCATAGTGAGTTACTATCTCAAAAAGACTAAAAGAGAAATGCTACACTGTGATTCAGTGATGCAGTATTAAATTTCAACCTAAAAAATTATATTTAAACGTATTTCATAAGATTAACTAAAAGATAAATGAACCCACTCAGTCAGGAAAAACATCAGATTAAATTGGGACAGTAGCTTTAAAAGGAATTTGATAGTAAAATCAGTTCATAAACAGCCACAAGGAAGCCAAACTTAACTAATGGAAACTGAACTCCTTCCTTGGACTTATTGAGAGATTTATGAATTAATTTGTATTTACAAGAGTGAGGGCTCTGTTTTGACTCTCTGAATAGGAAGACTTGGGCACCGACATACAGAAATTCCCTAAATTTTAATTAACAGCTGAGATGCTGTTCTAGTTTTTTTCCTGACCTATTCTGGATAAAAAGTGGAAACATTCATAAATCAAAACTCTATTTTTTTTTCTGTTTAATGCATTTTGATGTCACGCAAGCAAAAATGTCCAAAGTTAGTGAGTCCCGATTCCCCATCTTTCCCTCACCACTTTTTCCCCCTTTCATTCCAAAAAAAAAAAAAAAAAAAAAGCACCAAACAGATTTCTCAAAAATGCACTCCCTGGTTTGAAACCATGTATGTCAAGTTTCAGCCCAGAGCAAATTTTTATGGCTAAGTAATAAATCCCTGAAATGCAGGGTTCATAATGGAAGTGCTGACACAGCCCTGCCTACTATGCCGGCCTGTGAATGGCGCCACAATTATATCTGCTAGAGATTCTTTTAAAACTTTGCAAAACACTGTCTTCCTTAAAAAAGTGAAAGAGAAAGAAGCCGGATAGCTGGATGCCAACGTAAACAGGCTTTTAACCCATTATGTGCTCATTTGCAGAAAAACCATTAATGGAGAAAAGAAGTGCACAGTGAAGTGGTCACAGGAAATGTTCTTGCAAACTTTTTTTTTTTTTTTTTTTTTAACATGGCTTTAATCAGTTCCACAAAGTATGAGTAACAGTTAAAACTGAAGAATGCTTTCACTCTAAGCTTGAGGAGGAGGTTACTTTGCTTTGCCAGGGAAAGATAATTTGGAGACAGGTAGTGGAAGTGGGTACAGTGAGGGAGGACTGGGGCCAAGACCAGAGAAACTACCCTAGTTGCCTGTCACCCAGTGTGTTTTAAGCCTATTTTACAAAAGAAAAAAGAACATATTTCCCTAGATCCTGATTTATTTTTTTTCTCCTTCTGTAACTTTCTGGACCTTGTGATAACATTCCTTACTAACCTCTGGCAGGTTTATAAAGAGCTTTGGGAGATAGGTGTTACCTCTGCTTGCCAGACGAGGAAACTGAGACCAAAAAAAAAGTAAGCTACGTCTGTCAGCAGTGATCACACAAAAAATTAGGAGCGCAGCAGAGATTTTATCCTGGGCAGTCTATCCAAGATAAAAGAGCCCATGCTCTTTTCTTACGCCCCTGCAATGGCTTTTAGGTAACTGAGCTTGCATAAAATAAATCAGAACAAATTAAACACACACTTTGGCAAAACTTCAAATGGTTCTAAATATGTGGCGACTCTTAACAATTAAAAAATGGTCTCACTTAACTTCATAGGAGATCTATCCAAAAATCTAAGTATCTGTGGGTGTAATCTGGAACAAGTATTCAGGCTACACAAATGTTTCCTATAAGAGCACAAAAGATTGAAGTAAAAAAAAAAAAAAAAGATTGAAGTAATGCAGGATCAATACCCCCGATTCCTACAAAAGCACCCATGGCTTAGTATGTGCTGTACACTGCCACGGCCATCTTTGAAATTTACAAATCAAATGAGAGTCTAATTAGAGTTATGCTAATCTATACTTGAGAAACTCAGTTGGAAATGGAGAGAAACCCTTTTGCTCTACATCCAGTTCTCTGGTGACACTCCATTATTTTAAGTAAAAATGACAATTTTGAAGTTCTCTCCTGTGCCCAAATTCTTAAACTAATAAAGAATTATATTTGTAAGTAAAAGTTATGAAGATGTAATTATGAAGCATACAGGTTTTTTAGTCAAACATAAATCTTGCCTCATGCTTATAAATTTTGTATCATTGGGTAAGTTTTAAACCTCTCTCTTCCTGGTTCTCTACCTATAAAATAGAGTTAATAATAGTGTATGTTTCAGAAGGATGTTCTGAGGAATAGCTAAAGCTTGAAGACTACTTAGGAGAGATCCAAATATATCCATAAGCCCTTAATAAATGTTAGCTACTATTATCACTGGAATATATAAAAGGTTGCTTTCTTATTATGGGGTAGGAAGAAAAATTTTAATATTATTGTTAGGGGTGATGGTCATCCTTAATATTTCTATGTAAAATACATGAAACCAACTTCACAATCTACAGATAAGATACTCGTGTCAGCTCCCTTTCTTTATTGCTATCATAGAGAATGTGAGTGAATAATGTAACATGATAATTAATGTTTCTTATTTTATCACTCTAGTAATAATGTTACTGGATAATGAGTGGAATTGCAGATGTTTCCATTTCATTTGCTGCTATCAGTCAAGACATAATTGTATTTATTTATTATTTATTTTTAATGTATTGAGTACAGGGTCTACAAGGTTTCACTATGCAGTTGGACTCATGGTGTTCCTCTTGTTTTCAGCCTCCCAAATGCTGGGATTACAGACATGCGTCACCAAGCCCAGGTTCAATCGCCATCTCACTGCACCTCAGGGGCAGGGCTGGCATGGCTTGTGGTGCTGGGGATTGAACCCTGGTCCCTGCACTCTGCCTAAGCAAGTGCTTTAGTCTGCTGAGCTATCTGGCCAACTCTAAGACATAAGTTTAGAGATTAGTTTATGTTGCTCAACGTAATGTATTAAGTAATCATGAAAACTCTCCAAACTGGGGATATAAATTTATTTATCTCTATCATCTCTTCTATTTGCAAAAAGAAGCAAAACAATAAAATAATCAGTTTATCTCTTATATCATACCTTCCTTCACTTCCTGCTTTTTGTCTTGATTTTCCAGTTCTGAATCGTTGCCAATTTTGGGTTCCACCATTTCTTCATCTTCCTCATCCTCTAGAGAAAAGAAAGAGAAAAATGCAATATTTTTTTTTCTTCAAATCAAAGTCTTTGGTTGATGGTGGGAGGTAGGGGTAAAGGCTAAAGTTCCAATCATTTAGGGCAACTTCTAAGTAAATCAGTCTACAATGAATGCCCAAGAAAAATGTTCGTGAATATATGAATAAATTATGTCCTAAAGGAACCCCTTTGAAAAATCTCTGCAGGCTGCTGAGAAAATGGCACAGAGTGGGCACCTGCTCCGGTCCCCTCCAGGGCCTGGCCACGTGGGATATCTTGGAGTTGCCTCCCTGACCTCTGACGCTTCTTCGGAGATGGCTCAGGAGCAGATCTCAAAATGTTTCCACCTGGAGCACGTTTTCCACGGAAAACACCTGCTCTACAGATGCCTCATTTCCAATTTAATTTTCACCCAATTAATTCATTTTTGACCTACAGGAAAGGGTCAAATGCAGGACTGACCCCAGGTCAAATGCCACTGGCAAGTAAACAACCGGGAACAGGCACACAAAGTCAGCGCCGCTGCTCTGGGAGAAACATCCAGCCCCAAATGGCATCTACGCATTCTCAAAGCTCCTGCATTAATGGAAATTTAACGAGCGCTGAGGAAGGGATGCGGCGAGCCATCAGGGCCAGATGTTGCGGGACCCTTCCTGCCCACGGCAAGCGGACGTTCATTCTTCCTTTGCCTCCACCTGTCTTTCTTGGGGGCCCCTTGCATCGAGGGCACTTGAGATCTTTGGCCCCCACGTGAGGGACTTATGAGACAGCCAAGATGTCACAAGAAAATTCAACTCAGGAAATAAAATGATGTCCAAAATTAAAACCTTTTTGTCACAGTTTTGGAATACAGTGTTCTATTTACTCGAGGTAGTGATTTCACTGGTTCCCATGACAGTTTCAAAAAACCTTGCAAACACATGAAAAAGTGTTGTATATTGCATTGGAGAAATGCCAATTGAAACAACCCTAAGATACCATCTTCCTCTGCAAAGAATGGCTATTATCAAGAAATCCAATAACAACAACACTGGTGAGGCTACAAGGAAGAAAGAACCCTTCTATATTTTCAGTGGGAATATAAATTAGCACACCCATTGTGGTAATCAGGAATGCGAGTGCGCAAAAACTAAAGCAAGAAATTCCATTGGACCAGAGCCAGTCCCCTCCTCTAGGCTTCTTCCTGAAAGACAGAAAGGCATCACGTGACCGTGATCTACATACACCCATATATATATATATATATATATATATATATATATATATGTATAATGGAATTAGGGGCTGAACTCAGGCCCTTGCATTTGCCAGGCATGCGCTTATTCCACTGAGCCATCTCCCCGGCCCCGTACATCCATATTTAGAGCAGTACAATTTAAAAGAGCTAAATACTAGAGACAGCCTAAGTGCCCTTCCACATGGGAATGTATAAAGAACATGTGACTTTTATACACAATGGAATATTACTCTGCTGCTAAAAAGGATGAACTTGAGGCATTTGTAAGTAAATGGGTGGATCTGGAGACTGTAATATTAAGTTATATTTAATCTCTATCTATCTATCTATCTATCTATCTATCTATCTATCTATTTGGTGCAGGGTCAAGATAGGTTGGACTACACAGCTGCTACACAGTTTGGACTCAGAGTGATCCTCCTGTCTCAGCCTCCCCAGCACTAGGATTACAGGCGTGTGCCACCATGCCCTGTTTCAGAGCTGGCTCAGAGCGCCTGGAGTTCCCTGATGGCATGGTGTGCAGTACTGGGGATCAAACCTGGGTCCTTGTGCTTGCCGTGCAGGAGTTTTGACCACTGAGCTATCTCCCCAGCCCTCAGATTACATTTTTAAGTGAAATAAATGCTATACAAGTTTAAATATCACATTTTTCTTACATATAAAAAATAAAATGTAAATAAAGAACAAAATCAAAGAAAATAGAAATAGGAGGATTTTTCTTAAATGGGAAAAGGAAAAAGATATGGAAAGAGGGGAAGGAGAGAAATCAGGGGGAAAAGGATTGAAAAAGCAGGAACAGAGCTTTGGTATGAGAAAGGGAACCAGGAATTGGAAGGACAGGAAGGAATGGGAGGGATGGGGATGAGGGAAGAACCAAGATGCGCTGTGCACAGGAACCAACTTCCACGAAAAATGGTATCATGACGTCCTGCAAACATACTCAAAATATTTTTAAAAGGTGAAATATGTATGTAAAAATAAATTTGTCACTGGGGATATAGCCCAGCGGCATAAGCACCTGCCTGCCAAGTACAAAGTGCCAAGTTTGATCCCTGGGACTTTCCCTCCCACCCCCCCAAAAATTGCTGATTTTTCCCTGAAAAAAAATAAAATAAATAAAAAGACAGAATATGGAAACAATTTTTTTTTTTTTTAAATGGGGATACTCACTGCTTCTCACTTCAAAATAGAAACCGAACCACTGCTGGGCTGGTGAGATAGCTCAGTGGACTAAGTGCCTGCTTAGGCAATCTCAGGGACCAGAGTTCGATCTCTGGTACCGCATACTGCACTGGCTGTGCTCCCAAGTGAGCTGAGCTGGCCACCGAGTCCAGGCATGGTGGTGTATGCCTGTAATCCCAGCACTGGGTGGCTAAAAACAGGAGGATCACTATGAGTTCAACCTGCATAGTGACACTCTGTCCAAAAAAAAGAAAAATTAAATTACATTAAAAAAACACTTCTTTCCCCCAATATCACAAATATAAAGGTGATAAGGCCAGTGTCATGGGTTCGTTTGTGCTCACTCCCGTTTCATACATTCATAAGTACCTAAGATGTAGCCTTCTTTGGAAATAAGGGCATTCTAGGCACAGTTAGCTAAGATGAAATCGGTTCGGAGTTGGGCAGGTTCGGACTCCAATATAACTGGCATCTATGAGTGGAAAATACAGAGACACATGACTTCACCATGGAAGATGAAGGCGGAAACTAGAGTGCTGCTTTTATGAGCAAGGAGCATTGAAGATTGTCTGCACATTTGCAGAAGTTTGGAGACAGCACAGAAGAGACTCTCCTTGCAGAGAAGGACCACATCTGGGGACAACGCGGCCTCAGACATGCAGCTATTGGAACTGTGAGCCACTGATGTTTTGTTGTTTAAACCACCAGCTTATGGTCACTGGATGCTGCAGCTCTAAGATCTCACAGGCAGTGAAGCACATCCCCGGCCCCAGTCTGGCAGCAGAGGCCTAGCAGCCATGCAATGATTCTTAAGACAGTGAGGATTTCACCGGGGGAATCTCATTTGCTTTTCAGAACTTAGCAAAGTTGTTAGCCCAGTTCTATAGATGAAGAAACTGCAGTTTTCCCCAGAGCGGTTCTGCTTCTTCAGGGGCTGTGATCTGCAGCCATGATGTCACGTGTCCCCCTAATCACAACAGGACCTGACCTGAAGGGGAAATGCCGCGGAGACAGCAGTGCAAAGTCAGTTGTGGAATCTGAGGCCTCTGCAGAGTGGACACATTTGGGGTGGACACAGGGTAGCCTCAACATGGGCTAGCAGGCAGACAGAGATTTTGGTCAAGAAGTTAGCTTCACACTTTGAGAGCCATCCATAATGGATCGTATCATTTATCAAGCATGTATATGCTGCATCTAAGTTTTTGATCTGAAATCTAGTGCTCTGAGACCTGGGCAAGGTTGCTTAGGATGGAGCATTAATTTCTCTGGCCAGAAAGATTCCCAGCTTGGATGAAAGCAACAGAAAGGGATGGATCTAAGCACCGGCCTGGAGGCATTGCTTGTTAGTCCCTTGGTTTTACCCAACTCACAAAAACTCTTAGAGCTTCTGTTTTCTTGACTACTTTTATGGGCTAGAAATGCACTCTCAAAATACGCTGGTGTTGGAAGAATTGCTGAGTAAAAGAACTTATTTGAAACTACTTTTCAAGGCACTAGAATAACTGTGAATGTTTATGTCAGAAATTTTCTAACATACTTTGTCAACAAATACTGATCAAGCACTTGGTGTGGTCCAAGAGCTAGGTATAGGACAGGGACCAGATGAACAACAAAGCCCTTGTTCCCAAGGAGTGAGTGAACATCCTTCCAGTTCAGAGGACAGAACCTGCAGACAACCATAAACAACTTACTCGTCAGACAAGATCTATGAGGGGAACAAGATATAGGATAGTGTTTAAAATGGTGGACAAAGCTTAAAATGGTGGCCATGAAAAGGCCACATTGAGGTGACAGTTGAGTAAACACTTCAGGTAAGAGGGCACTGGCTTCGTGAAGACCTGGGGGGAGTAAAGCTAAAATACAATCAGTTCTTTCTTCTCATTCTGAAGATCCAGTGGAGCTAAGTTTAAATTAATTCATTATTAGTACAGATGACAACCACGCTTTGGACACCACCATCTGGGTTGTCCAATCATATTTTCTAGTTCTCAAAACTAAAGGTGGTTTTACCAAATGACTTTGGCTTAATCATGCTCAAATATACTGAGTTCTCATCTTCACAGGTGGGAAAAATTATAACATAAGCACTAAGTTTTAGAAGAGTAATAAGAAACCCCATGACAGAAAATCACCAAGGTCTTACTGGAGAAAAAATATTACTCTATGAAAGGCTTGGCTACAAAAAGGGATACGTTTTTAATAGAACGTATTAACTTATGCACAGACATATCCAGGACAATAGTAATTTATCTAATTCCTTAAATTTCAAAATCTTTCTCCAGTGAGTGTTTTCAATCTGTTTTTGTAGAAAGCATGCAAACATATTTATTGTGTTCATAATAGGTGAAAAATTCCTTACTAAGATACTGAAGGTAACAGAGAAACTTTGAAAAATACCTGCCCTTTTTAAAGTGGTTACAGACCAGCTTTAGGAACTATATTTTAGTGGCCTCAGAATTCTTTGTCTTTCTGCCTTTTAAAGAAGTAAAGTAAGTGTTTTGGTGGATTTGTTAAGGAAATAAAACACAAGAGACTATTTTGTTCCTCTGCATACGGATGTTCACCTGGCCCGGCAGAGGGAGTGTATTTTTATTTAAGACTTTGGTTTCCTTTCTGGTGCAATTGGAATTATTTCTGTTGAAACCATTTTGAAAATAGTTACATAACCTTAAATAAAAGGATTTATGTAGCCCTCTACTGACTACTGATATATGAGTGGTACCCCTAGTTCCTACCCGGTTACATTTCCTCTGAGATTGGAAGGGAAAAACTACTTACCACCCATGTATGGCTGTCTGTGTCCAGATCCACACATGAAATTAAACCAGTGGCAGAATTTAATTACCTGTCAGTGTGAGGGGCTAATTTTAAACAATGGCACCCTTTAGATATATTATTTTATTTAGAGCTCCTGTGTTGCCATCTCCAGTTGCCGCATTCACTCCCCACTGGTTGGAGAAAAAAAAAAAAAATCTTTGACCGCAGTTCTCTTTCTTTAAGCCTTTCTGAAGGCCCTGGTAGCACTAGGTCTGATCACTTGCATGAAGCCTGGGGGAGTTAATTTCCTGTGCTAGTTCATGGCACAGGAAAGCCAATGTAGCTGATTTTAATCGGCTACGGTCCTCTGGTCATTGTTGTTTTCTGACAGCCTCACAAATTGGAAATCCTGGTGCAAGGAAACATGGGATCTGTTTGGCAATGTACTATCAAAATCTCTTTCTGGGAGAAGTTCCCCTTGCAGCACGCGTGGTGTGCTAGCTCTGCTTTTCCTCCCTGAGGTCCAAGGAGAGACATTTTCCTAGCCTCGGGTTCCTGGTCATAGGTAGAGCCTGGGATGTCAGACTGGGTGCTCCCAACTAATGGCTTGCCTTTGGTGTCTGGGAGGCAAAACACAGAGGAGGCTTCAGTTTATGTGAGGCAATAGGAATAGCTGCAGTGATCCCCAACGCTGCGGGAAGGCTCTTCCTTAGATCCCGAGTCTGCGTTCTCTCAGGCCAGTCTCTTTTTCAAACCTGGTTCTTCTACCTCCTGTTGATTCTGTAAGTACCAGAATTCCTACCAATAAATTCCATGAGAGGTAATGTTAGCCCCCAGTTTCCTCCCAGGAAATCCCACTGGTGTTGGTGCCTGCTGCTTGAAAACAGAGTACTCAGCAGCCAGGGCGGCTTTCTGTGAAGAGGGGGTCTGGTGTTTTATGAGATTACTGGGCTCTCACTTTCCCCAGCCCTCCAGGACCTGCAAAGCCTTGGACTAAGAGGAACTGAGCTCCTGGCCAGAGTTCTTACTACTCTGCGGCTGAATTTCACCAAGGCCGAAGCTCCTCCATCTGCCACGTTGGAGAGATGGCTAAGTCTGGGTCAGACTGGGCATGGAAACATGGGCAAGTCAGGCTGTGCCACTCCATCCTGCACTCAAAGGGCATCCTCTTGCTGCCACAGGGAAGGCACAAAGCAATTGTTGTCCCACAGGCCTTTGAATTGACTGACTCCCAGGCTGACTGGGAGATGCACAATTACTTTAGATAACTCTAAGAAAGACAGTGACTATTAAGTAGCATGCATCATTCTAATCTAAAAAATAGTGCGTTGGAACAATAAAGTAATTTGTGACATATGAAATTCATAGAATCTGTCCTCCAAGAGACAAGAGAGACAGTGAAAGCCCTGAGGGAACTCTAAGTCAACCTTGACACTGTGCCACTCTCAGTGTACTTGGAGCGATACAAAGCATGTTTTATGTTTTGCTGTGATTCGATACGTTCTCAACTAAAACACAATGCCCCAGTTACATTTTCGGAATTCCATTTATGGATATTTCAGATGATGATTCTCCTTGTATGTTAATGTCTTTTTTATTTTGTAGAAATCTTTAATGACCTTTTAAGTGGGCTCATCTAATATATTTTACATAGTCCTTCATAACTATCATTTTGAGAGCTCTTTATTCTTTATCCAGGACCATAGAACTTCTCTTGCCTTCTGAATCATGCTTTTTGTTATTTGCTATTTGGTACATCTGGAGGTATTAGAATATTTTGGGTTTTTTCCATAATTTTATTGAGAAACAAATAGCAATGAGACAGTTTCAAACCAAATTGGTGGGACAGTTTCAATAATTAACACATTGCATATATTCTTCCTAGTGGTTAATTGCTGTACAAGATGAGGCCATGATATCCTATTTACAAACACTATTAGAACAAATCCCTCTATTCATTAAGAGAATGTAACTATATATCTATCCTAACCATTTTGAATACACAGATA
>NW_004524626.1:1835572-1870802 GCF_000260255.1 Octodon degus
GTTGTTACCAAGATTTGGCTCTCACAAATTGTGCTGCTATAAACATAGGCTATGTTAATGTTTTAAGAGGAAAAGAAAGAGTTCATCTTTCAAATTTTATATTTGAAAAAATCCATTTGAAGATCTTCTTTGGAGTCTGTCTCTAACCTCATCTTTTCTCATATCCCATTGTTATTCAGGGTAATATTCTATCTATGTCTTCCACTAATCATCTACAAATTGGCATCTCCAGAGAGAGAATTGCTACTACTGAGGATTACTAACCCTACTGAGGATTCAGCCTTTCACCAGATGTTCCAGCCCAAATGTCCCAAGCACCCAGCGCTTGGTGTGTCACAGCAGAGCTCTGACCTCATGCCAGGAGCCATTCCTCGGGCTGCCTTCCCCATCCTGCCTACCGGTGCCATCGTGCACTCGCGGTCAGGGCAGAGTACCATGGACCCACTTTCATTTCTCTTGTTATCAAGATGTCAGAGAGCCTCTCTAAGCCCTATCAATTCCACGTCCAGCTCTGTCTTTTCTGCCCTTTCTGGTGGAGCTCCAGGAACCTTAATACTTTCTCCAAATATCTGTTGATGCCTTCCATTTTTGCTTCCCTAACTGTGTGTATCTCTAGGATACATGTCAGACTACTCAAATCGCAGTTTATGGGTCTTTACAACCAGACCAAGCGCCCTGCAAAAGCTTCTCACTAGTATTGTAGGAACCATGACTGAGAGTAGTAATATCAAAACAGGAAACTGTTCTAGAAGTCAGCAGTGAGCTACCTCACATGTGGGGCTTTGAAGAAGTTTGGACTTCTTAGGGATCACATTCAACTTTTAACAAAAATAAACTGCAAATTACAAATCAGCTCATAAATAATTCAAATTTCAAAATAAATCTAAGTCCCTGATGATATTAAATATGGATTTTTTTATGTATTTGGTACAGGGTCTCACTACACAGCTTGGACTTATACTGATCCTCCTGTTTTCAGTCTCCCCATGGCTGGGATTACAGGCGTGCACCACCGTGCCCAGTCTCGGAGGCCAGCTCAGCATGCCTGGGGGTGGTGCCAAGGATTGAACCCGAGACCCTGTGCTTGACTAAGTGGGCAGTTAGACCGCTGAGCTATCTTGCCAGCCCTACATATGGCTTTTGAAACCACACACATCTACTACCCAAACAGTCCTTTATGCACACTGTGATATGTGTATCTGGGGTGGCCTGATTCTCAAAGAAAATGATTGCTCCCAGTCATCATCCAGAGCAAGTGAGGCTTAAAAGCATAGGAGATAACTTCTGATCTTAAGATTATCCAGGGAAGCTGAAGGGCGAAAGGGAGTAGGCAAGACTAGAGTCCAGGGACTGTAAGAACACAGGTTAGAGCTGTAGCCTAAAGCAACAGATGATGAAACCCTGACCTCAGCTAGTTTGGTGGGCTGGTTTGGGTGTGATGAGTTGAACTGCGAATTTAAACATGTGTTTGTACAGCCGACACGAAGGCTTTCCTGCCGAGCTCGCTCCAGTCACCCTATCCTTGGACCAACTTCGTATGTAGCTTGCCAACTTGACTGGGAGTCTGAGGAGAGCCACCCTTCCAATATGCAGTGCATCGGCCAAAGTAAAGTATAACATGCACTGCTGGATGCTTATACAAACCAAGGTGAGCGCCTGTGTGCTTTAAAAATATGCAGGAAAGACATATTTTGTGGGATTTTCAGTAAGCACTTTGTTAAATACACTACATGCTAATATTTAAAAAACCTTCACTTGTTGGTCTAGAAAGATTTGGCCGGCATAAAGAAAACATACATTTCTCATCATACAGAGCGCTCCTGTTAACACTCTAGGCCACATCAGTTCCCTCCTAAGGCTCTAACATGACAGTACTTGGAAAGTTGACTTCCTGATGGAATGTCACCCAGGGCTTTGCAAATAGGAGGAAATGAAAGAAAATATTCAAAATGAGAAGTCAAGCCATAAAATAGTACTTTTAGCACTTTTCTGAAATTTGTAACGGCACTGATACCCAATACGCGTGCAGTCCGCAGTGAATTGAGTTGATGCAGAACAGTCAGTCTGCATGGAAGGAAAGAGAGGAGGAAGAGAACAATGCCTTTCTCGGAGGTATCCAGGAAGGAGTCTGATGAACTTCAGTGTTTGATTTTTGAAGGATCCACTAATTGTGTCTCCATATATCTTTCCTCTTGAAAAATGTTAACAGTCTTTAATGGCTCCCTATGTGCTCGATCAGCTCAGCACGAGCACCCGCTGCCACGCGGCCGTCACCCAGCTCTGCAGCACTGTTCGGTGCAGAGAGCGTCCTTCCTCTCAGCTGGGCAGGAAAGAGGCCAGGCTTGTCATCAGCCTCTCCCCCCTCCCCCACCTCCCACACGCCATCTCCTCTATCTTTAAACCTTTCCCCTTTTCCAGGCCTCTGTCTCCCAGGGTTCCTTAGAACATCACGGACTCTTCATCTACAGAGGAGGGCAATATAGTTCACGTGGATGCATTAGATGATGGGACAACCCAAATAAATGAATTTTTCGTGTCCTTTATTAGCACATGTGTGCAGGACACAATGTTTACATTTCTTGTGGTAGGCTGGTACATGTACACGGCATACTTTTCTCATCTCTGTTCCCTTCCTTTCCTCCCTCACCACTCTGTTCATCCCTTTCCTCTTTTATTGCACATGCTTGCTATGTGTAATGATTACATCTCTTGAGTGAAGTCGGTATGTGGATGCAACATCCCAATTCTTCTTCTGCATGCCTCTCCCGGTCCTCCCTTCCCCGTTCTTCCATCTCTCCATCTCATGACCAAATAAACTAATTGCTAATAACAAGCAATTTCACACAGGGAGCCGTGGGTTTCTTAAAGAGATGTGGCATTTGAAAGAAAGCCTCAAGGGAATGTGGGATGAGTCCTCCTCAAGGCCGGGGGTAAAGTTTCCTAAGCAGAGGAGACAAAACACAAGGGTAAAGTTGTATCTAGGTGTCCACTTAAGACCTGATGTTAATAACCTTCAGTTCACCGAGCCTTTCATGTCCGGCTTTATTGGAAGGGACTTCTAATCCCTTGGAGAACTTCAATTGGGAATTTAAAAGAACATTTTCCAAACCAATAAAAGAATGTGTCAGGTATGCTTAGGAACAATTTATCTGCAGAGAAAAAATGTGTTTTTAGTTCACTTCTTATTTTTGCCCTGTTTCCAAACATTAAAATAATATAATAACCATTTTGGTATCTGCAGAGTTTGAGATCTATCTTCTCTTGGGAAATATCTACGGTCACTGCTAAAACTAAAACATGCCGATATTCTTATACTTGTTATTCCAGCTTTTTTCATATGCAAATCTCCTACTAAATGGATCTGCAGATTTGCACATTTGAAAAATACATTAGAGAATGTAAATAATAGGGTAGAGTATTATCCAAAACTAAAACTGAGCAGCAAAAGGGATTTAATCCTGGAAACACAAAGTGGGAGTCCTTCCCTCTTTTCCACACAGCCAACAGTTGTATTTTGAAGTGCTTTGAATGTATTGCTGTGCCTACCTGTACGACTGCACAAGTAGGGCTGCCGAAGACAGCTACTTTCTCTGCAACTTAAAAAGCCCTATTTGTGTACAGTGTGATAGTAATGCTGCCTCCTAGAGTTGTGCAGTGGGATAGCCCTGCTTATCAGAGTGCAGGGAAGAGGACCAAGGATCTGCTCTGATCCTTCAAATAATTGTGTCCTCCCAGGTCTCATAAAAATTGCTGCTATTATAAGCTTACCTGGTTTTTGATTGGTTGAAGAAAATATTGAATTTCTCCAAGGGATTAGAAGAAGAAATCACCCCTTCTGATAGAGCTAAACATATAAGATTATATGTATTGTTCTCTACTTACTGCTGCAGTGTAGGTCTGAGTTATTACCAAAGGCACATTGTGAACGGCTTGGTTCCCTGGCTATAGTGTTATGGGGTGGGGTGGCGATGCCGGTGTTTTTGCAGCCTTTAAGAGGTGGGCTTAGTGGAAGGAAGCTAGGTCATTAGGGATGTGCCCTTGAAGGAAATACCAGGACTCTAGCTCCTCCTTCCTCTTTCTCCCAGCTACCACGAGGTAAGCAGATCTCCTTTGACATGCAACCCCACCAGGGTGAACTAGGATACCACAGGCCCTAGGTAATAGTAAATGGACCACAAGGCAAATATATCATTCTTTGAAAAAGTAATTCTGGGCCAGCGAGATAGCTCAGCAGACTAAGCACCTCCGTAGGCGGGAGCAAGGACCGGGGTTTGATCCCTGGAGCCACAAACCATACTGGCCCCGGCCGCGGGTGCACTGAGCAGGCAACTGAGTCCAGGTGTGGTGGCACATGCCTGTAATCCCAGTGCTGGGGAGGCTGAAAGCAGGAGGATGACTACGAGTCCGAGCTACCTAGTGAGACCTGGTACAAAACAGAAACAAAATCAAACAAACATAAAATATTGGCTTTCAGGTGTTTTGTCACAGATGGAGAGCTGACTAACAGACCTACTATGCAGTGATTGTAAGCAGAGAAAACATGGGTATAGCAGCATGCTTTCTTCGTCATCAGACTTTAAGTTTCTTGGAGTAGAACCCATTAGCTATTTATATCTGTACATTCCAATAGGAATGGCTAGTGAACTTTTTGTATTTTGTGCAGGGTCTCACCACGCAGCTCAGACTCATAGTGATCCTCCTGTTTTCAGCCTTCCTAGTGCTGGAATTACAGGCATGTGCCAGCACGCCCTGACTCTGTCGCTGGTTCAGTGTGCATGCGGTACTGGGAATTGGACCCTGGTCCTTGCTCTTGCCTAGGCAGGCACTCAGTGCCTCACTAGCCCATGTGAACATTTGTGACTGTTTCAGATTTCCACATCTCTCATTCCCCAAAGTTTTCTATAAAGGCTGTTAGTGGTTTTTTTTTCTAGCTTTCACTTGGATGACAGATCATCTCATTTGGTCTCAAACTTTTAAGGTCCTTTTTCTTGATCACTAAGTCCCCACCATCACTGACAGCAACTCTTGCATATGCTCACTATGAGATTCATGGCTCTTTTTATTTACTTGTTTCTTGTCCTAGCCCCTGATCACTATTTACTGACTTCTTTCTCGGTGCTCAGATCTATTTTAGGTGTCATGGAAGAACAAGAGCTGTCAAGAGCTGAATCATATACGCCATGTTTTTTGGTAAATATTATATATTCATCATCCTGTTTCATCCTCTTTTTCTTTTTTAAAAAATTATTTATTTATTCATTTATTTATTTATTGGGTAAGGGTCTTGCTACACAGCTCAGACTCTCAGTGATCCTCCTGTCTCAGCTGCCCCTATTTGGGATTACAGGCATGCGCCACCACATCTAGTTTCCATGGCCAGCATGGTGTGTCCAGAGTTCCAGGGCTGGCACAGCATGAGGTGCTGGGGAATTGAGCCTTCATCCTTGCACTTGTCCGGCAGACATTTGCATCTCCCCAGCCCAAAGAGAACTTTTTTTGTACCGGGGGATCAGACTCAGGACCCTATACTTGCCAGGCAGGCGCTTATGCTGCTGAGCTATATCTCTGGCCCTTCATCCCCTTCATAACTCACAAAGCCAGCTACAATTATTTTTTGTATGTGAAAAAATAGGGGCACAGAAAGACAAGATGATTGAACCAAGGTCAACAAGAGGAAGCAACAGAGATAAAATTCAAACATAATCTCTTACTCTCAAGCCAAGCAAATCTTTCCTAAATCTTAAGGAAAGACCTTGTATCTGAAGTAACAACCACTGAGACTGCATCTCAGGAATTTTCTTTGTATTACTGTTGATTGGGCTAATTCTGAGGCAGGACAGAGATGCAGCTGCTAGCCAAGCTGGGAGGAGCAGTTGAATGAAGGCTGGGAAACCAGGACCTGTGGCTGGGCAAACCAGGACCCCATCCACCAAGAAAGTACCTCCTCCTCGCCCTTAGAATAGGCAACTGCCCTGGGAAGTTTGGAATATGTTATGCCCTCCATCCGGGTAGTGATTACTCTTTTAATGACATGAAGTAACCTTAACTGTGAGGAAAGCAAACACTCTTGCCCTCTCGGATGGAGTAATGTACTAATGCGACACACGAGTTGACCCGGACGACCACCCAGAGCTTAGGCTGGGTACAGCAGGGCTAAGAGGAGCATAATGATGACAGTCTACAGCCCAATTAAGCAATAGTTGTCCCTCACGTGTCCCGAGAGAGCAACCTGAAATAGCATCTAGACTTTCAACTCATGAAAAGCAACCATCTTTCTTTTTAGATTAAATGATCCTCTTTAAACATGTACATACAATATATTTTGCGAGATGCATTTAATCCATGGCTCCAGGTGCTATGCCGCACAGATTCACGTATTGGTTTCTTCAAAAGAGACCTTGCACTACTTCCTTATGCCCTTGTGCTTCACTCTCCTTTGCTGTTGGTAGTAGAATTGCCTTCTTTTTTTAAAAAAAATTGATTTTATTGAGAAAGAAATAGCAATGCGACAGTATCAAAACCGGTTAGTAGGACAGTTACAATAATTAATACATTGCATATTGTTGTCTTCGCAGTAGTTATTTAGAGTAAAAGATGCAAACAGGATATTCTGTCCAAACACTACCAGCACAAATTTTTCTTATCATTGAACTAAGAGAAAGTAGCTGTATAACCATCATATTTTGTGTATATATATATGTATATGTATATATATATACATATATATATGTATTTTTTTTCCTTTTCACCACAAAATGGTCTTTCATTTATGTCCCCCTTTTTGGTTTAGTTTTGTCAGAGATGGGTGTTCCATTGCCATTCAAATATTGTAAGTTCATGAATTCAGCAAAATAATCCAATATAGTCCAGTAGTCTATAATATAGAGTGGGTTATCCATGGAACTGGTAATGTCAGAAGTTGTTGACTTGAGGCTTTCACAGCTCAGCACATTACTATGGCATAGAATTGCCTTCCTTAGACAATGGAGATGCTTTAGTTATTGGGAGCATCTAAGGAACATTTTATTATTGTTGACGAAAACACAGAGGCTCAAAGAGGCTAAGCAAACAGCTCCAGGTCACACAGCTCCTAACCAACACAGGACAATTTTGAAATCCAAGTGTTTGAAGCTCTAAATTCCACTGTGTTCCAGCCACATCCACATTAGTACCTTGCTGATTGCATCAGATCGTGAGGGCTGGAGGTAGCTCAGTGGGTTTAGGGCACAGAAAATGCTGCCAGGCAAATCCCCACTTGACAGACCCACACTGCTTTCCCTGCCTTCTCCAGTTTCAGTGACAGCTTCAGCACGGAGAGAGAGCCACCCACAAGCCACATGTAGACACAGACGTGGCTGCACTCATTGCAGGGAGGCTGTGCTCAGACAGTCTTTTCTCCAAGAAAAACAGGGCCTTCAAGATGCCTCCTGCTCCTCCTCCTTAGCCGTGGGTCACCCGCAGCCCTGGATGTCACCCCTCACAGCTTCTGTGCTTGCTAGCTCCCTGTCTAGGACACCATTCAAGTCTTCATGCATCTCTCCCCAGGACAGCTTTAGATTCCTGTTCAAATATTGCATTGTCTGTGAGACCTTCCTTCTCCCAACCTAAACAATATGGGAATGCGTGCCACTCCGTTCTACCTGGAGCATATTTCCTTTCCGTCCTCCTGATTTTCTTTCAAAGTTCATAGCACTGATCATTATCGGATTTTAAATAATTGCATATATATATATATATATATATATATGCATTGTCTGTCTCCCACCACTAGAATGGGAATTCCACAATAGCAGAGACTGTGCTTCTGCTTTATTCAAAGCACCTAGGGATGAGCTATGCATTTTGTAGGTGGTAATAAATATTTGTTGCATTATAAGATGCCGTGATGCATAAGACATCATCAGAGTCTCAGTGCATTTTTTTAAACTGCTTTTACTTTTTTTTAAAATTTACTTTTAATTAATTTATGGGATACAGGATCTCACTACACAGTTTGAAATCCTCAGCACTGGGATTACAGGCATGCTTCACACGCCTGCTTTTGGGCCCGGCATGGCACGTCATACCGGGGATCAAACCCAGGTCCTTGCACTTGCCAGGCAGGCGCTTAGACAGCTGCGCTATCTCCCCAGACCTCACTGCATCTTGAAATCATATACTTCTCAGTCCCACCCCAATGCTGCCAGAATTCCTCAAGCCTGCAGAATGATAACAGTCCTGGGACAGAAATCAGGAAACACATCCCAAGGGCTACAGCCCTGCAGATCTGGTTCCTTGAAATGGAAATGATTGGTCTGCTTTGCATTCTAATTCTCTAGAAAACATACCGAGATCTTTGGAGGGCTTTCTGGTTGTTTGTTTCTTCGTTTTGCTGACTTCTATTTCAGTATTTTCACATTCTAGTGTTTAAATTCCCAGTCAAGAGAGAACTGATATATTTTTCATCTGAAAACACATCAGAGTTCATCACAGCCTGATTCACAGAGAAGATCGTTAGCACGTTTGTCCGCCTTTATCCTGGTATTAACAACTCTATCTGTGGCTAAATAATTTCCCTTGGTTTTAATGTCATGTTTAACCATTGGCTCAAATCTGAAGTACCTTGTCTGTCAATGTAATAATTTTCTATTAATTATAAAAGAAGAAAGCTAGCAGTTTGAGAGTCTTAAGAGAAGTATTTGTCTAATCCAAGAAACTGATTTTCCAGTTTCTTGGCCTAAGTACAACTCTCAGTTGTGGTCAGATTCACAGATTTCAAAGTGCCCCTTGTTTTTACTTTCTGGTCAGTCTAGACAGACATGGTTCTTTCTTTCATTTTTTTCAAACTGTTGAAACAGGCTGGCTGAAAAAGAATCTAAGTCTCCAGGGAATAAACTAAGAAACACTTCACCGCCGCCTTGCCTTCGTTACTTTCTACTGCATACCCTTCCAAACAGATGAACTACCGCAGTGGTGCTGCAGAACTTTCACTTCAAAGAGGATCAGTGTGAGTGTGAGAATAGAAATGCAGGAAGAAAAATAATGACAACTGTTGTCCTGTTTGAAATGGAAAAATAGTCCAAGGGTTACAGCATGCAGTAGGGAAATTTTTGTTTGTTCTCAGCTGTTTTAGTTTCATGCTGGCTGTCCTCATGAAACCTAAATTGCCCTCTTTAACAAGAATTCTTCTATTCCTCCTAAATGGACATATGTGCTTGATAGCTTGATGTTCAAGGTCTCCTCTAAGGCTCAGGAGAGCTACAGAAATGAAATAAGACATTTAAATGCAAAGATCTGGCATTTGGGCACAGAAATTACAACTATATAGAAACATCGCAAGAGAAGCCATGTTCCTGGAGAGGTACACGGCAGTTCAAGGAGATGGGGCGAGCTTCTGCCAGGGAGAGAAGACAGGAAAGTGGATATTTTATGGAGTTTAATTTCAGTTGAATCTTGAGTCTTGGTGGAATATAAAGAGAACGTAGAAACAGGAATACCAGCTGTAATTCTGAGGAGCGGGGAGAGTGTATAAGCAATAACCAAAGATATGGTGAATGTTTAATTCTTTTAAAAATGTACTACAGCTAAAGACACATTGCCACTAATCCCTCTCAAAATACTTCTATTCAATTAAAGCACACTTATCTACCATCCTGGCCACTTCCTGAAGCAGTTCTAGAAGTCTTCTTTCATGAGTGTCTTTACAAAATATGATTAAAAAATTAGTCAATGCTGCTGTGGAGCACTATCCAATAAAAAGCAAGTTCCTAAAAACATTACAGCGTCATCCAATGTATTTCCTGGATCTGGCCCTGTGTGATTTCTGGCTTTTCCCCAAAGTCAAAACGACAATGAATGGTAAACCCTCTGAACTGACTCAGGACACGGTAGCAACCCTGATGGCACAGCTAAAGACACTTAGGAAAGAACACTTTCAAAACTGCTTCCGAAAGTGGCAAGAATGTCAGGATGTGTCCAAACCAAAGCAGTATATTCTGAGGGGATTAATGACAACATGTCTTTTATTGTAATAAGTTTTAAAAAATGTAAATATTCACTGTGTTTTTCACACAGCAGTGGAAAGGTAAGAATAATGGATGGCAGGTATTTAGAGAACTGTACGCAGTACGGTGTACTGACAGCCTGGTGCCCATAGGAATGAATGGGAGAGGAAGAATCTGTGTCCAGCGTCTCTGAAAGCAGTCAGAGTGGCAGGAACTTCTGGGATGCTTGAGCCTGGGAGGCTGCACAAGATGCCACTCTGAGCAGGGTAGGGCTCTGTGAATAACTGCAGTTTCCACTGTGAATTTTCCCCCTGGGTTCTGTGTTTCAATGTATACGGGAACAGCCTTTGGAATGCTTGGCTTCCCAAAGGTCCTGGAGCTCAGCCGCCCTTTCTCCATTAAGAACTCCCTCTTAGAAACACAAATCACAGGCTAGAAAGGATCAGCTGTATCTACAGCACTGAAGGCAGGAAGATGTTCTGACAGCCTGGTGCCCATAGGAATGAATGGGAGAGAAAGTATAATGATCAATAGAGGAAACAGTAGCTGCTGTAGCTTCCGCCTAGATGTCTCTCTGAAGCCTCATGCACTCACAGGCAGGTATGTGATACTGGGGCATGGGTGTGTGGTACTGGATTGGTCACTGATGAGGTTGGAGCTGGGTGTGATGCTGGAAGGTGATGCCTGGTGAGAAGAGGTGAGTCACTGTAGCCATGGGCTAATGGCATATACTCTTGTTCCTCCTCGATGGCTGCTACTTCCTGCCTGCCCTGCCACAGGCTGCTTCTCTTCTGCCACTCTGCCTTGCCTTGCAGCCAGCTGACAGTGAACTGAGACCTTTACCAACTATGAACCAAAATAAGCTTTTCCTCTTTAAATTGTAGGGGTTGAGTATTTTTATTCAGCAATGAAGAAATCACTAAGATAGTGGCAGGGCTTAAATGCCAGGACAAATGACAGGAAAAGTAGGATCGTGAACATTTGCTATTTAATCTACTCAGCTTTGTTAAGGAGAACTATAAAGTAATAATTGCTTCAAATTCTGTTAAAAATATTTTAAGGATCTCTTGGTGAATAGAATTGCCAAAAACCCAGAAAAAGTTTTCTCATCAGAAGTTCTATAGTACTCTATTACTCCAGAGATAGCATGGGAAAGACGGTTTTATTCATTGCCTTTTATCATATGGTATGTAATAGCTAACTTCCTTAGCTTCTTTAAGAATCATTTTTTTCTTTTTCTTTTTTTTAAATTATGTACTTGATACAGGGTCTCACTATGCAGCTCGGACTCAGTGATCCTCCTGATTTCAGCCTCCCCAGTGCTGGGATTATAGGCGTGTGTCACCATGCCCACATTTGGTTGCCAGCTCAGCATGCTATGGGGGCGGGGCTGGTGCGGGATGCAGGACTGGGGATCGAATCCCAGTCCCTGTGCTTGCCAAAGCAGATGCTTAGTCTGCTGAGCTATTTTGCCAGCTCTAAGAATAATTCTTACTTGTAAATCAGGGATGCTAATTTCTGTACCACTTGCATAGTCAGCAGAGTTGTCCTGTGAAACCATGAGATAAGGGATATAGAAATGCTTTGTCAAGGGTAAAGGCACACAAGGCACTAGTTATTAAGGTGACATGGTTGTAATCATAGTAAACAATTCTTAATGTCCAAAGGACCACAGAGCCACAAGAATGTTCATCCTAGGAAGAAAGTTGTGCAAGAGAAAAGAAAAGGTCTTAGCAGTTAGCAATCATCATGGAGATAAAGAGGCCTTTGAAAGGCCCTCCCCCCAGACATCGTTACTGTAGGGTTGTGGTAGGTTCTGGGGATGCGGAACATAAAGTATTGAGCACAGGGCAAGCAATGGAATATGAAATTTTCAGGGTTTTTAAAAATGTATTTTGTTGTTTCAGGGTCTCACTATGCATCTCAGACTCGTGGTGGTCCTCCTGTTTTCAGCCTCCCCAGTGCTGGGATTACAGGCACGTGCCACTACACCTAGACTCTGCAGGCTCAGCCCACCCTGGGCGGTGGGGCTTGTGTAGCATGTGGTGCCAGTGATTGGACCGTGGTCCCTGAGCTTGCTTAAGCTTTCCTAAGCAGGTGCTTAAGTCCACTGAGCTATCTTCTTGGCTCAGAATTTTATGTTTTGTGATGCTGTAAGTTCTATAAGATTAGGGAAGTGTGCAAACTATGGGTCATCAGAATGGGCACTCAGCTGGAGCTGAGGATTACCGCAGGCATGCACTTGACTTTAAAGGACAGAAGATGAGGACAGAGCAAGGCGTGTTACCGTGGGCACCATCTAAGTTCAATGTTCTGGACTGCCAACATACCCTCTACATCTCTTTGAAGACACATAAACCTAGGGGAAATTAAAATAGGAATGGGTACTTCCATAGCTTTTTTGGTAACAATGACACGAGGTATACATTCTTTAATCTTCTTTCTGGACAGTCCTAGAAAAACATTACTGGATCTTTCTGAGAAACAGTAATGTATCCTGGAATCATCCATGAGTCTCCTTATGATAGTTGTTCTAACCTGGAGAGATGTTGCCCTCTGGGAAAATATTTAAGAATATCTGGAGGCACTTTTGGTTTTCACATCTGGGGATGGTCCTAGCCAGGATAGAGCAGGTAGGGATTGAGATGTGCTCTGCCACCCTACAAAGCATAGGACAGCAACCCTAGGCAGAGACTTAAACAGCACACAAGGCCCACAGCGCCAGGATTGAGCATGCTTGGTCTACAGTATCTCAGATTCATTCATTTTCTGAAGACACACTTCTGCAACTGTCACAGCCAACAACATTCAGCTTAGTCTTCTTCTCCTAGTGAGGGTATGACTCGTGCTCCCTGAGGGTGCGAAAGGTGAAGGACAGGAGGAGATGTTCTGCAGCACAGGCCTGGTCCCCTGGAGTCTGGCCCCTGAAGACAGGAAGGACACATGACCCCAGCAATGGAACTGGAATGAGCTAGGAAGACTCTTGCTATGGAGTGCCGTTCACATCACAGGGCAACCTCTGCTTTGTGCAGAGAGAGTAAAGCCTACCATTTCTCAATTCAAAATACTGTAATAGTCTTCAAATGGTAGCTACTTTTATTAGCTAAGGGAGAAGCCTTCCATGCTTGGCCAGATGAAATAAACAGGCACCACCTGACTCTCAGGAACAGACTCCCATTCCTTCTACTCTAGGCAAAGATCCTTGGGACAGAACTGTCACATCAAAGTGAGCCTCGGTTTGTAGGACAGAGCACCTGGCGATAACATCCCTGACAGTCACGTCAAATAATAACAAATTTAACGTATTTTTTGTTATTACTGAATTAAGCATCTGTTCCTTTCATATAAACTGGTCTTGTCTGAATTTTTCAGGAAAGTTGGTTAAAGTGTTTCCAACAGTGATCCCTTCCCTCCATCTCTGCTTTTTAACTCCCTATGGTGAGGTTGCTTTTTCAAAAATTTCTAATCTGTCACAAGTTGATTTTTAAAGGAAAACTAATTCATTTTTTAAAATGGCAAAGACATATTGTGTATTTTTTTTTTTTTTTTTACTCAACCGGGGATTGAACTCAGGATCCTGCACTTGCCAGTCAAGCGCTTATTCTACTGAGCTACCTCCCTGGCCCCACATTGTGAATTTTAGGGCATAGCCCGTGATGTTTTCATATACATAGCAGAATGATAAACCAACCCGATTAACATACGCATCTGTCACATACTTCTCACCACCTGAAGGAATGAGTGAAATTCACAATAATGCTGCTGAATCTACATGGAACTTCCTCAGGGTCTTTCCTTACATTCAGACTGATGGCTAACAGTTGTGGACTAGAATACGTGAGGAACACGTGTCATTACCGTGAACCCACTCTGAGGAACATGCGTCATAGCACTGACATGTATGATGCTGAAAGATGTCTTTAGAGAAGGAAAAAAAAAGGCTTTAAGAGGAAAAAGACTAATATAAAACCAAAATATCAAAATTGAAAATGTGCTTACATTTTTGTATTCAGTTCTTGTCCCTTATGTTCTTTAAATGTACCATCAATGTAAAAATATCAAGTGACCAAAGACCAAGAAAGAGTCTACAGGCGGCGTCTACACCATCTGACGCGTGTCCTTGATGGAGGAAAGGACTTTTCCCACACAGTACCGCTGGCCACAAGAAAGCTCCTTGGCTCTCGGAACAAGGGCTGCTGCAAAGTAAGGCTTAGGTTTAAAACCTTATTTGAATTAAAATATTTTAAATCTGAATGGTCTTGTGTAGTTGGTGGATCCCAGGGGGGACTACACGGGTCTGGCTAGTAACGCAGCAGTGTCAAGATTTTTAAATAACTGTTTTTAGAGGGCCAGTCAGATAGCTCAGGGGACTAACGTGCCTGCTTAGGCAGAGTGCAGAGGCCGGGGTTCGATCCCTGGCGTGCCATGCCGGCACCATCCCCTGGGGCACGCTGAGACAGAAACTAAGACTGGGCGTGGTGGCACGTGCCTATAATCTGGCGCTTGGGAGGCTGAAAAACAGGAGGATCACTACGAGTCCAATCTATGTAGTGAGAACCTGAAGACCCTGTCCTAAATACAAAAACAAACAAACAAACAAACAAACAAACAAAAAACCCTGATTTTAAAAAGAAGTGGGGTAAAATGTTTAAAAGTGCAGTTGTCTATCTTTTGCCAGAAAGAACACCTCCGAGAGCACACATCCTCTGCCCGTCTTCCGCCAGGCACAGCCCTCTAGCCCTCAGAGCCCCACTGCCCCCTGGAGCCCAGGTCCCCTCCAGCGCAGAGGATGAATGATGTCCGGAGCTCGAGCCCTTTTCTTCGCGCCAGGCTGAGTTCATGAGCTCTCTGTTACCCTCAAGACACTCAAGGCTGTGTGGCCCGAGTGTTGAACCAAGGTGCTTGCGCCTGTACAAAATTAAGTCACAAGCAAAGCACTTACCTCTGAGAGCAGATTTATACTAGGAAAATCTCAGCAGGAATGAAGAGTTGGAGACCCCAGCCACAGGCTTTTCATAAACTTTGCCTTGATTTAGTGACTCAAACAACCGGCAAGAAAGGCAAACTGTAGAGGTAATCCTATCATCTTCTCCCCAACCAGCGCTATTCCATCTTCTCGACTTCCTCACGCTGCTAGCATGAATTCAAATCATCTGTGTTTAAAGTTAAACTCAGTGATTGACAGTTCTTTAAAGTCTCCGTCCACACTGAAGATTATTCTAGATATCTATCAGTTATTACTACAAGCACAGTATGATATTCAATACCTACAGCGAAAATTGTTTTTAACAGTGTAATGTCTGATCTGTTTTGAAAGCCATTTTAAAATAAAGAACTAACCATAACCAGGTGGCGAAAATCCAAATGTCATTTCTTCTCTCTCTCTCTCTCTCTCTCTCTCTCTCTCTCTCTCCTACTCTTTCATTTTTTTTTAAAGAGAAAGGAAATGGAGAAGAGTTAGGGAAATATCTTGCAAAAAATGTGTTCCATTCCTATAAAAAGAGACATCATTCATTTTTTAAAGAAAACTTATAAAACTGAATAAGATGCTTAGGCTCATTAAAACTCCCAGCACTTCATGTCCACAAAATGCTAGATTCACTTACAGAAACGTGTGCTAGCCAAGAGATGCTGAACATACACACTGATGGGTGAAGACGCGGGCAAGGAGACCTGGGTGGGCTTTGTGCTCCACGGGATCTATGGAGCTGGCTCAGCTGGGCACACAGGAGGTGCCCTCCCCTGCTGCTGTTCCCACCCCCACCCCCAAAGACAGAGATCTGCTGAGTGGCTATAGGGTCTTCTTCAGGCCAGGACCTGCTGTTTGTTTCGTTACTGCGCCAATGAATGCCGTGGTCACTTTGACCAGCATGCCTCACTCTGTGAAGCCCGCTGGAGCGTCGTGGCCTGGTTGCAGCTGAGCTCTGCTGGACAAGCAGACTCTGAGAGTCTGACAGCATCCACCATTCCCTGTGTGTCACTCCAGATTCAGTAGCGCACCAAGAACATCCAAAAATAAGAAAGGAGAAGAGAAAGAAAAATGTAACGCATTAAAAAAGAAAAAGAAAAGAGAGAGGAAGGGGGAGAAAGAGGAGACAGTGGCAATACACCCAAAAGTATGTTTTTCTTTATGCGCATTATGTAGCAGCTACAAATTGTATGCCTTCACTGACACAAAAAGTTTTTTTTTTTTTTTTTTTTTTTTTTTTTTTTGGAACTCGGGATACATAGCACTTGCTTCAAAATAGACTTGTGTGGGAGGGCGGCGTAAAAGCACAGCGCCGGGCCACACGCACCCCTGGGCTGCTGAGGATGGCAGCTACAGCCTCCAGGTCAGGAAACAGACAGAAGGTGACTGAGGCTGTGCTGGTAAAGCAGGGATAAAAGGAACGGGGAGGAGGATTCTGGGGATCCCATCCGGAACGTGCATTTTAGTCACTTCTTGAAGCCGAGTTCCCAGTGGCATTTTTAAGATTTCTGTAATCACTAGTTGTCACTCTCTGCCACCAGTGAAGGGAGTTGCAAAGGGAGACAAATATAAGCTAAAAACCCTCCCACCTCATGTCAGACATGATAAGTGCATTAACAGTGACTTGGAACACATATGAAAGTCAGAGGGACAGAAAGACGTCATTGTGGGGACCACTGGGCAATCTTGGGGGCGGGAGCTGGCCTTGCCACACATAGAATGAGAATCTGGAAGGAGGAAGGAAGGGGAGGGGGTGAAAGGAAAGAAAAAAATAAGAGAGAAAACAGCAAAGCGGAGTCTTATATGCTACCATCAGACTCATTCCACTGGAGCCCAGGCAAGCATTCAGAATCAAGCAGGCCCCCAAAGCCCTATTAAATAAAAAGATCCTCCTGTTTGTCAGTTTGGGTTTTTTTCCATGTGAAAAGAATGAAACCTAAATGGTGCTGAGGGGGATTGAAAGAAGGACATTCCACAAGGTTGTGGAGAGCCGCAGAGGCACACGCACAGCCGTGCAGAAATGAGGCATCGGGGTGGTGCTGCCTGCCCTCGCCTGGTGCAGAGCTGAAGCGAATCATCCTAGGAGAGGCCTGAACGTGCTCCAGAAGTGCAGCTCGCTGCTGTAGGAACAACCCCCACCTGGGAAGACTTCTGCACAAGCGGAGTCCTCCCACGGGAAAGAGATGGCAGAGACGTCATCATGTTAGGAAAAGATTTTCGTTTTCTTTTTGTCAGATAGCAGCATTTAAGAAGTAGGTAAAATGTGACTCTGGGATTGTGCCATAAGAAAATATATTTTAATCCAGTCTCTGACCCGGGGTAGGTCAGTGCTTGAGTGGCACTGTTAGAAACACAAGCCCAGCTGCACTCTACAACCGAGGCCAGGCTTGGTCAATACGGTTGTGACCTTCTAGCCCCAAGGGATCTGTGAAAGGCAATGCTGGGGAGTGTGCAGGTCTCATCACCACAGATTTGGAGGCAGGGACAGGGAGGAGAGCTTGAGCCTCCTGGAGCAATTGTCACACATGCTGCTCAGGAAAAAGAAAATCAATTCCAAGTATATCAAAAAACTTCTAGAACATGGGGCTGTCTATTGAGCAGAAAAGAGTGATAACAGTAATAAGCCATTCATGAAAACCTGGAAAGGTGTAATCACTGTTACCAAAACACACCACGATATTTTACTCGTCCGTTTTCATTCTTGGCTGAGTAGGTCACGTTATTGGGACAAGTTGTAAGACCAGTCTCAGGAGGAGAAGGGGTAAAGAAAGCAGAGGGCTGCTTAGCAGAACGTGCTGGGCTTCTCACATGCTCTGAACTGTTAGTGCCTTAAACTTCGTGTCATGATAATTCCCTATTTGACTAATTTCGTGGTCTTTGCTGCTGGCGTGTTCTCAGCACGTGTTTGGTGGTATTTCTCTCTCTCTCTCGGCTCTGGTGCTCCAGGAAGTCTGAGGGTGTGCATTTCCCATGAGCCCATTGCCGCCTGTCAGCCTTGGTCTTGCACTGAGTCTGATCTACTCACTTTCTGGTCATGATTCTCAACTGAGTCTCACCAAATCCTTCCATGAGAGGTACAGATGTTAAAACAACACAATGACACACAATGCTCCTCCTTTCCTCCTTGTAATGTAAGCTATTAATTTTTGTAAGCCCTAATGGCACTCACTGAATAGAATAGACACACTAATAATTTTTTTTTCTTTGATCCCACACTAAGGGACACTTATGTCAAAAGATGAAAAGTCATCCATACAAATCCACCCGTGTTCATAGAAAAAGCAAGCAAACAAGTAAAATCAAATACAAAAGGAAGAAGCCCCTCCAAACTAAAGCAAAATAAAACTTTGCAAATATGCTTGAAGCACAGTGGATAGTGACATCTTCATGTGCAAACTGTCTATCAGGACGCATCCTTGGTGTGTAAGTCCTTTTAGTATTATAAAAGTATCACAGGGCCTTTATGTTTTCCAAGTAATCATTCTTTCACTTCCTGTATCTGATTAAAGGAATGTCAAGTTGTCTAAGAATGTGATACACATTTACATAGGTGATAGGGAAGGAAATAATGAAAAGGGAAGGCACCAAAAAACTCAAAGATTTCTTATGTGACATTAAAAGCATTTTTGAATATTGTTACTAGAAGGAAAAAAAAAACCAAAAATAAAGATGAGAAGTTAAAGGCAAGTGGTCCACAACCCTTTGCTAATATGCTGACTAAAAGGGAAGCTAATAACTGGGCTATTTTGGTGGGCTTATCAAAGACCTTGTTCTGGACTTCCTCTAGTCAAATTCACATTAGTTCTGATGGGTGTTGATTTTCAGAAAAGGAAGAACACCTAGATCACTAAGGAAAGTATGTTTCTCAGTGTCTTACATTTGCCTGGCAAGTTACTTATATAGTAGAGCAAGAACAAAAACTTTTGAAATCCTCACCGGTGAGTTCTCCATCCTGAACTGCTTTCATCTGAGTGTTCAAAGGAAGTGAACAGACCCCATCTACCAGTTCTAACAATGCCTCAGGATTTACTTTTTCCTCTTCAAACAATCTTTTCTTGCAGGAAAGAAATTCCTCATTAGGAGCCAAGTTCTCTGACAAGTCTGAATTATGCTTGTGGCATTTATTGAACAGACACACTAATGTATTTTTAAAAATACTTTTGTCAAAAAGAGGAAAAAGTCATTCAGTGTTTGATAAATCAGCTTTCCTCAAAGATGAGGTTTCCCGAAGTGGAATTTAGAGTCACCTCCTCCTACCTCCAATGGGCTTTGCCAAGGCAGGAATGGAATGGAGCTCAATGCTCTGAGGAGTGGGGCATGGCAGGGGCAAAGGTGTCAGTGCCCAAGAGACCCTCGAGATGAATCCCCAGAGCTGCCTTTCCTGATGAAGCACACATACACTTACATCACCATGACAACATTCACCTTGCCTGCATTCTTCTCTTTGCTTGTGTTCATTTGATATTGCCTGATCACCCTTTCATTTTTTCACAAACTCCAAGTTTTCCCCACCTTTTCTCACCATTGCTGCCATCCACACTAGTCTGCACTGAACCACATACTTTCCAAGGAAGAGTCAAGTTGCAAGGAGAAAAAACTGAGAGAACTTAAGGTCTAAGGAAATCTCAGAAAAATGTCAGCACACCATCATCTGATAAGCCCAAGAAAGACATGAGACATCTGTACAAAGCTAAGCGCCATTCTATGAACTAATATTGGATTGCTTTATTAACCACTACCTCTCCCTACAAATTTACCCTCGGGTTGCTTTGCTCCACACTCTGCAGTTTCCCAGAGCCTATACTTGGGTCAGAACATGCCTCACGTTCAGGGGAAATAGCAATAGTGTTTCCCTCAGTGAGTCCTTGGGCAAGCTAGGTACATGAATACAAGCATACACACTAGAAAAGTGAATCCATATCAAAGCCCAGCACAGTCATTTACTCACACTCATCACCTTGTAAGTGTCAGGCAGCCTTCACATCAGTCTCCTGTGTGTAAACCAGCTCAAGGCAGCACCCTGAACCCACTGCTTTTCTAAGGAATCAAAGTTGTCAGCTCCAGGCCCAGCTGGTGAACTGCTGAGGCCATAAGTCCTTCCCACTGTGCCCCCCATTGAGCATGGTCTTGGGACCTCCACAAGGCATTTGGAGTCTATGCCAATGACACAGATGAGCACTGGTCTGTTCAGAGGCACGAACAGGTGTGGGAAGCTGCGTATACTTTTCCTAGAAGACCTGAAGTTCTCAGATCTGCAGCTGCAAAATGACCTTCATGTCACTGGCTCAGAGAGCTCAGAACCCGTTCTTGCATGGAACGCTGGAGAAGCAAGTAGAACCCACACACGCTTGTCAGCCATGATTGCCCTTCCTGCTAAGCCCACTGCACTATTGGCGCTAAAGGTCCTAAAGCCTTCTCAGAATTTGCAGCAGGTTGAAGGCTGGTGACCCCCGCTCTGCTTCCTGACTGGTAAGTCCTTCCTGCCACATGTGGCTCGCACTAACTGCTCCTCTGACGTGTGCTCCAAAGTGGAGCGCATCCCCTTTCCTTGTTACTATACAAAGTCAAACATGAAGACTACTCTTTTATTGTGGTCAGCTCAGCCCACCCTGGGGGCGGGGCTGGCACAGCATATGGTGCCTGGGATCGAACTGCGGTCCCTGTGCACTTGCCTAGCAGGCACTTTTTTAAAAAAAAAAAATTAATTTTATTGGGAAAGAAATAGCAGTGAGACAGTTTCAAAACAGGTTAGTAGGACAGTTACAATAATTAATATACTGCATATTGTTGTCTTCATAGTAGTTATTCAGAGTACAAGATGTAGAAATGACATCTTGTCTAAACACTATTAGTATAAATCTTTCTTCTCATTGAACTAGGAAAAACTAGTTGTATATCCAACAAAACTAGCTGTATATCCACACTTTTGTATATACAGTTTTATATATATATATAAAAGTATATATATATATATATATTGACTATAGAATGGTTCTTCATTTATATCCCCATTTTTTGTTTAGCTTTGTCAGAGTTGGGTTGGAAGCAACCAAAATGCCAGTCACCTGAGGAATGGATGAAAAGATGTGGTGTTTTTATACAATGGAGTATTACTCAGCTAGAAAGAATGATAAACTTGAAGCCTTCATATATAAGTGGATACAACCTCAAGATATACTCAGAAGTGAAATAAACCAGACCCACATGTGTAAATATTGTATAGTCTCCCTAGTGTAAGAACTCTAAGGAAGAAATAAAAATTGAAAGGTATAACACAATTAAGTGGAAAGTGAGAACTTATGGATTAAACAACAAAGAGAGGGCAAAGAGAAAAGCTAGGAAACATGGCAGGGACAAAACGGGCACTTTCGACCACTGAGCTATCTCTCTGGCCCATGAAGACTACTTTTTGTAGGAGGCTTTACTGATGCCTTGGGGAGATGGACAGAGTTTAGAGAGCAGCAGGGCAAACCCCATAGCAATACTTTTCTATTCCTTAATATTTAATATCTTTTCTGTTCTTTAATGTTTACCATTTGGCCACCATGCTTGAAAAAGTGTTTTGGTTTTGTTTTGTTTTCTCTCTCCTCTTTTGCTCAGGGACAAATACTCATCTTGCTCCTGAATTTCTTCTTTTCTCTTGTGCAGAGCATTTGAACTGCTTTAGCTGCTGTACCTGCCTAAGGGGAGAGGAGGGGACTGGAGAGGCCATCTGGGTTGCAGGGGTGATGGAAGAGTCTGCCCACCCTGCACCTGGGGCATGAGCTGTGGCGGAGTGAGTAGCATCCACCATAGGGACCTGGTCGGACTGGTCCTGAGATTTCTTGAAGATAGCCCACCCCCGAGCTTGGCTTCTGCAGAACCCTCAGAGGTAGGAGCTCTAGGGTGAGCCAGTGGTGGCAAGGCCCAAGAAGACAAATGTGTTTTACGCCTTCGTGTTTTCTATAACACAAGCTGCTGACTGCTTTGGCCTAAGTGTGTTTGGAGGGCAAATCACTGCAAATCATCACAACACACACAAACACATATGCCAATATGAGTAAATATTCATAGAACAGACGCACTGGAGGTGTTCAGAGCACTCACTATGCCCAGCAACTTCTCATGCACCGATCAAATCTCCATAATTATTATCATGCTTAGAACAGAGGGCATTGCAATTCCTAGAAGCTCCCTGAGCTGTTCCCTGCCCAGGGCCTTCCTACTGCCTCTGCAGGCATTCTTTCCCCAGGACGCCAGTTGCTCTGCCTCTGCTTTCTCTGATGCCTCTATTCTAACATCAGCCAACCCATGAGGCTCTCTTTCCCCATGCAATCAAAAAAAAACACTCTCCACCCAGATGGCTTCTCTATCTCACTTTCTCTACTCTTTCTTAATGCAAGCATCATCATCTGTATCTTCTGGCTCACTCCATATTTTGCATTTTTTTTCTCCCTCCTGCAAAAAGGATACAGGCTCCTGGAGGGCAGGGACTGTACCCTGTTCACTGTAGTATCTTTAGCACCCAGCTCAGAGTCAGCACTGAGCAGAGGTTTTCTGAATGGATGACTCTGGCAGTGGATGAATTGCAAGCAGCACAGGCTGTTGATCTGCTCCACGCCAGTGCTTTCTCGCTGCTGCCCTCATCCTCTGCGTGTGAGGCCCAGCCCTGAGGTCACTGCTCATGCGCGTGTCTATGGAGCGGGTCACAAGGGATGAGGACCGCACCCTCTGCTAGGGTGCTTGTGAAGATTTGGGGAGGAGGTGAGATGTTATCAGTTTGGTTGTATTTAGCTGTGTGTTTATTTCAGTACTTCATGCCAGGAATCTGTATGCTTTTTTCAAACACTTTAATTTAAGACGAAACACTTCCAACAGGTAAAATGACCATTTTTCTTTGCCTTAAATATTATTCTATATTTTGATATATTGGTACTTTTTGAAAACTACTTCATCTGTTCTTCATTAAAACAACAAAACCAACATCCCCTCTATAAGTTCTCCACTATAAAAAGACGGGTTCATTTTATTTGTATTGGATTCCCTTGGGTGGCAAAGAATTTGATAATAAATGCTAATAAAATGAATGATGCTAACTTAATGCTTAGAACTGTCTGTTTCCCAAGAGGATTTTTAATTTTTTTTAATTGTTATGTATGTATTTATTTTAATGTATTTAGTATAGGATTTCACTACTTAGCTCGGACTCATAGTAATCCTCCTGTTTTCAGCTTCCCTAGCCCTGGGATTACAGACATGCCCAGAGTATTTTTTAAATAAAAAATGAAATGATACTCTGAAGTGATTTATCTTATGGGATAGCTAATCTTATGGCTATTTCTCATCACTTACTTAGAAATAAATACTT
This sequence comes from Octodon degus, assembly GCF_000260255.1. Taxonomy (NCBI): domain Eukaryota; kingdom Metazoa; phylum Chordata; class Mammalia; order Rodentia; family Octodontidae; genus Octodon; species Octodon degus. Next base: position 1,858,872 of record NW_004524626.1, read on the forward strand.
ATTCTCTTTTATAATCAAGACAAGAGTGACAACAAATATGAATTTAAATTAAAGGAATACTTTGGTAAATTTAGAAAAGCTTTAAGCTTAGTAGGAATGTATTAGAATGCTTTATTTTAATTTTATTTTATTTTATTTTTTCCCATAATTTTATTGAGAAACAAATAGCAATGAGACAGTTTCAAATCAAATTGGTGGGACAGTTTCAATAATTAACACATTGCATACATTCTTCCTAGTGGTTGATTGCTGTACAAGATGCAGACATGATATCCTATTTACAAACACCATTAGAACAAATCCCTCTGTTCATTAAGAGAATGTAACTATATATCTATCCTAACCATTTTGAATACACAGATACAAAATGAACATTCATCTGTATCCCCTTTTTTTGTTAAGTTCCATCATTTAAATATTATAGGTGTGTAAACTCAGAAAAATATTCTAAAAGAGTCCAGTAGCCCATAATAGTATTGGGTCTTCTGCTTGACTGGCAATGTCAGAAATTGTTGAGCTGAGTCCCCTACAGCTCAACATAACAGCATGGCTTTACTTCTTATACTTCGTTTTTATACTTTTCTGCTGGATGGTTAAGACCAAGGTAAAGCAGGACCTATGCAACAAGAGCTGTAGCTTTTGGGTCTGATAAGGTCAGTGAAATCCCCTCAGGATTTATCCTGAGATCCTGTGCCTCAGATTGTAAAACCTTTAATAAGGATTTTTTTTTTTTTGGCTCCGAATGCCTTCAGGGCAGGTTTGGCTGGCTTGTGTTGTAGGGATCGAACCACAGCAACCTGAGCCTGACTGCTTTGTTGAAGCAGCCACTTAAAGAACTGAGCTAAGGGGCAGGCCCCCTAGAATACTTTATTTTTAAATGACTATTATGATTTATAATAATATGATCTTTTATGTAGAGAATAAAACATTGATACTCATAAAATTTAAGAAGGAAATAAAATCCCTTTTGTTCTCCTATTCTTCCAAATGCATACAGATTATTATACAATAGTCTGCAGAGTGGCTAAAAAGCGCTATCATAAGGGCTGGACAAATAGCTCAGTGGATTAAAGCACCTGCAAGCAGGCGCAGGGCCCTGGGATTTGATACCCAGGTCTTTGGTGCCGTCCCCTCCCCCTACCCCTGCCCCGGGGTGCGCTGAGATGGCAATTCAGACTGTGTGTGTGACATGCGCCTGTAATCCCAGCACTTGGGAGGCTGTAAACGGGAGAATCACTAGGAGTCTGATGTGGTAGTGAGACATTGAACACCTTGTAGACCTTTCCTTAAAAATTACCAAAAAACAGCAACAACAACAAAACAAACTGCTGTCATAAATATATCAAAGTGAGCTCAAACTAGCCTCAAAAAATTTGTCTTAAAATACCTCAGTGGCATTGTTCATTCCTGATAGGTCATCTGTTGCTGTTCCTATTTTCTGCTGTTGCTCCTAATTATTGCCCCAGCCACTATAATTACCATAGCTTATGTCTCCACCCCGTCACCACTGCTGAAATGCTTTCAATAAATGACTTCATTAGACCTGAAGATAGACCTGTAGGTTTTCATACACACTTCACTTTCATATTACAGATCATAAAACTGATCAGAGAAAATCAGTAACTTGGCTAAATTAAAAAAGTTGCAGAGCCATTATTTGAAGCTAATGCCAAAGATCTTATTCCAAACAATAATATGACAATAAAACAAACCTACATTCCAAAATAAATCCTCATATGTAGGAATTCTACATTTTTCCTAATAGACCAACACTTCCCCCATCTGTAGACACTTATGCTGTAGACATGAATAGCAATTCTTTGTTGCATTAACTGCCCTGAAGTGTAGACACAAGCGAATGGTTTCTGTGTTTGGAGACCCACAAACTTTATCAAGGTCACCACTACCACGAATGTTATTAGAACTTGAAAAATAGGTACTTTATCAGATTAGCCTGCTAAATAAAGTATCAGTGAGCAAAGATATGCAACCAATTTGTTAGTGTAAGATACACCCATCAAGATAACAGCGCCCTTTGCCCTTCTGGCTAATGTAGATGCCAGCGAAGTCCCATTGACAGAATGGACGATAAGCAAACTTAACACACACTAAGGTCTGTCCAGGAGGGCGTTCAGCAGCACTCCAAGCTAAGCAACAAAGGAATGCCACAGGCACAGGGAGAGAACCTTGAACCCGGGGGCCACAAGCAGCACCCCTTTCACCGACAAAAATAGGGAGACAAGTTAGGATTCGTGTGTACAATGTAATGTTACTGTCCAACCACTAAAATGGTACTCTAAAATTTATATACTTCATGTGAAAAGATAACTTTTGTATTAGTAAAAGATGATTATGGGCTATGTGAATGTATGCATTATGTGTAATATATATATGTATATATATATATATGACTATATAACAAATGTAAAAGTTTATAATATACAAATACCATAAGTATCACACACACACGTAGGTCCCTGGGGATAACGGTGTCTGGAAAAACTTGAATTTATTTTTATTGTGAAGTTTCTCTCTTTTTCTTTCTGTATGTTTTATTTCTTCTATAGTGAAAACATATTGCTGTTTTAAGAGAAAAAGTGAAATGTAGTGAAGCTGTTATTATGCTTTGTGATGTCTTGCTGGCCCCTGTGGGATGCTTCACACGCCACCACATTTCATACCTAATTACTTCCCCAAGCCTCTCAGACAACAAGCGCATTCTCCTTCCAACTGCAATGCCATTAACGCACCAAGGAAACTAGTGATCATACCACAGTATCTTCGAATACGCAGATAACCTCTCCCAAATCTCTTGCAAGGGTGCTTTTCTTCTGAGCCAGGATCTAATAGAGTTTCACACATTTAATTTGGCTAAATGTCTTTAAATTTTTTAAATTAAATGTGGCATATATTTAAGGTATAGAGTGTGACATTTAAGCCAACTTATGTGTCTATGTGTCTGTCGCTTCATATCTGTCACCTTTGGGGGATGAAAACACTTGAGGTGCAATCTCTTAGTCAATGCTGACTAAGTCGCATGTCGGTCACCACAATGCGTATTCATGCTACATAACTGAAACTCTGCGCCCTTCGGAGAATACTTCCTCATCCCACTCACTCCCCAGCCCCTAAATCACCACACTGCTTTTATGAATTTGACAATTTCAACATTTGTCCTATATATGGGGTCATACAATATGTGTCTTTTTTCTATCTAACTTCACTTAGCAAAATGTCCTCAAGGTTCATACATGTTGTCTAAAAGACAGGATTTCCTTTTTTTTTTTTTTTTTTTTTTAAAGAATGGTTTCCTGTCTGTAATACACACATGCAGACACACACGCATACGTGCACACACTATATTTTCTTTAGGCACTCAGTTATCAGTGGACAGTTAGGTTGTTTTCATGTCTTAGCTATTGTGAAAATGTAAGAATGAACTGCTGTGTCTGTTTAGAATATTTCAACCTAATAGAGCCCTGTCCCAAGTCTTCCCTCTACCTATCTCAGATAAAAAAGTTTTCCCTCTACCCATCCCTTTTTAAAAAAGGACATTCACTTTCACTAGACCCTCATATACTTATAAAATGTTCCATATTCTAGCTATGCGTGATTGCTTCTTCCTGGAATTATATATTTTTCATGTCAAAAATTCTTGTCCTTTATTCACAGCACCCTGTTCTTGCTTTCTAATCTCTTCTTACTCAAAACATGCTAATTTTAATGTCCTTTGATAATCTTATCCATTCTTTACATAATCATTTTCTGCCAAATATGCTTTGTGTTTTGTTGGTGTTTCTTTCTGCTTTGGGTATGTTTTATCACATACACCTTGTTTTACCTGGAAAACAGGCACAGAAGAAAATCCACCCTTGCACCTGGAGATCCGGGCAGATTCTTAACCTTGGCATCCGTTCCAAAGTCTGTGAACAGCTTAGTATCTTGTTTTTAGGAAGAACTGTTTAGACTGGAGGCACCCCTGATGCAATTCAGGGGGAAAGGGCACCTGCTACTAACAACTGAGCTACTGTTTTGCATCAGTCTTCTGGTTACTCGCAGGTCCGTCCACTATGTCTGCTTGAACCTTACAGTGTGTTATGCTCTAGAGGCAAATATACACACTTCATTAATTTCCCAAAAAATGCCCTATGCAAAGCACACCTATCACAATGCACCCTTCTTCATTTTAGTATTTTCCAGCTTAAGGAGAGTACCTTGGCTAATCTGAGATATACACAGCCACATTTGGCTAACTGCAATGAGGAGTTCCATTATGCTATTTATTATGTATATATAAGATAAAAAAAATTTCCATGTAACTTTCAACACTTGTTTTTTTCCCTACTTTTTCATAGTGACCATGTTGACAGGTTTGAGAAGTTACAACTTATGATTTTGATTTTCATTTTTCTGACCATCATTGATACTGACCATCTTTTCACATTCTTTCTTTTTAGGAGGAACATCTATTCAAGTTCTTAGTCTATTTTTGAATCAGGTTATTAAGTTTTATTTTTGAGTTGTGGAAATTTAATAAAGTATTTACCTTCTTATACTTTTTGGAGTTAACCCCCCATCAGGTGCTTCATTTTTGAATATTTTTTCTCATTCTCTGTGTTGCTATTTCACCCTATCAATTATTTCCTTCACTAGGTTGAAGATCTTTAATTGACTCTTGCATATACTTGGTGGGAATGCAAGAGAGTGCAGCCACTGTGGAAAATGATATGGTAATTGCTCAGAAAACTAAAAACACCACCAACACATAATTGGCAACCCTTCTTCTGAGTACTTATTCAAAATAACTGTTGTCAGGATTTTAAAGTGAGATTAGAGTTCCTTATGCTAACTGTTACACCAAGATGTTGGATTAATATAAACTGTTTAAAAAAGAAAATGAAAGAAAAAACAGTTGCAGCATATACATACAAGTGAATGCTACTTAGCTTTTAAAAAAGAAATTCTTCAGTAGGACACAATTTGGATGAATATTAAGGACATTGTGCTAAGTGAAATGAACACATCGTGGAAAGACAAGTACCTGATTCCACTTGCACGAGGTCTCTCAAATAGTTAAATTTATAGAATCAGCATGGAATGGGTTACTTGAGGCTGGGAAGAGAGGTGGGTGAGAAGTTTCGAATCAACAGATACAATTTCAGTCAAGCAAAATGAACAAGTGCAAGAGATGATTTATATGTCATTGTACCAACTCACAACAAAAATTAATTACACATTGAAAAATGGACTACTGGACTATATTGGAATATTTTACTAAATTCATGCACCTATAATATTTAAATGACAATGGAATACCCATCTCTGACAAAACTAAACAAAAAAGGGATACAAATGAAGAATCATTTTGTATCTGTACATACAAAATAGCATAGATATACAGCTACTTCCTTTTAATTCAATGAATAGGAAGATTTGTCCTAATAGTGTTTGTGGACAGGATAGCATGTCTGCATCTTGTACTATGAATAACCGCTAAGACAACAATATACAATGTATTAATTATTGAAACTGTCCTACTAATCAGTTTTGAAACTCTCTCATTGTTATTTGTTTCTAATAAAATTATTTTTAAAAATGTGTTAAGAGAAAAAAGCAAGTGTTAAGTATTGTTGGTACAGCACAAACAAAAAGTAAAAAGACAAAAAGTCTTAGTGTTCTGTGTTAACTCTGAAATGCTTACAAGTAGTTTTCAAAAAACTATAGCCTCACCTTAGCACCACCCCCCAAAAATTGTAGTGTTGTGTACATTTATCTTTTACACTAATAATATGAAGTGGTTGTATTCTCAAGTGATGGCAAGAGGTGGTTCTTTGAAGTTCAAAGAGAGACAACAAGAAGCTAGACTGAGATTTAAAAATTTTACAACTGGAATTTACCTAGTGGATCATAGGTGCAGCAATATGGGCATTTGATAAAATCTCTTCCTGTTCTAGGAACCCTGGTATGGCCATGGTGTTTCATAATGTAGACTTTCCTTCATTCTCTACCCATCTGGAACCAAGACATAACATAACTGTGTTTGTAAGAAAGAACGATTTTTTTTTTCTGGATATATAATTGATTGGTTTGCAAAGAGCTATTTCAATATTTTATTTATGTAGCCACAACAGGAGCCTTAAGTGTCTTGGTACTGGAACTGCAAGAAAAAAATTCCTACTTGGATATTTGTCGTTGGCCTTCCTTTTCTTAACAAGCGCTATAATTTGGTGAACAACGGTCTTGTCTTTAATCTGTTGTGTGTTGCTATCGCCTAGTTACAAACTTATGCCTCTTACAAGTGCTCCTGAGCTATTTAGAGACTATTTCTCTGGCAAAATGTCCAACATTATTTCAGGGCCGGGCCTGGCAGTACTTGACTGTTCTAGGCTGTTTTCCTCTGTCTCCCCGGGGTCTCTAGGATGAGAAATTGAATAACAGAGTTCCCTCTGGTCATTTCCCTCTTCGCTCTTGTCCTAAGACCACTGGGAAATTATTGCTGGCGCTTCCATAAAGACCATTATCACTAGTAAGTCTCTCACACCTCCTGTAAAGAGTACGGGCTGGGACTGTTGTCTAGGTTCACCTTTCCTTGGCACCGACGAGTGAACCCAGGCTGAATTTACAAATTAAGAAGAGGTGGTTCTGAGTGTTGCTTTCATTTTATCTCATTGGCTTAGCACCACAAGGCTGAGGATAAAACTAGCTAAGAGTAGCAAAGGAGAAAAATAGTAGGCAGCATCGCAAGAGCACCTAAAGGCAGGAATCTCACTGAATTATGTTTATGGATTTTATATGAGGTACGAAAGCACACTATGTCAATACTTTCAGTGCAGTCTTGTATCACTTGTACAAGGGCTTGGATTCCAACAGTGTGTCTATTATGATTAGGAATTCTTGTGATTTAGGAGCCATTTCCTTGTAAAAATCATACCACCATCACCACCACCAGAGCTGTGCTGCCTAGTATTTTCTTCCTTGGCTACTCTTCGCTAGTTTTATCCTCAGCCTTGTGGTGCTAAAACCAATGAAACAAAATGAAAGCAACACTCAGAACCACCTCTTCCTGTGTGTGTATATGCGCGCACTACTGGCATTTCTAAATTACAAAAAATGTTAATTCACATGACCAACGATTATTATTTTTACTTAACTAGAAGCAAAATTACTTCCTTACAGTTCTAGAAAAACTCATGTTCCTATATTGGGCTAATCTCATGAATCATATGAATATGCTAAAATGACTTCAGCTGGGATTGTCAGACTTCAACACAGACAAAAAATACCCTGGTGTTGTCAGGTACTACGTGAATTTCCAAACTGTTAGATGTTTTTTTGCTATATTGTTGAGGAGATAACTATGAATATTTATTGGAAGTAAAACCACAGTAATATGAAATTTCATACTTAGGTCGTGTTTTTGCTAAGTCTGCAAATAAAAATACTTTGATAGACAATCAGTCTTTTAAATGATGTGCCGCTAATGATGTAAGTTTTATTCATTGTTTTCAAAAACTAGACATTTGAACTCTAGGTCAGGAATTAGCTGACAGGCTAAGTCATAATGAAAATCTACCATTATAAAGCTTGCATGTGACACAGTGCTGTCATCCCAGCCCTTGGGGAGGCTGCAGGGAGAGGACTGTAAGCTTAAGTTCAGCCTGGGCCTCTTAGCAGTCTAGGAGAACCTATCTCCAAATTAAAAACAAAAATTAAAAAGGGTTGGGGATATCGCTTAGTGCAAAGATCTTGGGTTTGATCTCTAGTACCTGAAAAAAAAAAAAAAAAAAAAAAGCACCACAGTAACAACACACAAAATCCTAGCATTTATCTTCTTGTATAAATCACTCAACATTTGTCAGGCTCAGTGTTCTCATTTAAAACCTAAACAAAGGCCGGGGAGATGGCTCAGTGGAATAAGTGCTTCCCTGGCAAATGCAAGGGTCTGAGTTCAATCCCTGGTTCTGCCAAAAGAAAAAAAAAAAGAAAGAAAGAAAAAATACCTAAACAGTTCAACTCAACGGCTCCTAAAAACTTGGTATTCCAGTTTCATATTCCTACCATATATACTAAAGTCTTGACATTTTCTCAGGCTATAGTCTCAAGAGATGATGTCATAAATACCCTTCTGATTCCCTCTTCTTTCTGTTAAAGAGAGATTTTCAATTCAATTCAGGTTGTTTTCCCAGGGGAGGCACTACATGGCACACAGAGAACCAAATAATCTTTTCCAAGTAGCGGTCACTGTTATAAGTGCAGATTAATTAAGATCCTTTTCTTCGAATCAGTCATGATTATCAGGTTAGGCTCTCTGCTGCACAATGTGCTACCATACTGTAGAGGTTATCTTCTAATACTGGTCTTGAAAAAAAAAGACTTTTGTCAGTATTTATTGCTGCATTTTTTTTAAACAATGAAAACTGAAAATCCACTACATCCCCCCAGTAGAAGATGACAAAATAAAATTTACTCCATCTTCTATGGACAGCTCAACATGTCAAGGGTAACAGTCAGTGAGGGTATATTGTTCAAAGGAAAAATGCTAGCTATTGAACAACATGGTACTATAGGATTTCATTTACATAAAAATAAAATTATACATATATACATTACATATTAAATATATAAAGTTGCAAATAAAAACAATAACTAGGGCAGAGGGTCAGCAAACACTTTCAGCTGGTATTATTTTAGGCTTTGGAGCTCATGTAATCTCTATTGCAGCTACACAACTCATTTGGAATAGTGGAAGGCCAGCCAGAGACAATATATGAACAAGTGAACATGGCCGCTTTCTAATAAAACTTTATTCACAAAGACAGACCCAGAGCTGGAATGACTACTAAGTCAGTTTTCTAGCACCTTATCTAGAATAATACATCCTAGCCTAATGAAAGGGTAACTTAGGAGGAGTAAAGCAGAACTGATGAAGAAAAGTCTTGCGGAGTTGTCTTGTATCCACAAGCTTGTATTCATGAACTACTTCTGTAATTGAAAACATATTTTATTAACATTTTATTTTATTCATACAGATTAGTGATAGAGAATCCTGCATGCATATAATCCACTTTGATTATTTTCACCTTTCATTTGCCCTCTTCCCTTTCTTCCCCTTACCTTGTACCCCTTCCTCATCACTAATGGCCTGCTTTCCACTTTCCTGTCATCTCTCCTATTTTTTTTAATCCTCCTATAATAGAAAACATATGGCGCCTAACTTTCTAAGTCTGGCTTATTTCACTTTGTATGATGGTCTCTAGTTCCATCTGCTTTCCTGCAAATGCTATGCTTTTCTTCTTTATGCCTAGATAATAGTCCATTATCTATGTATACCACATATGCTTCATCCACTCATCTGTCGTTAGGCATCTAGGCTGTTTCCACACTTAGCTATTCTGAAGGGAGTTGTAATAGACATGGGCATGCTCTGACATCATTCTAACAGGCTGGCTTTGAGCCTGCGGAAATATATTGAGGAATAGTACAGCTGGACTGCATGCTAGCTCTCTTTTAAGTTTTTTGAGGAACCTCTAAACTGATTTCCATAGTAGTTTTACTAATTCACATTCTCCCCAACAATGTAGACTGTTTCCTTAAAAACATTTCTTAAAACAGAACTAAAATCATACTAATTAAAAGAATAATTTAAAAACCATCTCACCTCCCCCTTATAGGAGCAATCCTGTGATTTGACACTTTTCTAAGATCATTCTAGTAGGTACCTGTACAGCCCTCTTGCCAGGAAAATGCTAGACCTTTGTTTTCCCATTAAGCTCCCTGAGCACATTAAATGCTGCAGTCCAGGACCTGCAGAGTTAAAGGACAGAGAACCCTGGGGCAGAATCCTACTCCAAAAAAGCTCACAGAGCACCCAGCCCTTCCAGTGAATGAGGACAAGCTTCCCTGTGTTATGTTTCCTTTGTAAATATTTTTTTTACATCAAAAACACATTGCAGGGTAGTGAAGACTTCAGGGAGATCCTACAAAAACATGCCGCATAACTCTGATATTGAAAGGCAGCCTAGTTTTAATTAACTGCCAGGACTCGGCCACATCCTCAAGGCCCAGGTAGCCAATAACAATCTTGTAATTTCTAAATGTGAACGCCACTCAGGTGGAGACCAAATAGTGAGGTTTCAGTTTACCTCTCACAATGTCAACATGAATTTCAGATATCCATAGCAACCAGACCTCCCTCTACCTTAGACACCTTCTTCAAAAAAGGAGGAAAAAGCATTTCTGTGGTGGGGCGCATGTAGACAGTTACTCATTAAAATGATAACATAGAAATATAAATATCCAGACCTTTTCATCATTTATTGACAAATGTTTTACAAGAGACTGCTGGTGAAATCCTTTAAAAACCTTCTGAGACAGGCTGGAAATTAAGACAGCAGCTTCAAGTCTGACTGACAAGTAATTACAATGACTGCCTCCAATATCATGAGTACAACACATTTACTTATAGATTTGTATGTGGATATTTAATAGCAAAACAATATCTAGGAACACTAACTTGTCCAAAAGATTTCTATCAGATTTTTATCAGTTTTGCAGTCAGCCAGGCTGGAGCAGAATAAAGAACTCATAGGCTGGGAAGCCAGGCTGGCCTGTTCTGAACCAGGTGTCAGCTACGGCTCTGGTAGCTCTCAGCCCCTGCTCCTTTCAGAGGTGACAAACCAGGACTGCCTAGCTGGCCTACGTGAACCCAACCGTCGTTGGTGTCACCTTTTCCTTAAGAACTGTTTCATAAGAGCCAGTTATTAGTACTCCATCTAGTTCATAGGATAGTTATTCCTCATGCCCAGCAGGGTGGAGTGGCTAACTAAATAATGGTGTATCCACACCGAGGCATGTTCTCTTGTCCTAAAAGTGAATGAACTATGAACATGCACAGGAACACAAAGGAACTGAAAACACTATTTTAGGCAAAAGACCTCAGTCATGAAAGAACATGAATAACACAGTCACATTTCTAAAAAATTTAGTAACTGGATAAAGTAATCTTTGAGGTTTAGAAGGAGGCAGTGGTCTGCTACCCCGGGGAGTAGCAAGGACCAAAAGTTCGTTGGTCCAGAACTCTCAGTGGTTTGAATTCCTGATCTAAATTTGGGTGGCATGGATGTGTTCACCCTGGAAAAATATTTGGCTGTATGCTCCTGTTTGAGTTTTGTTCTATATGTTTATTATATTTGAAAAAAATACAAATAACAACAAAGAGCTCCTAATACAAGTTATAGAGCATCAAACTTTATGGGATGAGGCTAATTGGATAATTTTTATCCCCTAGAAATTTATAGCCCACAAAGGGAGATGAATATATTTTTTTTTAATTTTGTTTTCTGTAGGAAGGATGATTCAGGCATTTTGTGGAAAGAGTTCCAGGAGTAATTTGTTCTGCTCTCACCATGAAGGAAGTTTGCAGTCAGTGACATGAGCCAGGCTTTTAGTTGCAACTTCACAAAGTAAGAAGAAGGACTTTCTAATGTGGGCACTCCAGGAGGTTGGGGTACAGAGAGTTGAAATGAAAACTATGCTCATAACGGCCAGTCTGGATAATAAAAGTGCCCATCAGCTGCTGTGGTGGCACTCTCCTGTAGTCCCAGTTATTTGGGCGGCTGAGGCAGAAGATCACGGCTTCACGGCTAGCCTGAGCAGCTTAGGGAGACATCTTAAAATAAAAAGGGTCAAATATCTGCCCAGTGTACAGTGTTTGCCCATCACTTGAGAGGCCTTTTGTTTTAAAGCAAGAATCTCTAAATATTGTTATACCAGCTATGCAATGTCAGTAAATTTGGAAAAAGAAGGATGAGAAGGGAAAGAAGCCCAGCTGTGAAGAGTAACACTCAAACATGGCCCCACAGAGGACACTCAAACATGGCCCCACAGTGTAACACTCAAATGTGGCCCCACAGAGAACACTCAAACATGGCC
>NW_004524626.1:1871382-1885237 GCF_000260255.1 Octodon degus
ACACTCAAACATGGCCCCACAGTGTAACACTCAAATATTGCCCCACAGAGGACATTCAAGCATGGCCCCACAGAGAACACTCAAACATGACCCCACAGAGGAACACTCCGATATGGCCTCACAGCAATAGCAATAGCCCTGCTCTGTTTCACATCCTTATCTAGCTACATTTAACCCTCATGGCACTTGTAGAAGCAAGGCCTGGTTTTATCTCCATTTGGCAGATGCCAATAGAGAGGTTGGTGGGAACCTGGTAGGTCTCACTCTGAATCCTGCCCATGTGGCCTTATAAGTGGAGGTTGCAGGAGAGAGTCCACACCCAGAGTAGAAAGGGAGGTTCATAGAGAGCAGGTTCGAGACAGTTCCCAAAGCCACCCTATCAAGTCTGCAGCTCTTCCAATGTCAGGAATTCTCCTGCTTGCATAGGGCTGATTGCTCCTCTCAGTCTATGCGCCTGAGTTCTTACACTGCCAAGGGACCCCAGAAACTCACAGCATTCAGGAAAAGGTATTCTTTGAATAGAGGACGTCTTTTTTTTAAAAAAAAAAAATGTAGTAAGTGAAAGAGCTCAAGTCTCAGTCACATTGGGAAAATACATAGAAGAGGTTTTCTGAAAGCCAGAAATGAGGTTGGGACATTGTGGAGCTGGAGAGAGACTTTAACAAGAATGCTAGAGGTGAGCTGGGGCCCCACCAGCACAATATCTAAAGACGGGAAGCATGGCCACACTCAGTGGGGTCGGGAAACGCAGGCTCCTCATCTTACTTGGCCTGGCTGTTTACTCCACAGTGGAGGGTCTGATAGCAAAGGGCTGAAACCAGGCCTCGTGTGGCCAGGCGAGGCCGGGCTTCCTCCCACACCACAACACAGCCTTCTGCTATTTCAGGCTCTGGTTCTATAACTCAGACGCCGCTGCCCTCCATCCTGGCTTGTGTAAAATTATGTGGTGGCTTGGTGAAGTCAACAAATAACTAGAGTGAACCGCACTGCAGAAATGAAAAAGCAGGCAGCATCAGCTCTGGTCTTCAGGAGGTAGTAAATAAGGACAGCTCTCCTCTGTGGTCTCTTATCTGGAGGCTGCTTTAAAAATAGCTTCTTTTGGGGGGTGATTTCACATTAGTAGTCTCGTGGCACAGGCCTGCGTGCCTTTGGCCCCCATCCTCAAGCTGATCAACTGAGCCTTTGCTCGCTCACTCTGTCTTGAGCTGCCTCTACCTTAGCTCCTTAGATGCTTCCGGTGATTCTAATTACAGGGATGTTCTCTTACGTCACCACATGATGTAGCTGCTGACATCAGAAAGTTTAATACTGACGAGACACTTCAAGCTTGCCTACTGTTCATATAATCATTCTGTTAACCCAGTAATGTCCTTCAGGTGCAACACAAATGCGGCCTCCACCATGACCCCAACCTGATGTCTTGCTCTACTTTTCTGGCACTCCTAAGGGCTCTGATTTGCTTCTCTTCTGGCTATGACTATATCTTTGCCTGTCACTGTATGAGAATTTACCTCACGCCTATATACTGCACTGTGAGTTTCTTGAAGGCTGGGAATATATATATTGTTTTAGCAACTTTTTTTCCCTGTATTTAGGACAGGGTTTATAGTGGCTCATTATGTAGGTGGGATTTATAGTGATTCTCCTATTTTCAGCCTCCCAAGTGCTGGGATTACAGGTACACACTACCACGCCCAGTCTCAATCGCCATCTCAGCACAGCCCAGGGGCGGGGCCGGCACTGCAGGCTGGGGATCAAACCCGGGCTGCTGCGCTCTGCTTAAGCAGGGGTTTCAGTGTGCTAAGCTATCTGGCCAGTCCTTGTTTTAGCAACTTCTATGATCTCATTTTGAAAATGAATTATTCTCCTCTTAGCTTGGAAAGGTTCACATACTGTAACACAACCACCTTCAGAAAGAGCTTTATGGGGCCAGGGAGATGGCTCAGTGGAATAAGGACTTCCCTGGCAAGTGCAAGGGCCTGAGTTCAATCCCCAGTTCCACCAAAAAAAAAAAAAAAAAAAAAAAAAAAAAAAGAGCTTTACGTTATAACAATCTTTACTCATGAAGTCTGTTTATTGAAATATTTTCATTAAAAATTTCATTGTACTACTGTATATTTTAAGCATATTTACAATTCCAAAGCATTTGAACAAATGAAAGCAGTAGCTTGAACACTGTGTAAATTCACAGGAGTTAGCTGGGCATACAGCATTAAATTAAAGCCAATAGGAGACAGGAATGATGACAAATAGTTCTGTACAGAAGGCGTCTCGGGAGGGGACAGGCAGAGCAGAATGGCTATAAAAGAATAAAGTCAGCAACCAAACTAGTGCAGGAGCTGCTAGCTCGAATCACAATGCATTTCCATCATGCTCTTCTCTTACACTGTAGCCTTCGCCCAAGCTTATATACATTTTATTTATCTGTCTACATGCAGAGAGAAAAGGAAAACCTGAATGTTTTCAAAAAGAGTTTCAGAAACTGTCTACGAAAAAGAATGTGCACCTTCTCAAATAGAAGGAATGAAAGAATTTAAAAGCAAAAGCCAAAGCCCTTACAATTTTAACTTGCAAGGACAACCATCATATAATTTGTTATACTCATTTGAATGCATATAGGTATGAATAGATATTATCAGTATCGAATCATATTAATGTACTTTTTCATATTTCATATATTTTTCAGCTTGCTTCATTTTTTCTTTACTTAAAAGAATGTCATAAGGTGCCATTTCAAATGGCTAAATAGTATTTCATTTTATGGATACATCTTTATTTACATAGCTAGTTCCGTAGTAACAGTATTTCTAGATTTTTTTCATTTTGTAGCACAACAAACAATACTGCAATAAGCATTCTTGAAGTCTAGTTAAATATTTTCTCTTATCTTTATTCACTTTGAACAGGAATAATTTGTAGAAATAGAATTGCTCAGTATGTACATCGTTTGAAAGCTTCTGATGGTAAAAACTATCGAGCTGCTATTTTGGCAATTTGGCAATGATTCTAACTCATGTTGAAGTGAGAGAGGGAGTGTTTCACCCAGACTAGTTTCAATCCTGAGCATGATCTTTGCCAATTAAATTGTGCAGCATGGCTCCTGGTTTAAATTTGGATTTTAAAAAGTTATCTAGTAGGCTACACATTAAAGAGCTTTATTGCAATTTTGTACTCTCCTTTTATGAGTTTTGACCATACATATTTAAATGGTAAAAAGAAAAACAAGGAAGATAAGACCATCTGAAGCATTATTTCAAATCCAGTAAAATGTGATTCCTCTCCGTCTAATAAGTCAGGCATAAAAGAGAAGCACGGAAGCTTGTTTCCAAGTTAAGCACTAATTTCACTGGTGAACAAAGCTCTGACTCTGCCTCCATAAAGGATGGGATCATTTTGTAAAGTGCTGTTGAAGTTTGGCCATTTTCTATTTTCTAGGGAGCGGAATGTTAAAAATCAATAGAAATGTTACAGCCACAATGCCATCTGTAGAAGGGTTAGACAGACGCATGCCCGCAACATTCAAAGCCATTTCTGTTTAGAATCTTGGGAAGGAACCTATTCCAAACTTCCAGAATCACAGCTGGCAGGCTATAATTTAGAGTTGCATACAGGATAATGTGCATTAGTCCATTACTAAGCTGTAAGTTGACACCAACCTTTGGAATTGCTTTCTCAGAGGAAATGTAGAAGAGCCAATGCCTCAATCATTTCCAACAGGGCTGGGAAAAACATTCAGACAACCCATTAGATCCTTTCATCTCACATTTTGATGATTTTCATCAAAAGAGAGGTGGAAAGGGGGTGATTAGACCCAAATCTTCACTCTGGTGAACACCCAAACATGTATTTTTAAGCTCACGACATTGATAACATATTGGCAAGTCTCGTCCCCACTTACGCGAGCCGTCCCAGTCATGCAGCATATCCTAATGGTAATGGACAAGTTTAGAGAGAGGGGAAAGCACAGGGAGCAAATACTGCAATCTGCCTTTTGACAAGCAAAAGGCATTTTTATGGATCCCAGCAGAAACCTTGAGTCACCAAGGATCACATTGGAGGCTGTCAGTTGCCCAAGTCTATGCTATGCTGCATTTTTATTGCAAGATTAGAAGGCTGTTTTTTGGTGATGTGTGGAAGCCTGTGGTGATTACTTAGGCTTGGCTATGGCTACTTTGCAGTCAACAGAGTGACGTCATGAGAGATTCCACTTCAGGGCAGCACCTAGAATTCACTCCTGCCCAGGAAACCTAAGGTGCATCTGCTGCACCTCTCCACAGGCCGATAATCTGACTTCAGCAGCTGCAGGCTGAGGCTCTGTGCCATGCTGGTACGGTACGCTGTGGTAAATACACTTGATCTAAATCTACACTTCCTATTCACATTCCCTGAAACTTCACAAACGCTCAGGCTTTTTCTAATGTGTGGCCTGGTACATTCCCTCATTCCTCGTCCTCATCAGATGCAGCAAAGTGCTACCTACCCTCTAGTCTGGTGCGGACCCATGGGAGCATAGATGAGGACTGTGACACACACCACATGTGCAATCTTTAATTTTCTAGAAGCCACATTTAAAAAGTAATTTTTTTTTTTCGGAACCTGGGATTGCACTCAAGCCCTTGCGCTTGCGAAGAAAGTGCTTATTTTATTGAGCCATCTCCCAGCCCCTTAAAAAATAATTCTAACAATCATTTTTATTTAATAACAGTCCGGCAATTTATAATTTCAATATATAATCGATACAAAAACATAAGGATGCTTTCCACACCATGTCTTCAAAAGCCAGCATGCATTTAACATTAATACTGTCTCTGTTTGCACTACCACATTTCAAGTCAATACTCACGTGCCTAGCAGCTATTACCTTGGAAGGAACACATGTCTAGAGATGGACATGCAGAAGGCTCCCTTGAGATTCAAAGCACAGAAGACTACAACTCATGATCACTACGCTTCCTAAACCCAGAAATGCCAAACCTCAGAGAAAGAAAAAGAAAAACCCATGCGCGCTGTCCGAACCTTCCCTTCAGTGCCACATGTGCTCTCCATAGTAGCCCTAAAAGACAAAGCAGCGAGTCCCTCTTATTGTCTCCTGGCAACCGGGGTAACTACCAAGAGCCTCACAGTACAAGAATCAAACAACATAGTCCCCATTCCTTAGGGTTATTCTTAATGGCCATTATGCCAACATTAAATTTGTATTTATTTATTTATTTATTTGGTACAGGGTCTCACCAAGCACTTCAAACTTGTGATGATCCTCCTGTCTCAGCCTCCCCAGTGCTGGGATTACAGGTGTGAGCCACCATGTCCCATTTTGGGGCCTGCATGATACTCCCAGGGTTCCAGGTCACTGCACGCAGTACTGAAGATTGAACTAGGGACCTTGCGCTTGCCAGGCATGTGCTTAGACTCCGAGCCATCACCCCAGCCCAACCAACATTAAATGTCTGTAGGTAGCAGTCATGAAGGATCTGGACTGTAAAACATATAGTAGTGAGTAGTATTGTTATATTTTCCCCTTTGCTCAAATGCTATTTGAATGATGAAGTTACATGATTTCCCAGTGTAGAAGCCAGGCATGGTGGAGCACACCTATAATCCCAGCACTCGAGGCTGAGGGAGAAGGATCGATGAGAGTTCAAGACCAGCTTCAGCTACAAAATGAACTCAAGGCCAGCCTGGACTATGTAGTCCTTGTCTCAAAAAGCCAAAAACAAATCTCCAAACGCCTGCATCTTGCTCAAAACAAGAGACATTATGAGAATTCACATCGCTTCCCCGTAATAGTGTACCATTGTCTTAAATGAGTGTAAAACTCCTGCAAATAAGCTATAAAATGTTGCCATCCCACAAAAATGATTCTTCAAGTGCAGTCTTCC
Organism: Octodon degus; assembly: GCF_000260255.1. Lineage (NCBI taxonomy): Eukaryota > Metazoa > Chordata > Mammalia > Rodentia > Octodontidae > Octodon > Octodon degus. The sequence continues at coordinate 1,877,262 of NW_004524626.1, forward strand.
TTCGTGTAACATAACCTATAATTTAGTAATAATAATAATACTTTGCATGTGGATAGTGCTTCACTGTTTACAAAACATGGCTTACCCTATCTCATTAAGACACAAAAAAGCCAGGATAGGCAGGGATGGCAAAATACAACTTTTTTTGTCACTGGCTGGATTCCCACATTCTCCTTCCTTGAGGCACACTGACTAAATACCAGGTCACTGTAGGAGGGCTTATTGGCTCTTTGGTGATTTTTAAAATTACTATCAAAAACACTTTCAGATTGCTTGATTCACTGTGGTCACTTGGTTTTCATTCTGAATAAGCAAAATTTTTTGCTCTCTCCAATCCTGGACAAATACATTCCACTAGCCAAAGCAATTACTGCTTATTCAATAAATTCTGATTAAACAAAATGGTGAAGGGAAAGCTGATTTACCATTTAAGCCGTTTTATATTTAGTCCCACCTAGAATGAGAACAGATAAGTCCCTGAACCCTGCCCCTTCCCCAACTTCAATGAGAAAAAAGTTAGGAAGGCAAAAACCTCCTGGAGAATTAAAACTTGGAAATCAACAGCCTGGCTTTACTCTTTCAGAAAAACCTGCTGGGAACATAGAGACTGGAGAGATGCTTGAGGAGAAGAAACAGCGAACAGAAAAAAAAAAAAAAAAAAAAAAAAAAAAAAAAAAAAAAAAAAAAAAAAAAAAAATATATATATATATATATATATATATATATATATATATGAACATACTCAAGATTACAAGACTCAATTCCATCTTTAGAGAAGAATAAAGCTCGGTAGACCAAGAAGACTTTTGAAATCAGAAAATAATGGCAAGGCTGCCATGAAATATTCCAGTGTTTGTCACACCCGGGCGTCCTCCGGGTCCCCTCCTTAGCTTGGACACCGGAAAGTCAAAGGAAAACTGAGGGAAAGCCGCCGTGCCTGCAGTGACAATGTACCGTTTGGATAATTGTCTGCTATGTCCGTCCGCACTGGCCGTCTTACACATAAAAATACAAGGGAGTCTGGGTGTCGTGGAGCAGCCCTGCTTGCCCAGTGAGGAAACGACAAGGAAGAAGAGCTTCATGTGTGGCTTTCACGCCCTCCTATTGTAAGTGCCACACATGGAGTACAGTAAGAACAGCGAACCAAGCAGAACAGATTTTGGTTTCCGTAGTTCAACAGCTCAATATATTTGGAAGTCGCCTCCTGCCAAAGCAAGCTAACCAGCGGGTCCTCCTCCAAAGAGCTCTGCCTTCTGTGCCCTACCGAAATACAAAGGTTATTCACTTCGGAGTCCTGTTTGAAGTTCATTTTAAAACATAGTGCAGCATTTCTAAGGAGGTTTTTGAGTGACTGAAGCCACTGTTCAAACCACTGATATGAAAGCCGAGACAAAATATCCTGATAAAATATTTGATTTGCTATTTGATTTCAGTGAAGATTAAAAATATAACATAGCAGCTGCTTAATTTTATGTCATTGAAATTCTGGTTTCATATTTTTAATTGCTACTATGAAAAATTCTTTGATTGCACTTGATGAAATTAAGTTTTGCCTTTTTAATGATTAAACATGGGAAAATTCAAGTGTGTTCTAGTTAGGAATTTAAATTATTGTGTGTGCTCAATAGACAAAGCAGAATCTACTGGGACACTATTGTATCTCCAAGCTCGATACAATACTTAGTAATTGCACAAAGCACTCGCTCAGTCTGGGTCTTTCAGCATGACTAAAATATTCCTGCGAAGAATAAGACAGCAAGTATTTACTGAGTTAAAAGGAAACTAGGATCACACTACTTACAACCATATTGTGACAGGAGTCACTTTAGAAAGGAAAATGACATATTCGTCATCTGTCACTTAGTGACGGACTCAAGCGCCGCTGGTCAGTCAACACGTTGGTGAGTGTGGTACACATTCAACTCCCCAGGTTTCACTTTGGAGAAATGACCAGGGCGCCTGCAGATAAGAGAAGGCTGGAGACCCCGCTGGCTCATCTGAAGCCCCGAGATCCCACAGATATTTTTAATGATGCAGCTGAGACCACGTGTTTGTGACTGTAAGCAGAAAAATCTGTCCCAGCCTGTATCTGAATGTAAAAATGGAAAGAGTGAAAAGTTGGTCTTGGCCCACACCAAACTCAAAGGCCATCGTGAGTGAGAAAAAGAAGCCTCTGGCTTCAACCAAAGGGTTTGTCCGGAAAAGGCTTCCTGGTCCTGTACATGTGCGGCACATTTAGGGCTTTGTAATATTTTTAACTTTCACAGGTATAATAACATAATGTTTATACTTATGGGGCAATGAAACTTCAAAAACCTTATTGGTTTGTCAATATTCATGATAAATTTTATATTCCATAGGAACAGAGCTGATGTTCAGTTGAAAAGGTCATTACTTCAACTCAAAAAATATACTTTCTTTCATGAGCTCTATATTTATTCATAGAAGAAAAGACAAAAGACTGAGATAGAGTTGATTTTTTGAAGGTGGCTATCATGTGAGCGGGCGTTGTGCACACGGAGAAAGATGGGACATTTGATTATTTTTCTAAATCACTCCCTGAGCATTATGAGGTCTGGCTGAGCGCTCAGGACTTAGTCACTCACACTGCACTACCTGAGTATTTATCCGAACCCCAGCGAGGAGGGGCAGACATTTTCACATATTTGGTCTCTACTAGGCATTTCCTATAACACGGAATACTGAGTCTATCCGTGAAGGCAACTGTGCCAGTCAAAACTCCACCAATGGCGCCTTCAATAAGAACAAATGTGCAGAACAGCAAAACTCTGGGAAATACTTTCCCTTTATCCAACTCAAAGTCATCTTTTAAAAATCAACCAAGTTAGGAAAATAATCACATGGGGATGCAGAGGTGATTTATGATGATAAGGGTTACTTTTTGAGCTAAACTTTCAATTTGATGGCAGTTTTAGTTTTGCAGCAAAGGTACAAAGCTTCAGTGTCCTTGTCCGGCCCTCACCACATTCCGCCCGTTCATATCTCACATTGTCAGTTGTCACAACTTGTCACAATACACTATGGTTGCTGTGAATCTCATCTAAGTCCACGAGTTACTCAGATTTCCTTAGCTTTTGACTGATACTGGTTTTCTGCCCCAGCATCCGATCCAGTAGACCACATCCCACTCAGCCATGTCTCCCCATGTTCCAATGGAGAGTGACAGTGCCTTGTTTGGGGTGACCTTGAGAGTGTGGAGGAGTACATCTGGAGGGAATGCTGCACCACTGGAATGTTTGCTTTTTTAATGACTACACTAGATGTGGGTACTAGGGAGGAAGACCTCAAAAGTGAGGCACCACTCAGCTCCTGTGCTATTAGCAGGATTTTTCGCAGCTGATATTGACCTTGGTCTCCCAGCTGAGGCTACCTGAGCTAAGCCTTCCCCGGCGAAGTGCCTCGTTCTTGCCCTACACTCTATACTGTGTGTATAACCCACACCAGAGTGTGGGAGGCATGTTCTGTTTCTGGGAAGACACAGAAACTATACAAGTCATATGAGGTTCTTCTACACGGAAAAATGGTCTATTTTCCCTTTTACTTATTTCATAATTTACATACATCCTGACGGAGTCATAAATATATGTCATACTCAGAGTATGACCAATATTATGCTCTTTATTTCATTGCTTGATCACTGGCAATCCTTTCAGTGTACTGTTAGTATTTTTAAAATTATATATCTTGTATTTGTGCTTCATATTTGGCCCCAAGAATACACCACTTTTCTTTTTTTTATACCAGTTTTCATGTTGATTTTACATTATATTCAATGTCAAATACAAATTCTTAAATTTGTCACATGCTGTCTCACACAGAGGGTGTCAGGGGACAGCCACACAGTGACTCTGTCCTGTGACCCTCTTGTCCAGAGCAGTGGCCACTGATACTTTTACATTGTGACACTGTCTTTTACATATTTTTGTATCAGATATTGCTCTGTAAAAATAAGCTAACTTGAAAATTTTAATAAGCATCAAACTTGATTGACCCAATGTCTGTGAAATTAGCCTATATTAATGAAAACAGAATGGAAATTATGTGGCGTTTGAAACTGAAATTAGTGAAACGTATTTCTAACAAGCCAATTCAGGGCCAGCTTTTATCTCATGTTTTGAGGGAACCTTTGGGTTAGTGACATGGGTCAGTAATCAAATCCCATAACTAGATTTTGTTTTAGTTCTTTTGGGGTAGTGTAACTTGTAGAAAACATCATTTAGGTATATCAGTAGAATTAATTGCCAATGTGGAAGGGCCACAGCCTTCTACAAATATAAAAGAATAGATAGGAAGACTGAGCTACTACTGAGAAAAAACCAGCATGACATAATTAAACTGTCATTCATGCTTATTCCGGGTCATCGGCTCTGTGTAGCTGCAGTAGGTTCCTTGGTATTCCTGCCGTCCTGTGCTTACAAGGCAGGCGGCAGGGAAAGTTTCCAAAACTGTTGGGCAGTGCTTGTAAAGGAATTCTCGTGAGATTTCAGTTCTAAAACCTTGTCTGTTAAAATGCAAAAGGCATGAGTTTGGGGAAACCAAGGCTGCTTTTCCAAGGAAAATACTTACTATATTCTTTAAAGAGCAAAAAGGGCAGAGGGAGATGGAATAGCGGGAAATAGCGCAACACACACAATAAGGGATTTCTAAATAACCAACACAGGGGACAGTGAGAAATGTCAGGTCCCTGCGAAGCCCCCAAGCATCAGCAACGTTCCTTTCACCCCTCAGAAGTGAATTCATTCTGTTTCTTAAGCAATTTCTTCAGCCTGGCTATTTTACTGGTGCCAACAAAAAACAAACCATGACCCAGAAAGCCAACTGCTAAAGACACACAAGCACACACGGACACCTGTATATGCACATGTCACACACACAGGACGGACACACACACACATACACACACACACACACACACACACACACACGCACTCGCGTCTCCTCCACAATGTCCCGCATGCACCAGAAGTGTCCTCTCTGTGCTGGACAGGAAGGGGCACTGCAGCTCTTCTTTCTTAGTAGGTAACAGAGAGTTGGGAAAGAAAGGAAACAACCCAAAAGAAAACTACACCACCTCGAAATCACACCAGGGTGTGGCCACTGGCGCATGTTTGAAGCGAGGGGCAGAGGAACCGCAGAACGGCTGTGAGGGGTGGGGCGTCGTAGAGCAAGCCCCGACGACGGCGCAAGGGAGGGTGGCCTGACGGCCTTCCTGACCTGCCCGAGAAAAGTGAGGTGCACTTTGTTGCTGCTGCTTATTTTCTTTCTCTCCTTCTTACTATTTGGGGGGTAAAAGGGAAACGTAGGCAGAAAGGTCAAGTGATCTCCTGAAGGCCACCCAGAGAGGCTCTTGGGTCTCAGCTTCTCTTTAAAATAAAGGTTTACTTTAGATACTCAAATAGACATTTTAAAATGTTCAAATTCAAAAACCTCAACCACTGGTCCCCATGTTTACAGTTCAGGATTATACAAATTTCCCCCGGTCCGCTGAGGCCTCATCTAAGAGACTTGATTGATGCTGTCCCGAAGTCCTAGGCCAAGGGGCAAAAATGCTTCCCGGAGCATACAGCTATTAGCTAATGGAAGACATTTTTCATCCTGTGGAAGGACAGATGGCTGCAGCCAGCGACAGGGCCAGCCAAGAGTGGCACCTACCAGCTACGAAGGCTGGCAGGAGCCGAGTGCCCAGAGGCTAAGGAAAAACCCACATGAAGCAATGTGCGGACAAACTCAGCATTTTATCAGGGTGCTTTTGGCCTTCGGGGACATCCCCACGTGGATGAATAGCCACGCCGTGGCCCTAGATATGTTCTGTTTCGATGCAGCACCTTAAACTCTCCTGCATGTTCCCGGTTGACAGGAGTGTGGAAGAATTCTGCCGAATAGAATTATATAAGTGGGAGAAGTTCCAGAATTTCTCAGCAAGAAGTGCTTGGGTCTAGCATTTTCTTTGGACGGGGCCTAGGGACCATGGGGACTAGAAACTCAGCTTGAAATGACATTCACGTGGCAGGGTACTAGACACAGAGAGACTGTCACGTGTTCACTTCGAAACACAGAGGTGCGGCGAGGGATCCAAAGGTTCTCCTCCGATCTTTTGTTTCATTGCAGCTGTGTGAGGCCACCCCAGCGCGAAGGTCTCAGTGCAGAGACAGGACCCAGACTCCGGTGCAGCGCCCCGCACGCCTTCCCCGCCTACGGCCCCGGAGCCCAGCGTCGCCTGGGAGGCCAAGGACGCCCAGATGTTTTCCCCTCCAGCCACCAGGTCAGCGGATAACTGGCAAGGCCAGTTGGAAAGTGCAAATGTAAACAGGTTTTTATTTTACCCTCCTTCTGGCTCTTCATGAATAGAACTTTCACATAAGAACCTCAAGCTGATGGAAAAATTAGATAATCAGATAATCACCCCGTTACCCTAACGTAGTCAACTAAGGGCTCCGCAGGCAGGTGAAGAAAAAAGAAAAATCAGTGGTTTTGTTTTGTCTGTATTGGGGGGGCGTGAGGTAGCGAAGGGCATGAAGAGAGGACTCTGAAGAATCCAGGACAATTTTCTCATTTTGATTGCTTTGATTGAATTAAAATAATTTCCATGTTTATAAAAGTACTGAAAGGAGGCCTCAAGCAGTTGTTCAAAAAGTAAGCCAGTAGCGCCCTCTACCTGCTATTTTCCGTATTGTGCAAGATTTTAAATAGGGCAAAGCAGGGTTAGAGTTGAACCAAGGTTGAACGCAAAACTGCGGCTGTTTTTAAACACCCAGGTAAGTTCTCTTGACATAAGAAAAGTAGACCTTCGTCCAGAAAATACTAAAACAAAATGCAGAACAATTTAGATCTGATAGAATACACATGTTTGCTGAGTTTTACAATAAACATATTCAAATATTGAACAAGTTTCCCCTTTAGTGGGAACTTAACAGATAGTGATATATCTGAATTTCACATAATCTAAGTCAGTTTTTTACACTCTTACTCAAGCTCTGCTTATTTACTCCAGTTTCAAATTTAGGGTAAAAAAAAAACAACAACAACACAAAAAACAAAACAACTCTCCTAATAGAGGCTTCATTGGTAATGGGAGAGAAGTCCCAAAGCCCACAGTGAAATGGCTTTGTTTGGGAAATATTTGATTTTGAGAATGTTTTTGTATGCCAGGAAGATGATTTTTAGCTAGAAACATTTCCATCTGTGGCCAATTCTTTTAAATAAATATTTGAAACACGAGGGTCAGTATTACTTCTAAATATACTCTGAGGCAGTTCAGAGGGGACATACAATACTGGGAAGATACTCCCAGAGAGGCGTCTCCAAATACGGAGACGCCACAGATTCGCAAAGGACTGACACCCGAGGCTTCGCTTCTCGGGAAGCCAGTCTCCTTTCGTGCTACTGAGCTTGCTTCGCTGTGCTGCGGAGCTGATGATTTCTGGGAGCGGGCTACTGGGTAGTTTCTGTTTCTCCACTTTGGAGCTGGAAGAGCAGAGGAAACGGGTTAGGTTAAAAGAAGTACTCTAACCTCATCGCGAAGCAGACCAGGAAAATATTCCGGCATGGCTCCTACGGGAACTCGTCCTTACAGATGAGTTTTTCAGGGTGAAAAACAAAACTTTCCCCTTCCAGTTCCTTGGCCAAGAGGAATTGCGCTCTAGCAATTTATGAGTTTTATTAGAATGCAATTTGCCACAGAGTCCTGGAGACAGCAACAGGGAAACAACTGTATTAACTATTTTGAATGTTTCTCATCCCTGTGGAGTCCTGTGATTTTATAATTAGGAGGGGGAACAGGGGACCATTTGGCCTAGTAGGACGTGGGTCCTCTTAGTAGTCCACGAATTATTTTTAAACTATCTTTTCTAGAGGTGTACATACATAACACATGATTACTGTTTAATGCCTTGGATTCATACAGTACAGATTAAATAGAAAAATAAAAGCTTTGAAGACAGAGCCAGGTTCAAATC
>NW_004524626.1:1885497-1888310 GCF_000260255.1 Octodon degus
GCCCTGGGGGCGGGGCTGGCACTGCAGGCTCGGGGATCGCACCCCCGCCCCTGTGCACTTTAATCCACTGAGCTATTTGGCCGGCCCTTCAGCATTTCATCCTTACAGCTCTGTGGCACCGTGGCTCGGCCTGATCTCAGAACCGCTGTGTCCTAGACGAGGCGGCGGCGCCTCCAGCTCATCGTGTTTGGTGAATGGTGGCGACCACTCTGCATTGGGTGTCCGTCCTCCACAGCATTGCTTGTGACTGCACAGACGCATCCTGCCTTCTCAGGGAGGAAGAACTTAATTCTCACACTAACGTGGGAGGGAATAACAGTATGTGAAGCAGAGCTCGTTTACTTGTGTCATGGCAGACAGAACGAGGACTATGCACTTGAGGGACTTCATTGGCTCAATTGATCTTGAAGGACATAGAATATAAAATAAAACCTGCATGCTTTCTAATGCACTCAAACATTTTAAAAATCTTTTAATTAAAAAGAAAACAAGAAACTCAAATAAAAGGGGATGCATTGGCTTAGTTTTCATTTTGGTGTATGACTATGAGGCTGCTGACCACTGACCAAGTCTGCCACAGGAAAGACCACCAGAGCAGGTGCCACTGCAGGGCATGGTGGGCACTCAGAGGAGCAAAGAGAGACGAGCCCTGTGAGGAATTTGAGGAAAGTATGAATTAATGCAAAGGCCAGTTCTCCAAATGCAGAATTCATTCTCAAATTGTATACCAGTGAGGCTACTCATAAATTATTAGGTATCTTCGCTTTGAAATGCCTGTCCAACATTAACTAATTTGACCACAGGATATTTTAAAGGCATAATTATCATTCTTGTCTTGCAGACGGGGAAATAAAGTAGAGTGATCATCACATTTTAAAAGAATACTATTTCCTATTATGACTATTACATTCAGTTACCAATTCTATTAAAGAAGGTGGAAATATTCCGCCCACATAGAAGAATGAAATGACCGACCCATATGAGTTGGGGGTGCATTTTGAATGTTCTTTCTAAAATACTCAACTCCCTTCCTGTATCTACAACTCGCATGAAGAATTTCAAGAGCTTATAGAAATTACCATAAAACAGAAGACTGCAATCCTAGTGGAATAAACTCTGATAGAGGAAAATTATAAGGCCACAGACAGACCAGTAGCCTTGCCCCACACAGCTGCTGGAAGTGGCTTGCAGTTTCCTTGTGGATAAAGGAAGTAAACACACATCCACAGTGGCCATAAGGAGAAATGTGCTTTGAGTTGTTTTTCTAGGAGTGGAAGGCCAGGTGTTCATTAGGCTTCCTGCCTAGTGTTTCTAATAAACCTCTCAACCCAGAGCTTGAATCAGTGCAGACACCTTCTTACCGTTATTCCCTAAACAACTCTTTACATAGCATCTACATTGTTTAGCAATGGTAGAAAGTATACGGGAGGATTGCAGAAATGTCCAAATACTGTGCCATTCTCTGGTAGGACTGGAGCAAAAGCAGATGTTGGTATGTGTGGAAGTCCAGAACCAATGCCCTAGGATATCAAGAAATGATTACACACAGTTCTGACCTAAAGTAAGTTAAACAGCCCACAGATGGGCTGCAGATCTGATTCTGCCCAGGACCACAGCTCCCCGATAGGTATGTAGCTGTGAGGTATCACGAATGGGTGGCAAGCTGGTTGTTAGCAACTGATCCAGCCCTGGCACGAGGATGTGGTACCTTGTGGTGTTCCATATAAATATTAGAATTCTGATACAAAAAGACTAGGAAATACAGCTTTAGTCAACTAATCTAATAATCCCCTACCTTTTTAATAAATTGCCTAAAATTTAAACTGATGGCTTCCAAAATTGGTGAGGATATTACTTGCTTAATTTCTCTGTTGTCCATGTCTCACCCTCTTTCAGATGCGTGGCATCTCCTGTGAAGCCATGTGCCATTATCCAAATTCAATTCACTTCCTTTCAAGTTTTCCTACCATGACCACCTTGCTTGGAGGCAGGGTCAGCTCATCAAATAAGGTTCAAGGTTCGTAGGTGCCATCTATGAATCTGAGGATGCAGTCATCCAGTGTGTTTCTTACCCAGGGTAGACTCACAAACCCCAGGCTTGGGTCCTGAATAGAGACTCAAATCATGAAAGAGACACTATCTGACCTTAAGAGAACACACCAAGGAAAAGGTATATATAACAGCACTACTAGACGATCTTCACCCATGGTAGTAGAGTATGGATTAAAGAGATGGAATTCGCTGTCTTTTCTGCCAACTTGCAAAAAGTTGCTCTCATTTTGGCAGCACAGAGGAGAAGTTGCTTTCAGAGGTGCACAAGATGCAGTACTAACACGGGAAGCCTGACGCCACCCGCACCCCACAGATCTTGTGCATGAGCTGGTCCTCCCACTGCTCTGAAGCTGGCTCAGACCACAGCTGAGGAAGGACCACCGCTGTGGGCTGTGAGCCCTGATCAGGGCTTGTGCTGTCATGACCTAGACATGGACACAGGTTGCCCCTGCTGCTCTCTGCCTCCCTCTGGTCAAAGACTGTGACAGCACGACTCTATCCCTGGTCCTGCAGAGCCACCTCAAGGGACAGCAGGGAACGTCTTCACATGACCAAAAGAAGAATATCTCTACAGTTTTGCACTTCTATGACACTGAGCAACAAGAGTTGGGAAAGATGAACTCTCCCGGTGGAGCTACATGCAGGGTACTTCTCGAGCAGGAACCACTAATGTCACCAAAAGAAAATGCCCACGTATTGTGGAGTGCGACAAATCACCATAACTCTTCTGCTGTAGAGCATCATTTCCCTCTCCTTTAGAG
>NW_004524626.1:1888860-1898866 GCF_000260255.1 Octodon degus
GTGCCCAACACGAGGCACCTAGGTCCAGCAGCAACCTGACTCCAGAGCTACTGAACTGCAAATGCAGAGGAAGGGTCTCCACTCTCTGATGGGAGCAGGTCTCCAGGTGAGTTCTATGCACTGGTTTTGAGTACATTAGTTTTTCTTGCCTTGCTGGTCCATCCTGTTCCTAAACCTAATCTCCTTCTCCTTCTCCTTCTCCTTCTCCTTCTCCTTCTCCTTCTCGTTCTTCTTCCTCTTCCTCTCCTTCTCCTCCTCCTCCTCCTTCTCTTCCTCCTCTTCCTCCTTTTCCTCCTCTTCCTTTTCCTCCTCTTTTTATTCCTCCTTCTCCTCCTTTTTTATTAATTTAGGGCAGGCTCTACAGGGTCTCACTGCACAGATCAGACTCAGTGATTCTCCTGTTTTTAGCCTCCCAAGTGCTGGGATTACAGGTGTGCACCACCATGCCCAGTCTCAATGACTATCTCAGCGTGCCCTGGGGGTGGAGCCGGCACAGCACGAGAAGGATCGAACCCCAGCCCCTGCACTCTACCTAAGTAGGTGCTTTAATCTGCTGAGCTATCTGGCCGGCCCTTTGTTGACCATACTTCTTGAGATCACCATTGAATTCCCGTCTTCAGATCACTTTGCAACAAGTTCACCCTTTCAAACCTGTGCAGTTTCCTTGGCATACACATCTCTGCACCGTCTATTCTCATTTTTGACAACTGTAGATTATTAAAGTCTTATTTACCCATTTGAAAAATTATTTTGGTTCAGTAAAGCTGAAACAAGCTGAAAAATTATTTCAGCTTGTTGGTAAAGTGTATAGTACACAAAACTGACGCTCCTCATGGGAGCTGGCACACATACTTCATGCATCTTCAGTCTTCTGTCCATTCCCTGCCCCTTCCCTTTCTCCCTGTGCACCCACCTCTTGACCCCTCTGCCTTCTTTGAATACACAAGTGGAAGATAGTGTATGCCTTCCGTGCGCAGAGCTGGTGCACTAACATAGCACACCCCACCTTCTCGTCTCTCATCTCCGCTCTCTCCCTTCCCTGTCTCCTCCCTCCACCTCTTGATTTCCCCTACTGCCCATTTTCTATCTTTCACACTGCTCTTTGTTTTTATTCTGGGTTTTCCATATAAGGGAATCACATGATATTTATGCTTGTGTCTGACTCATTTCACTTTCAATTATGGTCTCAAGGTGGCTCTATTTCTTGACAAATGACTCCTGTTTGTCTTTCTTCCTGGCAGAATGATGCTCTGCCCAGTGTGTACCTCCTGAGCTTCACACACAGCCAGCACGCTCATGGGTCTTGCTGTTGCGTGAGACTCCAACCCACTTGTGTCTTCCCACCGAGGAGCTTGGCTTTCTTCAACTCTTCTCAGATATCCTCTTCAAAAACACATGATCCTAAGCTTCCCCATTGTAATGCTTGCTTTCCTTGGCTTCCATTCTATGAAGTCTTTCAATCTACTACAGATTCTACAAAATCTTTGATATTCACCTCTATCCTGGGGAACGATCATGACAAAAGTGGCAGTGATGTGGCCAACATAACACACATGTGAGTCATGTGGGCCAGTGGATTATATGTAGGATCTAATTTAATTTCCCAAACAACCCTGGGGGAAGGTGCTATTTCTGCTTGTACTTTCACACACTTTTGCACATTTGTGTAGCTAATGTGTGATAGGACTAGAACTTAGACCCTTGTCTGTATCTTGTAAATATCCATACTCTCAATATTGATCTTTTCAAATACCTTGAAAAGTTAACCTTGCCTGCCACCCCACTATTCCTTATGAAAACTCAGTTTTCCTTACTGACTCTATTCACCAGCTTCAGAGCCCTTGCTAATGTTGGGCACCTGTAAAAGCCTGTGCTCTCCTTCAGTTTCACTATATTTTGCTCCATACCTCAGAGTCCAGCTCCGGCCTTCCAGGAATATCTACTTCATATGGATCACACTGGCTAGGTAACTGGCAGGGCCATCAGCCAGTATGACAGGAAACACAGACATAAGGCAAGACCCTGCACATGCGAGGGTGGATGTCTTGCTGATCTGAGCAGGAGGTGGAATCATGCTGGCTGCTGTATAAGAAGGCAAAAGTCAATGCGCATATCTGTCATGCTAATGCTCTGGGGGGCTGAGGCAGGGATATTGCAAGGTGGAGCCCAGCCTAGGCAATTTAATGACTTAGTGAGGCCTTGTCTCAAAATAAAAAAAATAAATAAATAAGAGGCTGAGGGTATAGCTCGGTGTAAAGGCCCTGAGTGCAATCCCCCAAGACTGCTAAAAAAAAAAAAAAAAAAAAAAATCCACTTAGGACATTGTTGAACTATTTCTATTGTGTTATAATCCTTGCTAGAGTTAAGGTTTTAGGGCTGAGGGTAATGAGAAGCAGACAGGAACCAAAAATATGAAGAAAGAATTGATAGACAGTAGCATGGATTCCGAATAGTAGAATGGGTGGAGGGAGAATTTCAATTTTTACCTTTTCCGTAGATCCAACAAGGCAAATATGACATCCTGGCTGGGTAACAGGTAATGGCAAATAAGAGAAGTGATGTAGGGGCAAGTTTCAGGAAGACCCAGCTCAGGAAAGAGCTCTGTAGCCAGTCTCCGGACCAAGGTCTCACTCACAAGTTGCTTGTGACCCACTTTGCAACCATTTGTTAGAGACCCATCTAGCTATTTCCATACCAATTTTATTTAAGGGATTAGCTCAAAAGAACAATCGGTGATTCCATTTGCCATGGCTATGTGGCCATCCTTCTTAATTCTACTCATGTGCCCCTTCCTTATTTAATTACGATAATCAGTACATTGCCTACTTTCTTTGTGCCAATGGCTGCAGCCTAGAAATTGGTCAATGCAACTGACAGGCTCCCTAGGGTGGGCAGAATGTTAGCTGTCCAAAAGATGACCTGTGTCCTAGTCATTGGCATTCATGGCTATATTATGTGACATGGCAAAGGGAAAAGGAGGCTGCCGGTGGTGTTAAGGTTGCTGATCAGATGACTTAAAACAGAGTAGACTGCATTGCAGTGTGGTCTGGTGTAATCAGAGAGAAGAGTCCTTTACATATGGAAGGAACAGCATCTCAGGCAAGCAAAACGAGAACAATGGCCACGCTTGGCTTCTGAGGTTCAGGGAGCTACAAGCGGTGGAATATGGCAGAGCCTGGAAGCTGTGTAAACCAAGGATATAGATTTCTCCTCAGAGCTAATGCAGGGGAACACAGCCTTGGCAGTAGCTTGCATTCAGCGTAATCATTTTCATCTTGAACTTTGGAACCACAGAAAGGTATGATGATACGTGACACTCTAACTCTAGCTCCCTTAAGGACTTAGTAACTGACTTAGTGGGGCAGGTACTGAGCCAGTAAGAATGCACACACAAAATATGATTAGAAATCAATTCAGCATCCCAAGGATAGAGACCAGGGTGTTGGGAGAGAGAAGGGCTGAACGTCGCTGTGTGGGACACAGGAGAGTACAGAAGTAGGGAAGGCCTGCATGAGTGCAAGCTGCGGAGCAAGACGAAGAATGGAGATGCGAAGGAATCCAGGCCAAAGAAATGCCTCACCTGCACTCCCTGGCTGTCAAGTGCAAGCCATGTGCCTGGAAATCAGGGTGGGTTCAGTACAAGGTAAAGAATCAGGGCCCCAAGGTCCTGGCAGGAAAGGGTCAGTCTGCCCTCTAGAGCTGGGGCTGAGCACGAAGGTGGCCCCAGAGCTCAGCTAGGCAGCAGCACTTGGGGCTGCTTGCACCAGCAGAGACCAGCTGGTGAAGAGGCCCAAGCTGTTTGCAGAACGGACTTCCACTTGGCAGATGGGAGCCAGCTCTCTAGGACTGGTGGGGGGGGGACATCTGGGGCAATGTGTAATGCTTACAGGGGAGACGCTTCTTTGGGTAACAAGTCTGGGGTCTGAGCCGTGTTTCATGAATATGGCAACCAAGTCAACAGAGAAGTGGAGGGGGGATCAGGCCGGACTGTGTGCCCTTCTGCAGAAGCAGTTGCAGGGTCTGAGGAGCAGACACCACTGGGAGAGTTTGCTCAGCCTGGCAGAGAAAGCAGCGGCAGTACTGAGCCTTGAAAATTGGGTCCCGCTTTGGGGGGGCGGGGAGAGGGCTTTGTTTAAAGATTCAGACAAAAGCCTCTACCTGCTTGGGAATATTAAGAGAGGGTAAGAGACACAGTCCATCAGGCCCCTACTTGAGAAAACCAAAATATGCCCGGTGGCCGTGTGTGTGTGTGTGTGTGTGTGTGTGTGTGTGTGTGTAGGCGAGTTGGGGACATTTGTTCTTCATCCATAAGTATTTGTGGAGCACCCGACTAGATGGCGAACACCAGGCTGAGTGCTAAAGGCAGACACAGCCCGAGTTCACGAGGCTTACTGGTGAATGAGATAATTATACATTGTGACAATTACGAGGCAGACACGAACAGGATGGCATGACTAGAAGTCACGAGGTGGCCAGAGCAGGAGAGAGAAGGAAGGTGAGGGAGATGCTCTCCTGAGGAGCTGTGACTGAGGGGGCTTGAATGTGAACTGGGAACTGAAGATGGAAATCACCAGGTGGTGACAGAGTGTGCTGAGGGGCAGGCGGCAGCCACAGAGGTAGGCCGAGGAAGAGGAAGTGAGTCGGTGCATCCAAAAGGCACAGGAAGGAGACCAGTGGAGAGGAGAGGTAAGAGAGAATGGAAGAGTCTCCTGAGAGAGAACGCAAGTCTCCAGGGGTGCGGAAAGAGTTCGTGTTGATTTCAAGGGCGACTAGAAGCAGGGTGTGGTAGGGAGCTGTATGTCATGGAGTGATGTGATTGAATTGTATTTTATGAGCAGCCCACCCACCCTCACTTCTCCTTCCTTTTATTAGTCCCAGATCTTCCTCCTTTGTTTTTTCACAGTCCAGGACTCAGGCTCCTTTATGTGATGCTTTGGCCCCTCTGGGGAAAAGAAGGACATTGTTGATGTCAGGTACAGATTGAACTAAAAACTTTTCCCTGCTCAGGACCATGGGGGAAGGTGACAGAGACAGACACGGGCTCTCGTCTGGGGAGCCCTAGATGTACCCCACTGGAGAGAAGGCAGCTGTTGGGGGGCTGCCTGTGCTGCACCCCCAGCTCCTGGACAGCTTCTGGAATACACCTGGTAAGCATGACTTTCACATGAAGGACTGAATCAGAACGGATCCTTTTTTTTATACACAATCTGCAGCAAGAAGGTCCTTACAGTAAAAGAATGGTAGAAAACAGCATCGCTCCTGGAGTTGGGAAAATGCTCCGGTTGTGTTTCCTTTTACCCCAGTTTCCACTGTGCTTCCGGTGTTGCTTCATTAGTGGGCCTCTCTTTTCCCTCCCATGAGCTTTCATCTTATCTCTCATTCCCTTTCATTTAGACTTTCCCTCAAACCTCCCTTCCCTTCCATTATTCCTCACATCCTCCTTTTTCATCTATTCCTGTCAAAGATTCAGTCTTTCTTTTTCTCCAGCAGATAACCTCTGAGAAAGCTACACCCAACTCTTTAATTATTTTCTCCTGAAGTTCCCTCTTCCTTTCTTCAACCCCAACTGCTTGGCTTATCTTGTGGTTTATGTCTTATCTTAAAAAAGCAGTCTTTTGTTTTGTTACAGGTTGAGGTCACATTTAACAAGGCACTTTTCACCATGGACTTGATGGGGTATTGGGGTCCGCTTTCCAGCGCTGGTTCCTGGGAAGGCTTTAGAAAGCTGCGCTCCACGCGTGTTTAAGGCCGGCAGCCTGTTCCTATGCCAGACGCTGGGGAGATCGCAGGCCATTCTTGATTCCTGGGCTGTTCACTAGCAATCAAGGATGGTCTCTTTGCCCAGGAGACCAGACTATGGCTCTAAACCCTAAATCCTATAAATTGGCTAGAAAACTGTTAGAGAAACCAGAAAATTGAAGAATTACTCAACCAGTAATAATGAACTATTTGGTATATTGGAAGGAACAACATGAATGTTCTCTTTTATTGTTATTTTATTAGTCTCTTTTATGCTTTCAGATATAGGAGGCTATATTATTTTCCCCCAAACATTAATTATTGTATCAATAGTACTTATCAGTGCTTTTAAAATGTTAGCTATTTAATGATGTATAGATTCTAACTAGTCATTGTCCAGTAATAGCTTATAGACTGAACTATAGAAAATAACTCATTTGCTAACCTGTGATAGAGTTGCATAAGTGTTTTCTTATTTTACGAAATTATGCATAAAATGTATACACAAGGCCAAAACTGTTATAAAAAAACACTATTTCTTTGTACAATTGATTTAGTAGGTTAGAAGAACATGTTAGGATTTTGTTCCTTAAATAGGATACCATGGAGTGCTTTAGTTTACCAATACCTAAACACCATTAAAACATAAGTTGCAAAAAGAAAAAGTATTCAACAAAAAAGAAAAAGTATTCAACAATTATGGAAAGTTCCACATAAAACAGTAATCTTAATTTTTACTCACATTACTTTCAGATATACTTATTTTTTATTTCTTTACTCCTCATATTTTGCATGTTTTGTCAGTAGAGAACTGCTCAATTTTCCTACACTTTTCTCATTTTCTGTGCAACTAATAATTGTGCTCATTACTATTTAATGAGCACTGGATAAATATGAAACACCTCTAGGACAAAAAAAAAAGTTGAGTGGGACACATTTTTCTTCAAATAGACTGAACTGCATTAACGAACTCACAGAGCAAGGACCAAACTGATTTCTGTAGTCATGGTGAAAGCCAGGAACTCTCAGGAGGTAAGTCTTCTGCTGGAATATGGGTGGGGTTGGGGTCATAAACAGCAGAGAGCAGACCACTTGAGGAGTAGGGGACGCTGAGTGCACAGGCATGGCGACGGGAATATGCCTCGATTTTGTGAGAAATAAGACAGGAGTAAACCAAGACTTCATATGCAAATGAGAGGCCAGGCAGGTGGGCAGGACAGGTATGCGGCGGCGCACGCAAGGCCTCCCATTCTACCTGCACAAGTGCAGTCGCTCTGGCAGGGAGGTGGTGTCTTCCAGACACACCTTATGTGATTCTACCTCATTTTCAAGGATTCAAGGAAAACTGTGAGAATACTACCAACTGAAAAATCCAAACTGTGGATTAAAAGTGTGTCTTTGCCTACAATGATTCCCGCTGTTTTTAGCTGTCTCAGAAGTGTAGGATGAAGAGAAGAAAGTGGCTGGGCGATCAGCAGTCCTGCCTTGGAGCCTTAGGTTGCAAGGGGACCGGGGATGTTGGGCAGAAGCCTCAGCAAGGAGGATGAGGAAGCACAGCTGCCCAGGGAGCTTAAGTGATTCAGTTTAATTCCTCTGTAAACTGTATTTTAAATGGCTATGAAACCACATTCCTGCGACTGGTATTGTTTAAAGGGGTGGAACCCCAGCCGAAATGCTTCAGTTTTTTTTTCATAAATATTCAGGTTTGTTCTATGGAGACATTTTTCCTTGGCAGTCTCTAGAATCAGCCACTTGTAAGCAATAAAGCCTGGGCTGCCTGTGGCATATCCACACAAGGCTTCTGCTTGGCATGTGGACTTCATTTTCTTGCAGATAGAGTGGGCTGTGTGCTCTTTAAGGTTGCTTGATAATGTGGCTTTCTATAAATAAAAGAAGCAAAAGCAAATTCATTTTACCTTGGTTTCCACAAAGATAAATGTTACTCTTACTCCAAGAAATATAGTCATAAAAATTAAAGGCTTGCTTTTCCTACATTGGCTGTAACAATGAAATCTCATTTTTATATACTGAAGAACAAATCTCCTTCTAGAAATAAATGAAATTCACAAGAAATATTTCACTGTGATCAGAGTTTCAATGTGAGCACATGGTAGAAAAAGCCTACAGCAGTGTTTCTAAAGCCATCAGGAAAGATTTTTAGAAAAGCCACATATGTTTGAAAACAGCAAGAATGGAGCCCCTCACTATTGTATTTTAAATGTAATATCTCATTTAATTTTCATGAACATCCTATGCAGTAAATACATATTTTTTTCCATTCACAGAAGTAGAAACCACACCTCAGGTGATTAAGTGACTTATTCAAGGCCACATTTGTAAATAGTGAAATAAAAATGCAAATCAAGGTCTTTCTGACTTACATTGGTCCATACAGTGTTCATTACACCATATCAAGTGGAAGCCTTTTCTGGAAATAATAGGAAGTTCAAGTAGTGTATTCAACACATGACTGAATAGGGCTACAGAGCATGTTTGTAAAAATTTTGAAACAATTCTCCACATATTTCCCCCCAAATGTTTCATATAATCATCCACAATGTATCCTTATCATTGAAAAGCCTATTGATAAGAAGTATGCTCACAAGAAGCCCGAAAGCCAAACAGAGAGTTAAGGCACAGGTGAATCAAAACTTTACAAAAGACAGAACACAATCTGAAAACACCTTAAGGTTTTCTAGTTTGGTGGAGAATTCCTTTTACATTGAGCTGGTCAATGGAGTGGTAAAAACAAATGGGAGATTATGGATTGACCTTTAAGGTGAGCAATTTTAACCTTCTTTAACCTTTTAAAGCTTCTTAACCTTATCTTTTAACTTTACTTTAACCTTCTTCTCACTTTATATGTAGGACAATGAAAGGTCATCTCTGAGAAAAGAAAACAAGTTCAGGTACAACTTGTTTTGAGTATTACCAAAAGTCTATCACTATCCTTGCCCCAGGAAAGAATTAATCCACAGAGAGTGGTTCATATAAGAGAAAGATCTTTCAACATGATCAGGGGCCCCATGTAAACAAGACACAATTCAGACTAGAAAGGCCAGTATTGGAATGAGTCTCTGAATCAGTAGTCACTAAGCTTGGAGAGAAGGGGAGAGAAAGTAGCCTTTTAAAGAAAAAAGCTGGATAGAATGTGAATCCACATCTGGTAGGTCTACAACTCAAAATATGCCATCTTCTCAGCACCCAGATTCAGGTTCCTGGGAGCTATCCAGGGTACTGACAGATTCTATTATGTGGTGACCCGGTGGGCCAAACTCTGAATCTTCTACACTTGCACCACACAGACCTCTTCAGTTCACCCTAAAGCTATTGCTATTTATGACTTCAATTACTTTCCATGCCAATTTTATACCTGGTCTGTTTCCTAGAACAGTTTATAATTTTAAATTCTCAGTTTGGCCTTCCAGTGTACATTCCAATAGGTTAAAAAATAGTGTAGTCGTTATGGGTGCAGATGTGTGTGTGTGTGTGTGTGTGTGTGTGTGTGTGTGTGTGTGTGTGTTTCCTGGTACTAAGGATTGAATCCAGAACTTATTTTCTACTAAACTACAGATCTTTTTTATTCTTAATTTACATCTTGCTAAATTTCTATCTTGCTCAGTCCGGGCTCAAACTTGCGACTCTCCTGCTTCAGTTCCCAGAGTGCAGGGATTATGGACATATGTCATAACACCTGGCTGAAAATATCACTTTAACATCTGAAATGATTAGAAAAAACAAACTTTGCTCAAACTAAAAATTGTAGAGAATCTATAAAAATGAACCTGGAAATGTAGGATGGAATGAGATAATTTAAAAATATTGATTTCAAAGATTCAGAGGCTCCTTCTAATACTGGCCCTTCTTCTAGTCTGACCTGTGTGTTGTTTTCATGGGGCTCCCTGGGCATGATTGACTTTTGACTCTGCATAGACAGTTTCAATATTATAAAGATTAGGACTGGGGAGATAGCTCAGTAGAATGAGAAATAAGAACCTGCCTGGCAAGCTCAAGGTCCTGAGTTCAATCCCCAGTACCGAATATATATATATAATAGAGGTTATTAGTAGCATACTGATGTAGCAAAAATAATGTTAGAAAAACCAAGATGGAAAAATGATGCCAATGTGTTAGAGCTGAAAATTTCATATGGGAAGCAGACAGTACAATGAAGGAATTAGAAGAGCTTTAATAACATAATCTTTCACTGAAAATCTCTCTCTCTCTCTCTCTCTCTCTCTCTCTCTCTCTCTCTCTCTCTCTCTCT
>NW_004524626.1:1898966-1902426 GCF_000260255.1 Octodon degus
GCTTATTCCACTGAACCATCTCTCCAGCCCTGAAAATCTCTTTTTAAAATTCAGAGTTTTAGGCAAACAAGATTTTTTTCAAGAACTCAAGTTCACATTTCATTCTGTTGTTTACAAAATGTATATAGGCATACGACTGCATTTAATGTATATCGCAATATGAATACTAATCCAAGTACTAATCAATTTGTAAATCCAAAACCATGGCCTCCTGTTGTGTCCCATACCTTCCTGGCTGACAATGCTTTCTTTACCTCCCAGCTGCTTTCCACTTTTGTTTAAGGAATTTTACCCACTCATCATTAAATTTATTTGTCACTATCCATTTGCAGGGTTTATCAAACAAAGTACACAGTTTGTGGCTCAATGTTATGAGTTCTTATTGCGTGTCTCCTTTTTCTCTGTCTAGAAGCCCATCCAGCAGATTCTCTGAAAGCCTGCTGTCACTGCATTACATAAATGACCAGAAAAAACAGGCTAAGACCACGAATTCGAGGTCTGAACCCAGGTCCCCGATAGCACCACCCTAGCAATGATGTCCTGTGAATTCCATGATGCGGATGAATGTGCAGCATAAGGAAGTGGCCAGGTTTGGCACAGTCTATGTCTTCACACATACGGTCAAGGGCTACCCAAGCTCATCTATCAGTTATATAGTGTGTAGCAAAGTGAGCCAAAGCTGGCTTAGAAATCTTTGGCTACAGCCATCAGCATTGCCACACTGTCAGCACATTCTGGAATCGTTGCTACATTCCACCTACATTTGTCTTCAGGGCTTTTTTTGGGAGTTGCTTTCTGCCTAAGCCAAATTCTTCCACAGAAGCTGCCATGGCTTCCTAGCATCCTGAAGCTCAAGTAACTGCCCCCTATCAATGACATCAACCCTTATTTATTTATTTTTTTATTTTTTGTATTTTAGGGAAGGGTATACAGGGTGTTCAGGATCTCACTATTAGATCAGAATCCTAGTGATCTGCATGTTTACAGCCTCCCAAGAGCTGGGATTACAGATGTGTGCTACCCCACCCAGTCTCAATTGCCATCTCAGTGTGCCCCGGGGGTGGGACCGGCATGGCAGGCCCAGGGATTGAACCCCCAGCCCCTGAACCTGCTTGCAGGTGCTTCAATCCACTGAGCTATTTGGCTGGCCCTACCAACCAGCCAAATCTTTGGAATCAAACAGGGGTTCTTTGGAATCAATCATCATTTCTAATGGTTGTTGGCCGTGGCTCTGCATTAGTTCTGCAGCCTCTGTGAGCACCAGCTTTCTCATCCATCAAAGAGGATGATGAGGCTTACCCCACAGTGCTGTTGTAAGCACGAAGTGAAAGAAGCATCCAGAGCCCCTCGTAGGGCCTGAGCAATGGAAGCATGCTGCCAGGCACGAGTTACGGTGGTTCTGTGGTAATGATGCAAATCATTTCTGTTCTTATGGAATATGCCTGGGAAGGCCATTTTTCCATAGTCTGAAACACTTAGTTCTGGCTCCTCTACTCTCCCTCCTGGGGTGTGGGTTGATTCTTGCCTCTTCCTGCAGAAGCTAAATGAAGATATTTCAGAAAACTCTCAGTGGCATTTTCTCTTCAAAAGGCACACTTTTCCTTGAAAACTTCAATGATGTGGGTAAAGCAGGGCAAAACCTTTTGGAGAAGCAGTTTTAGAAATGTGTAAAGTGGGAGAAGTGGATATGTTCTTCCTTTTTCCATTATCTCTACGCCCAATCCATGCGGTGTATTAAATTGTCCCAACCTTCACATTTTGCTTTAGTTAGTCTAGCAAAGAATACTTGCTGTCAAGATATAGCCATGATGTACTTTAATACTGTGCGTATGTTCCCCTAGAAGGTCCCACACCTATTAACAATGTCACATTCCTTGCTGAAACTAGCGAAGGTCTCTGGTCAGTCTGGCAATGGTCAGTGGCTTTGAGAAAATGGAGCCATCTAGGAAGACCGCCTCCATCCTGTTCTTCCCCCAGAATGAAGGCAGGCTCAAGATTTACCATATGAATTAAACCAAACTGAAATAATTTGGACTACTTTCAATAAGCTAGGAGCATGCAGCTGGGGTCAATGTCATGCTATGAATAAAGAACATGTTGAACTCTGCCTGGGAAGGAAAACACTTGGAATATTTCATTAGGAGGAGGAGAAAAGTAGATTTAAAACATCATGTTGCTAGCAAACTGTTTCCCATGATTGGAAGCATGGTATAAATAATACTTTTAAAATGCTATATTTCTTACGATGCTATGGTTTCCCCCAATATATTACACGAATATAAACAAGATGCCTGTCAGCCACAGCTCTAACATATTGCTTACCACAGCAGACTTACAATATGCACCTATTATTCTTGGTCCTCTTAATGAAAGAAACTAAGGACACTGCATAAATTCTTCAGCACATGTTTCACTTCTCCAGCTGCCTTGTACTGTGGACCATCATGCTAACGAGAAGTGATGCTAACAAGCAGCTAAAACCAGTGCAGCAAGTGGGCCGTTTAAATGTATATAAACATGCTGGCATTCACAGAGAAAGGAACCATTTGGGGGCAACTAAATGGATCCCTAGACAGACATATTTTAGGTTAATATTCCATGTATTTTTCTACATGCTAACCATTTCAGTTCTGCTCTGTTGAAAAAAAACTACACTGTTGGAGAACAAAACTCAGCACACAATTATCTCCTGGGCTCATATACTAAGCACGATTATTTTTAGGAAAAGGAAAAAAACACCTACCTGAATCTCACCAATTCCCTTTGATCATTTTACAACCACTCTTACTTTCCAGTATCTGCAGGTGCCCATGAAAGCAACAAAAGATGGCACTGCTTATTCTAAACAAACCACCCGGCAGCTCTTATGGATTCAGGGACCCCGGATTGTGTGATATATGGGGATTGGTCTTGGATTTTAGTTCCTGCTCCCCAAAACACACAGTATCACCAGGGTCATCAGGTCTTGTTGACTGAGATCAAATCTGTTTGGCAGTGACTTCTGGCATAGACTCAGCTTGAAGAAGTGGCTGGTCATTTGCTTAGCACATCTTGGCGCTTGTTCAAGCAGAGAGCCGCCCTTCCCTAACCGAGCTGGACCTCGCTTTTCTGCTCATGTCCTGTAGGTGCCGCAGCCTCCAGCAGTCAGCACTGCAAACAAACACTACAGGTGTGGAGGACAGCACATCTTGAAGATGGAGTTTTTGGATGCTCAACACAAGCTTCACATTAAATGAGCATTTGTGACTAAAACGCAACAATTCAAGAGCAGCACCTTCATGGAAGCAAGGAGATTAAGTACAGGTTGTTCTTTAAAAGGAAAACAGGACGAGGACCTGTTGAGCTTTTAGATTTCTAGATATGATCTTTAGTACACACTCTACTTTAGTTTGAAGGATTGTATTACAGCTCTCATTCATTTAGCATTGATTATTCTTTAATATGGTAAAGGTAGGGCAGG
>NW_004524626.1:1902626-1904204 GCF_000260255.1 Octodon degus
TAAATAAAAATTAAAAAATATAAATGGTAAAGGCAACAAACATTCAGAGAACTCTGTCCCATATAGTGCAGCCTGCTGCACACCTCAGGATTCAGGAAGCCAGTCTGCTCTTGGCCTGGCACACACAGGCAGTCAACTCTGGTCTGAACAGTTTCCAAAATGACTCTGCTCCAACTCCACTGGGCACTGGTCAATTACGACAGAGCAGTATTTAAGCTAAAAGGGATAGGCCTAAATTCAGCTGGACACGTCACTGCTGCCATGTCAGCGTCTGCCTTTCCCGAAGCTCCAAGCACACTGGGCCTGGCTCTTCTGTCACCGGTCATTTGTACCCAGGCTAAATGCAGCTGCTTAGAAAAGTAGATGCCGTCTGTGTGCTCCTCATATTTTCTTTCTTTCGCTCCCTCATCCACACCAAAGAAACAATCAAAGGGAAAGTTAAAATCTCCTTTAATGTTTAATATTCTCTTTTTGTAACCTATTTCAAATAGGAAAAATATTTCATTCAGTTTATTTAGCTTCTTCCCAAGGAGCAAAGCAAAATCTCCTTGATATTGAAGGATTCAATCTCTTTGTGCTATTTAGAATAAAATTCCATGGAAGATATGTGGTATGTATCTTCCCAGTAAAATTTGTATTCATGTTTCACTAGTATTTCTCTGAGGAATAGACAGTGAATGGCAAAGAATCAGTGGCTTAGAATCGCCTCACTAATATGCCGGGATAGGAAGAAAAGCCCAAGTCTGCTATGGGATTCAAACCTTCATGGTTTCCTAAGTTAATATTATTAAAAAATGAGTTTTAATGGGGATAACTGCCTTCCTCTGGGCAACCACATTCCATGTGGATGTCCAGATTCAGATCTCCTGGGCAATGACCTCAGCTTGACTCCACATCTAGCTGGACACATCTAACCTCAAGTGCCGCTTCTCCAACAAACCCCAGATTGTCCTTGTTTTGCTTTCTAAAGCAATGTCCAGTCAGACCATGATAATGGTAATTATTATATTAATAAAGCTACTGTTTCCTGGAGATGTGGCTTTGTGGCTTCCAAAGAGGCTTCTACGCTAGCCAAGGAGGAGACAAAATTCTTTTCAAGTGTTGTTTTCCAATGGTTTTGTGGCAAACAACAGCAGAATGTCGTCAGAAGGAAATAAAAATTAAAGGGGAAGGGAAATTTGAAGAAAAATAAAAACCAGGAGTCCTCTCCAGGGGCATGCTGCGCGAAGCCTGTGGAGCCCTGCGGAAAATGAGGTGGCGAGACCTCCCAATCCATGCAGCTTCAGGCGCCCTCTGCAGTGAATTCCCAGAGAGAGTCTATGGCCAAGGAAGGCAGCAGAAATATGTATACGAGCTCCTTCTATATTATCATCGGGGCACAATCCCGTATCCTATGGCACAGATCCTCCCACTGTGCCTAACACAGGTGAGCGTCTACCATGACAATGAGCATATTGCTAACTCGCTTTTCCCAAGGACTTCAGGCAAGTAAAATGAAAGAGGGATGGAGGTTAGAAAATGGTGTGGAGCTAGAAGGAGCTGGGGGAATATTCATAGAATAGAACTGAATATTAAAAC
>NW_004524626.1:1905779-1921764 GCF_000260255.1 Octodon degus
GAACATCACGCCCAAAGGCCCCAGCAGATGGTTAAGCCTGATATTGAAATTGTCAACATTTTGTATGATTTCATTAGCACATGTTTACTACATGATGGACAATCTGTGTGTATTTGCAGATGTGCTGTGCGTGGCCATCAAACCTGTGTGCGGAGGATAATTCCCAGCAATCTCTACATGATTCCTGCTGAAGGCAATGTCCAACCAAAGTGCAGAGCGCAGCGAATAAGCGAGTTGCTTTGACAGGAAATTCCAACAGCAATTTTAATTCTGATCAGGCTTCAGGAAATGGAAAGAATAAAAACACATCAATTATACTGACAGGAAGTTTTAAATCACATGGCGAGCAGCTGCTGCCAAAAGATGTGTCTGCCAGCTTTGTTAAGGAGCCCGGTATTTTGGTGTGACCAAAATTTTACACCAAAATGTTATAGGCTGACATCACTCCATAATTGCATGTTATCTCTCTACAAGGGTAAAGAAAATGACATACTACTGAAAGCATATCATTATTATGAAAAAAATCATCATTCTACTGTAAAGGTTTGGAATGCATTTTAGAAAAAAAACCATATACTTCTGCATATACGTATAACTTATATGTGTATAAAACATATACACATATACTTCTGCATGAAAAGCATATTTGTCTGACAATTAAATCACGACCATCCATTCCTGATGAAATTTTGTTTAATCAACACTCAGAGATGAGCACTCTTTCCCTCTTACGACAAAGGGCTGAATGATTGTTTCCTGCCCTCCAGGCCTTCTGCTGAAAAGACTCTTTCTCTTTATGGTGTATGTCTCAGTACATTTAATCTAGGTCCCTAAGAAAGAGTGCCTACAGTGGTCCTGGCCAACAGAGAACAAGGCAAACACAACTGGTTACCCCACTGGGGGAGAGAGAAAGGTGACTTTCTACATGATACACCATGCAGGCTCTCCACTTCAAAAGAGCTTTGACTCAAGAGTTACTCTAGACAAATTATAAATTCACTTTCCTAGGATTTATAAAGTGGCTTTCTATAAAGTTCAAAGAGTCTCAGAACTTTCTCTGTTTTGTTGCCTTTCCTGCTTCCTGCTTAGGAACCTGGGGACAGATGTTAATGACTATGTACCCATAAACGGCCTGCAAAAGAGGTTATAACTCAAATTCTCCTTTTCCTTGCCCAATTAAAGACTAGCTTTTCTCCTAAAATTCCATGGGCTAAAGTATATTTTCCCTTTTTAACTGATAAAGTCCCAGTTTATCAACTTGCCTTGATATTTAAAACTCCACTTCCTAATTAATTTTCACTTATTCAGTATTTTATGCCAATATAGTGAGTAAGTTTAGTGGTATTTATTATTGGCATATGTTGCCTTTTAGAAATTTTAAAACACCCTTAAGTAGGATCCAGAGTGAAATCTTAAATTTACTTGTAAACAGTTGCACGATTGGAAATGAAACATAAACAGAACTGACAAGAAAGATCATACAAAGATTGATACTCCAGGTACTTGGAGGGTAGAAATATTATAGCTCCCCAAACAGAATGAAATTATGTGCAACTTGCTTTCTGGATTCTCTCTGCTTTGCCGTGTCTATTCACAGGCCGTGTGGTTGAGTAGAAAGTACACAGGACTCTGGGTTAGATTACTGAGTACCCCGTTTCAAAAGTTCAGCTGCCATTTCACTTTAGATTAATTTCTTATTCTCTCTTTGTCAGCTATTTTATCTGAAGATGAGAAATACAGAACTTAACCAACAAGGGTGATTAGAAGATTAAATGAAGTATTGGATATAAAACCTAAGACTTGATGTAGAGCAAATATGTAACAACAGGAGAAGTAATCACACTAGCTAAGTTTAGTGTTAATGTTAATAATCTTCAGTTTACCCTTTTGTCTCATGTTTTGCCATGATGTTGAAAACTATCAAGATAGAGTCCATGAAGACCATTTTCTTCTTGGTTAAGCTGACACTAGCTTAGAATGTAGGGCACAGAGCTCTGCATTAGACAAGACTTCTCAGACCTAGTTGCAGAGATCTACAGCTTTTACCTAACTCTGCCTGGAGCAGCCAAGTCATCCGTAAGCTTCCCTCCACAAGCTGCTGTCAGTCCTTGTTGCTCAGCTGCAGCACAGGTGGTGAATCTAGCACCAAGCCTGTGCACTGTGGAGGCCAAAGCTAGGAGACAACCTTTTGTAGGCTCTTCTCTCAAACAGCTTCGTCATGCTTTGGATTTTCCGTGTCCCCCAAAGCTCACACATTGAAGCCCAGTGTAGCAGTGTCTCAGAGGTTAAGCTCTGTAGAGGAATTTGGGTCAGGGGGCCTCTGAGTTCCCTGATGGATCAAGCCGTTGATGGGTTCATAGTCTAATGGGTGTGACGGTTCATTTGTTATGAAAGTGTACTCTTAGGCAGATTCCTTCTGCCACACTCTTTTGCCAGAATGTTCTGCCTGTGACAGACCTAAAATCAACTGGGTCAAGTGAACATGAGATGAAAGCTCTGAAACTATAAGCTAAGATAAATGTTTCTTTCTTTAAGTTCAGTTTTTGGCTGAAGCTAACATATTTCCCTAAAAAGGAAAAGGTTAAAAAAAAAATGCTTCTTCTTATCCCACTCTCAATTTGACCCTGAACTTTATCTTTAAGAAATAACTGGCATAGGATAGGACTCTCACACTGAAACTAACTGGGGGAATCAAAGATGAAAGGCTCATTACCTGGATTTAGAATGAAGACACACTCCCTTCTGCCCCACGGTACAATGCGATGGACTGAACGCGTATGTCCCTCTCCCCTAAGTCCATATGGTGAAATCCTAACCCCCCAACGTGCTGGTAATAGGAACTTAGGTCTTTGGAAGGTGGTTCAGGCATGAGAGACAAAGTGGAGTCTTATGAATGGAATTAGTGCCCTTTATAAAAGACTTCTGAGAGATCCCTCTACCAAGAGATACTGTATATAAACAGAGAGCAGGACTTCACCAGATAATGAATTTGGGAGCAGCTTGATCTTGGTTATTCCAGCTTAAAACTCAGTGAGGGACAAACATCTGGTGCTTATGTATGTGACACCATTTGAGATATTTTCTTACAGCAGTGTAACGGATTAAGGCAGCTAATAGTATTCATTCTGTAAGGGTACTCAGTCTGGGTAGATGAGGGAGGGGCAGGTGCTTACAACATCACATGGTAATTGCACAACACCAGCATATTAAATAGTCAGCAAATTTCTTTATAAGTAATAGCAGGAGATAGAACCCAAGGCTTTATTATAAATTTTATATTGTTTAGGAAATAGTTTCCACTAAGTAACCAAGTAAAAATTTATTTCACTTTGAAATGTCTATTTCAGACTTTCACTGGGTGAACTGCTTCAAGAGATTCCAAACCCCATTCTCTAAGTTACAACTCAGTCAGCACACTGATGTTTCATTTAATATTTTTGTTTCCTGTTCTTTCCACTCGGCTTTGCCTGATATCACCTCTATTAGCTGCATTTTTCACTTGCATTAATCGCTCTGGCAGCTCAATGAAACCAGTCTTTCAATTGTGCCTTACTACGTCCCAGTGCACCCTAGATTTCTATACGATCAGCAAGTAATCCTATATACATTTGTTAAGTAATCCTATACATTTGTTAGTCAGTCTTTACAGAGGGCTAGCAATACAGTGGACCCCAGATAGATAAAAACAAGGAGTCTGGCACCCACTCGCAGCTAAGCAGGCACGATGAAGCCCAAAG
The DNA here is from genome assembly GCF_000260255.1 of Octodon degus. Lineage (NCBI taxonomy): Eukaryota > Metazoa > Chordata > Mammalia > Rodentia > Octodontidae > Octodon > Octodon degus. The sequence continues at coordinate 1,909,517 of NW_004524626.1, forward strand.
GACATTTCCTGTTACATTGAACTTAAGGATGCTACTGGCAATGATATCTTATATTTGTCATTTTTAGATTTTAAACAAAAGGTCTAGATATTTATAAATCAAATCATAGGACATACAACAGGCTCCTTTCATATAGGATCATTAGTATTTCTTCCAAAGACACATCACATACCTCCTTACCTTTCTCTTGTCTGCTTATAAAGCCCTAGAGAAAAATCAAGAAATGTATGAACTCAAGACTATGTTGAATCACAAGTGCTGGTCAAAGCATTCCCTTTATGTTTCTCAAATTATCTTCATAATAGTTGATTTCCCCCTGGCTCCTCAATATCGTAGCTCTTAGGGTGAATCAACATATATTTCTTTGGAAAGTACTCTGTTGGGAGAGTATTCAAAAAACAAAACAAAACAAAACAAAAAAATCCCCCCCCAAATAAAAAACAACAACAGAAAGCAACTTATGTTCACTAGCTAAAACCAAGAATTTTTCCAACTCACCCTTATCCCGACCCAAGCTTACTGTGCTACAATATATAAAAATTTATTAAGAAACTAAGAACAAAACTAATTTAAGAAAGGTTATAAGACAGAATTCACAACTTAGTTGTTATTTTCTAGTAAAAGGTGGCATCTTTCTTAGAGGATACAGAGCCTGAGCAAAGATATTAAAAACACATGATAGTAGACTTTACTTTTCCACTCATTTGTGAAAACACTATTAGGTTTTTAAAAAACTTTTTCTCATCTGTCATACAGGTCTGTATCATTAATATCATAACAATCATTACTAGCAGAAAGAAATCTTATAATAAAACTTTTTATGAAAAGCAAATTTTACCAAAGTCTATGATTAAGGTGTACCATCTACAGGGATAATAACCAGTACAAGACACTTGAAAGTGGAAGGTCACCCACTAAAAGGCATGACTAAAAATCACATGTAAATGGGTAAACAAAATGCATAGAGGACCAATGAGGGGGTAAGGAAAAATTTAAATTTGGATTTTGAAAACAGGGAGCAAGTCAAATAAACACTCTCCAAAGCTACTGTGTATCTTACATGCCTCTCCCAGTTCATTACCCCTGCACAGCAGTGCACCATTCTCAAAGAGATTAACTGTCTAAGAACACAGAAAGAAATTTCTCCAAACTACCCACTTCATTCAAATATCTCTTCCAAACCCAGATGCCCAGAGACACCTATAAAATCAAAAGTGGACAGAAAGCAGAAGATAAGGCTATATTTCTCTCTATTTGTTTCCCTTCCCTTACTCCTGGTGGTCATTTTTTACTAGTAGGCCAAATGCAAAACAGTCAAAGAAGCTTTCCTAAGCAGCTATTTCCTTCTGGGGTCCATAGCTGTATTAGTTTGCTAGGGCTGTCATCATAGACGGGTACAGAGTCAGTGGCTTAACTCTGAGAAATTTATTTCTTCTTGGTTCTAGGGAGTAGGAGTCCAAGTCAAGATGATGGCAGGGTACTTTATGAGACCTCTCTCTCACCATCCATACTGGGGTAGGTGATCCTGCTGTCTTTGCATGATCTTCCCTCTGTGTGTGGCTGTGTTCCCTCCTCTTATAAAGTAACTGGACACATTGGACTAGTGCTCACCCTAATGACCTGAAGTTAACAATTTCCATAAAGAGTCTTTTAATACAGTGGCATCTGAGGCACTGGAGGGTAGGACTTCAACACATGGGTGGGGACACACATTCAGCCCCTACTATTGAAAAGCACTTATGGGTAGAATTTCTATTACATCATAGGTGTGTTGCCAAAAGTCATGCTCAGGTAGAGTTTTCCTAAACCAGCAGTTCAAAAGCCTCTGTGCCCAGACCAGCCACATGAACTTCACTGAAAATGTTTCAGAAGTGCAAAATCTTAGGACCCATCCCAAACCCAAATCAGAAATTGAGTGTGTAAGCCAAGTGACTTATTTCTATTTTAATATAACATTTAGATGACTCTGCTACATGCTAAGTTTGAAAACCACTGGAACTAACCAACTAGCCGTTCCAGCACACTGAGATGCATTGAAAAGGGAATACTCTGGTAGATTACTTTATGAAGCAAATTCATCAAAATGGTGACCAATGACTTCCTAATTTTTGAATTTTGAAAATTTGAACGTTAATATAGTGGGATTTTTGCATAAGACATATTAGGAGTTTATTTCCTTATATTTGATATATTGGTAATTATTTTAAAGTATAAACACAGATACTTGTATATGAGGTACGTACATTACTAACTTATATCTTTAGCTCATTATTTTACAAGGTTCACTAGGTATTGTCTTCTATGCTCTACTTCACGATATTCAGCTTACACAGCCTCCAATTATTTCTAAGCATTTTCTCTCATATTTTCTTAGTACGTGTTTGTGATCCATAACATTTACATTCCTCCTGAGGAACTGGTTCATGAACATATGGCATCTTGATGAGCTTTACCCCCACTCCTTCTTTCCCTCCTTCTCATACCAAGCTGAGTGCCAATCAAAACTCCTTGCATCGTGTTACTTCAGAATGACCAAAATTATAGATGTAAGTGGAGGTCCTTTCAGATTTTCCCTCGTACATTCTAGAGTTACAAATCAGTTCAGTTGAGAAGACAGATGCTTTTCTGGCAATTTTGTGCCCAGGAATAGAAAGATTACGTGCAGCAGCTACTAAGTCATGTTGTGATTGTTGTTGTTTTAGCCCTGATACTTCGGCAGCAAATAGCGAAACATAAGAAGCTCAGAGGTGGCCTGCCAACAAGAATTTTCTTCCTTTTTCAGACAACCAAATCCTTGGCAATGTTTTTCCTAGGAAAAATTCCATTTTGGTAAAATACTCTTCCATAATACACACACGCTCACATCATAATGCACACGAGCACTTTTCTCCTGTGTGAGGGCGAGGACGGTGCAGGATCTCTCTATTCTTACCATGCAACGAAGAGGAGAATTTATGCCTTTGCTGAGCTACTAACATGAGGCCTCATACTCTGAATTTATTTTTTATTTCAAAAATAGTTAATAAACCAAATGATAGGTATTTTACTTGATTAATTTTAGAACAGTGAAGTTTCCTGAGAGCATAAAACCTAAATGGAGGGGGAGCAATCTCTAGTCAAGTTATGATCACAGGATCTCTGCCATCATCTTACTCCTCCTCCTCCTCCTCCTCCTCCTCCTCCTCCTTATTCTTTCTTTTGTATATATTTGGTACAGGGTCTCACTATGCAGTTCGGGCTCGTAGTGATCCTCCTGTTTTCAGCCTCCCCAGCACTGTGATTACAGGGTATACCACCATGCCTGGACTTCATGGTTGGCTCAGTGTGCCCAGGGGCAGGGCCGGTGAGACATCTGGTTCCAGGAATTGAATCCGGGTTCCTGTGCTTGCCTAAGCAGGCACTTAGGTCACTGAGCTATCTCGCCAGCCCTATGATGGTGTTTTCCAAGATCTCAGCAGGTCATGCATGGGTAATTCTGGAAAGTTAAAGCTATTGAAATTACTGAGAATGAGGCACCTGGGCCCATTCTGAATTCTAAATATAACACCAGAGGGGTTGAAGACCTTGAAAGAAGACCTTTCCTTCTTAATGGGCCCAATCTCAGGCTGCATGTAGACATCATTAGAAATAGAGGATAGCTGGCTCTGTGTAAATAACTCTGCAATATTTGAAACACATGGCTCAATTTTATTGAGCAATTAGTGTATAAAGAAATTAGTAGCACTATTACTGCTCAGATGGAAGGGTGACAGGAGGTAGTGATTGGTAATACAGATGTCATAATGAGGGGGTGTCACAAAACCTTTTGGGGACAGTTCAAATGTATGAGGCATGAAGAGTAGGAAAAGCTTTAGGGCCTCAGATAAAGGCTTTTAAGAATGGGCAGGTCTTAAAAGGTAAAGTTGGACAGAGGAGGTGGACAGGAGGAGGTACAAGTGGAGGAGAGCAAAAGGGTATTTCAGAAGGATGAATCATAGCAAAATGCAGAGTCCAGAGAATGAAATCATTATCAGAATCTCCTTTAGTTGGAGATGAGAGCCTCAATCCTGGTAGGTTGTGTCAATTACCTGGATAGATTTTTATGACCCTACACTACACCGATTAACTCAGAATCCCTAGTGCTGGGGTCCAGACATTTTGGTATTTTTCATTTCTCCGTGGATTTCTAGCATGCGGCCAGGGTTCTGAACCAGTAGGCCAGAGCACCCTGTCTAAGACTGGCTTCTAGGTGTCGCTGAAGGAGGGTCTCTATGCTCATAAGCCATTCTGCACTTTAAGTCTTGGAGAGTTTTCAGGCAGAGGTGACATGAAATTGTCTTTTAAAATTATTCCTTGCAGTTGAAAGTGAGTCTGTCATACATATTTAGCATATCTAGATTGAGTAAAGAGAAATAGAGCTTTAACTCTCACCCATATTTAGTTACCATGGAAACAAAATACCATAACCCTTAAAGGGCACGCTTCCAACCTGCTCTTTGTGATTACTGATGCTCCCTTCCCGTATCCTATAGAGGAGACTGAGGTATCTAGAGTTCCCTTACCTTTTTTTTTTTTTTTTTTTTTTTTTTTTCTGGTTTGTCTCCTTGGCAAAGGTTTGTCCAAATGGACAGAGTTGGTTGATTTACTAATGTCAAAATACTTACTTGGAGAAAAAGCTGTTGCCTTCTAAAGGTGATTGGCTGTCTAGTTTGAGGCTCAGAAGTGTCACAGGGAATCAGTTTAAGTCAAGAAGTATTAGCTGTGAATCCTGCTGTGGCTATCTGCCAGCAAATTAAAGTGAACTTTAGTTTCTTTATAAAATGTGGAATACACAAATTCATCAAGCATACCAGTCAGGGTTATGGAGAAAATATGTGGGGAGCATGTCACGCTGAACAATTAATCGGAGCTCAATAAACTGTAATGTCACCAATTCTTTTTTAAAAAATGTCACTCAATTCTTAAAAACAGGTTTTATAATATGATCTTTAGTAACAATTTTTTTTCAGAGAGATTTTCCTCTTATATAATTATGGACAAAAATTGAAGTAGAGGCATAATTTTTTACAGTCTTTTTTCCTGTCATAATTTTTGAAAGAGATATCACTAACTAAAATGATTTCAGTTTTAAGAAGCTAAGATCAATTCAAAATAATTCTAAAATAACATGCCATTCAGATCTGGAGAAAAGACAGGGTTTCTAGAACAGAAAGGAGATTTTAATTGATACAAAGGATCTTTTATGCAAACATTTAATACATCTGCTTAGAATATGTATAAATGGTAATTTTTATATTAAAATTTATGAGCACTTGAAGTGTATCAAGTATTTTGCTAAGAACTGACGTGATGTTTTCAACGTTGACTGCCTGTGCTCTCGCTAAAGCCCCACGCGGCAGATGAGCAGGTGTGGCCTGTAATCCTGCCTGCCTCGGGGGCGCTAGCCTCCACTCACTGGTCGCTCAGCTGCCCACTCGCTGACCTCCTCTCTGGCGCTTCCTGCCTCAGGCCCACAGCCTTCCTTCACTGCAGCCTTCCTCCTGGGAGAAGTTCACAGCCTTCTCCCCACTCTCCCGACTGTCTTTCGGAGCTCATCTCTCTCATGTGTTCCTTTCCAAGTCAGGAAATTCTCTTCTCCTTGTGCCGTGCATTTGCCTACAACTTTCTGCTTTCTGCTTTGCGCCTGTTTCCTCTCCTTGATTTCAAAAAACACCTTTCCTGGGCCCTCCTGGATTCTATGAAATGGTTAGGCACTGTGCTGTCCACTTAACAGAGATGATTTTAAAGAGCGCAGTCCTCAGCAATGTTTTTAATCTTTGTGTATATGGGTGTGAGTGCGTGTGCGTGTGTGTAGGGTACTGGGGATTGAGTTTAGGGCCTTCACACTAAGCAACATTCCAAGCCCTTTTTAATTTTTTTAAATTTTGAGACAGGATTTTGCTCAAGTTGTCCAAGTTGGGCTCCAACTTGCAATTCTCCTGCCTTGTCATTGCAAAAACTAAACATGGAGATGCAGAGGGACAAGGTGAGTGCTGTTTTTCTATTGTTCTCTCACCATTTGTATCAAAGCTCAATTTCCAGAATTGGAATTTCAGTCAGGGAGAGGGCCTCATTGACACCCTCTATGAAGTTCTATTAGCAACTCCTTATTTAAATATATTTAAGAAGGGGCCAGGGAGATGGCTCAGTGGAATAAGCGCTTCCCTGGCAAGCGCAAGGGCCTGAGTTCAATCCCTGGTTCTGGAAAAAAAAAAAAAAAAATTAAGAAATGTAACAGATGTCTTCTCAAAAAAACCCACAAAATCTGAATGCTGATACCTTTTAAGGCTGTCTTTTAAATTAATGCTGAGATAAATTTTTAGGTAGGCTTCTTGTTCACTACGGGAGAACCTTTGAAACTGGTCGGCCAAATGAACTACATTTTAAGAGGAAATTCCACAGTGTTTCAAAAAAAAAAAATAATAATACATATACCAGATCTTCCAAACTGCTGCCACTTTTGAATTCTATAAACACCTTTCCCTGCCAGCATATGGCTCGTGTTGAAACACAATCCATGTCACTCACAGCTTCGACAAACATATTTAACACATTTATGCATACATTAGTCAGTGTAAACATGATTCGCTTAAGTGTAAAGGATTTTTTAGAAGTTTAATATTTCACCACCATGTCATTTCGTGGAAACTACCTGGGGGCACTGAAGCAGGAGTTGCAAGCACCTCTCCTATAAAACATCACTGCAGATTAGCAGAACCTCCCTTCAGTCCAGAAGAAGGGCGGACAGACTGGCAGCAATTCTGCAAACCACATGCAGTTTTAATTAACTTCATTTAAAATTCTGGGTCTCTCAGTAGATTTGAGGGGAGATAGGACCACTTAACAATAGCCAAGATCTAATCTACTTTGTCAGAACTAATAATAATACACATGCAATTTCTCAAACAGGGACACATCCAAAAAGCTCACAAATGAGCAATTGTAGTTCTTTTAAAGAAAAAAGTAATATTTATAAATTATTACAAGATGTTGCCAACCTCAGACCATGATTGCAATTTCTAATTCCGATGAATTGATAAAAGGTGCTATTAATAAAAAGATACATTCTGGGCAGCTGACATAACTAATTGATCAAGTAATTTGAGTAAAAATACAAGATTTCACTAGGAAACCCGGACAGGGATGAAATCATTCAATTTTCCAAAAGCCAGAGGCCTTGAAAAAAGCAGACCACAGAACACTTTTATGCCTAACCAAAACCAAATAAAATGATCCCAACATACAAATAGGCTACAGATGATATAATGTGACGAGAGATTTTAACTATGTAGGCAAACCTTTCATTTTCTTCCCCAAATATGGTAAGCCCAGGATTACCTAAGCAGAGGGGAGCAGGGAGTCCTGTTTCCTCAGTGTGTTGTCTCTGTAGGGGTGGAAAGGAAAATTTCTTCCCACCTCTTCACATTTCACCATACCTCATAGAACTAATATTCAACATAACGGTTGGGTCTCACGATCTGGGTTACATTAGAACAAAGTACGAAAAAGTGATCCCAGATGCGCGTGAAGGTACCGAAGCTGACACTTCTAGTAGCGGTTGCTGGAAGACCTGGGACTGCCAGCCCACCCAAGGATCCCCACAGCAGGCGAGATCACTGCTTGTTCCCCGCGCCTGAAGATGACAGGGACACTGCTTACTCCTGCTTGATGACCCTGCAGAGGTCAACATTGTTCCTGAATGATGGGGAGAAAGAAACTGCTGCTCAAACTACCGAGACACTGGGGGAATGACAAGAGCATCCTCTTGGCCCATTTTATGGGGGAGCGTTGGAATTCATTTGTATTTCTTCAGACCTCCAGCTCTCTCTCTCTCTCTCTCTCTCTCTCTCTCTCTCTCTCTCTCTCTCTCTCTCTCTCTGTATTTTAGGGAGGGGCCTCCAGGGCGTTCAGGGTCTCACTAGTAGATCCAACTCATAGCGATCCTCCTGTTTATAGCCTCCCAAGAGCTGGGATTACAGGCTTGCGCTACCAAGTCCAGTTTCAGTTGCCCTCTCAGAACGCCCCGGGGGCTGGGCCAGTGCAGCAGGCCCAGGGATCAAACCCTGCCTCCTGCGCCTGCTTGCAGGCACTTTAATCGGCTGAGCTATTTGGCTAGCTCTTTGCATTTTCTCATTTAATTTTTGTAATATTCTCTTAGTGACAAAGCTGCCCAAGAGATAAAAACGTGGGGTGGTGAAACAAATCAAACTGGTTGCTCTACAAAAGCAGAAGAAAATAGAAATGGAATTTTAAATAGGGATAGAAAAGACCTATGGACCTCATGTCCTCAGCTGGGGCATCTGTAGCACTAGTGAGAAGCATGCAGTGAACAGCACACAGAGCAAAAACAGGGTGCCCTGTGAATAGATAATATATTACAAACTTACACACATTTCAATATATATATATATTTTTTTTTTTTGAACTGATATAATCCAGAGTACTACTGCATGGCATAGGTATAATCCAAACTCATATTTAATCAGGAAAAGTGAACAGGCTGCCAGGGGCTGCCATACAACACTGGCAATTAATCAGGTTCCAAAACTTAAAGATTATTTTTACTGTCTTTGTTCTATTGGCTCAGTCTTGCCTCCCATAAACAGAAAATAAATTAGCCTATACCTTCAGAATGCAACACCGACAAGGGGAGTGACCACATGGTCTACTCACCATAGGGAAATAAAATTTTGCAGTACCAGTTTAGGGACTGCTGAAGGAGGTCCAGTATTTTCCTAGAGTTCAAGAGCCCCTTTCTGTAAGGAAGAGTTTTCGGTCAGTGGAATGTTCTTCTGCAACAAAAATCATCTGAGTTGCTAGAAAGGTTAGAATCCTGTGCTGATAATTTTACAAGAAAGCCTATGCCATGCTATTGCGACACTGAATACTGCTCAGTTTTTATTTGCTTTTTTATTTGAAACAAATCATCAAATATAGCAACTTCTTTGGTTCCTTTTTCTCCCAATCACTTTTTGCATACTCGGTTCTCTTTCATGCCTCGACCTAGGACCGGCACACATTGATAAAGAACTGGAAGGATTTCAGGGCTCACCGTCAGGCTGACTTTACTGCTGGTTTCACTCTCTTCCACCTGGAGATTGGCTTCTATCAATAGGCTTTTTCTCTGTCCCTAGGATGCAAACCTTTCCCCTCAGCCTCAGTTACTCTTCTGTCTAATTACCTAAATTCATTAATGTCATCTTCAATAGTTTGATTTCGTTAGAACTGCTATCTAATCCCCGCTGACATCTTTAAGAAGATGATATAAATCACACTCAAATGAAACAAAGATTAAAAATGAAAGCGAGAAGGGGATCACTATGAGTCTGAGCTGAGGAGCAAGACCCTATACCAATAAAAAATGAATAAACAAATAAAAGTAGGACAAAACAAATACCAAGCCTTTCCAACACTAAAGCTTATTGAGAAAGCAGAGAGAAGTGTTCACTGATTTCCTGAAAAAGGCAGGTTTACCCACCAATCCCAGTAAGATGTCCTAACAGGCCTCTTCTGTTGCATGCGACTTGAATGGTACCTGTGACATAGAGCAGAAAAAGGTAATTCTTACAACTTGTAGGTGTCCTGCCTCCCCAGTAAGAGCCTGAAAATTCTCAGCTTGCTTCTCCAAACCTCCCAATCAGGTAAGTCCTTGCCCCTGCCTATGGGTGGAGGCTCCTGGGTAGGGCGGAGTACATACAGGAGTGGCAAGAGGCCAGGAGGGTCTCACTAACTGAGCTTCACATTGGTGTGGACCAGAAGCTGATCAAATTGGTGGAATTTAAGAAGCTTGGATCTGAGAGACAGTATAGCAGTAATTGATATGATATGACAAGCAGTCCATATTTAGAAGACCAGAATGACAGGCATTCCAAGCATGGACCTACGACAACACACTGCTATCTTCAGTGCAGTTGCTTAGTTCACAGGTATCAGCATATAAGTTAGTCAGGTGAAACTACCAATTGACTGCTAGTTTCAAAAACCTGATGGAGATTCTCAGGATCATTGCCTTAACTATCTTGTGCATATAAATGTATGGCTTTGTCCCTGTCATGTTTCCTAGCTTTTCTCCTTGCCTTCTCTTCATTGTCTAATCCTTAAGTTCTCACTTTCCTTTTAATTTTGTTATACCTTTCTATTTGCATTTCTTCTTTTCAATTCTTACACTAGGGAGACTATATGACATTTACATGTGGGTCTGGTTTATTTAACTTATGAGTATATCTTCAAGTGGCATCCACGTAAGCATAAAGGCTTCGAGTTTATCATTCTTTATAGCTGAGTAAAAATCCTGAGGGGATTTGACTGACTTTGTCAGATACAAATTTACAATTCTTGTTACATAGGTCTTGCTTTATCTTGGTCTTAACTGTCCAACAGAAAAGTATAAAAATGAGGTATAAAAAGTTAAGCCATATTAATATGCTGAGCTGTAAAAGGCTCAAGTCAACAACTTCTGACATTGCCAGTTCTGTGGATAATCCACTACTATTATGGACTACTGGACTATATTGGATTATTTTGCTGAATTCACACACGTACAATATTTAAATGACAATGGAATACCCATCTCTGACAAAACTAAACAAAAAAGGGGATATAAATGAAGGCCCATTTTGTATCTGTATATACAAAATAGGATAGATATACAGTTACTTTCTCTTAATTCAATGAGAAGAAAGATTTATAATAGTGTTTGGACAGGGTATCATATCTCCATCTTGTACTATGAATAACCACAACGAAGACAACAATATGCAATGTATTAATTATTTAACTATCCTACTAACCTGTTTTGAAACTGTCTCATTGCTATTTGCTTCTCAATAAAATTAATTAAAAAAATAAGAAGCTTGGATCTGAATTCTAGACTGTGTATCAAGATGCTGGGGGTAATAAAAGATAAAATTTATAGTCCTTGGAATATAATTTGGAAAATTTACATTTCAAGTTAGTTAAGAAATAACATCACAAGTAAGACAAAGTGAAGGCCAAACTATTATTACTACAAGTATGGGATTAGTTGATAATTTTAAGTAACTGTGTAAGCACTTGAACTTGCTAGCCCTTTACCCAAGGGTTTAAACCTTGGAATAGTTTGTATGTGGCAGGATGAACACTTATCCATGTCATTACGTAAAACTGGCTTGAGATATGATATAACTGGGGCTGAGATAGCTCAGTGGACTATCTGCTAAGGCAATCTTAGGCAAACTTAGGCAAACACAGGGACCGAGGTTTGATCCGCAGCACCACATGCCATGCCAGCCCCACCTGCAGAGGGGGCTGAACCAGTCAGAGTCCCTGTGGAATGGCACACACCTGCAATCCCAGTGTTGGGGAGGCTGAAAATAGGAGGATCACATGAGTCTGAGTTGTACAGTGAAACCCTGTACCAAATAAATTAAAATTTAAAAAAGAAGATAAAAAAGAAATGAGGTGAACCAAATTCCCCATGCTTAGGACCACCAAGAAGTTAGTTATGGCTAATAAAAAATTTTGATGAACAATCTTTTGTCCACCAAATTTTCCACAGTTTTGTCCTACAACCTCTATTAAGGAAAGACACAAGGATTACTGTGAAGAATACATAAAGATCCCTCAGATTTAAAGACCCAATCCAAAAATGGAGACCTGAGATGAATACATACTTTTCAGATGAAGAAATGCAAACAGCAAATAAATATATGAAAAAAATGTTGAATATTATTAGTCATTCAACAGAGGCAAATTAAAACAACATTGAGATTTCATCTCTTTCAGAAAGAATGGCTATTATTAAGAAATCAGTGAATAGCAAATGCTGGAGGGGCTGTGGGGAAAAAGGAGCCCTTCCTCACTGCAGCTGTTCTCCTTCTGGGTATGTTCCTAGAAGAATCAAGAACATCATGCCACCGTGAATATGTGCACCTGTATTTATAGCCGCACAATTTATAACAGCTAGATTTTTGAAACAAGCCCAAATGTCCATCAACTGAGGAATGGATAAAAAAAATGGTCTTTTTATACAGTGGAGTATAAAAAGACCATGGCTTTACTCAGCCATAAAGAAAGATACACTGGAGACTTCTATAGATAAATGGATGCACCTCAAAACCATACTCATAAGTAAAATAAACCAGATGCACATGTGTAAACATCATACTGTCTCCCTACTGTAAAAAGCTGAAAGAGTAAATAAGATACAAAGTGTACAAAAATATTGTGAAATAGGAAGAAACTTCAAAAAA
>NW_004524626.1:1922659-1992825 GCF_000260255.1 Octodon degus
TTTTTTTTTTTTATATGAGAAAACCTCATGCTACCATTTTTAAATGATCTTGACACTGTATTATCTCCATGTGCTATATTTTCTATCACTTCAGCATTTTCCCCATTTCTATAGAAAACTATTCCCTTGGTATATATTTTATTCCTTAACATTTGTAGGTCACTGTCTTATCTCTTCTGGTTATGCTGCATTTGTCTCACTGTATTGCTACCATGTTGCTCATCCCACACACTTGCTCAATCATCTCTGCATCCTCTCCCTACTGGGGACCTGGCCTCACCAAGGGTTACACTTATATACGTATCCCATCATTTATTAATATACTGTAGCTGGATTTATTGTCTGCCACTTATGCTTTAGGTCTGCCTCTTAACTTTTTGTTCATCTGTTCTATTTATAATGCCTTCTTCTCTCCAGTAAATGGATAAATTTTATTATTTTTGAAATGAGTTTTCACTATCATTTCATTACTACCACAAATGGACACACACCATGATCTTTGTAACTTATCAGAGTATGCTTCAAATTTATACTACTTATTTCCAGTGAAATATATGGAAATGTTAGGGCCAGCCAAGTAGTTCAGCGGATTAACACGTCTGTTTAGATGGAGGGGCCAAGAGTTTGATCCCTGGGCCTGCCCTGCCGGCCCCACCCCCCGTGGGGTGCTGAGATGTCTATTGAGACTGGGCATGGTGGTGTACCTGTAATCCCAGTACTTGGGAGGCTGTAAATAGGAGGATCACTATGAGTCCAATCTATGCAGTGAGACCCTGTATACTGTGTACGCCCTGTCTTAAAAAAAAAAAAAAGAAAAAGAAAAAAGAAAAGAAAAAGAAATGCTATTCTCAGATAGCTCTTTTCTCTATTTTAACGCTATTGCTATTATTATACATAATATATTTGCTACAAAATAAAAATACATTTATAATTTTTACCTTCTATAATTCTGTATATTTCAAAGAAGGTGAGAGAAAAAGAAGGTCCATTATGTTCTTAGAGCTTTTGTTATTTAACCTTCATATTATCATTTCTGGTTCTCTTCATTTATTTATGCTGATTCAAATTACTATTTGGATTTATTTCCTTAGTGCAAATGCAGCCTCGTTTCTGCCCTCTCTTTTGTGCTGTTATTAGAAAATATATTACTCTTGTCTGTATTACAGGCCCCAAATCATAATTATAAGCATAGTCTTTCATACTAGTGATTTTTAAATCACTATGATATAAGGAAAAGAAAAAAGTATATTTATATTATTATATTTATATATAAGCTTCTATGTGTGCTCTTCTTTTTTTCCTACGATTTCATTTGCTGTCTGGAGCTCCACATTCAGCTTGGTGAACACCTCTGTGATCACAAGAATGATCTCGGCGATTGGCTATCTAGGAATGTTTTCATTTCATGTCACTTGGAAGCGGCTTTGTTAGCTCATGATTCCTGATTGATAGGGCTTTCGGTTTGTTTGCCTGTTTTCTCATCGAGCACTTCAATACGTCTCCTATTATCTTCCGGGCATTACTGCTTCTGATGAGAACTTCTGGGCCCATCGTGCCGGGAGGGGAGACTTTGTGAGTGAAGATTCGTTTCCCGTGGTGTCCTTCAAAATATTCTTCTTCTTGTTGGCTTTCCTGACTTTACACGGTGATGTGTCTGTGAAACCCATAAAGCCTTCTGGTTTGTATTTTTATATTTTTCATCAAATTACAAATGTCGTCAATTATTACTTGTTCAAATACTTTTTGCCTCCTTTTTCTCTCACCTGTCCTTCCAACACTCTTATAACATGTGTACTGATTTGCTTAATTGTATCCCAATTTCTCTGAAGAGCTCTTCATTTACTTTTCTTTTTCTCTTTGATATTCACATTGAATGCCCCCTGTACATCTATGTTCAAATTCTCTGGTTTTTTTCTGCCATTTGAATGTTCTATTGTACTTGCTTAGTAAAGTTTTTACTTCAGTTCATGTATTGAACTCTAGATGTATACTTCGTTGTATGTATTTATAGGTCTTTATTCTCTAGTCAATGAAATACAGCAATCATATCTTTTCTTTTCTTTTTTTTTAAATTTTATTTATTTGTGTGTGTGTGTGTGTGTGTGTGTGTGTGTGTGTGTGTGTCCAGCTCAGCCCACCAGGGGGCGGGGCTGGCTGGCATGTGGTGCTGGGGGATTGAACCGTGGTCCCTGTGCTTTAGTAAGCTTGTTCTAAGTAGGTGCTTTAGACCACTGAGCCATCTCACCAGCCCTCATATCTTCTCTTACTTATTAACACACACACGCATACACACACAAACACATACACACTACACAAAATCTTCCTTAAATCCTGGTTGTTCTCACAGAGTTTCTGTTGCCTGTTTTTCCCTTGTGAATGGGTCATGATTTCTAATTTCTTTGCATACTTCCTCTCATTTGTTTTTGTTTTTTAAAAGAGAATAAAAAATATTAAAAAAAGAAATGACATAGAAATTAACAAAATTATAGGAATTCACCAGTAGCTGTTATATTGTATACTGTTGTCTTCAAATTAGTAGTTCAGATTAGCAAGTACAAGCATGCAAATTGGTCAAAAAATTAAAAAGAAGAAAAAAAATAGACATTAATTGTTCCTTCTGATAGACCAGTAGAAGTCAACAGAACAATTATCCAAGCTATCCTGTGTGTATACATATGTGTCTTGCTATTTAGTCCAGAGTGTCCTTGAACTTGTAGATATCCAGCTGCCTCAGACTCCCAAGTACTAGAATTTCAAGTGTGTCCCACCATGTCTTCATTTTGATGTATTTTTGTTGTTGGAAACTGGTTTAGAAAATATGTTTAGGTATTCTGTGTGCTTGTTACCCCCTACTCCTTTTTTTTTTTGTTGTTGTTGTTGTTAATTTATGTATTTGCTACAGGGTCTCACTACGCTGATCAGACTTATAATGATCCTCCTGTTTTCAGCCTTCCCAGTGCTGAGAGTATAGGCATGCACCACCACGCTGGTCTTGATGGCCCACTCAGTGCACCTGGGGGTGGTACAGGTGTGGTATGTGGTGCCTGGGTTCGAGTCCCGGTCCCTGGTCTTGCCTAAGTAGGTGCTTAGTTTGCTGAGCTATCTTGCCCACTCCTGCCCCCTAACTCCTTTTGTTGTTTCCTTATTTACTTGGACAGAGATTCTGAGTGGATGAATTTGGTGAAATCTTTTATGGTCTACCCTCTGAAACTGTCTCTTTAAAGATTTGGCCCTAACATGCACACAGTCATTCTGGAAGAACAGATTTCTGTCAATTCCTTTAACGATGTCTTTACCAAACCACACAAACTGTTACATTTCAGTCATTTCTGATTGTTTGTTTTATTTTTCCCAACAATACATTGGGACTCAAATGCCCTCACAAGTTGACCCAATTAAATGCAAGATCATTTATAGGATTTTTTTTTTGAGATCAGTCTTTAAGATTTCTTGTGATCCCAGGAGCATTCCTCTTAGGTGTCTCTCCTTAGGTCTCCAGTAAACTGATTGAGCTACGCTTTAACTTGTATGTCTAGCACATCTACCAGTATGCTCCTAGTGGCTCCATACTACAACTTTTTTGCTCCGAGAATGTCCTTCAGCTATCCCTATATTCTGTGGCAAGTCAAATCTGTGCCCATTACAGCCTGGCTGGCTTAATAAAATCTTAAAGTCAAGGCCCTAGAGCTTGATTATGCCAACCGTATGCTTCTCTCTGAATAAGGCTGCCATAAGAGCTGGTTGTGAACCAGGGCAGCATTGCATTTTAGCTTCTGGTCTGAATGACTGGCTTCCCTTGGCATGTGTACTCTGGGTATCAGTTAAGCTATGATGATGGCAATTGGTGCAACAGTTACCTCCAGGTGTTGGACCTAAGATAAGGCCTCCACCCTTCATGCTAAGGGAAGATTGAAGAAGATATCCCTCACATGGCAGCCACACTCCCTGGAATTTGGCCTCTGCAACAAGTGACAAGAGGCAGAAGAGGAAGAGCTAATGTTCTGCTCCTCCCAAGAAAACAATGCAGCCTTCTAACAGGGAGCTAAAGAGATAAGGATTCCGGTCTTCTTTGCTGCACCCACTGGACCTGCTGTCTCCTTAAAGCTGAACTAGGAAGCGGGGAGGAAGGGAATGGGCTGTCATTGAAACACCATGGACTATCCTATTCTTACCAAATTTGTTAAGTTTTCTTGAGTATTTTTTAAATTTCCTCTATGCTCTTAAGGCTATTACAAGAAGTGCTAAGTAGGTATGTGTAGGAGCATGTGGGTGTACATGCATGTGTGTTTTGCTTTACAATTTTCAGTAGTTTTATAGGGGAAGAGATCCTTGAACCATCTCCAGTTGCTATGCTAGAAGTGGAGGCTTTATAGACTTCTTGAATTAAACAGCATACAAATTGTTAGTCTTCGCCGAACAAGAGTTGTGCTGTAGCCTATCATATTAGTCTTTGTACTTCTTGATTCCTTTGATCAAATAGTATCTGCAGAAACATTGTCCTCTTCATTTTGGTGTGCAATGGAAGTTATATTGGAAAATTATAAACATGTTTTGTCCTTGACTATTTGAATGTAATGGTCTTTACTTTAGTCTATCTAGAGCATTCAATATGCCAATAGAGAGATTATAATTTGATGTAGAGAATGACAACAGAATGGCTAAGGTATGTTCCAAAACTAGATTTGGGAACCCTATAACAGGTTGAAAACTAGGTTTAAATGAGGAAGAAACGACAGTTCAATTTTTTTTTTTTTACTTAGAATATTAAGAACTTGTCCTTTCCAAAACATTAAAGCCTTTAGACTCCATGGCAGAATAAGATTTAAAATACAGTTTAAAAAGTATTTCATTGCTTTTTATGTATTTTAGAACAGGGTCTACAGGGTCTCACTACACAGATTTGACTTGTAGTGATCCTCCTGTTTTTGGCCTCCCAAGCGCTGGGATTACGGGTGTGCACCACCACGCCCAGTCTCAGTCTCTGTGTCAGCCTGCCCCAAGGGCAGGGCCAGCATGGCATGCAGGGGTGGGATGTAGGGGAATGGTTTATTGTCAGTGGCAAAAAAGGGAAACACTTAGGTAGAAAGCAGAGACAGTGTCCTATATTTTAGGATCTGTATGGCCTGCAAATGGGAGAGCGCAATGTTAAATGAACTGGCAACAGAGCACAGAACGTTTAACCCACATTTGTGCTTGGAAATCTGGGAGGAGATGGCTGTGTGACAGACCTCACTTACTATAAGGCAGTGAAACTTCTTCGGGGTTAGTTGGCACAAGGCAGAGAGAAAAACTCAGTCTGAGTCATGGATGCTGAATTGGCAGTCCGTGTGCCAAGGCATCTGCTGTGGTTCACATAGGCGTGGCATAGGTTAGAGATCAACTTTTTGGTACGGCGGAAAGGCATGACTCAAGTATGGAGAAAATGAAAGCAGAGAGCTGACCAAGTCATTAACAGGGAGATGCCAGCGCTCTGGGGGAACACTGCCAAGCCACACCAGAAGATCAGACCCCAGTAGGCCGGATCCCAGGGCCCAGGTGGACAGAGGACATCATGTCAGGGAGCACCCAGTGTCAGCCAGTATGCCACCAAGGATGGCCCCCAGGCCGGAGTCCCTCCCATCCTCTACCCCAGCAAAGCTTTGAGATCATTCAGTCTCACTTCTCTCTCCTCTACAGTTGGCCATGACCTCAAGCAGAGAAGCAGATGAGAGGGAGGCTTTATGAGAGCTCGAGCATTTTCACCCAAGATTAGTGGAGCCCACTAAAAGGACTATTGAACATAAAAGAATGGACTAAGGTTGTTTATTTCACACATTGCCCCCTGACAACCAGTAGTATTATAGACAGCTGCAGAAAAATAAAGCAGCTGAATTTTCTCTGCACTTCTGATTTATAAGGTGAGTAAATTCTGCAGCGACACTGCGAGTCCAACAATGTACATGAGTGTGCCGGCACATAATAAATATGACCTTTCTCTTTGCTGCCCCTTTTTCTTCTTATACCAAAGTAAGCATTTTTTTCCCAGTATATATTTATAGTCACCCACCATCCAAACACCTTCTTTTGGCAGGAAGTACACCAAAAAAAAAAAAGGTCACATTAGGCAGAGCCTTAATTTTCTCAAATTTTATGGAAACTGAACAGAGGAGAAAAAGTACCTCCTCTGCCTGGCCCCTCACAGCTAACACAAAGCCTTGTACCCTAGTGGGCTTGCAGGAGGCTCATGAGGTGTGTAGGGTGCAATGTCAAGGAACTGGAGAGCTGGAGATTCAAGGCAGCAATGCCTACAGCCTGTAAATTCCCAGCATGAAGGACAGCATGCAGTGACGAGAGGTCCAGGAGGCTTGGTACTTCTCATGAGGCAGGTTCAGTGGGTGACCTTGTGTTAGACGCTTTCTCTTTCAACTGAGTTGTCATAAAAGTACCATAGGCGGGGTGACTCCAACAGTTGTGACTCCTCTGTTCCCAGTGTGGAGACTGGCAAGTCGGAAATGGAAGTGCTGGCCTTCCTAGTGACAGGCGAGGGCTTGAAACTCTCTGCCTTCTCACTGAGTACACCCATGACTGTGCCATGGTGTGTCCACATGGGAGAACCACAGAGATACCTTTTCTTCTTCTTTTTGCAAGAACAAAAATTCGATTAGGGCCCCACTTTTGTGATTTCCTCTAATGTTAATTATCTCTGAAAGGCCCTGTCTCTAAGTATAGCTACTTAGGGGTTAGAGCTTCAGAGTATGAATTCAGACTACAGTAGCTGCCTAACTTCCTTTCTGTTCTACGTTAATGTTCTTTTTCATCAGTTCTATCAAATACCTCATTTCTTTCTCCCAAAGTCCATTTTCTGCTGAAGTGAATTGTAGTTGATTTCTACTGTGGGCAACCATGAATTTACATGATATAGAAATGTGTATCAGAAGACAGTCACTTGGGGAATCGGCCTTAGCTGTCTACCCTAGAAGGTGTTACAATGAAAATTCAGTTAGCATTCAAGAAAGGTGATCTGTCAGCTGTGACAAATAGCCAAATAATTCTTCTGTGAGGCTCTTTAGTGGAGTGTTAGTTGGGAAGAAGGATTTTAAAGGATCAGATTGTGAGTGCTTGTTATGGTTTGTGTCTAGCTGTCCACCCAAAGCCTCATGCAGCCTTTGGGGCAGACTTTGAGAGTGTGATTAATTCATGATCCAGTGCGGGGATTACGGTTGCGAGTGCTACACCCAAGGATACCAATATCACAGCATTCGAAGGGAGAGAGGATCGCTCAGCACTTCTCCTTTGCCTCTGCTGCTTCTTTTTGCTCTGGCTGTTTTGTTCTTTTTCACTACCATGAACTGCTGCCCTCTGCCATGTGCTGCTCTGCCTGGGAGCCAGCTGAGTATGGATTGAAACCTTCACAAACTGTGAGATAAGTAAACCTTTCCTTCCTTAATTTTGGGTGGTGTTGGGTATTTTGTCCAGGAACTAGAGAAAAGTAACCAAGACACTGCTGTGGAGTAGTGTGAGTGAAATGAAGAGGTTAATGACACCAGACGAGGTCATTCCCTCTAATAGGACTAGATAGCTTAAAGAACTGATGACAAACGCAGATTGCCATAATTTAACTCGAAGTATAGATTCAGGGATTTACCCTGGTTTTGGTAAGTGTCTACAGAAAAATTTTCTCCAAAACAAAAGCAAAGTTTAAAGGCTTTGTCTCCAGGATAAAGTCTATCGAATGGCCAGTGACACCAGGTGACTTAGGTACAAATGAGAGCACTAGTCAGGAAATAACAAGAAATCAAGTATAGGGGAGAATATGGAGGCCGGGGAGTACCCCAACCACACTATGCACTCAGCCTGGCTTGAGAGGCTACGAAGACTCCCCTTTCCTCACATCTTCCTCATCCTCAGTGAAGACTGAACCATGTTCTGGTCCTTTCCTAAGCCTCAACTTACCCAGACCAAAAACATGGCACATCAGGCCCACAGGGTGGTAGAGCAGGCTATAGCTGGGACAGGCCACACCTAGTTAATATTAACACAGGCCAAAGGATGTGGAGAGGAAAATCTTTGAAAATACAGAATAAGAAAACTACATCAGGAAAACTTCTATGAGACTAGTGGCCTGCTAAACTCCATAGTATACGGTGAATAATTATTTATTGAAATCAAAATTTGGGTGAGTCATTTTGACTTTTTCAAACAACATATTCAATTTGCATTTATGGATTCAGTGCATTTACTGGGTAATTAATAAGGCTTCCATTTTTTATGTTTTTGATATAGGGTCTACAGGGTCTCACTATGTAGATTGGACTCGTAGTGATCCTCCTATTTTCAGCCTCCCAAGCCCTGGGATTACAGGCATGTGCCACCATGCCCAGTCTCAAAGGCCATCTCAGTATGCCCTGGGGGCAGGGCCAGCACAGCACACCAGGGATCAAACCCAGTCCCTGTGTTCTGCCTATGCAGGCGCTTTAGTCTGCTGAGCTATCTGGCCAGTCCTAAGGCTTCTACTTCAAAGCTGCTACACTACTTGGATACTGTGGTCCAGCTGATCTAGTGAGGCTTTGAGTGTTTCTATCAAACCAAACAGCATCAAGGAGGGGAACTGCAGAAGAGATATTCAGATTTTTAAATGAAAGGTCATCTCTTTATTGCATTACTGTTCTTTTGAGAGACAGATCTTCACCTGCTACTAGGCCAAGCCCAGACTGTGATGTCCAGAAGACCACAGAAAACAAACTGCATTATGACTGGGTATTGCCCAGGTGAACCCACTGCTTCCTTCTTCAGCATGGGTGAGTATTGTACACAGGGCTGCAGCAAACCACACGCAAGTCAGCTGTGGGAATGTCCCAGCATGCCCTGATTGCGCACAGCAACTCCCTCCGAGTCAAAGAAGAGTGTGCATGACTGCCTATCAGAAAAGAAAATATTGGGGGTATAGCTCAGTGGTGGTAGAGTATTTGACTGCAGAAAAGAAAATATTGGGGCCAGGACATGAGGAGGTCTAAGTCAGTGGTTGTAAACCTATAGCATGCGTATTATTGTGTTTTTCTTTTAGGACAAAATTTTAACGTGTGGGTCGTTTTTTCTAATCTAAAAGATATACATGTATTTTGAAATTAATATACACATAGATGTTGACTAAGATTTGATGTAAGCAATGGCACTTCAGTGGATGCCCTACACATGTTTAGCACGGGCTTTTGCTTTGTGACATGAAGTCTGGCTAAAGTCTTAGCCACTTACCAGCTCACTTCCTAATTAAATCAAGAATCCAACTTTGAAAGCAAAACTCTCTTGATTGCACCTAAAAAGGTGGTTCTGAGACAGGGAAAACAATCTCCCCATTTTTAAAGCCAAATAATTTCATCTCCTCAGTCCAGACACCTTCTAAAAAGCTGGGAGCAGCTATGTTCCCTAGATTGTCCATCCATCTGGTTTTCTTTTTGGCTTCCAAAAAGACTTGCTAAGATGACATGATTACGTTTTCATGGAACACTCACAGGGCAGGAGAGGACCCCTCAAACCTCGAGCTTTGTTAACAATGGGCCTGAGGGCTTGACAGTTTGACATCTTAAGCAAATGCCAAAACGGAAGTATCAGGCATATTTCAAGAAAGCAAAAAAAAACAGATGCCAATGGAATAGTCCATTTTAACTGAAGGGAAAACAAGCTAAAAATAGGATTTGTGTGTATCATCTTATTAAAGACTTCTAGTTTGCATCCAGATGCCTCCATGACAACCAAACACCGGGCAGATTTTTACTTTAAAAAAAAAAAAACGTTTCGAGGCAGATCCAGGCCCCTGAAAGCCAGTTGGAAGCTTGAGTGACGGTCAGAACGCCACACCTGTTTTCTCCCATGTGATCTCTAGGTATTGGAGGACTCTTTTCCACTGGGAAACTGCATATAAAAGTGTTCAGATTTCAGATTTAAGCTCCCAAATAAATATTTAGATTCTCTGGAAAATAACCTTATTTGGCATTTTTTTTTCAAATCAAAGAATTGTACTTGTAAGGGCAACAGATATGAGAAAACTTGAAAGTCAACTTTCAGCAGTTCAGAATTCGATGTGAATTTTGATCTCTCATCATGTCATCTGGAGAAGCAGCAGAGATGGAAACAGCAGACTAAGAAATGAAGCCTGGGCTGTGGGAGCCTTTTCATTGCAGGAAGACAGCACTAAGGGGCTTTGAAGGGCAAACCCAAGGCTGCCCTGCTCTGTGACGGCAGGAGGAAGGTGGCTGCAGCTGCCCACCTAGCGGTACAACTTTGTTGCCGTCCAGGATCTAATGCCTGCTTGCATGAGGTGGATGCCGTAAAAGCAGGGCGACTCCACAGTGCCGTCATTCACACAGCGGGGTTCCTTATAAGCTGGGGAAGTCTTTTCACCCCAGACCCTCTGCCCAGACACAATGAGGCCAAGAGCTCAGGCTGCCTTTGTGGGTCTGAGCTTCTGAATTTGTAAAGCAGTGGGTTCTGAGAGACCTGAGCAACCCTAGACAGGGCCCGCAGGTGCCAGCCATGCATCACGGATCCCTTGACTGACTGCAAATGCAACTGAATCGTATCTTCACTCCTACTCAACTGCAATCAATTTAAGTTTAAATTCAATAGCTGACGTTCAATTCAATTATTGGAAAGCTTTTAATAAGATTGGAATAATAGTATTATATGAATCTACTTTTTGTATTGTAAAGCTTATGAAATCCAGTTATGGCTCAAGGATTTCTTTTTCTTTTTTTCCCATATTTAGGACTGGTCTACAGGATCTACAGGGTATCACTATGGAGATTTGACTTGTAGTGATTCTCCTGTTTTCAGCCTTCCAAGAGATGGGATTACAGGCATGTGCCACCACACCCAGTCTCAATTGATCGAACCCCAGCCGCTGTGCCCTGCCTAAGCAGGCACTTTAGTTCGCTGAGCTATCAGGCTGGCTCTTGGCTCAAGGATTTCTAATCAGAATTTTGTATCTGAATTTGGATATTGAACAACAAATTTTTATCAAACACTACTGGGCTAGACTATTCTAACTCCCTTTCTACAATCATATCTTTGCTTACAGTTTCTGAAGTAAGCATACACCAGAGAAGATGGGAAGCCAGTGTCCATTTCTTATGCATGCCTTCCAAACACAAAGTACTCTACAGAGCATCTCTGCACATTTAAAACTCCTCTATTCAGAGCCAGCCCAGGCTGCTTTTGTAATGTTCTTCTTCAGTTCCCCTCAGTGTTGTAGTCAAAGGTAGCAGCTGATGTTTGCACCAGCCTAGGGGCTGCGCAAGAGGCCAGGCTGAAATGGAGACAGAACTTCCCCTCACCAGGGAAACTTGGCCATTTATAAAGGCTTTTTTGTATTCATCTAAAAAATCAGTGCAAACTGGTTGCATGAATCACACTCCATGTGACGTGACATGCAGGGAGTCATTCTGCTTCCTCATTCTTATTCCCTATAGTATCATCTCGCTTTGCATTTTCTTCTTTGGTGTCCATTGAGCACCTCTATTGAGCTGAACTCTGTGCTGGGCGCATAGGTGAAGAACACAGACCTTCCCCTGAAGGAGACCACAGCCTAAGAGGAAAGACGTGCACATAATAATGCTATCCAGTGTGACAAGGAAGAACAGATTATGCCTGCATGTGAAGAGGGATGCCAGCCAGAAGAGGAAAAACTAGGGAGCTGAGACGTAAGCACACTCTTGAAGGAAGCCCCCAGGAGAGGAGCATCCAGCCAGGGACACAGCGTGTGCTAGTGCAAGAAAGCCTAGCTAGGGTTTTTCTTGGATGTAAGAAACAAAGCATCTAAGAGAAGCAGAGGGCTTGGCCAAGGTGACAGCACCAAGTTCCTACTCACAAGACCAGGAAGAGAAGAGGAAGTTCAGAGAGCTCTCAGAACCACCCACACTTTCTAGAAGTTTCCCTCTTCTTTCTTCTCATTTGATTGACATTTTTCCAGCAGGTTAAGAAATCCTCATTTCCCCCAGGACTGTGCAGAACCTGAAGTTGTTAGAGATGCCTGGCATCATCCTTGTCATTCCACAGCCTTTGGGGGATTCTGCTGACAGCAGTCAGTTACTGTAATCAACGTGGCTCTGTAACCTCAGGATCTCAAGGACAGTCCAGGGAAAATATCAATAATAGGCGAAGCAGAGACAGCTTGGCAGGGAACCATAATTTTTTTCTTTCCCTACTACTTGGAAATAGAAACCACATGTTTACAATGTTATAGAGGTAGAGATCTCCTGCTTCAAATCAGCTTTTCTACTCTAAGGCTTCTTTCCCTGCAACTTAATGACCTGAACAGATGAGGAGGGTCTGATATATTTGAAAGAGCAAGATTCATGGAGGACTTCATTCCTAAATCTTCCCAGTTGAAATCATTCTTTGGAATATTTCTCATAGCCTAAATTCTGTGGTGAGAATATTTGTTGCCGTGCACAAGCAGGAAAGGAGACTAAGTATTGCGCAGACCCAGGCTATCTTAAAAGATAAAAATGAGAAATACACAGGCAAATGAGTACACTAGAACTCCTTACAAGAGGCAAAACAAATTGATGCCCTGAAATCACTAGCTTGAATAGGATTAAAGCTTCCAGTTGAACAGTGACTTAAAATAACAATCAAGTATTCATATATATTTTGGAGAATGAAGAGCTAAAGTGGGTATATATATATATATATATATATATATATATGTATATATATATGTATATATATGTAAATATATATACATATATATGCTTCAAATATTATCCATGCAATTATCTCACTGTACCATGAAATTCAGTAGTTAGTTGTTTCCTGCAGCTGAAAGCTGCTGTTGTCATAAAAACCATGCCATGGCTCAGATCCCAAACCGAGAGCCAGCTCAGCCCTGCTGCATGGTGGGCCCTCGATGCCAGCTGCTCCCACCCTGTCTGTCAAGCACCTTTACACAGCAGGTGAAAGGTGGGCACTGGGCATCCTCGACGGCCAGGCAGCTGAGCCACTACAGGCAGCCTAAGGTCAGGCGTCACCTGGGTGTCAGGACAACTGGCCGAACCCACACCTAAGGTTTTCCTGTCTGAATCCACCAGGCATGGTTTTCATGTCAATGCCTATGACAGCCAGGTTTGGGTTCAAATCTGTGTGGTGGAATTGGAACCACCTAAACGCCCACCACCACAAGAAAGCTCTACGGGTCTTGTTAACAAAACAGAAATAACTACTGCCAATAGCTGAGAAATAAATTCCTTCTTTCCTGCTGCTTGGACCACAGCATAATGAGGGCTCCCCAGCTCTCTGTGCAGTAATAAAATGAAATGTACGGGCTTTTCTTTTTGATGTGTTACAGTTTAAAAGTTTAGAGCTGATGCCTTTTCATCCTTAATTTATCTTCTCTTGTAAATATTTCTGTACCATTTCCAATATCCTAAGTATACACATGTAAAAAGAAATTCACTCCTTCTCTTATTTCAGTTGTATAACTTTATGTTATGGGTCAAATTTTGGGCTAAATAAACATACCTCTGGCTGCAGCTCTGCAAATACCTCTGGCAGCAAATTAACTCAAACAAATGTTTAGGTTGGGTGGTGAAGTTGTTTTTTAATGATTTTTCTGTTCTTGTCTGGAAGCCCAAGGATAGAGCTCCCTAAGGCTTTTCTGACTTTGTACTTTCTTCCTCATTAGTAATAGGTCTCAGGGTTGTGGATTGGGATGCCTAAAATGTCACCACCAGAGGGCGCTACTTGTTAGTTTCTGAAACTCACCTCACTACAGGGATTGAACAGGACAGGCCACCCCGAACCTGTCTCTGGGTCTTTATGGAGGAAAAGTATGGTCACTCCTACAGCAGCACTGATTCCAAGGACTGAGATTTCACTCCGCTTTTGGTATTATGTGTTTAGAATTAAAATTAAAAATCTCTGTAGCTCACACAAACCAAGCTGCACTGATTTATATTCCTCAAAAAAACCCCAAACAAACAAACAAACAACAACAACAACAACAACAACAAAAAACAGGCAGTAAATGCTAACCATGTTTCATTATTTGGGATTTTGTTTAGTGTGTAACTCTTAACACCAATGAACCCAGAATTCTAATTTCTCCTTTGCTACCCTAAATAATAACTTCACATAAAGTTAGGGAATTTGCTTTGCTATATCAATTGACCCTCTAGCAGTGTAACTTTCACTTATCCTATTCACACTATACACATCTTTCACTTTTATTTTCATGTAATTCTCAAAGTAAGTTTTACTTCCAGGAAGCATTCTGACTTATCAGCTTCAGCTTCTCTCCGTGGTGTCATTTTGAGATTCACTGAGATTTGTATGTGGATTCTCCACTTGATATTTTCTGCTTTGCACAAAGATGGTATCGAGTTCAATTCCCACGCACCTATGTGCAGCTTGTAGGGAACTATTTGTAAATTAAGGGTAGAAATTCTGTGTTGTTTGAAGTGGCCAAGCAAATCTGGGATCAGCAAAATTTCTATAAAGGACTAGATTACAGATTTTAGGCTTTGTGAGTCACAAAATCTTTTCCATTGCTACTTAACTAACACTGAATCAGGCAGGTAGTTGTAGAGGTCACAGCTTTATCTCAGTAACCCTAATTCTAGAAATAGGTAGCAGACTGTGGCTCACTGACACCTGCACACAGTGAATTTTAACCTACGCTTCCTCTTGATGCCGCATGGAAGCTGTTACACAGTACTCTGAGGATTTTCACTTTTGATGAATTTTCCTCTGTAAAGCTGTTACACAGTACTCTGAGGATTTTCACTTTTGATGAATTTTCTTCTCATATAATTTCAACACAGTGGGATCTAACTAGGATATCTGTGTGTCTATATCTCACAAAGATCACATAGGATAGGATATGAAATCAGTGAGAATGCTGTTACTCCCTGGCAGTTTCTTCAGAGATAATATAGAAAGTTAACAAAAACCTTAGCTTACCTTCAGACTGATGTGTAGCAACAGGAGTCTGGGTCTCTTTGGAGTAGGATACCACCTCCCGGGGCAAGAAGTCCACCTGCGTGACCTTGGACACGCCCAGCTTATGCAGTCTTCTTCTGTAAATAACAAGGGGTGAACACTTAGGGAAGGACCATCTTCATTC
The DNA here is from genome assembly GCF_000260255.1 of Octodon degus. Taxonomy (NCBI): domain Eukaryota; kingdom Metazoa; phylum Chordata; class Mammalia; order Rodentia; family Octodontidae; genus Octodon; species Octodon degus. The sequence goes on from NW_004524626.1 coordinate 1,937,757, forward strand.
CAGTAGAGCTACCAGAAATAAAACAGAATACTCAGACCAGAAACTCCCAACAAACTCAGTTTCTCAGTGAGAGGGACAGGTCTACACCACGGAGCTGACCTTTATTTACAATGCAGGATTCTAGTCTCCTAGGCAGGAAGGAAAACAATTTCCCAGGATGAATTACTTATTGTGTATCACACATATATAAATAAAAAAAGAAAAATGTATTCCTGCCTCAGTTTGAAGGAAAAGAGAAGTGGATTCCCTTTGGGAGTAATGCTGTCTTTGTGAAAGTATTGATGGGGTCCTGTTCCAAGGTGGAGTAGAGCAATTCTCATTTCTCAGAGGAGCTAACGCAGATATGTATAGGATGTGTTCTAAAAATGTATTAATATAGCACAGATGAATGAAGAGGACCCTGGACGTGGAGTGATAAAGTCTTAGCTCAGCCTTCCAAAGCTAAGTGTGGCAGTGTGAAAAAAAAAATAATTGCTGAATGTTTATGTAACACTTCAAGTGTTTCCAGATATCTTCATGATACCTCTGTGGAGTGTGGGGGCGTATGCTAGCACCTCAGTTTTACAGCTGAGTAAAGTGAGATCCAGTTCAAGAACATGGCTAAGTGGCTTCACCTCGCAAATGGTTGAACTAGAGATAAAAATACTATTGATTCCCAACTGTATATGTTGTTAACTAGAGACCCGTTCTTATCTCTTTCTACCATGCCAAACTCCCACTTAGTTCTTAAAGGTGAGTCTCAATCAGCCCCAAAACATGAAGTCCTCCAAGGTCACCCAGGAAACAGTTCACCTAGGACAGAGTCGGCTGGTGGGCAAACACAGACTAACTCCCCGGCCCCTGGCTGTGTGCGTCTTGCGTAAGTTTCTAAGCCCTAGGCGCCATGGAGACAAGAGTGTATTCTAAAATGATTGACACAGATAGTTTGTAAGTACCAATATATATGTTGTACATATGTCACATGTACTTATACACATGTATGCATAATTTATATACATGGACCTTAAGACTGTTTCTGGCACATTATTTTAAGAACACAGATTCAGTATTAGTAATGCGCATCGTCTACTATGTCTTAAAGATTTCCAGGCATAGGTATATGAGTGTGTCTCTGTGAGAGGAAAAAAAAGAGAAAGGAGTAAAACCAAAGTAAAGCCTCACACGCTCTAGTTGCCTACAATCAGTAGAAAGTGTTCACGTTATTGTGCTTCATTATTACCAGCAGATGGCAGAACCGCCTTTCTTTTTCTCTGAATTACTGGTAGCAACACCATGAGAGGGAACGCACATCACAGTTAGAATTTCCGCATAAACATCCCAGGCTTTCTCTCTAGGCCAATACAAGGCCTCCTTTTCTATGCATTAACAAAGCAATGAAGTGAACTCCCCGATGTGTACAAATGGACAGACACTGCTCCGGAGCACAAGCCTTGCGGCTGCCTCTGTGGTTCAGATGCAGTGAGCCTGACCACATCCCAACCCCACTAGGCCAAGGCCACATGGGCCCAGCTCTGGGAGCTCTGGACCACAGAAGCACACAGGAGGGCCAGGCCAGGGCCCTTGTACTTCCTCACATACAGGCTTCTCATGCTAGTTCAGGAGGAAACGCACAGAGTGCACTAGCAAAAGTAGTACTGAAAGGGAAAACATCGAAGTATTATTTGAAAACATAGGATCAGAGGAGAATGTTTTCCTTCCTGAAGCGGGTCTTTCTGATGCACGCGAAGAAGAAAACACCAATGGGCACTGCAAGCCTGCTGGAGGCAGAGCGCCTCCTGCTGGTTAAGCTCGGGACATCTTTCTAAGGCCCCACTAGGTCAGCCTTCATCACAGAGTTCAGGAAGGCATCTCCATCACCTCCCTTGACACAGAGTGCTCATCATGGACTCTAGACTTCCATGGGCACTTGTGTGGTCCTCAAGTGCTGGTGAAGCCACACCTGCACCTCATACAGGCATTTCGTCCTACATGGGTGGCCCATCCTATTGGATGACCAGGAGTAGCACTGGGTTGTGGGAGGCTGATTTATAATTTGATAATCTACCTCAACAAATTAAAACCAAGCAGGGAGACAGTGTAGCAAAGAAACTCCTGCAGGACTGGTTCAAATCCTTGCTTTGTCACTTAGCAGCTGAATGAAAGGTAGAAGAAAGCTCTGGACAAGTGAGAGACCCTCTAAGCCTCAGGTTTCCTATCTGAAATGGGTATTGATCACCAAGCACAAGGAGTAGATGAAGCCGATACTCCTACAGTGTGTAGAACGCTGCCTGGAAGAGCACAGCTTCTCTTGTCTTGGTCTTAGGCTACTCTGCTTTCAGTTCATTTATTTTACTGATCATAACAGTGCTTATATATGTTAAAAAAAGAAAAAACAAGAGGGCAAATCTACAGATGTTTTAAATTCAAGATTCTTTAAGACAGGATAGCTGATGATCATTTCTGCTCATGGAACAGAAGAATCATTCTCCTAATATTTTAAAATATTTTAACATGAATTAATTTTAGCTGCTTCAGACAGTCTACTGACTTCTGCTTTAACCCAAACATCACTGAAGAACTGCTCTGTTTTCAAAACTGAGCTTGGACGAATAGGTGCATCCCACTGAAACAAAATGTTTTCTTGTTTCACTACTTAAGAAGAGTTGAACCAATTCTTTACTGGCTGTGCCTGTCTGTTCAGGGCGCCAACTCAACCCATGTGGTGCTGGTCACTGCCAATGTCTTGAGTGGCTTCCACATGCTAACTGTGTGGCTCTTGGGCTTGGGGTGAAGCACCCTCAAATGACTTACGATTTTAAAACTACTCCATATATGATTATTTAAGGGGACTGGTAGAGCACTGTATGTCTCCGTATAAACTATGGATACGCGAAACTACATTTCTATTAACCATGTTCTTTCTTTGTGGCTATTTTGCTGTTGTAATATTCCCAATTAACTAAATAGTCATAGTCTAGTATTGTATCTGAGAAAACGGAAGCTCAGTGATGCTAAAGACATTTGCTCAGAATCACCAGGGTTGAAAGTGACAGGACCAGGGCTTGGCTCCTTTTGGCCATAAATCCAAGGGTTCTGAACTTCAAAATGGTGTTATCTTGCCCCTGTTCTGCTTTTTTTCTTAATGCCTCATAAGCATCCACTCATCGAGGCCTGGTTCTTACAACTTAACACAGAGGTCCAACCAGTGTTTATTTTACAAGCATATTGAAGGGTTCCTGAGAAGTGGCCTGTCTTAGATAATTGGGGTACAATGGGAGGGTCCCCACCAGAGGTATACACCACAGACTCCCACTCTCCACTGTTCCAGGACTGGCCAGACATGCATCCCTTTCATGGCAAGCCTTCCCTCCTACTTTTGTCTCAACTGAACCTTCCTTCACTGCCGGGATTCTCACCAAGCAGCCCTGAAACTGTGTGTCTCAGTTGATCCAGAATACATTTATTTTTTATTTTTTTCTATATTTTAGGGAAGGGTCTACAGGGCATTCAGGGTCTCATTACTAGATTGGACTCATAGTAATTCTCCTGTTTACAGTCTCCCAAGAGCTGGAATTAGAGGTACGTGCCACCACTCCCAGTCTCAATCACAGTCTCAGTGCACCTCGGGGGCAGGACTGACACAGCAGGCCTGGAGATCAAAGGCCAGCCCCTGAGCCTACTTGCAGGAGCTTTAGTCACTGAGCTATTTGGCCTGCTCTTGATCCAGAATACATGTATACAACCTTGTAATAAAAACTTTAATTTCCCTGAAATGTGTTTGTTATTTTATCAGTTGACAAAATTATTATGTCTATGTCTTACCAAATGAAGTAGTTATTGTCTTTAAGTGAATGGACATTAAGAACTATACTTCTTATTTGTGATCAAAACCTAAGCAGCTTATAATTCTTTCATTCAAAGATGCAAGTTAAAGAACAAGGAAAATGCTACTGTGGTATTAATACTATCATAATTCCTTGCCTTTCCAGCTAGGATATGATCCATCTTGGTTTTTCAGTTCTGACTCTAGGAGAGATTTCCTGCCACCTCACCATCCCTCATGCATAGCCTATGCCTGTGTGCTGGACACATGTTCCCTTCTGCCCCTGGTGCATGTGACTATAGTCATTTATTTTCATGTCTGTCTTTCCTGACTTGACTGTAAACTTTTGTGTTTCTCATTGTCTCGGCATCGCGGAGCTTAGTTCCATATAAGATGCAAAGCAGACACTAAATAGAGTTTTTGAAGAAGAAAAGGAGGGTGGAAGAGAAGAGAAGGGAGGGGAGGAGAGTGAGGGGAGGGGAGAATATATACAAGAATTTTACAAAGAAGAATGTTGCAAAAGTATAAGTGAAAATCGCAATGATCTATGTCTTGGATCATGTCATTATTAAACCATATATTTTACCTTGGTAATTTATTACAAAATTAGAAGATTTAATGAAAAGTTTAAATTAATAAACTGAATTCACAGAGGGCTTCATATAACTATATTCAATGTTCCCCAGTTCCAGGAATATTGATGTCCATGAAAGGATGACCATCATTGTCCTAAAGATGGTACAGAGTGGGGAGATAGACTCTCCGGTGACTTTAGAAAGTAGCTTGTGTTTCCACACCCAGCAGCCAGATCCCAAAAGATGAGGCTTAGTATCACTGACCTGGGAAGAACTTTTGGATTCAGCTTATGATGCTCCAGGAGGCAGGCCAGGTAGGCAGGCCAGGTACAAAGATTAGTGAGAAGAGGAGTTCTGGATAGATTGACGTGTACGATATATGAATAAAAGGTTTGACTCTGTGCAAAATCTAAAGCTAGAAGCATGGCAGTCCCAGGCATCCTGGACAGCAGGACCCTGGGCCCCTCTTAAGCTGACTTGGCATCGCCGTGGAGTGACTCAGGGCTCACATTTTACCAGGGTTGGGGCCCTACTGCTCCCTAAAGGTCCCAGCAGCCTCTTCTCTGCTTGGTCTTGTTAGTTCACTGAGGAAGCTGGCCCAGCAAAGTGACATTCTACTGCCAAAATGGGCATGTTTCTTCTGAAAGGAAAACTGGGTCTTTAGCTTACAACTAGCATAATCCAATCCATGGAACTTCTCCCCGTTTGTCTCTGACTGGACATTGGGGACCTCAAGGAGAAAACCACTGTCTTCACGATTCCTCATCCTCATTCCTCTTCCTGTTTCCAGTTTAATTGAGAGTTTTGTCTATCCACCCACGAGAGGGTTAGCCTGGTTTTCTAGCTGGTTTCTGAGGAAACCATTCCCTAAGTGTAGTCTCTGATAGCTACTGAAGCTGAAGAAATGCTGACTTATTTCCAAACACTGAAAGAGACACTCGCCTTGTCATTTACAGCATGGGAAATATGTACATTGCCATTGGAATTCTGAAGAATACATCTTCTGAGGCTCTTCTCCAGGTCACAGATGAAAGGAATTTCAAGAAAAAATGTATTGATAGTTTAAGACATTACTAATAGTAAAACACTATTTTTTAATACAACAGGAAAACATCCACAATAAATGGAGTTGTTTGCAAAGGTGAGATATTCTGACTCCATCTCTATTCTTTGAAAAACACCATCATTTCTTTCTGAACCAAGGACAACAGAACTTTAGTTTGTGAAGCTGTTCGTTGCATGTTTATCCTGATACGCAGAAGAGAAGCACTGTTTCATGTCAACATGAGGAGTGCTAACAAACACCCATCAGGTATCAAAGAAACCAACACTTAGTTCCTTTAAGAAGAAAGTTAAGAGGGTCAGTGAGATAGCTCAGCAGTCTAAGGCACCTGCTTAGGTAGGCTTAGGCAAAAGCACAGGGACCGTGTTTTGTTCATAGACCACAAGCCATGCCAGCTCCAATCCCAGAGCAGGCTGAGCCGACCACAAAAAAAATGAAAAAAGAAAGAAAGTTAAGGAATTAAATTAAAATGCCAAGATAATTTTGGCAATGTCAAGAACTTGGGGAAGAGAGGTATGAAAGGTAAATGAAGCAAAGTGCTTTGTCCTAGACTTCAGATTAAGGTGAGCTTACTCTTTTATTGAAATAAAAATTATATGGTATAAAATCCCTGCCTCTCCTTGTGTATAACTGAGTAGTTTTGGAGCTAGTCACAAAGTTGTACAACTCATATCACTATCTAATAACCCAGCCCCTTGTTTCCCCCAAAATATATTTTGTACCATTTGGCAGTCAAATTCCATTCCCCCTTTCCTTAGCCCCTGGCAACTATTGATGGACTTTCTGTCTTACCTTCATATAAATGAAATAAAGCAACAGCTGGCCTTTGTCTTTCACTTATTTCACTAATTCTTTCAAGGTTATTAGCATAACATGGAACAAAATAGCATTTTTGTTCATCAATGAATAATATTCCATGGTATGGACATATATTACTTTGAATCCATTCATCAGTTGGTGGAGATCTGGGCTGTTTCCACTTCTGGCTGTCTTGCCCAGTGCTACTACACACGTGTGTGCAGCAATTTTTGTGTAGACATATGGTTTCAGTTCCCTAGATATGTGCTTCAGAGTGGAATTACTGGATCATATGGTAATGCTGTATTTAACTTTGAGGAGCTGCCAAACTGTTTTCCAAACTGATTGCACTATGTTACATTTGCATGAGGAATAAGGGTTCTACTTTCTCTTTATCCTCATCCCTTATCATCTGTCTTTTTTTCAAATCATAGTACCCTAGAAAGTATGAAGTGCTACCTTACCATGGTTTTTATTTATATTTACATTTCTTTAATGGCTAATGATGTCCACCATCTTTTTCAGGTGTGTATTAGTCATTTGAACAACTTTTTAAGAGAAATGCTTATTACTTGCCCACTTTAAAATAGAGTTCTCTTTTCAATTTTGAATTATTTTTATGTACTTGACAGACTACCCTTTCTTGGGTATATGATTTACCTTTTCTTTTATTCTGAGTTTCTCTTTCCTTTCTTTGGTGATGACATATGAAGTGAAAAACTTTTAATTTTGGGGGGTACATTTTGCAGTACTGGGGACTGAGCCCCAGGCCTTCATACTGAGCTATATACCCAGCTTTCTTTTTTATTTATTTTGAGGCTAGGCCTTGTTTAGTTGACAAGTTGCCCAAGCTAGGTGTGAACTTTCGGGCCTTCTGCCTCAGCCTACCAGAATCTTGTGATGACAGATATGTGCCGCAAGTTTTCAATTTTAAGGAAGTTGTATTTGTCTATGTTTTCATTTCTTGCTTGTGCTTTTGGTATATATACACAAAAATTATTGCCTAATCCAATGTCTTGAATATTTACATCTATTTTTTTTCTAAGAATTTTACAGTTTCTGCTCATCCATTTTAGATATTTGATCTACTTGGGGTTATTTTTGTAGTGCTATGAATGAGACAGAGATCCAATTCCATTCTTTGTATGCAGATGTCCTGCTATCCTAGGCTTATGTTTTTGTTTTTTAATGTTCAGTGACAAAATTGAGCATAGAAAGGCTTTTGTCTTAAACATCAATCATCATTAGCACCACTGGATTCAAGCAGTAGCCAAATTGATGATAAGGGGACGGATTCAAGGGAAGGGACCTCATCGTCTGAGAGCTTGGGGCTCAGAAAAGCTTGCAGAAGTCCTGAGCAGGTCTCCCAGACCTAGCATGAGAATCCCCAAAAGCTCCCTTAGTTAGTTAGATACCACTGATGCACCTCATACCATAGTGCACTGATTTCAGGCACTATATATCCAGCAGGCTTGGTGTCTATGTATCTCATAGTTAAGAAAAGTGAAAAAAAATTATGTGAAGACTATTGTGCTATATAGGACCTTAAAGGAATACAGCAATTTGTAGAACTGGATTTGGATGACTACGGTATTAAATATGATACCTGCTGTGACTGTTTGACAGATACCATCTGCTAATCCTCAGAGAGAGGCTTATTTCTGAACAGATGATACCTTTTCTGACCCAGCACTGATATCCGGAGGCAAAGTTATGAGGTAAGACTGAACTGACATTAGCAGAAATTTTTTTTTTCATGTCAGATTTTTAAGAACATATACTAGAACACAGGGAAACAAAAATTAAAATGTGCTTCAGTCATCTCAGAGAATCTCCGAATCTTAGAAAAGGTCAGTCGCAAAGAGGCCTCAAAAATGGCACTAAAAGACAGTTGCATTGACTTCAGTAGCTGAGAGCTGTAATGATGGGGCATATTGATTAGATCTGGTGAGGCAGATGGATGTGGGAAGATGACGCGGCAGGACCTGGGTCCAAGGCTAGTGTGAGGGATGCTCAAAAGCCAGGAAACCATATAAAGGGGAACTGTAATAATGGGAAGTTTCTGGAGCAGCGAGGAATCCTGAAAGTCAACAGAGAAAGTTAGGAACAGATTTTCTCAGAGACAAGGAGTTATTTGGCCAGATGCCAAAGTAAGTCAAGGCCAAAGGGGGAGGGGGAGTCTGCATTCAGCTTATGCTCAATGCTGCTGGTTTTCCTTCTTGTTTATTTGCATGTGGATGTTTAATCCCTGGGGTACATGAAAGGTAATGTCAGAGATTTATTTTCCTAGTATTGCCTCTAAAACTTCTTCAGATAAATTTTTCAGAGATGACCTCATCAGGGTGAAGGTGACAGCAGTGCCATTTCTTTCTTCATGCAATATTTTAGGTGAGGAAAATGATGTCTTGGACAACTGGCAAAGGCCAAGCCCATTTATCAGCCACCGCAAACCATGTCCGAACAAGGTGTAATGCCAGGTCCTTAGAGCTCAAAGAGAATCAGGACATAGAACGTAAGCTCCAAAAGGCAACCAGGAATGAAAGGATGCAAGTAACGAGAGCCAGCGTGGGGAGCCACAGAGTTTCCGGATGAAAAAATATAATGAGCAGCCCACTGTGTATGTGGATAAATGAGGTGTCATTGAGAACAGAAGGCTGGATCTGAATCTTGAAAGATGCTTGACCTTAAGCCAGTTCCGTGGGAAGGAATGCGGACAGTGTCTCAGGGAGGTGGCCCAGCACACATGTAAGTACAGAAACTGAATTTGCATTTCACGCCTGACAGTTGAGTTCTTCAAAGTAGAAGTTCTGAGGAAGAAGCAATGGGGGACATATTGAGAGTTACACTGAGGTCAAATTATTACAGATGTCAAAGATCAGGCTAAAGAATGTGGAATTCAAGTATCAGGCTAAAGAATGAGGAGTTGCAGACAGCTATTGACTAAGAAATGATGTTGTTATAGCAGCTGTGTGAAAAATAAAATTTCAATCCCTTCTCTTGGACAATCAGAGACCAGAAGCCACGGGTGAGAAGTGACTGGACTACAAAAGGTGAGTAGGAGAAAAGGGGACTAGAAGAAAGACCTGCAATCAGAGAGGGATGGGAGGGCATGTTCAGGTGGCACAGACCTGTAACCCCAGCTCTTGGGAGGCTGTAAACAGGCAGATCACTATGAATCTAATCTAGTAGTGAGACCCTGAACACCCCGTAGACCTTTCCCTTAACAACAAAGAAAGAACAAAGAAAAGAAAAAAAAAATGTAGACAAATACCAAGTCAGAGGGAACGTCCAGAGAAAGGACGCTGGATTTGTGGTCAGTGGCCTAAGGAACCATGAGGTCAGCTCAGGGAAAGACAGCACTGTGTAGAGTCTGGAAAAGAATTAGGGATAGACTTCTGTGATTGACTTCATATGGACAGTAAAGGGAAGGGAACGCACTAGAGACTATGTCAGAGCTGCGCACTTTATCAGAAGAAAAGTGAGCCGTGGGACTGGAAGACACAGGGTAACTCAGAGAAAGGTCTGTTTTGGGGTAAGTTCTGAGTACTCTCATGCAAGAGTTGGTGGGGGAGGATATATCCAGTTGTAAAATCAAAGCTCAGAGAAGATAAAACTGAAAATGCGACCCTTAGGAGCATCCACTGACAGTTATACTAGAGAATGCTGCATCGACAGATAAAGGACATGAGAAAACAATGGCACAGGGGATTGCCTACTGTGACCGAGGCTTTCAAAAGTGATGACTTCGTTTCTCACATCCTGTACTCTGGTGTAAGTAGGCTTCGAAGTGTGGCATCTCCAGGGCAGGCTGCTAGAGTTGGGAATGCGATACACAGAAAGTGAAGGAGTGGAGCAGGCTCCACACCAAGAAAGGGCTGGGGCTCCCTGGTCCCATGCGCAGCGAGCACCTTGCCTCCAGGGAAACTCAGGGAGTGTTTCTTGAGAGGTTCCTGGGCAGCTGACCTTTTCTAGGTACTTCACAAAAGAGGAGCTCCCGTTCTCTTCTACATTCACATTTTTGGAAGTGTTTATTTCACTTCCATGATATTTGATTCTAAGTACAGAGATATTAGCTTGGCAGCTAAAGTATTTTTCCTGAACAGAAGCAAATGTCAATTCTGGCTCAGGCAACAGGCACAGCCAGAAGGTTTGCCGTGAATTTCCTAACACAAGTAAACCCTGCAGTATTCCTGGGTTGAAAGAAGAGTCAAAATAATCATGGAAATTGGTTATACTAGAAATTGGCGACACTGTTAGAGGCTCTGCTGTCAAGTGCCCAGTGAGAAGGGAAATTGAAAGTTCCGAATACTAGAGACAGATGGCACATATTTTCTCCAATATTACATACTAGTGACAATATGATATAACAAATTTTTAGGAATGATGTTTTATTTCCTTTATATTTTTTAACAAGCTTCCATAAGCTAGTGATTATACTGTTTTTTTCCTTTTCAGTAAGTATCACAGTAAAGGCATACTTCCTTACCAAGGGCTGTCAGAAGGACAGAAAGACAGACAGGACAGAATGACAGAAAGGCAGACAGAAAGCAACAGCAAGGCAGAAAAGAACATTTTTCAAAATTTGGGAAATAAGCCAAGTTAAGGTTTGTACATGAAAACTATGGAAGCTATTGCTGTTCTTAGGCAGATGGTAAGAGCTCTGAAATGTAAGAAGACAGCCAACACTGCCTTGTTATATTTCACTAATGTCTACCTTCACACCTTCAGTGACCTTAGGGAGCTGGTTTTACTTCTACCTTTGATAGGTTGATTTGTTTCACTAGAGCCATTTGTGATGGTGACTGGCAGAGTCAGCAGGTGATACTCAGCCAAAGGATTCAGCCACACTCTGTTCTGTTTCAGCCAGAACACAGAGAAGGTTCAGAGGAAGAAGAAGTCACTACCGATTAACAGTGTCTCTTAAATACCGAAAGAAATTCTCATCCCATTCAGGACAGGAGCAGCTAAATTTTGTCTATAACTTCAGTTTCCTCCCCAGTCTCTCTTTGCTTCCAAATATTCAAACAACCCTAGTAAGAGTTTAACATGAGGGGAGATTGAAAAATAGAGTAAATGTTTATATTTTAAGAAAAAGTATTAGAGTACAAGATGCACTGTCATTAATTCTTTTTAAAAATCCTCCTCCACACTTTTGAACACAATGAGGTGCTCATAGTGAATGCTGCTGCCAAATGCCATCCAAAGGAAAGAAAGGCTTACAAACATTACACTGTGTCCTCTTCCATTTATTTAGCGGGTCTGGCAGCATTTGGCTTGACTTTTCCCGCAACCCAAAATGACCAGGAAAATCAAATGTTTACAACTGATTGAGGGCATTGACACAGTCACACAGCACAACTAAAGACACTCATGAAAGAGGACATTCAGCTACCCAAAGTATTTTAAATACCATGTTCCTTCAAACCTTCCTATTGTAGCTCCAAACTTCAATGATGCCTACATCTTCTTTGCAGCTTCACCAGGTTCTTTCTGTGGCCTTTGAACTTGTGCTTTTTGTCCTATCGTTTTATGTTTTCTTTTCAGAATTGTCTATCTGTTAAAATAATCTAAGAAAGCCAAACACTTTTAATCCTTTTGTAGGTATTTTCTTAGGAGGAAAAAAAAAAACCTGAGGTGAACTTATTTTCTCAGTTCAGCTACAATTTTCTTGTGAAAGCTATTTTTTAAGTGCTGGATCGGCTCCCTAATTCCTCTGCTGACATTTGCCTTGTGGGTCACAAGTTAACATATAAATCCAGAATCAAGTGGCACAACACTTCTTCTTTGATCTAAGTGGAGCTACAGAGAACAGATTTATTCCTCCAGATGAAACAATTCCAAGAAATAGACAGCAGTTTGAATGAAAGTACATCTTACAAGACATTAGAAGTTTGACAGTGAAGGACAACAACACCTGAGAGAAGGGAAACAAGTAATAGGAGCCCACTATTGCCTCCAGGGTATGGCCTTGGATTTTTCAGGCCTTGGTACATGGGTAGAACCCAGATGAAATCCCAAGATTCCCTAAATTGAAGCAAAAGAAGCAGCAGAAAACTGCGCAACATATAGCTCAGGTTTGACGAGGGGTACCCTGAGGATATAGCTCATTCAATATCCATGTAGCCATGGGAGAAACTGCCTGAGGCCAATGAAAGAATTAGCTGAAAGGACTGTGGGGAACGGTTCTAGGCTCTCATTTCTATTGAATACTGCTTGTTGTCAGACAGAAAAACCTCAAGACTTATAGGTAAGTATTAAGAATACATATGAAAGTTTTGCCTCAGTAGTAGAATTAATCATTCCTGGATTGAACACTACAAAAAGACTACTTTTAAAATGTTCTTAAGAGCTAGGGAGATGGTTCTGCAGACTAAGTGCCTTCTTAGGCAAACACAAGGACTGGGGTTCTATCCCCAGTACCATTTGCCATGCCATCCACCCCTCCCCGCCCCCGAGGTGCACTGAGCTAGCCAGAGACCAGTCACGGTGGTGCATTCCTGTAGTCCTAGCACTGGGGAGGCTGAGACAAGAGGATCACTATGATTTCAAGCTTCACAGTGAGACCCTATACCAAATATATGAAATTAAAAAAAAATTCTTAACAGAAGAACCTGAAACAAGGAAACTATTTTCAAGTGCATTAATTATATTTCATAAGAAATTTATGGGGATTCAAATAAATCCAAAATATGACAAAATAATACTCAAAATGTTTGATGTCAATAAAAAACTACCAGCTGTTATGGCTTGAACTGTTTGCTCCCCCAAAGCCTCATGTTCTCATAGGTGGAATTGCTTGGAAGTGGCTGAATACAAGTTGTGTGACCATGGATTAAGGCTGTGATAATTAAATCAGTCCAGTGATTGGTTGGGCATATTTCTGGATGTGGATGATGGGAAGCCCCACCTGGATGTGGGTGGCACCACTCAAAAGGCTTGTAGCCTGCATGAGATAAAAGGAAAGCCTACCTGAAGCTTTCTGCCTGTCCTGCTGTAGAGTGTTTCTCCCCTCTAATGCCCCTCTGCTATGTTGCCCTGCCTTGGGGTCAGCTATTATAGACTGAAACCTCAACACATCATGAGCTGAAATAAACCCTTTCTCCTTTAACTTGAGAGCTGAGTATTTTGTTGGGTATTTTGATACCAGCCATATGGGAGAACAAGATGGCAAGATAAGAGACTTGGGCCTCTTCCTTCAGCCATAGGTGAACTGAATACATATGTAAATCAATTTCTTATGAAAAATCCAGAAATTGGCAGAGAGATTCTTATCCACTGGATAACTGAGAAAATCCAGCAGGAAAATCAGTAAGAAAAGGCGAGATGCATTCTCACTTTAAATCCCATCCCTGGCACTGTACCACGTGGTCAGAGAGGATTTTTCATCCCTCACCTTTTCTGTGAGGAGTTAAAGGTTTGAAACACACAAGTAGTGTTCCAGTTTTCACAGTTGCTCTCACAGGGATTGAGTCCCAATCTCTGGAAGCTGATGGTACCCAACATTCACTAACAGCCTGGGATGCAAGAGAAAACAGGCAGCTTTGAACAGGGTCTCAGAATATTCCTCTGTCTCCACGTCCTAATGCAACAGTGCAAACAGGCAACAAAGACCTGCTTCTAGCTTTATCAGGAAAGGGTTAGATTGGATATCAAAAGCTCTGATCTTTCCAGCAGCTACTCAGAGTTCTGGTTTCTAAACACCCTACAGCTGGAAGTTAACAAGGCAGATAATCACTAGCCCCTTGGGAGTGGGGACACTTCTGAAAGTTCTTCCTTCCAACTTTACTCTAGCAATGAAAACAAGACTCCAGCTTCTTCGTGGAAAGGAATTGGGCTGTATACGATATACCACCTTTTCATCTGCTGTCTTGGGGTTGCACTATTAACTCACTTACCTCGGAACCCAGTGGACTCAGTACTTACTACTCATCTGATGTCTACAGAGAACACATTAGTGCCACTAAATTACTCTGCTGGCTTTTCCTATGACAGCTCCTGCCACCAAACTTCAGCTCCTTCCCAGTTCCTCCCTAGAAAGGGACTGTATTGCACATCTGCTGTCTAGACTTTTCTGGTTTCTGCCCAAGGATTTGGCTTCTAAGCTGCCAGTCTCATCGAGCTGGCGGAACAGGTAATTACTAGTCCCTGGGAATTTAAATGAGCATGTGTGGGTACTTCTCATGGCTCCAAGAATACCATGGCTAGAAAACCTGTCCCTCAAAAATTAAAGGGAGATAAAGACAAACAAAGCAGAAGAAATACACTAACATCAGCTCTGATTTACAATAATTGCTAACGGGCGCCTTTCTAGATGAAATGGGATAAAAAGCAAAAGGCAAGAAGCAGCACAGAAGGGGCCGGGGAGATGGCTCAGTAGAATAAGTGCTTCCCTGGCAAGCACAAGGGCCTGAGTTCAATCCCCCCGCACAAAAAAAGCAGCACAGAAGCAAAAAGCAGCATAAGATTCATTCATACAGGTAAATGTATGAATGAAAACAGAAAATACTTTCTTAAAAATTGTGCTGGGTAAATAGCTTTTAATTCAAATGTAAAACTAAAAATATAAAGCATTAAAATTGGTATAATTAAATTATGTTAATACACAGTACCAACAGTTGTGAATTGTGACATCAATTGCACATACTACAGGAAGGGTGAGATAAAAATGTACCTTTGTATGCAAGAGAAATTGTTTAAAGGAACTGTTATAACTGTAAGCTATTTTATGTGTTTTATGGTAGCCATAAAATACTTGTAGAACTCAAATAAAAGAAAAAGTAATAAAACATAACAACATATACCACAAAACTCAAAACAAAACAGCAAGAGAATTCAGAACAACAAGACAAACAGCAAGCAACACACTGAGAATATCAAACTCTTTCCTGTCAATAATTATTTAAGTATAGGTGGTTAAGACCAATATCTAAGAGACAGAGACTTGCTGAATGAATTTGAAAACAAGATGTGAATATTTTGCTTCTATAAGAAAAATCAATTTAAACCAAAAGACACTCTTAGCATGAAGGTGAAGAGGCAGAAAAAAATAATTCATGCAACCAGTGATGAAAATAAAGCAAGAATAGTTCCATCTACATCAGACAAAATAGACTTAAGTCAAAGTCTTTAGAGGCAAACAAAGTCACCATATATTGATAAAAGTCTGAGTTCAACAGGAAGATATAACTATACATATAAATATACTAAATGTCAGAGTATCTAAGTACATAATATAAATATTGTCAGATCTGAATGGAGAAATTGGCAGCAATGCAATGAAAAATGGTAGGAGATGTTAATATTGCACTTTTAAGATCAAGATAGAAAATCATAGGGCCGGGGAGATGGCTCAGTAGAATAAGTGCTTCCCTGGCAAGTGCTAGGGCCTGAGTTCAATCCCCAGTTCCACCAAAAAAAAAAAAAAAAAAAATCTTTAAAGAAACAGTGAACTTGGACAATCCTAGACTAAATGGACCTCACAAACACAAATAGAAACACCCAGTATACATTCTTTACAAGTCCACATCATAAAGAACCTTCTTCAGTATAGTTGACATGTTAGCCACAAGTGGATTAATAAATTGAAGAATATCAAAATCATACCAGCCCATATTATGACCACAATAGAATTAAACTAGAAGCCAGTAGTAGAAAAGTGAGAAATTCACAAATATGTAGGCATTAAGCTAAATTAAATTAGATTACAATGTTGAGCAACCATTGGGTCCAAGAAAATAGTCAAAAAAGAATGCATACAAATATATTCTTTGAGAATGAGACAAACAAAAAAACATAAACACAACACACAAGACTAGTTCCAAATACAAAGTCTCTAGCAATAAATTCCTATGTGAAAAAAAAGAAGAAAGATCTCAAGCATCTTAAAGAACAGCTAAGGCTGAAGTTACGAGAATGAAAGAAATAATATACAGCAAAAATATACCAAATATATGTAATTTAAGTTTCAACTAAAAAATTAAGAAACAAGCAAAGAAGCAAAAAAAGTTACTAAAATTAAAAGATAAGTCAATACACTGAAACTGACCAAGAATTAATAAAGGTACAAAATAGCAAAAACAATGTACAGCTACATTGTATATGTTTAAAGAATATTAGAATACACACAGGAGATACTTAAAAGATCCAAATTGGATGTCTAGAAATAAAAAATTAAAATGCCTGACATTGGAAATTTACTGGGTAGCCTTCATGTCAGATCAGATATTGCAAAATCAAAGATTAGTGAGCAGGAAAATATACGAGTAGAAACTTTCTAAAATAAAATTCATACAGAAAATTAAAAAATAAATGAAGTAAGTGAGCCATGGTAAAACTAGGCAAGCATTCTACCGCTGAGCCAAATCCCCAGCCCCTAGAAAACTAAAAGTTACCTCAAATATATGTGGTTTGAATACCTAGGAAAGAAAAGATGGAAAGGAAATCTTTGAAAAAAACAGATAGCGAGTTTCTGTATATTTGCTGAAAACTGTGAACTCACAGATCCAAGACTGAAGTGATTCTAAATCAATGAAGAATGAACAAAAAGTATGCCTAGAAGCGTTATAATTAAATTGCTAAAAATAAGTGTAAAAGGGTAGGTACATCATAAGAGCTGTCAAAAAATAAAACCATGTTTCATACAAGAGATTAAAGGTATGGATATAGCAGACTTTTGGTAAAAAGGAATATAAGTGAGATACATCGAAACATTTTTAGTGCTGAATGAAAATGACTGTTGAAGGGAATTGAATCCTCACTGAAAAGACATTTCAAAAACAAAGATGTAAATATATATATATATATATATATATATATATATATAGAGAGAGAGAGAGAGAGAGAGAGAGAGAGAGAGGATAGAGACTTGCAAGAAATAAAAAGAAAAAAAGAAATATGTACCAGCTCTTTACTATAAGACATTTAAAATATTTCCATCAGGTAGAAGGAGGCATACCAGGCAGAATTATAGATTTACATAAAGGAGTAAAACCATCAGAAAAATTTACATTGTGCTGAAAAATATTATTTTTATTATCCTCTTACTCTGGATCCTAGCAACAAGTTTAGTAACCAATCAAGCGTCAACCCTCAAAGGGAGGGAGACTGGATCTCTACCTCATAACATAGGCTTGTGGCCCCAAATTTACTGTTGTCTCTGCTCTGAGCACCCTCACCCCTTCCCTGGGGTGAAGGAACTCACCAAAGGGTCCCTGGGGTGGCTTTATACTGCTATGCACAATATCTGCAATAAAACTACTGTCTCTTTGCACTGGTCTTGTCTGACTCCTCTTCCACTTTCTATATCAGAGAGACTGACCTTGACAAGGGTGAGTTTGGGGACCTCTGAACCCCAGGCCCACTGGAAGTAATAACCATAATGCACTAGGTGTTCATCATTTGCTTGAATGAAGCCATAAAACAAATTGGGGCTGGGGAGATAGCTCAGTGTTACCGTGCCTGCCCATTAAATGCAAGGTCCTATATTCGATTCCCCACACCAAAAATAAATAAATAAAAATAAATTAAATATATAAATTAAATAAATTAAATATATAAATAAATAAACAGATTGAACTGCAACATAAAATATATATAAAATAAACTACATAACTTAACAGGCAAAAGTCTAATAATGAGAAAAGAACAGTGTGTCAGTTAGCTAAAGTATTAAACAAAATATTTTCTTGGTTTAGCATTGTGAGTCAGCTACACAGTTCACATACAAAAAAGACCCATAGAAATGTCATTTAACCTGACAAGAAGGCAGCCCTGCAGCCTCCTTTCCCATCCATACAGGGAGAAACCCAGAGACACAAGTCCAGGAACCTCAGGAATTCAAATTAATGCTCATTGCTAATATATTAGGTTTACATTTAGAAATGGGAAAAAAAAAAAAAACCACCAACAACAAACATTTCATAAAAGGCTGTAATAAAATTTACTGTTTATAGTAGAGATATCAGTAGTGTTCTGGTAAATTTTACTCCACAATCTGCTTGGGGATGGAGGGAGCCCGACAAGCCCTGATCAGCCGTTGTGGTCAATTTCTGGGCTGCAAGTGCACCCACCGGGCTGACCTCAAGTGGACTTACGGGTAGAGGAGTCGGAGAGTGCGCAGCCGGCTCTCCTGGGCTTGGTGCTGGGCTGGGACAATCGCTCCAGTGGAGACATATCACATGTGACTCTGCTAACTCAGGTCTTATAAGAGAAAGAAAGCAAGTTTCTAGAACATGCTTGTGTGTTATATGCTTTGTGGATGTGAAATTTTCACCTCTGGCAGTATCTTTTAACCTGCACTACAGCATTTCCATCAGAAAATATTATCTTCAGGAGACATTACCTAGTGTCAAATATGTGACGTATGGTGAAGATGGGGCATTAAAAGAAGTTGCTTTTTTTTTTTTTTAAAGGAATCACTCTAAACAAAACTTAATTTTAATTAAGACCTTATGGTGAATTCTCTACAGAATGAAAATAACTGGTAACAAACAAAACACAACATCTTAATATCAATCTTAGACAAAATTAACCCAGGGCAACTTGTTAGTAAAGGGAGAGAATGATTAGGATAAAGCCAAATACTCTTGCCATTGCAGAACGTGTGTCTCCCAACTGTTGTCAGCGCATGTTTGCACTTCTGTTTTGAGCCAGTATAACTTAGTTAGAGGAGTTAATAAGGGACACCAAAAGCCATCTTTTTGTGGTGTTTTCCACAAAGAGAGACTTTCTCAAAGCTTTATAAGGAAGACTAACAGGAGGAAAAAAGCTTTTCAAACCAGAAGTTAAACAAAAGGGGAACAGCAAGAGCAACAACAGCTCCAGCATTTCAACACAACTGTAGCAAAGAAATAATCAAAGGAGTAACAAAAGAGCAGACATATACCCAAGTTCTGAGTCTGACTGCAGCTGGAGCACTGAGGGGTCTGTGTCCCACTGCAGGGTCCTAATCGTGCAGCACAAAGGAAAAAGAACACAGAGAATTAACAGAAGGGGAGGGCAACGGACCGAAGCAAACCATCATTCATTGAGGTGATGCATGTACAATACAATACATACACGAAACAGTACCATTCCATCCCCCCTGCTCAGGAGCCGGTGACTGACAAGAGAAAGTGAGAATCCATCCTTCCCTGTAAACATCTGTTTGGGATGGGAAGCGATGGCTGTTTTCATGGAAGACAGGCCTCCGTCAAGTATTCCAACTTCAAGCACATTCCCATCCTGTGCATTGTTTTGGTTTGTATTGCTGTCTGATTGACTTGAGCAGGTGAACTATGTATCCCTGATACCTCAGAGTCCACCCACACCTGGGAACTCTAAGCATCTTCCAGGCACTGGACAGGACTAAATGCAAATGGAACCAAGCAGGAATATCTAGCGATGCAGAACTAGATGGAGTCTAACTGTAGAGTCTGGTGCAACATTGGCTTAATCTGGACAGTTGATACATATACCTCAGATTTAGAAACTCATGAGTACTTTCATGTTTTTTTTTTTTTTCTATATAGATGCCACCAAATGGTCATTGCCAATGTCATGTATCTCTAAGATGCTGGGAATTTTTGTCTTTAAAATATTTTACAAGACATAGAGCAGATATCATTGACCACAGGTCATCCAATTTCCCTCCATGCTTCTCCTCCAGAGTGAGAAGAGATAAATAGCTTTTACGTAACAGACAGCGTATGCAGAAAGACCTTTCTCGGGCAGGCTCTCTAACCAGTGGCAGATGAACCAGGCATGAGGCCACTGGAGAGACAAAGGATGGACACCCATCCTTTGGAGTCCAACACGTGTGACTCAAATTTGGCCCTGGCATCTTCTTCAACTGTGTACATCAGGCGTGCGGCTTTAAGCTCTCAGGTCCAACATCCTTTTGTGTGTTCCAAGGGTGGCTCCCAGCTCAGTGGCATCAGCACCCCTGGGAAGCTTGTTGGACATGCAGACCCTTGGGTCCCACCCCGGATTTGCTGACTCTACCCTGCAGTTCAGGGGTGTCCCTGGGTGATCTGTGGGTGCACTGATATTTGAGCAGCCTTGTTCAGTTTCCTGGTCCATAATGTTTCACCATGGCCTATGGAACAATGTATGATCTGCTTGCAGCTATTTCCTAACTGATCTGTGAGTGCTCTTCTCTCTGTGTCCTCCTTGATACTTTTGCGTCCAGTATCTCAATGGCTCAGGAATCAGCTTCTGTTATCCCTTGGCTCAAATGCTATCCCCCACAGTTCTCCCCTGTTGCATTTCAATGGTCCTTCCTAAGTAGTATTCTCTTTCCCTTACCTTTATAGTGTTCATCTTTCCCTATGGTTTTATTAAATGTCAGTTTATTTATCCTGACATTTGACTCTGGACTTAAACTTCATAGGGGCAGGGGTAGCTGCATTCCGACATTACAGGGATGCCCAGCCCCGTGCTTATATAATATTTGCTGAATGAATGAATTTTTCCCCCGGTTTTTTTTTTTTTTTTTTTTTTTTTTGCGGAACCGGGGATTGAACTCAGATCCTTGCGTTTGCCAGTCAAGTGCTTATCCTACTGAGCCATCTCCCTGGCCCCTTTCCCTGATTTTTAACAGGGATTAAGTACAATTATATCTGGAAGGCACAGTAGCCATTTGGTAAGCAGTAACTATGGTTATTACTACCATGACCACTCTGTCTATTATCAAGGTTTCTTTGAACTAAAGTACCACCCACTTGATAGGTCTCCTATTAGCTTCTGCTGAGAGACAAGGATACAGTGCCATGGTTGCTGTATGCGCTCTGCTTGTGCTCCTGTCTTATCTAAATGCTCTAAAAGATGATAACTGAAGTCCAATGACAGCTCAAACTGCCACTCTTTTTGAGACCGGTGCTCCTCAAGCTTTTTTGCCTATAAAGCTTCCTGGATATTATTAAAGTACAGATTCTGATCTAGGAGCTGGGGGTGAAATGCTGCACATTACAAGGATGCCCATGCTGCCAGTCTGTATTAAAGGCTTGACCTGGGTAAGTGCTTCACAGACTGACCTTAAGAACTACCTATAACACAGAATGCTGATTCCCAACCTCAGAAATTTGGATTTAGTAGATCTGGAGGGGAGGCTAAAACTTTGTATTTCTACCAAGTTCCCAGATGATATTTGCAAGGCTGGCTATGGGATCACCTTTAGAGAATGGCTGGGCCAGCCCACTGCTCTGTGAGCAGACAGAATGAATTACTTGTGCTCAGCCACAGCAGCGCCTGAACTTGTGCTGTACTCAAGCATGGCCCAGAGCCAGGCCACCTCCAGCCAAGGAATCAGTGCATCTGGGGTGGGGCCCAGGCATTCCTTATAATGAAAGCTCTCGTAGAGATTCTCATGTGCAGCCAGGACTTAAACGTGCTCTGGATTTATTTTCATCTCAAGAACAGCTATCTGGGGCAGAGAACATAGCTCAGTGGCCTAAGGGCCTGTCTGGCAAGCACAAGGACTGGTGTTCAATCCACAGTACTACATGCCATGCATAGCCACTGAAACTGGGTGCTTTGCTGGTCACCGGAACCAGGCATGGTGGCACACACCTGTAATCCCAGCACTAGAGAGGCTGAAATAGGAGGATCAGTATGAGTCTGATCAGCTTAACAAGAGCCTGGGCACTATATACATTAAAAAAAGAAAAAGAAAGGAACAGTCACTCTTCATGTTTTGGACATCAATTCTTTCACTTTGGTTCAAATGAGGGAAGAAATGGAATTAATCCATTAAAATAATGTATACTTACTATTCACACACTTCTGGGAATTGAGTTTAAGGTGTTTCTTCTGCTGTGACAGAAGAATAGAGTCTCACTCTTGCTGATAATAAGAAGTGCTTCCCTGTGAGGGGTAGAGCCTCAGTGTGTCCTGAAGTTTCGGAGGGGATGATCTTTCTTGGCTTTTTCTACTTTCCCAAGCAGGTGAGGAATGTAGCAGCTCCAGGGTGGTCTAGCTGTTCTAGTACTTACTGGACAGATCGTATGAGCTCACTGTACGCTTAAGAAATAATAATAGTGATTCTATTAAAACTGCTCCTTTAGGAAGTCCACTGGCTAGCCTGGAGTTTGCATTTTCATCCCAAATGCCAAAGGCAATACATGTAGGTAACCCCCATAGCAACTATATATACATATATATATATATATATATATATATATATATATATATATGAAAACAAATCATAGCTATTGTCAGTAACAAGTTGTGGGGTTAAAGAATCAATCCAAGGGCATCATTATGTGTATCAGTTTTATTTTTTTTCACTTTTCCCATTATATCTGTGAGGTGGTCATATGTACATAGAAAGTGCTTTCCTTTTTTTCTCAAATAACCTTAAAAGCAATACAGTCAATGGGCAGAGGTGGTGTGTGCTTCCAAAGATGGCCGAGGAGCACATGCTACATGTGTGGTGACTCCTTCTGTGTAAACTTGCCACGAGTTCTCCTGTAGGTGCCAATGTCTGGGCCTAGGGATGGGAGGTTTGTGTTCTGGATTTGGCTTTGCTGTGTCAGTAGGCAAGTCGCCCTCTATTCCCAGCAAGAGGAAAAGGCAGGCCAAAACACCTTCCTCATTCTTCTGTGATTCATGTTTTAGAACACAAGATGATTATTAAACTGCCTTTTGGCTTTCTCTCCTCAACTGGAATAATTTTACTCCACCAGTTGACATAGAACTTACCTTCCAACTATGTTATTGTCAAGCAACTGTGAAGAGGAAAGGGTACCTTCCCCTACAGCTTCTTGGGCCATTTAAAATCTTGTCAAGTAGTTTACTTGTAACATAGAAGAAGTAGTATAATTGGAAGCAAGCATGTGAGAACAGGTTGTACAATCACAAATTATGTTCATATAGAAATCACCCTCTTTACTAGGGTAGCTAATGCTATTTTGTAAGCCATTTCTGGAATGGCTCAATAATGCATACTGGAAGAGAATATTTTTGATAACAACATTCATTTACCTATTTGAGAACACTGTGATAGCAGATTAAATGAATTCTAAAAGAAAATACAGTTGATATGGGGAGATAAACTACTATGTACTCTATATCTATCTATCTATCTATCTATCATCTATCTATCTATCTATCTATCTATCTATCTATCTATCTATCGCTATATATCTGTCTGTCTATCTATCTATCATCTATAGCTTGGTCAACCAAGGCAGCGAGCAAAGCATGTCATATAAGAGACACCAAGGGGTGTGGAGGGACATATGACTTACAACTAAGAACTGACATTTAAGTAAAGGAAAGGAGACATATAAAAATGTATTCTGAATGACAGATTAATGACCTATGCTGGGAAAAACACAGTTCTTTTCACTTTTTTCTCACTTTAAAAAATTTCAATAAATATTAGCTGAAAAAATAAATGCCACAAAAAAGATTAAAGGTGCTAATAGTTCAAAATTCCTTTCACTGAGCGTTGACTCTGACAGCCAGCCAGGCTGTGAGCTACATATCCACCATTCTTTGGAAGCAGAGCCAAGAGATACAACTTTCCCTGGTAAGAATGGAGATTCTGGTAAGGTGAGGGATTCCTTAATTTCATCAGTGCTGAGCTAATTAGACTTTCGCAACTAAGTTAGTCTATTAGATCTTACAAGAGTCAGTTTTACTATAGGTGCAAATTTATCAGTCCACCATGTGAGTAGTGATTTCCAGGCACACAAGACACACAATCTGCCCTTCTTGAACAGTTGCTAGATGGACAGTAACAGTAGCTAGCACTGCCTTCCAGTTTAGAACAGGCGAAGCTGAATGTCTAACACTATTATAGCTTCACCCTGCCTTCCCTCCACTGGGCTACTTTCCACCAAGATTACATACTTGCTCATTGCTGCCCAGCTGTCCCTTCTCTCAACTCCTAGACTGACCAACCCATTCCTTTCTCAAAGATAACTCCTTCTCATTCTTGTAACTATGTCAATTGCATTTCTGTCTCATATTTGTGTCTGAGAAACCACCCTGGCTTTGTTTACTTTTTCGATGAGTTACCTTTTCCTTCTTTGGTCAGTTTTAGCTAACATCATAGATTTAGTCTCTGAGATCGAGAAATCTGATGTCTTTCATCCTGGACCTGCTGTCACAGATGCTGGGTAACTCAATAATTCTTTATTACTTGAGACCAAGGAGCATTGTCATGACTATGGGCCCAAGTTTGTATTGATTGCCACAGATGCACCAGTAAAGGTCAAACCTATCAACTTTGTTTCAAAATTCTAAGAAGAGAAGCTTCTGACACCACGCAAAATAATAATCCCTCATGTGATCCTAAACATATCAAATACTGTAGCCTCCGATATCTCAGCCCAAAAGGCCTACCCTCTAGCCCTCCATTACAATGTGAGGGTCAAGGTATTGCTCACTATTTCTAGTTTAAAAAATAACAGGCAAAATATCACAATTATTAAAGCTAGTAGCAACCTAGTAGGAGACTAATAGAACTTTAGATTTTAAACCTTTTACTAATTCACCAATTATCCACACTTATAAGATCCCTTCTTCATTGGTTCAATTATCTTTGCTCAGTTCCAGTTAATTAAATAGAAGCCAAACTTTAAAAACAACTCAAACGAGAGTAATTCTAGGCCATCTGTAGAAATACAATTTAGGAATGAAAGACAGGCTGTCTGAATTGTACATAAGTCATCCTCTGATGAGTGGTTAACGTCTTCCTGTTCAGCCCTAACAACAGTTTAGAGGTTTCCATTTTTCTAGCTTTATTAGGTGTCAGACTAGAAACCTTTAGAGTTATTCCCTTAAAAAGTGTCTTTTCTTTCATCCTGTCTGGGTTTCGGTTCATCAGAAAGAGATGTTCAATGAATACTTGGAAAACAGGAGGTAAGAATGATGCAGTCTATGATGTTAACACTCAACATGACCAAGTCACTCTCCTATACTCCTGGTGGTGTTTAAATTAGTACAGGTTGGGGGAAGTAGTATGTCAATATATGGAAAGGACTATAATAACAATTACTCTGGGGCCAGTTTTACTCCCAGGAACTCAGATTGAAAAAATGAAATATCACTAGTAACACTAATTTAAAAAATGATAATGCTCCTGCACTTCCACGTCTCCAGTCTCATAGTCAGTTCTTGCTTGGCCTGATTTTGGCCACAACTAGTTCCTTGACAGAGTATTCTTTTAGTTTTTTTGTTCCTGAAAATCTTGTTCTTTTCAACCTCACACTGTAACTTTCTCATCCCATAAATATGCATTCTCCAGCCAAGCTAGGTCTCATCCCCTCATTTCTAAACTCTTACCCCAGGCAGGTTCATAGTAATCCGTGCATCTTCTGCAAAAAGTACCCCTAAGCCCTCATAAGCACTGAGCTCTACATCTCAAATTTTCAATGCCCAGTGGACACGTCTGTCTGCACACGACTCTTCCTTATCTTATCCACCTTTCCTTTTCTCTTCCATGATCGCAACCCTAGTTTAGACCTTCAATCCTCCTTATCAGATCACTAGTTCCTAAGCTAGTCCTAGATCTTAAAGTATTGTAGAAATGCAGTGACCTACACTCCATCTCAGACCTGTGGTGTAGGCACCTGTGTTTTTAACAAGTTGCTGGTAAATTCAACCAATAGCTGCCAGGTATGGGAGCCAGGGATCTCAACTATTGCAATGGCATTTCTAGTCTCCTAAGTTTGGGCCTTTTTTCCCTTCTCACTCATTGATTCATGTTTTACAGTGTATCCTCTGGATGACCTATCTCCATCTCTAGCTTTCAGTGATGTGCATTCCTTAAAGCCCAGCTCAAATGCCTCCTCCAAGTATATTTGTCCTCAGCAATATCACTCGGGAACAGCATGCCTCTCTCAGACGTGAACTACAGAAGTGCCTGCACCTGTGGCTGCACAGTCCTCTTTGTCAGTTTTATGTCCTCTTGATCTCAAGTAGTAGATCTGCACCAGGCTTTAAAGCTAAGTTTGAAGATGGTCCACAGGAGTCAGAAGCACTTTCCAAAGCCAGAGTCTTCGCATCAAGCCAAACACACTGATACTCCCCCTCCAACAGTTTGCCTTGAGTCTCGTAACTGGGTTTCTGCCTTGTTTCTGCGAATAAAACCCTACTTTGTACCTCAGTGCTCATGGTAAGTACCAATAGTCCTCTGGGCTGATAGTGTCCACCATCAGGCAACTCACATGATGTGCATTCCTTAAAACTCTGCAAAAAGTACCCCTAAGTCCTCATAAGCACTGAGCTCCACATCTCAAATTTTCAATGCCCAGTGGACACGTCTGTCTGCACACTACTCTTCCTTATCTTATCCACCTTTCCTTTCCTCTTCCATGATCGCAACCCTAGTTTAGACCTTCAATCCTCCTTATCAGATCACTAGTCCCTAAACTAGTCCTAGATCTTAAAGTACTATAAAAATGCAGTGACCTACACTACATCTCAGAAACTAGTTTTTATTTAAAGAACTAATAATTAGCATGTGTGTCCCACTTAGGACCAGAAAGCTTTCTGGCTTTTAGCTGCATTCTCATCCCTGCGCCCATCCAACCCCTGGCTCACCCAGTTGTCTGCAAGCAATGCAACATGTGCATGGGTGCACAGTGCAACTTAACAACCTATCCCAAATACCTAACAAGTGCCAAGACACCACATAGGGTAGTAATGAATCAAAATCAACTGCTCCACACAAGCATACTGTGGATTTACTTCAGGTGATTTTGGAATAATGGCATATGACATGATTGCTCACCTTATGAGGACACATATTTGAGAGCTACAATGCCATAACAACATCTTTGATTGCTTCAAGTGATATCTGTCCATATACTGGATGGACAATCTCCAGAAGTAAGATTAATTTCTGTTTTTATATTTCTGAAACTAGCACAGTATCTGGTAGACAATAAATTGTCCACTACCCACTCAGTGAATAGAGAAATGAATGAATCAATGAACAATCCTTACTTGCATTTCCTGCAGATGGGTGTGAAAGTATAAAGTTGCAACTTCAGAAAAACTAGTTTTTATTTAAAGAACTAATAAGGACCTGTCTGCCTGACTTCTTTAATTACCACCAACAGATGTATGAGTGATTCAGTCTGGTACTACCTGGTCCCGGGAAAGTTTTCAGATTCATCTCTGTACTGAAGAAAGAACTCTACAAATAAAATGCTGGCCATATTGCTGGTCTGTGTTGAGGCTCAAGAAATCCAGCACATTTTCTGCCAGCTGGATTTAGCTATTTGAGCTAACTCCTGAAGCAAATGTCATTGGAATCTAAATTTCTATGTTCTTTCTTTTGTCTCTGAAGTGGCATGAGTCCGGACTTTAATGAGTCCCCAAGTTGCTCTGAATTCTTGTTCCACCTGTCTTCACTGTCAAAGAGACCACTAGCAACCAACAAAAATGGGAATCAATTTAGGCCAGTGGGAACATAGTGCCAATCAGAAAATCTGTAATCAGTGCCATCCCAGAATATCTCATCTTAAAATGCCACTTCCAGAAGGAAAACACTGATTAAGAAGGACATTTCCAAATCCATTGTGTCAGTCAATCTGTCACATTTCTTAACATAGGATTAAGTAAGTAAGAATGCAGCATTAGTAATGAGTTGATGTTTCTCTTCAAGTCCCCATTAGTTCCTTTCTTGACCTGGCATGATATGGATAAAGATTTCTGATGTCAGAAATAAAACTGGAACAGTGCAGTATATACTTATGAATTTTTTTTCTTGATTTATTGTGTGAAACTCTTTGCTATGTTGGATGAATCTGGATCCAACACAGTAGATGCTAAGCACAAAGCAAGTCTGTCTAAACTGAATTCAGAAAGAAAAGCAGGACTTCCATCACTGTGCAAGGACGCACTCTCCTCAGACCTTGTATACAGCCCTGCTGCCAAGCAGGCAGTTTCTCTAGAAGGAGGTACAATCTCCTCTTGCTGAAACAGATGCTTATTTTGTTAGTGTATATCTATGAGCACATATAATACTGGAGACAGAATGACAAGATATTTTTAAAAATGGAACTAAACAGTTTAATTGCTACACAAAGAGAGATCTCTACAGAGTACGTCTTTTAATCTCCAAAGAGACTGATTTTTAACCATCCTTGCATAAGTCTCCCTGACGTCCTAGTAGCAGGTAACATCTTTTCAGTTCCTCATTATGTCATGATAATTTAAATTTTTTTGTGTAAACAAAATATAATGATCTTATTATGGGGCCGGGGAGATAGCTCAGTAGAATAAGCACTTGCCTGGCAAGTGCAAGCTTCTGAGTTCAATCCCTAGTACTGCCAAAAAAAATCTTATTAAATTTACCCATAGCCCTGCATTTATTACATTTTTTCACCCTTGTTAATAACTCCTAATGCTTTTGTTTAATGCATCAGATCAGTGTGGAGGATATTTTCACCAAAATGAGTAAAAAGTCCTTTAAGGCTTCAGAATTGGATTGTGCAGGATGATGAAATTCCTGAGTACTGTCCTTTCAGCATTAGACCCACATGGTTTGTTCAGCATTCTCTCTTCCTGAGGTCACTTAGAAAAAAAAAAAAAAAAAAGTGGTGTCCATGGGAATCCAGCACAAGCAGTTCAGAATCAAATTATTCTAGACAATCTAATTTCTTATTTGAGAGTTTATTAGGCAGCAGACCAGGGAAAGTCTGAGTGTATCAAATGTCTGAATTTTAACAAAGTGTTCTGTCAAAAGAAACTAATTCTGAACTGCACAGAAGCTTGATGTTCTAAAGCAGAAAACTGTCCCTGAGGCCCTGAATTCTAATGTGAAGCGTACACAAAGCTGAAGGCTGGAATGCTGTCTAATGCTCTCTCTTTGGACCTTTGTTTCCCTGGTGAAGGCTTCAGAGACATTTACCTATTTGCTGCATTTGAAGTCCCCCACCAAGGACCTTCACATTACTGGAGAGAATCTATGGATATGAGGGGATTTGGCTAACAGATGCCAATGACTAAGAGGGTAGGCATCTATTATAAATGCTGTGATATATTTGAAAATAGTGTTGATATTACATAAGGTGAAAATATACTGAAATAGAAAAATAGAGATACTTGGTGAGAAACTCAGGTTTAATAACTTGAGCAGATATCACTGGATACATATAGTATGACAAATATCATAACAAATCAAAAACAGTCAAGTATTAAGAGTGTTAATCTCTGGCGGCAGGATTGTGCTTTTTATATTCTGAGATTGATTTGTTTATATTTTCTAATTGTATAAAACACACAAATGTTCTTCAAAATAACATAACAATTAAAAATAAAATGTTGGAAGAGGACACTGAATGTCTCTTTGATTAAAAAATAGAATTTAATGGTCTTAAGACTAAGGATAGCCAAAAAAAGTAGAACTACTCTTATTACCACCTCTTATGTGACATCTCACCAAAACAAACATCAGAAATCGTTCCTTCTGAGTATTTTATTGAGGATGTCATAGGGTGAGCATTATTATTAACAGTTCTTATTATAACAGTAAATTGTGTGATATGTCAGCACATCGGCAGGTGTCCATCTTTGATACAATTTTGAAAGTTTTCTTCTCTGACTGAGGTTTAGAACAAGGTAGGACTAATGTCCCAGTGGACAGGTGAACTTTCTGAGGTCAAAACACATTCCTACATTTCCATAGGTGTACAGGTTGGCATGCCATTCAGAACACTGATGACTCACTACTAAACACAAAGAGTCCTGGTAGTACGGTTCCTCACTAAAAAATGAAAAGAATACACGCATGCTGAAGGGTCGTTGCTTAGCCTCCTGTCTGGTGGGCTATCTGATGGTTCATGAGTAAGGATTAAGCATCAAGAAAGTACTCTCTAGGGGTTATACTATCATCTGTCCTTGGCCTGGTTATGTTCATTGTTTTTACATCATTACTTGGATAAGGTATACGTATACTTATCAAATTTGAAAGTGATCCATGAGAAAATATAAACGTATCTCTTTCCTTGCAAAAATGGCTAAATCAAAGTATGAAAAGAACCCATTACTATTAATAATAGCTAGAACTCATGTATACATAACATATGCCACACTCCTGTCCAAATGCTTTACAAATATTAATGTGTTTAATTGCCCAGAATAATTTTATGGAGTAGGTGGTATGGCATTTATATGAACTATTGTTGGAGACAGTGTATGATAGAGCTATAGATTTGGAATCTATAGCTTGAATTAAGATGCTTAATTAAGTAATTTAATTACTGTGAATATGCTCTGCATAAACTTGAAAAAAATCACTAATTTCCTAATGTTCTCTGTGTTTCAATGAATGCATCTATTAAAAAAATAGGATAGTCGTTCATTTACTCAACAAACATTTCTCAAATACCTACTCTATGGTTATGATACCACGTAGTATCTTTTCTCAAGGAATTCCTTTCTTGAGGAAGAGAAATGTTTTCAATTACACAAATGGTATTTCTTTAAAAGGGCTATCTAGTAATAACCCTTCGTTCCTGTGTACAAATAATATAGGCTGTTGGTTTCAGATTCATATTATTTATCATAATGAGAAGATATATTTCTGTTCCTAGTTTGCTGAATTTTAAAGCAGAGATGCAGGTATTTAAATTGTTCATGTGTTATTTAGGTATGTATTGTAATGATTATTTTTCCCTCTGACATTTGTATATACTGAATTTTGTTAATATTTTCTTTACTAAAATATAATTGTATTTTTAATCAATATCAGTTCGAATTCCAGTTGAATATAGCATAGTAAGATTTTTTAATCTACGTTTATAAATCAAACTAGCTTTTAAATTCTAGAAATAAAATTCATTTTTAAAACCAGTATATGTTCTTTGTCCATTAGGATTAACTGAACAATGACTGATTCTACTAAAACTAATCAAGAAAAAGAGAAAAATGCCATCAAGTTGTGAATTATAATAACAGAAGCAGAAATTGTAAAACAAATTGTGACACTTTCAGTTTTTTAATTAAGTAGTTATACTAGTATAATTGAAAAATTATTATACATTTCTCCTTAAAACATTTACTCAAGAGTGCTTAAAAATCAGTGAAAGGGATTTTTGTTATACTTTCTATTTTTAAAGCACCATTTTAATCTGTTCTTTATAACAGGATATATTGAATATGTCAATTTACAGATTAACTAGTTATGAGGATTATAAATTTGACAATTTTGGCTTTCTTAAGAAAATTTTAATTTTGGTTTAACATGGTTGACAAAAGAATTACTAAATTTATGTGTGCATAGTTTAACCAGGTATGTTAATTTGATTCTTATCTCCTGCAATTATTTGTTTTGGAAGAATCCAAATTCCTGATGAATGACATATTTATAACTAGAGTTACATTCTCAGCTCTCGCTCAAGCTCGTTTCCTAATCTCAGTTTTATGAAGTGCTAAAGTTAAGAAGTTGTAGTAATTGTTTTCAAAGATGTTGCTTTTAGACAAAAAAGCCGTCCAAGTGGAATTTTAAGGTCAAAATATAATATCCTCCTGCAATTTAACTCTCATCTCTATTTTATTAAAACAAAAACATAAATTCGTGTGGAATGCTTCTAAGTTCAAAACGAGGGCAGGGCTTCCTAAGCTCCTTATGCAGTCTCTTCAAGGAAACTTCGGGCTCCTTTTTCTAAAAACTCTCCTTTTTCAATACCAATTTTCTTGCCTTTTAGGAAGCCTGCACTTAGCAAGGGATTTATTTATTCATTCACTTCCAGCAACCCACTCTTGCCAGAACTTTCCTATAAAGAAGTGAAATTAGTTGGAGTTTGTATGGGGTGGAAGAGACCAGTCTCTCTTCCAACTTGGTGCTTCACCAAGCTTAAGAAAAAAATCATTTAAGAAAGTGAAAGAAACGAGGAACAATGTTCACTGCGCAGGAATAACTGCTACTGTCTCCAGAATGCTAACAGCACAGGTCAGCTTTTGCAAGAAAGTTTTCAAAGCGCTGATCAACTGTGAAGTCAGTAAGAGAACTTAATGCTGTCAACTGCATAGCTTGAAGCTAAGCAGCAATGACACCACACCATCACTGTGCAGAAGCAGGCAAATAGATTCACTTAATGATAGGCCAGTGGACCCCTGAGGAAGGTGGTCATGTTATGCCCATCTTGAATAAATGTTAGGTCATATACAACTGGGTTATTATTACTTTTTCTCCCAAAAGACCTTTTGAAGTGTTCAAAGGAAAAGATGACAGAAGACATATGCTGCGCCAAATCACAAAGGCAGTTTGGTAAAATAAACCAGCTTTGTGTCCTCAAAAACCTCTGCTTTCACTTTGCTCAAATTTAAAGAAGTATCAACTGCTTTTGAAAAGCCCTATGTGAACAAAATGCTTTAGTCTGGAACGCATCGATGGGCAGATAGGTATGAGAGCATGCTGGTCTTACATGTTAGTTTCTTAAAGGAAAAATTAATTCTACTCTACCCTCATGTTCAGAGTTTTGTCTGCCAGATTGCCTAGTTTTCTACAGAAAGAGTGCATTCTCAAAAAATAAGTTTACAATGATGCATCAAGTCAAAAAAAAATGCAAAATGTTGTACCTTTTCTCCCCAAAATGTTGCACCTTTTCTCCCCATGTGGTCCCAAGAACTGCAGGCAGGTCGCCAAGAAGCAAGTTATACAGACAATCCAAAAGCCTGCTTTGTTAGAAAAGCACTGCTGAGGATGTTTTTTTCTTTTTATCTGAAGTTTGATTAAGTACTTGATTAAAGCTTGATTAAAATATTAAAAATCTAAACCAGAGGTCACAGAATGTCAACCTACAAGACAAATCTGACCCATAATTTCATTTTTTTTAAAAAGTCAGCATTCAACATTTAGGAAATTATTGCATAATTATGAATTTCTAGCTTCCTGTGAAACTTGGAAGATATGGAATAATTGGTTTTGTGTTCCCACAAAAATTCAACCAACTTGAGCCATGAGGTGACCATTTTGCTTCCTAAAAAATATTCCTCCAGGGCTTTTGCATCGAGTTCGAGTCCCAGTTCCCTTTAATTTTTTCTTGAGATTGTCTTACTAAGTTTCTAAATTATCCAGGCTACACTCAAACTGGTGATCCTTCTTATGCTACCAGAATGCTGGGACTACAGGCATCAACCACCACATCCAGCTGCTGTTTGGCCACGTTAAGAAACAAGATGCTTGCTGATGAGCTGTAGCAGTCTCCATCTCCCACCCAGTCCTACGAGAAGCTGGGCAGAGACTCCACCTCTGTGAAGGAATCTTCTTTTCTCTTTTCATGTGTTTACCTTATGCATATCCCTTCAGTAACCAACTCAGAGGAGGTCTATGTCCTCTTTGAGAAGTTACATAATTTAGGAGTCTAGATGATGTGACAAACCTTTGAAATAGAGAGTCACTAAACAGAAGCAGTCAGCACTGATGAATAACAACACTTCGAGGACTAATTTCTCAGATGAGTTAGCTCTATTACAAATAACAAAATGCTTTTAAAGTTAAAAATTCAGAGCTAGACATCAAAACCAAAGCAGAATAATGAATAATTGGACATATATTTCATTTATCTTTGGTCCATTCCCTATTTCTTTCTAAGCTAATGGATATGCTTGTTAAGCAAGACACAGAGTGCTTTATAAGTTTATTTCTAGTGTTCAGAATCATTGCTATGCCACTAAAACACAGCAAGCCAATATGGATTTAAACACAAAATGATTGTGTATGCATCCAGATGTGTGTATACTTAATAATGTTTCACAGTGTTCTTTTGTTTTATTGACATTCCACCATGACCTTCTGAAGGGACAGTTCTTACCTTGTCAATGGCCCCAGATCGCCCGAGTCTTGGCTTCCAGCTTCACTGGGAGTGCTCACTGATTTCGAGGAGGGAGACATAGGGGTTGGGAC
Source organism: Octodon degus (assembly GCF_000260255.1). NCBI lineage: Eukaryota > Metazoa > Chordata > Mammalia > Rodentia > Octodontidae > Octodon > Octodon degus. Next base: position 1,971,839 of record NW_004524626.1, read on the forward strand.
TAAATAATGAAAATAACAGGTATCCCACGTTAAAAAATGCAGTGGCTGCACTGGTGAAGAGCAGTGTCAGACAAACCAAAACAAATGGACCCAAATTAAAGTGGTCGCATGGCCAGGAGAGATTGAGATGGGATAAGGAAAAAAAGGAAAAAAAAAAAAAAAAAAAAAAGGAAAGAAAAGGAAGAAAGTCAAGTGAATTTTTCATACTTTAGAAATTAAAATTTGAAATGAATTTAGACAGAATTAACCTAGGATTTTGGAGGCCATGTCCACTGTAACAAACCAAGATGGAGAATCGAAATAGCTATCCATATAATTCAAGTCAAATATCCTGCTAGGATAGATCATTTCAATTCTTCATTTTATTTTGTTAGTATAGATTTGACCTATTAAGAAATAAGTGTCTATAAGACTTTAAAGACTATAAAATATGTAATCCTAAGTAATTTAAAATGGCCAAGAAAAATCTGTCGTATGTCTGAGTCTGGGAGAATTGCATTGCCTGGGGGCATGCCAACTTCTGTGCTACCAGAGATTAAGAGACAGAGGAAGGGGACATATTAAACCCAGTAATTTGAAAATCTCTCAAAACAAAGGAAAATGCCAGGTTGCTTTATTTTTACATTTAATTAATAGTTTCAGCCCATTGTACTATTTACTGCATTTGGAACTTGTTTTCTTTCCCTGCAGCATCCCAAGATGCTGCTTCATACACAGAAGTGAAGTATTTTACCAGAGAATAGGGAAGTCCAAAGATCAAGGTCAGCACAAGCTGAAAGTCCCAGACTAAGGGTACTAAAAAAACAAAGCTAAAGGAAATATAGATGTATATTTTGTCTCTATTCTCTAGATACAAGTCAAATATCTTTCAGATAAATGCTGCACCCGACAGCCACGATAACTCCTGGCAAGATGATCCTATGAGCTCTTAATACCATCCATGCCAAGGAAGCCATATGAGCAGAGTGAAACTTCGACACAGAAGCATAGACTCCCATTTGGCTTCAATCATGTGCAATTTCCTTTTATTTATTTAATGGAGTAAAGGGCTTAACTATTTTGTCCAAATCTTATACCCCAATGGCAGCCATGTCAAGAAGCCGGGAGTTTTCTTGAGGTTCCACAATTAATTCACTGATTACCCTCTGTGCAAAATCAGAGAGATGGAGGAAAAGTGAAAGTGGAGTTGATCCTTGCCAGGCCTCTGGCAGAGAGTCAGGGAAAGTTGAGAAGTTGGTTATGGCTTAGGGAGAGTTAAGCATTTTGTTCTTAAAGTTTAATTACTGGCGTTATGTAGGATAGGGGAGACTAGGTTATACCACCGCTTTGTTAAACCAGCGTTCACACGGAAACAGTGTGTCAAACACTATTTTGAAGCACAAATATCACTGATTGCAAGTTGTCTGATTGCTATCACATGTTAGCTAAGTACAGAGCCGTTTTCAGGCTTCTCAAAAGCCTATAAAATACCCCAAAGGTGACATCTTTCAAAAGGAAGCTGAACAAAATCATATAATTTTATTAGGGTTTATTATATTTTTAGACATTATTTTACCTACTGCAAATTGAAATTGAGATGAATTTTTAATAATATTCATTTTGGGGGGTATGCATTAAATTATGGCCGGTAGTAATTCCTAATTTATAGGATTAAATATTCTTTGTTATTCAGATTAATGTAAGTATTTATTGCTTATGGAAAATTGTTATTTCTAAATAGCTATGGAAATAAACAAGATTTAATTTTAATATAAAAATGTGAAGGGTTTAAATGAAGAATCATTTTAAATAGATCTAATACTATAATTATTTCTGTGTATTACTTTATGCTTTTTCACTATATTGGATATTGTAGTTTTATAGACACCCTAGGATTACTCTTGAATATATGAAAAATAAAAAATAAAAGAATATCATATGAGAGATAAATAGATGTCAGAAAAAAATACATGCATGGGTACATTCAACACAAATAAAACAATGCAGTATCTGGACAGAGAATAATAAAAAAAAAAGTTCATGGACAATCAGCCGGGAATGAATGAGTTGGAGGAGGGATGTTGTAGTGAAAATGCCAATTAGCAATGGAATCAAGACATACAGTAGAACAAAATCAATTTAAACTAATGAATTAGTTGCTTATCTGCCACCATTTAAAGTTTTCCTTCAAGTTTCCCATTGAGAATTCTATTCCCAACATGGAATAACTCTGTGCCTATGATGGTATGAAAATCTACACATAGATTCACAGATCTTTGATAGGCAAAGATAAGTGGGAATTCAGAGATGAAAATGAAGAACAATTTAATAAAAATAATTTAAAAATCCCCAAATTTCAATAAATAAAAATTCCAAGACTCCTTGTATTTACCAAATGGAAAACTCATTGAGCAAGTATAAAACAATTTGCTAGTTATATAATGAAGCAGCAAATTACTAGCGATCCTACAACCTTTCTTCCCATCTTCCCATCTCGTTCCGGCCCTCTCAGTTCCAAAAAAGCATGCAACCTAAGCCACCAGATTAAAAATAAAAAGCCACAAAGTTAAAGACTTAAAAAAAAAATCAGCTCTGCACATGGAGAGTACACAGCCTCCGTCTGATGAACAGTAACGCAAAATACTCAAGGTACCTAGAGGGGGCTCCGGTGATATACCAATGCTCTGCAGCAGAGCCTCTGTCTCCCGTCGTTTGCGATCCAGATCGGAGTCATCCTGAACAGGTTCTTTCTTCTGCTGCATATCTGCCTAAAGAAAGTAGATGTCCATAGCAGAAGTTAGTAACCTGACTGCTTTTCATTGCTAAAATTGAGACTAGTAAACACATGACAATGAAGACAATACAGGCCAGAGCCCTATATTGATATAGTCATGTGGATAGAGGATAGAAGTGTATGTTCCCTTTAATGTTTACTGATCTGGTGCTTGTTTTTTCTTTTGGTAAAAGGTTTTCACTCCCTGGTTCTATTGCATGGTATGAAAGTTTCTGTCACTCCTACTTGGGAGAAATCACCCAAGCAAAGTATTTCTCACTAGGGAAGCACATTTTTTTTTTTTAAAGAATTCTGTTTTCTAGATATTTTATCTTTTCTGGAGAATCAACTGCATGAGTAAGTGTTTGTAATATTCATGACTCCTGTTTGGAACTATGCAAACAGGAATTGTTGGACTCTGGTTAAAAAGTAAAGCTATGAAAATCTGTAATTGTGAAATGTATTATTTGTATTGGGAGTGTAAGTTTACTATGGCTTATAAATAAACTAGGTTAGAATCTATACTAAATAATACAGGGCTGGGGCAATGACTCAGTAGAATAAGTGCCTGCCTGGCGAGCAGAGTCCTGAGTTCAATTCCCAGTACTGGAAAAAAAAAAAAAAAAAAGAATACAGACTGGTGCTATAACATTGCTATACTTCTTGTCACCTAATTTAAATTTTCATAGGATTTCATTGTACACATTCATTCCAAGAAGAAAATTGTGTGGAAAAATATAGCATATAACACCACTGAGGAGCACTTTCCACAAATTCTGTTTAGAAATGCACCATGTGCGAAACTCCTAACATAAGATCATATCCCTGGTCTGAATTTTTATAGAAGAGTGAAAATTCAAACATGCACATTAAAGATCAGTGGACCTGGGCATATAGAGCTCAGGGACAGCACCTGCCCGACAAGCCTGAAGTCCAAAGTTAGATTTCCAGTACCAAACAAATAAGATAAATAAACCAGTGGAGAGGGGACATGCTGGGAGAAATTTGTAAGAACCATAAGGTAGCTATTGCTCAAGAGGAGGAATGTGCCCACAAGGGAAGCATGAGAAGATTATGGTGCAGCTACTTCCTCAGGAAGCCTTGTGAGCAGGCAGATGTGAAGTCATCACAAAGCTTGTCTGAAAACAACTGTCCAGTTGTCAGACATCTTTTCTTCTCCAGAAGCAAGCTGAGTACCCCGACGTGTGCTACCTCCACCTATCATGAAAAGCGTAATCGAAGTCATGACATCTGAAGCAGAGTGAGTTCACGCACTGTTCTGCAGTAACTGCACCCTTTAATAATTACTGATCTGGGGACTTAGCCCCAGGTGGTGGCCCTGCACCCTGATGATAAGCCAACTGCCTCTGTGCACCTCATTCTGGGCTCAACAATTCTGCTATTACTCACCTTGGGCTTGAAATGCACGCATATGTTTGAAGTTTAGCATTAGAGAGAAAACTGTCATTTTGGAAGCCAATAAGAACTAAAGAATGTATTTGAGAATTTCAGTCTTCTCACATAACCCTAAATTCGAAATGGCAGTGTAATCTCCATCAGTGAAGACATAAAATGTTCATGTTTGTTTCCAGCTGTGACATTAAATCACTTCGACAGGCTCCCAAAGTTATGTGTACAGAAAAGCAATAACAGAGCTAAATGAGAAGGACAAGGCAAGTGAGAATCCCTATCCATATTCAGTTGTTCCAATGATTAAAGAAGGATGTAAGGAAAGGTACCATAGTGGCTATGAAATACAAAGAAAAACATCAAAAAAAAAAAAAAAAGCAAAGCCTGTCTTAGAAATTCAACACTGGGTAACACGGTGCTACAGTGAAGAATCCAGCCATAAGTGAACTGTCAGTTTTCCTGAGAGAAGATGCATAATTATTCCATTCATCACAATGCATTCACACCAAGATCAAGGACAGGAACATCGAAGACACATAACTAAAAATATGTTAAGCAAATGGCTTACGATCTGCCCTTGGTAAGCAATATTTGTAATTATAGAATCTTAGAACTATGCATCCTTTAGGGCAATTTCTATCAACTATACCTCCTTGAAGAGCCCCTTTTCTAAGAGGACAGAGTGAGATAGCTAGACATCCTGAGACCTGGTTCTCATGGCAAAGCCATTTCTATATCCTAGCAACAGAAATATTTTTAAATTTCCCTCATTCTCGCAACAAAAATTTACTGAAGGGCAGCAGAGTGTTGGTAGAAATGAAATTGCAAAGTCTTGTTGGAGCTCTCATAAGGCAGCTAGAAAAATAATCTGCCTGATATCTTCCCTTTGAGTCAATTTGGGGCATATTCTCTAAAACTTTTGTTGTGTTATGTCCTGTGAGAAAGGTATAGGCTCTGTTTTTGGCTTTTTGAGATTTATTCTAATTTTAACCAATAAATCACAGATCAACAAGAGTAACCACACATTGTACAAAAACAGCTTCCTTGACCCAGAATATCATTTCTACAACACAAAGAACCTCATCAACTTGCTCTCCACTTCTGTTCTCCTTTTAGTTCCTAAGGAAACAAGCAAGATAATGGTATCTGTTAATTAGGATAAATGTCCACATGGATCAAACAGATGCTTAGGAAAACCATTGACACTCAAAGTCAACCATTCAAAATTAGGTAACTGGGCCTTATTGGATAGAAAAGTAATCTGTAAGCACCTTTAACGAAGCCATGTGCTACTTCATCAAAGACAATTACATCAAGTGCCCTCCTCATGATATTTTTTATTTTTCCTGAACACATGCTTCTGGACCCTACCTTAATGTTTTGATAATTCAAGAAGTGCTTCTTCAAGACTAATTAAAACTCTGCAAGATACCTTTCCAGAGAGTGATATGTCTCTTGTGAGGCATAATCTCAGCTGAGACCTAGAGGGAATAATCAAAGAAAGAAAACAAGGGCCAGGGAGATGGTTCAGTAGAATAAGTGTTTGCCTTGCAAAGGCAAGGTCCTGAGTTCAATCTCCAGTGCCAAAAAAAAAAAAAAAAAAAAAAAAAAAGGAAACTTACCCGCTAAGAATAATCCACCACTTTCAAAAGACAGTTCCACATTTACTAGAGAAACATGCAAGGACAGGCTGGAAAACCCTGCCCATCCCACCATCCAGCAACTGGATCTCAGGCCAAGAACAGGACAAAACGTCAGGGTGGCCCCTGTCAAGCTCACCTCGCTACACTAAAGCGAATTTTTCAGGAAAACAGACAAGTGTCTTAAATGGTGACCACTATATTTATTTTAAAATCAGATTTCATCCATCATGTCACAGCCAAGGAAACAGTTGACATCCAAAGAAGCAGGGTGGGGTGGTAATTTTATACACGCACATAGTTCTCTACATTCTGTGGAGATGATCATTGTGGGTGGTCCTTATTCACTCTAGTTTTCAGTGCTATGGTTAAAAAATAAATGGTCACTAGGTTTAGCACCAAAGAGCATTTTGTTGCCTTTTGAATTTCAAATTTATTTTGTTTAAAAATATACGGTCTTTTAATTTCAAATTTATTTGAAATATATGCTTAAAATATATGCTTAAAGTAAGTTAACAAAAACCAAGACTGTAAACTTAAGTCCATTTATAATTCCCTACAAACAACACAAAAGCTAGAAAATCTTAAAACTCAGCAACCAATGACAGTGGCCTCTTGGCTCAAATTCTACTATGTGTCAGAATCTATACCAGACATTGTTTCAATAATAATAATTTTTATTTATTTATTTATTTATTTATTTTTGTTTTGCAGTACTGGGGATCGAATTTGGGACCTTGTGCTTGCCAGACAGGTGTTCAAGCTGTTGAGCTATTTCCTGGACCCTCAGTGATTATTTTTTAAGAGGCAAAACAAAACTAACATACAGCATACAGACCTCAGCTCAACAGCTTGCAGTTTCTTATGAGAGAAAGCCTCCTGAAGAGGCCAGAGACAAGCTCTGTGCTAATGGTTTCACTAGGTCAAGGATGGAGGGCAGAACTAACCTAGTGATGGATAGATAAAGGTGTCACATTTGAGATGAAATCCTAAAGACATGCAACTCACATCCACGTGGAGGACAACAGAGAGAAGAGGAAAAATAAAATTTTTTCAAAAGCAAAAGTTTGGTGAAAAGAATTTCACAAACTCTGGGCTGAGAAAGCATGATTCATAAAGGAATGATGTGCAGCTTGTGCACCACATTTAAAAATCTGACATCCAAGATGTTCTGAAATCCCAAACACCTGAACACCAGCATGGTTCCACAGGTGAAGAATCCCACACCATGAAATTTCATTTTAGGAGCAGAATTATTCAAAATGTTACATAAAAAATTCTGTAGACTGTGTGTACAAGCATAAAAGAATTTTGTGTTTAGACCTGGATCTCATCCCCTGCATTATTTCTTTGTGCATGGTCACATACTCTGAAATCTGGAAACATGCAAAGCATTTCTGGTCCTATACATTTCAGATAAAGGATATTCAACCTGATGCACAATCCAGCAGGTAGGTGGATTTTAAGGAGAAAAAAAAAATGGGCAAGGAAAGAGAATTGTGTTATAAGGGCTTCCAACTTGAGAATCATCGTAAGTCAGAGAAGAGGACAGGGTAAGAACCAGGCCAGGTTCCTGGTTTGGATATTGGCTAAATAGGAAGCTTCTTCCTGAGATCAGATAAGTACAGTCTGCTTGGAGCCTTGGATCTTATTTACTTATTTAAAAAAGACAGATAAGAAGGGATTACTTCCAGGTTTCTTTCAGCTACAAAATGTTAATCATCACATGAACTAAGGAACTTAAATTATAAGATTTCTTTAATAAGGGGGCATTTTTGCAAAACACCTCACCAGTAGTGACCCTGGAAGGTATATATATATATCGTTCTGTGGTGTTTCCTTCACCCACTCTAGTTGCTGGTCTCAGAAGCTGAATGGCAGCTTTTTTATTTTTTATTTTTTATGCATTTAGTACAGGGTCTGTAGGATCTCACGACACAGGTCTGGTTCGTAGTGATCCTCCTGTTTTCAGCTTGCCAAGAGCTGGGATCACAGGCATGCACCACCACTCCCAGTCTCAATCTCCGTCTAAGCATGCCCCAGGGTGGGGCCAGCAGGCGGATTCCTGAGTCTGCCTAAGCAGGTGCTTTGGTTCACTGAGCTATCTGGCCAGCCCCAAGAGCTCTCTCATACTGACGTCTTCCACTGTGTCCCTCACTGCTCTGCAGTGTCTTCTTGAACCCACACAGAGCTCACAAGGAAAGCAACACTGTTTCCGCTTTTATAAGAGAGGACACATGCCCAGTGAGGCCCTCATGGAAGTCATTTTTTAGTGGCCCCAATCACAGAGACCAGTTTCCAGGGACATCTTACTCAGAAGCCTCTGTGTGTCGCTACCAGGCCTTGATGTCTTCTGTCAGTACATTCTCTGCTCAGAATAAACTAGCTCCGTTTGTGAAGCATGCTTCCTCTGAACAGAGGAACGATCCAAAGGCAGACAGCTTATGCAGACAGATGACTTAGGGCTGCGACAGAGCCTAACAAGGATGCAGGACAAAGCGCCTCAATATCTGGCCTTGACTTGGATCCTGCAAACAGCCCTGCGACTCTGGATGGACTCAATCCACCCTGTGAATTTAAAAATGAGGAAATCAGGATTTCATGTGAGTTTCATTCCAGAATTAGGCAAAGACCCAGGAATACCAAGATGTTCCCTCCAGACATCGCACCTTCCCCTCTACCCTCCACTTCCAGGATCTGAGAGCTCTTTCTGCAGTATAAAAGGCCAAAACTCCATCAGGCAAAACTAATCGGTATAGCAACAAAGAAAAGGTACCAGGTCTGGTTTGCCTGTAATTTCCCTCCGAAATGTGTAAAATGTGAAAGATGAAACAGACAGCATAATTTGGAACCAGATTTCCTGTATCGCCTCACATTTTGTGGTAATTCTATGAAATTCAAGCTGGATATTAGAATGTCACTTTAAAAGGAAACTGGTTATTAGTAAAGGATAACAGGTGCTTTGAAGCTCCAGTAAGTGTTGACATTTGAAGGGAAGGAAACATAATCACTTAATGTCTTTTTTGACTTTGCATGGAAATGAATAGCAATTCCTTGTCAATTCTCACCTCTATTTCACTCCAAAACTGCATATATAATGGTGAAGATCTCCAAGGGAAAACCATTACACACAATGTCAAGGACAAATAAGCTATCCTATCAATCAGATTGTAATGGTATGGAGAGATGGGAGATGCCAGAAGGCTAAGACGCAACTGCAATTATGTTTTACTTTGTTGGAAAATAATAATTGTTATAAATCTGTTAGCTTGCTCGTTCAGCTTTATGGTATGAAATTATATTTATTGAGATTATGAAGCATCAAAACACATTTTAGTTTTCCTTGCAGGAAGAATACCACATGGGAAATCAGCTCTGGCTTCTGCGAATACAAACATATCACACTGTACAGAGTATGAGGTTTTCTTCCTAGAAATATGTTTGGCATCTGGGCTATTTTGCACTGCAATAATAAATTACATTTTTAAAAAAGTATTTCTTTGGCTGAGAGTGTGGACGAGTGTTACAGCCAGTGTTGAGCTGGGAATTGAGGGTCTAGAATTCAAGTTCAAGGAGCAGAGAAGGTGTATTTTTCACTCTGGGTTCCTGATGCTTCACTGGTGCAGAGACGCCTCAGGGAAGTTCTTTAAACTCTCTCTGGCCCCAACACTGGACAACTCTGTAGCTTACACTGTCCTACCAACCTTCTCAGCCTTTTGCCCTTGACCAAACCTAGGATTCGCATTCGTCATGAGAAAAGGGCAACACTCGGGAAGCAATGGGAATACATGACGATCTTTTCCTAGCTCTCCTCTACAACATTTTGGGTGACTTTTTAAAACCGTTTCTGAAAATTACCACTTGATACTTACTACTTATGAAAGCTGAGGCATTGCCAATTGCTGCACAAGATGAACTCTCTTAAATTTGACAATCCCACAAAGTAAATAGGTGACTGTCTCCGTATTTAGGAGGCAAAACTGAGGAACAGCCAAGTTCAGAGGTGTCTAAGGACAAAGAGGTCAAAGACTACCTGAGGGGTCTTTTCGAGTCTGGGGTAGATCTGCTCATTGGGGTCTTTCTTGTCCTTTTGACTATTCCCTTACAAGCAGGAGATTTTCCTTTACCTAATCCCCAGCACCGCAGCACCCAGTACTTACCTCTTTCTTTTTCCTCTCCTCTTCCTTTCGTTTCTTCTCTTCTCTTATCTGTGCTAAGCGCTGTTTTTTGCGCTCAAGCTCAGCTTTTAAGTCACTTTTGTCAGACATTTTGCTTTCCTTGGAGAAAAATATAGAAAACAAAGTGAAGGCATACAAATAAGTCTTTTGGTATCATCACTGTAAGAACAGAAATGCAGCTTGAAAACACGACTACTTAGAGCTAACCGAATTCTGTATAAATCTTCTCCTACTATTTCTGCCTAAATGACTAAAGAAATACAATTTTACCATCTGATAAGACAAAGAAGAGCAACTTACTTCCAAAAAAGCAAGACTTTTTTTCTGTACAAGTTTCTTAACAGATAAAAAGAGTGAGACTGATAAAATTATGAAAAAAAAAGTGACACTGTAAACACTTTAGTTCAAAACTTTTTTCTCATTGAACTAGGAGAAAGTAGCTGTATATCTATGCTAACTATTTTATGTGTGTGTGTGTGTGTGTGTGTGTGTGTGTGTGTGTATTACTATAAAATGGCCCTTCATTTATATCCTCCTTTTTTGTTTACTTTTGTCAGAGATGTATATTCCATTGCCATTCATATATTGTAGGTGAATGATACTATGTCTGCATCTTGTACTATGAATAACTACTACAAAGATAACAATACACAACGTATTAATGATTGTAACTATCCTACTAACCTGTTTTGAAACTGTCTTATTCCTACTCCTTTCTCAATCAAATTATTTTTACAAAATAAAAATAAATAAAAAGAGTGAGACTCAAAAAAGCTCATCATGACTTCCAATGTTGATACCAATGCCACAATTCATCCCCAAACTGAGACAAGAAAGTGGGCCATCACAAACCCTCCCAGACCTGCCCTATTCTCATTCCTGGGACTCAAGGAATATTCTGCACTGAGCTTGGGTACATGGAGATTTCATTTTGTCCCATGTCACATGCACTGGGGAAAATAGCTGCAGAAGACCCAACACGATAATCTTCTTCTGTAAAACTCTTTCTCGACTGTTGAAGTCAAGTTCATCTCCCGGACACCCCTGTTTTCCGAGAACTTTCATTTGCACACTGCAGCAGTGCTGCCTGTTGAGGCTCTTTATGCTTTCAAAGTAAAGCATTTATGAACTCATGTAGTGGCAGCTTCTCTGGAAATGGCAAGGTCTCAGAACAAGTCACTCAAATGTGATTGAATTTTAATGTGATGGCAATGCAGGTAATAATGGTGCCAGCAATACTTTGAAATAAACTTAATTTTGGAAAGGATTCCTACCCCTTTTCAATGTCAACTGGTAATTATCAATATTTGCCTCTAGAAAGCAAACAAGATGGAAACCCTGAGAGATGAAAAAGCCTCTCTGACTCAAATTCCTTAATTAAAGGAGAAAAATAGTGGCCGACTATAAATGTCAAGAGTATTCATTTGCCAGTGTATACATCAGTGTCAGACCCCTTGCATTCACTGTTACATTTAACCACAGCTCAAGATTGGGGCTGGGAGGGTGTCAGGGTGAGCTCTGAGGAATGTTCAAAGAAAGGGAAGATTTGGATGTGGGAAGATCTACGAAAGAGGAAACACAGTGTGCTGAAAATAAGAGATGTGGATAAACCCACACCAAATCAAATCAACTTCAGTTGAGAATGAATGTGTGCGAGCAACCAGCAAATCCCTGAACAAACAGCAAACTGAGTTCTATTTGTCAGGATGGATAGCATCTTTTGGAAAGAGAAAACGACAAAATCAAAATGGAATTTGCTTCAGCCTGTTCTTGTTTCCACTTGCAAGGTGGACAGGAGTAGAAAACTACAGGGCTAAGGCAAGGAGACAGGAGCCAACAGCTATCTGAATCAATTGCATCTGTGCAGGGAAGGAAAGAGAGCAAAGGGAGGGCAAGTGACCCAGATGTGGCACAGCCAAGAAGGAGGAGGTAGATTCTGAGTGCCTGTGGATGTGAAAGCACAAGGGGGAGGTTCAGTACAGTTTATCATTGAGAGCAGGAAATACAGCAGTGAAATCAAGAAGAAAAGGCAATAAAGGAAAACAGGAAAAAACTTAGTGTATCATATTTTAGGTATCAGTGAGACTCTGGGACCTAACACACAGAAGCAACACCACCAGTGATATGAGAAGTTGAATAGGGGACTGGTGCTGTGGACTAGAGCTTGGGGTCATCCACACATGGGACTGTTAAGGCCTAAGTCACAAACTCCCAGTCCTTTGGAAACCAGGCAGATAGCATGAGGAGCACAGCTGTGGCTGAGGATAGCAGAGAGGAAGTTTCCTGCTCAAGCTTCTGCCATTCTGTACAACTCCACTGGACGGCCAACACGGAGGAACGTGGAGCCCTTAGGTCATCTGATTTTGTTTTTTTCAAAAGATGCTACAAAACTGAAAAGGTGAAGTTTATCAATGAAATGCTGGTGGCCAGTAATCTTCAACTACAAATGGTAAAATTTCTACCAGGAAGAAAATTAGAACCCGAAGTTGAAGCCATCTGAGAAATTACACACATCCTTGCCAATGGGAGCCAAGCTATCTGATGCGGTGGAAGTTCTTCCACTATTAATAGAATGCAAAGCCAGAAAACAATCACCGTTAAAGCAATGGTTATGTCATCCCAAGCCAGATGCAGCCATTAAAAGCTTTCTAGGAAACTCAACTTTTTCCACATTTCTCCAGTAATCTTCTACCTTTCTTTTGCATAACATTCTCAGCAATACATTCTGGTCATAGGGAGTAAAACGTACAAGAACATCTTACACTAGTTCTGATTTTCTCGCAAAGAACTACCATTACAAGAAAGAAAGTGTGTTCTTAGCAATTTCTGCAAAATAAGAAGACTACCTTCCAACTGATAAGGATGTCTGACTATGGTGATCATTTATGTTGGCATTCCTAGTAGTAGAACAAATACATTTTAAAAGAACTAGAAAGCAATGGAGGAAAGTTAAAACAAGATTGCATTAAATAGAGAAGCTTGAAATGATAAAGTACATTTTTTAAGTGCAGTCGAGCTACCTACCACGTTAAAAGACACAGCTAAAGAGGCCATTCTATTTATTGATTTTTGGATCCATTCCAAAATAGGCACTTAACATTAACCCCCTGGAGAATAAGAAATCTCAAGAGAATGCTTCATAAAGGGGTTGAAAAGTACAAGTTACAGTGAATGAATGAACTTCTCACAAAGTGAGATGGTTTTAATAGTGGCACTAAATGCAGTGTCAGCACTGAGCTGCACAGGCCTTGGGGAGGCCGGAGTTGCCAGTCCAACCCACTAAATCTCCCTGCACATCAAACAAAGCAAATCGAGATGAAAGGCATGAAGGACGTGAGTTATGGAGATTCCCGTGGCTAATGTAGGTCACTGCAAAGGCAAAATGTGATGTTCCCAGTCTAAGAAAATAAGAGTCAGAGCTACCTGCTGCTAATTACTGCTCACTTACTTTACACATATAAAAAGCTGGTCTCTCCTTTGCAAATGGCAAGGAGTCAAGCAGGTAAATCAAACCACCTCTGAGTGTAGGGCTCTTCTCTGTGTAACCTTCAGTGTGTCCCACCCAGGCTTAGGAGCAATCCCCGCTGTTTCACACCAGCTCCATCCACAGTGGGGCCAGCTGATGCCATGGTGATCTTTCTGCTCAGCACCCCTCAGAGCACAGCCCCACATGTTCCACTCTTTTTCCAGAGGCATCTGCCTACTCACTTTCAACCTGTCTTCATAGTCACATTCAAACTTTTATCTCCCTGCACCCCGTAGCTTAGCTCTTGCTCTCCCTGCAATTCTTCCAGCTTTGTCAACCCTGAACCCAATCCATCTCCTTTCTTTCCTTTCTTTCTCTGTCCACCAATTTAGGTCCACTCCCAAATAGTGGACCTAAATTCAAAATTCAAATTTCGAATCAGCTACTCTACTTACTTGCGGCAAATGCCTGAGCTTCCTAAATTTCTTCAAACTTCAGCTGTTTTTTCTCCTCTCTTCTGTTCCTTGGTTCATTTTACATCTCCTGCTCAGTGTTGTACCTACCTCTCCACCGTACTTCCTCCTGACTGTCTCAGTTGTGACAACTTCGGCTTCAGCCTATCTGATCCCAGGAACTTTGGATCAAAACACACAAGCCCATGTAAATGAAGAGCACTGTATTGTGCTGGTCAAATTTTTAAATATGAAGGGGGTAGGGAGATGGCTCAGTGGAATAAGTGCTTCCCGGACAAGCACAAGGGCCTGAGTTCAATCCCCGGTTCCACCACGAAAAAAAAAGTTTTGGCCGGGGAGATAGCTCAGTGGAATAGGTGCTTGCCTGGCAAGTGAAAGGTCCTGAGTTCGATCCCTGGTACCAAAAAAATAAAAATAAATAAATAAATATGAATAGTTACTTTTCTTCTTCCTCTTCCCTTTGTACCTTCTTCTGTGCTTATTTCTTTTCTTCTTTTCTAATATTATTGCTACTATTTGACCCTGCCAACTCTTTTGCACATAACCAACTCCATCTGAGCCCACACCCAAGACATCACTCAAAGTCCACTGCAATCACATTAAAAGTGCTCCTCTGAGACCACATTACATGTATAGCATGTTGCTAGTTTAACAGAGGTACCTTCCAGGCAGTCTGGACAGTCTGTGCTCCTGCAGGGTACAAGGCACTTCAGATTCAATAAAAGGTTTCCTTTGTAAACCATTCTCAATCCAAATGGATTACAAAGTGGAAGACAAGGAGAAAAGGGAGTGTGCCTCAAAGGAAAAAAAAAACTTTAAAAAATAATACATGCAAATCATTTAATTGCATATGAATGTAATTCTGATTTCTCTGTGAATACATGAGTTACCTATCAAGCTGTCCTGTGCGGCATCCTCTCTTTCTAATACTGCCTCCGAGGATAGGCAAATCCAGTAGAGAAAAGAATGGACACAAAAGGGAAAGAAAAAGACATGAGAGAGAAGAAATGTGGATGGGGAAGAAGCAGGAAGCAAAGCACAAGTCCATGGGACACCTTCCCTTAACTCCCATTGCCGTCACATTTCTTGTGCCCACAGACATCTGTGAGATGGATGGCCTGCTTTCTGGAACTCAGCAATGAGACCTATCATCCCTGCATTCCTTTTTGAACTCATCTTTGCAGCCTGGTCCTATTTGGAACCAAGCGTCTAAGTGGAGAAGCAACAGGGTGAGCTCTGTTTGC
Organism: Octodon degus; assembly: GCF_000260255.1. Lineage (NCBI taxonomy): Eukaryota > Metazoa > Chordata > Mammalia > Rodentia > Octodontidae > Octodon > Octodon degus. The sequence goes on from NW_004524626.1 coordinate 1,987,002, forward strand.
ACAGCTGTGAGTAGCTGCACCTCCCGAGGCTCAGCTTTTGAACAATATAGATTTCTATTTCCTTTCGGTTGTCTAAGTTGGCAGCCGTCTGAGATTCCATTTCTAATGCTGGCATACACTAATGTATTTTTAAGCTTAAAGTCAGAATCCTGTGAGGTTTAAGTCATTGCCCAGCTGTTGCCAGAATTATTGAGAAAATAGCCATAAATAAGTTACCTTTTCCTGCCTGAGAACAATCGCTCTCATCAGCTTTTCAATATCAGCGATAGAACTTTTCATCTGCCACGAGGTAGGTGTAAGAAATCTCATGTTTCAGAGTGTCATTTGACTTGCTTGCTTTCTCACAAAATACATTCACCTCCTGCCACTTGGATGGGAAGCCCAAGGGTGATACCGACCACAACCATTAGACCATTCACACAGCTCCACCTCACGCTCAGTAAGCCCAGGTTCTTCATGAAGGAAATGGCTGATGAGAGATGCACAATGATTACTTCCTGTCTTTTTGCAGTTGTCAGTACGCTAGAAAATAATTTTTCAAAATTAAAATTTAGGGCCAGCTAGATAGCTCAGCAGACTAAGCACCTGCTTTGGCAAGTACGGGGATCAAGGTTCGATCCCCCGTCCAACAAGCCATGCCATCTCTGCCCCCAGGGCATGCTCAGAGTTCAGGTGTAATCCCAGCGCTCAGCAGGCTGAAAACAGGAGAATCACTATGAGTCTGAGCTGTGTAGTGATACCTTGTACCAAATACATAAATGAAAAAATAAATAAAATTTATCTCACTCTATGGCCTAATCACAGAACAGTTGTTCTCAAGTATTTTGGTCTCAGTACATGGTCATACTCTCAAAAATTAGGGTGGACTTCAAAGAGCTTCTATTATATGTTATGTCTATTTAAAAAAAAAAAAACATTTGATACAGGGTTTCACAACACAGTTCAGACTCATAGTGAGCTTATTGCCTCAGCCTCCCCAGTGTTGGGATTATAGGCAGGTGCCTCCGGGGCTGGCTTGGCATGTAGTACCAGGGATCGAACTCCCGACCTTGTGCTTGCCAGGTAGGTGCTTTTGCTGCCAAGCTATCTCCCCAGCCACAGGTTATGTCTGTTAACACTAACCACATTAACAATTAAAACTGATAAAGTGTAAACATAAATCTAATAATTTAAGGGCCAGGGAGATAGCTCAGTGGTCTACACGCCTGCCTGGCATGTGCAAGGACCAAAATTTGATCCCTGGTACAGCATGCTGTGCCAGCCCTGCACCAAACTGGCCACTAAAAACAGGTGTGGTGATGCATGCCTGTAATCCCAGAGCTGGGAAGGCTGAGACAAGAGGATTACTATGACTCCAGGCTGCACAGTGAGACCCTGTACCTAATCAATCAATCAATCAATCTTGAGAAAAATTAATAACTTAAAATATTTTTTACTTATGAATATAACATACAAAAAATTTCTAAGCTAAAAAAATAGAGTATAATTTTACATTTTTCATCTATCTTTTTAATATCTGCCTTGACAGAAGTTAATTGGATTCTCCTAGCTATTTCAGAATCCAATCTGTTGTGATATGCTATTTTAGTTGAAATATGTTTTAAAAAAATCTGGTCCCACATAGCTATATAGTCTGAAAATGAGGAATGTTTCACTAGCCCCTTCAGATAATCATGGACGATCTTGGATTTTTACATCAAAAAGTCAACCGACAGCAGTTTCTTAAAGGTCAGTTGCAATGCGACTATGAATCCACATTGATCAGTGAACTTTTTATACGGTCACATTAAAATTCATTATTCTATGTTAAACAATGAATGACTCTTTTATCCACCTATGACTTTATAATGGCACGTAATCATTATTAGGGGGGAAATCAATAATTAGGAAATAGTTAAGGTGTATTCCTAATGTAGACACATTTCATTATACAATATTTAGAAATCAAATTTGATATCACCACTAATCTCTTCATAAATGCCTTTCAGTAATATAAAGTTCATAGGCAAATGGTGACAGCAGATAAAATTTTTCTAATTTTTGCTTGGAACCTTACATTTTACCATTAGCAACAAATGTTGCCAGTCTGTTCCTGAAGTGACAATCTCATGTCACTGATTTTTGATAAATGTCTGCCAAATACTGAAGTCTGAATGAGCACAATGTGTCAACCGCTCTTGTAAGTGAAAGAGAGCGTTTATGGAGTGAGGCAGCTAGATGCACTCACAATTTAAATTCCTGTACGGAGACTTTACCCTGAAATAGACTTAAGATATGCTCGGTAGCCCAGGCTTCTTCTCCCTGTGCTCTCAGCTGATACGGGAAAGTGTTATGGTTTGTGTTGAGCTCTCCTCCCAAAGCCTCATGCAGTCATGGAGCAGACTTCTAGAGTTTGGGATTAAGGCATGATCCACTGGGATTATGGATGTAAGTACTGCTTGGATTATGGGTGTGAGTACTATTCCGAGTCTGGGGCCTGGGAATAGCCTAAATTCAATTTAAGAGAGACAGACTTGCTCTCTGTTGCCATTGTTGCTGCTACTCCTCCCTTGGCTCCTCTCTGCTCTTTGTGGCTGCCATGAAAGTTTACTCCCTGCCACATGCTGCTCTGCCTTGGAGCCAGCTGAATCTGGACTGAAACCCCCAGTAACTGTGAACTAAATAAACCTTTCTTTCCTTCATTTTGCATGTCAGGTATTTGTCCCAGCAGTGAGAGAAGAGTAACTGAGAGGGCATACACTCAAGACTAGAAGTTTTATACAGTGAATACCTGTTATGCTTAACTCCTTACGTGAGTTATTGTTTAAACTGCAAATATGTGGCAGTGAAGTTTGCTGCCACTGCCTCAAATCACATTATGGTGCTAGCAATTGTGCATCCTCTCTGCAAATACAAATAATAATTTAGAGTTATCGTGAAAATAGTTTTGAACATGAAGATCCTAAATCTGTTCTGTGACTTCCAGGGGTCCATAAATTGAACTCTGCCTTAATCAGCCTAAGATGACATGGTGCTGATTATAAAGACTACAGAGAGACTTAAAAAAAATGATGCTAAGTGTTTATATAAAAGATTTAGCTTTTGCCTCTAAGAAGACTAAAGAGTGAAATACATGGTATTAAAATCACTAAGCATGGTCTCCTTCCACCTGCAGAAGACTTCTCTCTCTGTTTACCATTGTCATTTATTTTGCTCGTTAAATTATTTATACATTGGTTTTCTCATATAAAAGAAACCATGCAATATTTAACCAAGAGATGGAGGGGAGAAAAAGAAGGGCAAGTAAGATTAGCATGTGTCACATGTATTTGTAAACTCCTCATGATAAACTTCAACATCATGTATTGCAAACATATACAAATGAATTTCTTTTAATTAACAAGTGAAAAGGCCAGACCTGCTATCCAGCCAGCATGTAGGCCTAGCATGTGACTGTAACTTCCTACAACAGACAGGACTGGTGTGGAACCCTGTGGCAGAACTCCCTGAAGAGAGGCGAGAGGCAAGGTGATCCAGGAGCAGAACATCATGACAGAGTGGCCCAGCGGGTTCACTTCCAAGGGCTGCAGCAGGAAGAAGTGGAGTGCAGCAGCCAGACCCAAGCCACACCCACCTGGATGAGTTTGAACTGGGTAGATCCAGACCTGGTGCTAAGGTAATAACTCTACCAAAACTCTACACCAAAGATCAGAAGACAGTGCTACACAAAATGACAAAGAGAAGGAGCAAAATACATTCTCAGGCCCTGAGCCCACCCAGAACAAATGAAAGAGACAATAGCATAGAAGAAATTAGAAATCAGACACCTGAAATCACTGAAATAATAGTGTTTGAAGTAAAGAAACAACTGCAGAAAGGTATAGAGGAAGTCAGATCAGAAATAATTTTGGAACCAAAAAATGTAGTGGTAACTATAATCAAAGAAGTACTAAGTGCTTCTAAAAAGACACTGATTAAAAAAAAAAGAAAAAAAAAAAATGATGGAATCTTTGAATGAACAATATAAAAGAAACATAATGCATGAAGCAGATTCGAAGTGATATACAGGAAATTAAAACGTCAGTCACAAGCTGGCAAAACAGTTTGAATGAAAGTGAAAATAGACTTTTAGACCTCAAAGGTACCATTACAGCTAGTGAAAAGGTTAGAAAAGATCTCTTAAAAACTACTAGGATGGAGCCAGAGAGATGGCTCAGTGGAATAAGCACTTAACTGGCAAGTGTAAGGGCCTGAGCTCAATCTGTCATTTCACAGGAAAAAAAAAAAAAAAGTAGGATGCAGGAAAAAATAATTCAGCATCTTCAAGATGATGCAAAGATAAACAACATAAGACTAATAGGCATCAATGAGAAAGAAGGAGTCAATATAAATGATACAAAAAGAATATGGACAGAAGTAATAGCAGAAAGCTTCCCAAATATGGGGCAACAATCTGACATTGAGATAACTGAAGCATATAGAACTCAAAATAACATCAACCCAATTAAAGCCACACCCAGACATATAATAACCAAGGTCCCAGAAATTCAGCACAGGGACAGTATTCTAAAAGCCACTGGAGAGAAGAAATAGATCACCCATCAGAATAACAGCAGATTTCTCTTCACAAACCATCAAGGCAAGAAAAGCATGGAGCAAAGTACTTAAAGTCTTGCAAGAAAACCAATTCCAACCCAGACTGATATACCCTGCAAAACTCTCTTCCAAGTATAATGGAGAAATGAAATATTTCCATGACAAAGAACAACTAAAGAATTTTATGATGACAAAGCCAAGCCTACACAGATTATTAAAAGATATTCTAGAGAGTGATCAAAATGACCACAACTCCATGAATAAGCATGGAAATAATCCAACAAATAGGGCAAACTATTAAACATAAGAGAAAAAGAGATATACAACAGCAGTCTTTCAATTAGTCTTTTGTGTACAGCAGCAACATATTTCCACCAGCAAACTCTACAAATGAACGTCTCCTGCTCCCTATGGGTCATAATTCTGTCTGGGACTACAGGGATAGCAATAGCTCAGTCACGCAAGTGACACCTGGCCACCAGTAAGCAGCAAGGATACAGTTCACATCCACCATATACTAGAACCTTGTGCGATATCCTATTCCCAAACTGTTAGAAGTGCTTGGCATATATTTGCTGTTCCAGTATTTTTATTATGTTTTATTCCTAGTAATTCCATACTACCATGAAAAGTTTTTCTTAGTATTTATTTTTCTATATATTAACCTAATCAAATACTATGTATGTGAGTACTCTGAATTGAAGACAGATTTCTGCATGTGATACACTACATTCTGGTCTCTTAGTTGGAGTTGTAATTTAATTTAAATTTTGAATATTATTTTGAAATATTTAATTTAATTTTGAATTAATTAATATTTAATTAAATTTCTGAACATTGTTTAATTTTAAATTTTGTTTTATGATTTATACTATTTCTTTAACTTACAATCTACTTATAAGACATGTTATATTTTCTCCTAGTGTTAGAAACTTCAAAAAGTGCATTTCCATTTTCCATTGACTTGATATTAGTTCTTCCTTGTCTTTTACATACACACGCACACAAACACACACACATATAAATGTGAAAAAATATGTATACAACATGTACATATTGACATATATATCAATCTGACATAAGATTGATACTGTTTTGTTAAAATCTTCAATGACATTTTATTTTATTCTATTTTTTTGGGGGGGATATTTTTCCCCATAATTTTATTGAGAAATAAATAGCAATGAGACAGTTTCAAACCAAAATGGTAGGACAGTTTCAATAATTAACACATGGCATACATTCTTCC
>NW_004524626.1:1994140-2003139 GCF_000260255.1 Octodon degus
ACCAGAACTCCACAAATGAGAATGGAAAGAACTGAGCAAATAGGACAGACAATTAAATGCAGGAGAAAAAGTGGTAAACAACAGCAGGTAAATAACATGTCAATCATAAGTCAATACATCTTAATTATAACCACAAATGTAAATGGACTCAATTCACCAATTAAAAGAAATAGACTGGCATAGTGGATTAGGAAGCAAAATCCAAAAATCTACTATATATAAGAAACACACTTAACTCATAAAGAAATTCATAGACTGAAAGTCAAAGGATAGAAAACAATACTACATACCCCAGCACCTCAGAAAAAAAGCAGGAGTAGCATTCCTTTTTGTAGACAGTCTCAACTTCAAACCAAGAATGATCAAACAAAATAAAGAAGGTCACTATATACTGGTTAGGGGAAAAATTCAAGAGGAAGACGCAACACTCATAAATATGTACACACCAAACATGGAAGTGCCCAACTATATAAGACAAATATTAATGAAAAATCTAATATCCAATACCGTAATCTTAAAGGAGACATTAATATCCCCTTATCGCAAAAAGATAGGTCAAGCAGACAAAAACAATTAGCAAAGAAGTAGCAGAATTGAGCCAGAACTTGGAATAAATGGACTTAGTGAACATATACAGAGTGTTGCACCCAACCAGGTCTGAATACACATTTTTTTAAGCGGCACATGGGACATTTTCTAAAATAGAACACATCCTGGTCCATAGATCATGCTTAACTATATGTAAGAAAACAGAAATTATCCCATGCATATTATGTGACCACAGTGCAATGAAACTGGAAATAAAGGACAAAAGACACCAGAACAACCCCATAAATACATGGAAATTAAACAACACCCTCCTCAGCAACCAATAGGTCACAGATACAATTAAACAAGGAATTAGACAATGTCTACAATTCAATGAAAATTTAAGCACAACTAATTAGAATTTATGTGATTCAATGGAAGCAGCTCTTAGAAGGAAATTTATAGATGTGAAATCACACACTAGGAAAGCAGAATGGGAACAAATAGGTACATTAATGCTGCACCTCAAATGTGTAGAAAAGGAAGACAAACCAAATTCAAAGCTCAAAGATGAGAGGAAATTATAAAGAGTAGAGCAGAAATTAACATAATCGAGATGAAGAAAATAATTCAAAGAAGTAACGAATCAAAAAGCTGGTTCTTTGAAAGATTAAATAAAATTGATAAACCACTAGCTAACCTCATCAAAAAGAGGGAAGAAAAACTCAAATACAATCAATAAGGAATGAAAAGGGTGAAAATACCACAGACTCAGGGGAAACTCAGAAGATCATCAATAACTACTTTGAAAATCTTTACTCTCACAGAATAGAAGACCCACAAGAAATGGACAGATTCCTAGAAAGGAACAAATTACCAAAACTGGCCTGCCATGCCAGCCCTGCTCCCTAGGGTGCATTGAAATGGCAATTGAGACTGGGAATGGTGGTGCACACCTGTAATCCCAACTCTTGGGAGACTGCAAAAAAATCAGATCACTAGGAATGGTATCTACAAGTGAGACCCAGAACACATTGTAGACCCTTCACTAAAATACAAAAAAGAAAAAGAAAAAAAACTGAATCAAGATATAACAACTTGGAATAGCCCAATAATAGCCAATGACATGCAAACTAAAATTAAAAAACTACGGACAAAGAAAAGTCCAGGTCCTGATAAATTTATAGCTGAATTCTACAAGAAATTTACAGAAGATATAATCCCAATATTCCTCAAACTCTTCAATGAAATTGAAAAGGAAACAATACTCCCAAAATCATTCCTGGAGGCAAGTATTATACTGATACCAAAATTAGGGAAAGACAAAACTAAAAAAGAGAACTATAGGGCAATCTCCCTCATGAACATAGATGAAAAACTCCTCCATAAAATCTTAACAAATGTAATACAGCAAATAAGCAAGAAGATTATACTACATGACTAGGTAGGATTCATCCCAGGGATGTAAAGGTGGTTCAATATATTCAAATCTATAAATGTAATACACTTACACTTACAATACAGCCAAATCCAAAACCCACATGACCATCTCAATTGATTCAGAAATGCCTTTTGATAAAGTCCAACACTCATTCATGTTCAAAGTCCTACAGAAAATTGGAATAGATGGCCTCTACCTTGATCTGATGAAAGCAATCTATGAAAACCCAATGGCTAACATAATTCTAAACAAGGAAAAACTGCAGTATTTTACTCTCAGATTTGGTACAAAGCAAGGATGTCCTCTATCACCACTCATATTCAATGTAGTTCTGGAATCACTTGCTAGAGCTATTAGACAAGAGAGAGAAAAAAAAAGGAATAAGAATAGGTAAAGAAGAAGTTAAACTATGAGTATTTGCAAATGACACGATACTCTACCTAGAAGACAAAAAAAACTCTACAAAGAAGCTACTAGAATTAATACACAAAATTAGTAGCATAGCAGCATACAAAGTCAATACACAAAAGTCAATAGCATTCCTCTACACAGATAGCAAACATACTGAGAGGAAAATTAGAGAAACAATATCTTTTACAATAGCACCATGGATAGTGAAATACTTAGGACTTAATCTAACTAAAGAAGTAAAATATCTACTCAATAAAAATTACAGTACTCTGAATAAAGAGATTGTAGAGGATTTCAGGAAATGGAAAGATATTCCCTGCTCCTGGTTAGGAAGAACCAACATTATGAAGATGGCCATGCTCCTAAAATTGTTATACAGATTTAATACAATACCTATTGAAATATCACCAACATATCTCACAGACCTACAGAAATCATTCCTAAAATTTATTTGGAACAAGAAAAGACCTAGAATAGCACAGGCAATCCTGGGCAGGAGGCATTACAATTCTTGACTTGAAATTATACTACAAAGCTACTGTGATAAAATCAGCATGGTATTGGCAAAAACAGACCTGAGGATCAATGGAATAGACTATAAAATGCAAAAGCAACTACAAACATACATACTCCGCCACCTTATCTTTGATAAAGGGGCCAAAAATGTTCACTGGAAGATAGCCTCTTTAACAAATGGTGCTGGTAAAACTGGCTGTCTACATGTCTCGCACTAAAACTGGACCCAGGTCTATCATCATGCACTAAAATAAAGTCAAAATGGATTAAAGACATTAATATAGAAACACTTAATCTCCTGGAAGAGAAAGTAGGAGGAACTCTTGATGATATAGGGGTATGCAAATAGTTCATACACAAAAATCAAATCTCAAGGCTTGCCCTACTTGAAAGAATTAACAACTGGGACCTCTTCTTATTGAGAAGTTTTTGCATGTCAAAATAAATTACTTACAGAGTGAAAAGACAAACCACAAATTTGGACAGAATCTTAACTGATAAGCACTCAGACAGAGGCCTTTCTAGTATTTATAAAGAACTAAAAAACATTAGGCCCCCCAAATTTATATACCCATTCCAGATATGGGCATCTGAGATGAACACACACTTCTCAGAGGAATTAATTCTAGAAGTTAATAAGTACATTAAAAAATGCTCCACATCAATAGCCATCCATGAAATGCAAATTAAAACAACACTGAGATACCATATCACCCCAGAAAGAATGGCTATCATAAAGAAATCAACCAACTACAAATATTGGAGAGGCTTTGAGGAAAAAGTATCCCTTTCTCCACGGCTAGTGGGAATGTAGACTGGTGCAACCACTATGGAAATCAGTGTGGAGACTCTTTAAAAAAGTAGGACTGGAAATCTCATTCAATCCAGCTATCCCCCTACTAGGAATTTTCCAAAAAGAACTGAAAACATTATATCATAGTGATATATGTGTGCCTATGTTTATAGTAGCACAATTTATGATAGCTAAATCTTGGAAGCAACCAAAATGCCCATCACCTGAAAATGGATGAAAAAGATGTGGTGTTTTTTTATAATGGAGTATTACTCTGTTATAAAGAATGATAAATTCAAAGCTTTCATTTATAAGTGGATGCCACTTGAAGATATACTCATCAGTGAAATAAACCAGACCCACATATGGAAATATCATATAGTCTCCCTAGTGTAAGAAGTCAAAAGAAGAAATAAAAATTGAAAGGAATAACACAATTAAATGGAAAGCGAGAACCTAAGGATTAAACAACAAAGAGAGGGCAAGGAAAAAAGCCAGGAAACATGGCAGGGGCAAAATCATACATTTATTTCTCAAGATGGTTAAGACAATTATCCTGAGAATTTCCATCAGATTTTTGAAACTAGCAGTTAATTGGTGGGATTCTCACCGTGACTAACTATATATGCTGATACCTGTGATCTAAGCAACTGCACTGAGGATAGCAGTATGCAATACTAGGGCCATGCTTGGAATGCCTGTCATTCTGGTGTTCTAAATGCATACTGCTCAGGGATGGCCAAATAGCTCAGTGGATTAAAGCATCTGTAAGCAGGCACAGGGTCCAGGATTTGATCCCCAAACCTGCCCCTGCTGGCCCCATTCCCAGGACACGCAGAGAGGGCAATTGAGACTGGATGTTGTGGCATGGGCCTGTAATTCCAGCTCTTGGGGGGCTGTAAAACAGGCAGATCACTGAGTCTGATCTAGTAGTGAGACACTGAACACCCTGTAGACCCTTCCTTAAAAATACAATAAATAAATAAATAAATACGTTCTGCTTCTAATGTCATATCAATTACTGCTATACTCTCTCTCAATTAAATGTGTGTTTAAAAAAGGTAATAAATGAAAGCAAGAGACAAGAAAAATATGTGGTAGGACTATCCTGCTAAAATGTTGTATATGGTTGGATTTCTAAATTTCTGTGTAAAAATATGTAATTGTTTATCTCTATTTGTTTCTCTATTTTTTATTTTCCATTTTTTTTCACATTCTGTTGGGATTTAAAGTTTAGCATATCAACGATTGATGGAAAATACCTGGTCCATGTTATGTCTAAGGCTTTTGATATTAAGATAGTGATGTTAAGGTCAAGTTACCCTACCTTATAGGGTAATAATATCATTAAGCTTCTCTTCTGGAGGGTTAACAACTTAAGTTTGAACACCAAAAAAATTAGAGCAATTTAAGGGCTACAAGGATAGCCAACATTTTGGTCATAGCCCTTCAAAGTTAGTGAGGACTCAGGACATAAGAGAACCTGTACTGTAACACCCCGTAACTCAGTTGTGTCCCAAATTTTCTGATCAAGGAGATTATAGGGCCACAGAGGAAAGTGATCGATGATGTAGAGTGTGCCTAAGGAGAGTCACATGGAGAGAAAATATTCTCTCAGGCTTTCATAGAGAGCAAATTGGTCAAGCACTGGCTGTGACTCATCCACATGGTTGATACTGAAAAAGGATCTACAAACTGCGGTACAGGGTTTCAGGGTAAATCCTGAGGGGATTTGACTGACCTTGTCAGATACAGAAGTTACATTTCTTGTTATATAGGTTTTGCATTACCTTTGTCTTAACCATCCAGCAGAAAAGTGTAACCATGAGGTATAAAAAGTAACGCCATGTTAAAATGCTGGGCTGCAAATGGTTCAAGTCAACAACTTCTGACGTTGCCAGTTCTGTGGATAACCCACTACTGTTATGGATTACTGGACTATATTGGACTATTTTGCTGAACTCACACATCTACAGTATTTGAATGTGATGGAATACCCATTTCTGACAAAACTAAACAAAAAAGGGGGATATAAATGAAGGACCATTTTGTAGTGAAAAACACATATATTTTAGTGTATATAAAATAGTTAGGATAGATCTACAGCTACTTTCTCTTAGTTCAATGACAAGAAAGATTTGAACTAATAGTGTTTAGACAAGATATCATGTCTGCATCTTGTACTATGAACAACTACTATGAAGACAACAATATGCAATGTATCAATTATTGTAACTGTCCTACTACTGTTTTGAAACTGTCTCATTGCTATTTCTATCTCAATAAAATTAATTAAAAAGCTGAAAGAAAAATCTGGGTTGGATTCAGGAGTTATACAAACTAAAGTGATTTCATAATACCAGGGAGCACTAAGACCTTAGGCCACAGCATGATAAGAAGCATCACTGGAGGACTCGGCCTTGCAGAGACTGCCCAAGAGAAGCTCCCCACCTGAATGCCCAAGAAGAGACAGAGGAGATGAGTGATGCAACCTGTTGTTCACTCCCATCCTCTTTCCCCCCTCATACACCATTGTGGGTTTTAGTCTGCTTGTAAACTGCACAGAAACATTTTTCTGGGTGAGGCTTTTTTACTCTGTTGTTCTTTGACTTTTGCTGCAAACTGTTTTAAGCAATTACAACTGCACGTGGTTATTTCCAAACGAGACCTCCCAGGTCTGCATAGTGCAGTGAGTCTTTCACCCACAGGACACTGAGATGCAGTTTTGCAAGTTCACCACCAGTGAATGAAAGAGTCACAGCCGAGCTTCGTGTGATGGCACATGCCTCTAATGCCAGCACTCTAGGAGGCTGAGGCAGGAAGATTGTAGCTTTGAGACTAGGCCTGGGCAACTTAGTGAAAACCGGTCTCAAAATTATAGAAAAGGGAGCTGGCGATGTAGCTCCATGTGAGGGCTTTGGGTTCAATCTTCTGTACCATTTCAAAATAAAACAAGTCAGAACAGGACACACCAAATCTCCTTACTCTCGGATAATTTTATCAAATAATGTTTTTCTTGGAGTGTTTACTTATTCAAGATTTTATTCATCCTCAGCCAAAGGAAGCTCTCCTGTAAAGGCCTTAATGCTGACTCCTCATCAGTCCACTTCCGGTGCAATCTTGCTTGTGCTTTCGACTTTACTATCACGTTGTGGTAGTACAAATAAACTGCACAGAAGAGAGGACGCCATAGGAAAGGCTGTAGGGGCACAGCACCCACCCGTATCCACAAAGCCAGTATTGGGTGGCCTTAAACACTAAGAGTTTAATTTACACAGGAAAGATATTTTCATGTCAGTGGAGAACTGTTTTTGGAGAAAAAGCTATCTCAATACATACACACAGTTTTAAACATCTATGTTGATTTTTCTAAGCTTCTCTCTATTTCATTCAGATTGGTTAAGTTCTTAACTAGAAAATCAGGCAGTAATTCTAAAATGAAGCCTTTTGTTTCAATCACGCATAATTTGTAAGATAGGCTGCAGGTTGTTGTGTCTGCATCGTGCCGCTAGTCCTAATTTCAGTGCTTCAGGATTCTGAGTGGCCCAAATTGTACTGCAGATGCTGAAACTCGAGAACCGGCAATTGTGGCATATTACATGGGGGAGCTTCAAGCACTCAGCGCTGAGACCCATTATGCTAGAGAGAAAAATCAATCCTGGGGTCTCTGCCCTCCCATCTACTTAACAGAATAGGGATGAGAGCTCTTAAACCTTAAGGACTCTGAAGGCACTTCTATGTTTGCCAAAAAGTTCTGAAATTTTTTGTCATATTTCTGCCCCCTACAGTGCATTTCACCAATTTAGAGCTTCTTTGTGATTCTCTTTGAAAAGGAACTGTTCCCAATTAAGGGGATCAGTCATTCATATCTCAAACTGTCTTCTTTCAGGAAACACTCAGATGTTCACAGGGGTCCTTACTAAAGAAGAATTTCAAGTAGAACCCTTGAAAGAGGATGGAATGGGAGATGGAATAGTTTGGACAACTACAGGCAAGTATTTTGGAACTGTCTGTAAGAATCAGGACTGAAAAGAAACTAGAAAACAGAACCAGAAGGAAGGAGATGTGAGTTCTCTGGAAATAACACAAGGAAAACCAAAGAAGAAAGATCTGAGAACATGCAAAAGGACTCTTTGGAAACATATACACTCAGGGCAAAATAGATAGGAGAAATCAGCATCTGCATAGGCCAGGTATCAGGCAAGAAAGCCAAACAAAGAAAGCCGCCACCACTACACTTTCCACAGCAGGAAATTATGTATCTGCTTTTCTAGAAGTCCCAAAGTGTATCAGTGCCAATACACAGGAGCCCTCAGTCTAAACAGTGGTGGGAGTATAGCTCCGTGGTATAGTGCTTGCCTGGCATGCATACGTCCTGGGCTTAATTCCCAGCACCTCCAAAAGCATGAAGAATGCTACGAGTCTGAACAGCTGCCTGGGAGGTGGCAGCTGCTCCACAGAGCACCCTGCAAGCTTCCTTTGGGACTGGCACAGTGGCTCCGCTGCATCATAGTGCGCACATAGTAGCACGAGATCCATAAACACTTGCTACATTAAGTGGCTAGAAGATGGCCCTTGCCTACAGGGGCCTGTGTTCTTTACTCCTTTACAGCAGGCTGGTGCATTTTAAATAGATCTCAATTAAGCAAATTGTTTTTCCAATTCGAATCTGCCCACCTTACATGCTCAGAAAAACCGAATCGAACACCTGTGAGCCACAGCTGAGACTAACCTGTGGCTATAAAAGTTCCCAGCCAGCTGCTGCAGGTTCCCAGCCAGCTGCTGCAGGTCCCTGACTAGCTGCTGCCCTTTGACCCAGAGACTGCTCACCTTGTTATGGAAGAGCCTCAACAACACACTTTGACTCCCTCCTCCATTCTTTTTTCTCCTGAAAATTCTTGTCCTCTTTGATGTTTGGGGTGATGGCTACACTACTGCCACAGTAAGGTTTTCTGAGAGAGGCTTCCTCTCTCAAATAATCTTATCCAGCTACTGCCCAATAAAGCTTATTGCACAATGCTACTGTCCCAGGAAGCCAAATCAGATATAAATATTATAGGCAGTCAGACAGGGCCAGGCCCTCAAGGAGACAGTGCGGAAGACAAGATATGCTGCAACTGTGAGAGAGATGGATGCTCCTGCTGTGGGCCAGACCTAGGGACCAAAGATTGAGCAAATGCTGACCTCCATAAAGATAAGCATCCGGGATTGATCATCACCCTACGGAAGCCCAGAAGAATCATTAATCCAATTACTACCACAACTATTACTACTACTACTACTACTACTACTACTACTACTACTACTACT
>NW_004524626.1:2003254-2023159 GCF_000260255.1 Octodon degus
GGAGGGGAGGAGAGGAGAGGAGAGGAGAGGAGAGGGAGACAGGATATCACTTTCAGGTTATGCTCCTAGTGACCTGCTCCTCCAACTGTGCCCCTCCTTCTAATGGTGCATTTGGCTATGAATTCATCAGTAGATTCATCCACTAATAAGATTAGAGCCCTCATGGTTCAATGACCTCTTTGGACCCCACCTCTGAGCATTGCTAAAGTAGGCATAAAGTCCTCAATACATGAGGCTTTGGGAGATCCTTCATATTTAAACCACAGTAGAAGGAAAAAGGAAGGTCAACTTCCTCCCCAAGCTGTTTCTCAAATTTCTTCAGTGTAAAATACTTGATATTTTATGCCACATTTTGTGGTAGTATGTCCTAAATCCTGTCACAAGCCTTCTTGAGTAGCCTTTGCCCTGCTTCTGCTGGAATATCTGTCACAGTGATAACTGCATTCTGTTGATGGACCTTTTCTCCTCTTAGTCTCACAGCTCCAAAGACAAGAGCCCCTCGTACCCAACCTTTGTCTCTCTGATCCTTCGTGCCTACTGAACTGCTGAACAATCAGATAAATGAAGTCTTCTATATGTCCACAAATCCAGTTAGTGCACTATGCTTTTGAATGACCAAATTCAAATAAATTATTCCTTAGTATGCAAAAAAACTTGTTTTCCTGATGCCAAATATTCATTATCTCACCCTTCAGTACAAATGTGTGAAAAATACCCACTCCCAGCATCATCTCACCCACTAAACTATTTTACTAAATCACTGCCATTATAGATCCATTGATATGTTTCCTGTTTGGTTTGCATTTTTAATCTGTTGTCTGACTCTAGCATGGCTACTTAGCAAAATCCGATCAATTTGTAATTGACAGCCTCTATTGTTTATCTCAGGTAACAAATTCAGCAATCTATAATTTATTGCAATCTATAATTTACTGAAGATAAGTCATCAGGCTGATAGTTAAGATTTCTGTTTAAAACTGAGGCAAAAATAATCTGTGTTGCAGAGCAGAGCCCTCTGTTGCACTTGGAGCTGTTTTCTGTCAGTTGCTAAGATGATAAATGAACATGTCTAAAAATAAACTACTCCGAGGTGACCTGGGGGGGCGATCTTCAAAGGAACTGGTAACAAGAAAATCTTCAGACATGACAAGCGTTAGCTCAGACTGGGGTCCTTGGCCTGCTGCCTGGCGAAGGGGCCAGATTTTTTGTGCAAGACAGTTAAATAGAGACAAGCGTGCCATCGACAGCGGGCACTCTCTCCTGGAGGCGAAGGCAGGCAAATTCAAGCTGCCAACATATTCTTCCTGCAGCTTCACAATTGAGAACAAATTTCAACTACCATAGTAAGACACATTAAGTCCAGACCCTTTAGCAAAAATTAAGGAAGAAAAACTTTCATAATGTTTACAGAATAAATTACAAGTAGGCTTGCCTGGTACAGATCAGCATCATGTAAGTTCACAAAAAGTCAATGTAGTTTCCATCTTTTAAAAATACAAGTTATTAAACTATCTCCATAATTTAAAACCACTTAGTTTAACACTCTCTCAAATCAACTACAAGGGGCCGGGGAGATGGTTCAGTAGAATAAACGCTTGCCTGGCAAGTGCAAGGGCCTGAGTTCAATCCCTGGTTAAAAAAAAAAAAAAAAAAAAAATCACTACAATATACATATGAATTTGTAATTAAGCCTTCCTAATTTTAAACACCACTGATTCTTGCCAACGTGATGGTTAAGAAGCCCTAATAGGGCTTGGGGTATATATAGCTCAGTGGCACAGTACCTGCCTGGCAAGAGCAGGATCTTGAGTTCCATTCCATAACATCAGTAGTAGCAGCAGTAGTAGTAAAAAGAAGAAGCCTTCATAGAAAATGATCATGTTGAGGGGGGTAGCACACAGGTTAGTGAAGAGTTGGGATTCAAATCCATGCTCCAGTGCGTATGTTCTTTACCACCACAGGCCCATACAAATGTCTTTCTCATCTTCCCTTGCACCCTGTCTTGAGTTGTTCATTTGTTTGTTTGTAATAGTTGTTTTCTAGGGCCCTCACACTGAGCTCCACCACCAGCCTTTTTTTTTTTATTTTTTACTTTTGTATTTTGAGATATGGTCTGGCTGAGTCTCTAAGCTGCCCAAGATGAGTTTGAACTTGTGGTCTTCCTGAGCCTTCCAGAGTGCTGGGATTACCAACAGATGCACTGCTTCTGGCCTTATTGGTTTATTCGACTCTCTTTATATTTTTTCTGTGCATAGTCACCCACTTCACATCAGCAGTTTCCTTTCCACTGTTTGATGTACAAATAGTAAAGAATAAGACAATTGGGAAAAACACAGAAGTACACGGCAGATCCTATAAATCAATGTCGTCTGTGATTACTACTTTGTTCACAAGAGGGAACAATACAAGCCTCAAGAGAGTAGATAAATTAAATCATTGTAGAAGCACACTGACCTGAGGAGGGCACAGGAGAGTGGTGCTTCCTCAGCAGAGGAGGAAGCAGGAACACAGCTCGGGCTGTGGGGCAGAGAATGATCAGACTGTTGGACAAGTCATTCGATAGGGGCAGAACAGTGAGCACAAAAGAAGGCTGAGGATGCAGAGGACAGAAGTGCACTGGAGATCAGATCCCTGACCAAGCGGCCAGCCATTCTGGTTCATGGAGAGATGCAGGGATGACCAGTATGAGGACCTTTCTGCTCTCCAAGCAGGCAAGTCCCAGGCAAGCCTGATGAGCTGCTCATCCCATGACCTAACATCTTCGAGGCATGCTTCCCAGTGCACTGATCTCCACAGGCAGGAGGAAAAACTCTGAGACAAGTGAGCAAGTACGAGACCAGGTAATGTGTTACTAGCATAGAATAAGCACTGTGTTGACATTTTAAGACATGGGTTTCAACTGTCGGTGAGTTATTAAATCAAGTTAAAGGTCACAAGCAGTAATTTTTGTTATTAACAGATTAGAACTATTAGAATGTACTCTGCGTGCTAAGGATGAATGTGTACACTTTTGTACAGCTTGCTCTGGACACACACACACATTCATTGTTGTGAATGTATATCATTTATTATTGTTAACTGAGGTTAGAAGTGTGAAATATATTGGCCTGTATCAATCCTAAATGTAGTAAGATTTGAATTAGAAATGTGTCTAATGTGTCTCTAGCTTTATCATCAGCCTACATTTTGCATGATGTGACACCCATGGATCAAAATTATGTTTGTGCAGAACTCCAGGAGAACAGACAGTCCTTCACTACTATGAGACATTAACCAGGCTCCGACTGTCTCGGGGGTCAGGAGTTTATCATCTGGGCATACTCGCAATGTGTAAACCTATTCACTGAGCACTAGTGGGAAAACCTACCCAAACCTGGCCAAAGCGCAACTCTCTCTATTTGTATCAAGCTACCAGTGAAGGAAAGTAAGACAACAGGCAATAAGTCCCTGATACTTTAAAACACAAACACATCGAGGCAGTTGCAGTTGAAAAATTTACCCACTTTTCCAACTACCCTAATTGCCCATGCAAGTGTAGAAAATCGACACTGCCAGAAGTGCAGGACCATAGAGCACATTTCCTGCATGTCAGCACAAATGCCAAATGCCACTGTAGGGCTTGGCTATTTGTTCCATCAGCACAGTCTTTATATTTCTTTAGAAATCAAATATCCATCTCAAAAGTTTGGCTTCAAATTCCCAGCCTGGCCCAGCACACAGCATCTGTACTTGAATGGATAAATCCATGGTATGAGACAGCATTCAGAACAGATTTGTCAGCTGTCTTACAAGGCTTAAATCTGTCTGATACAACATGCATTATTTTTTAATTCAAATCTTTTTTTAATTTAGCTTGTCAATTTGAGCCAGCTGTCACCCTGAAATAGGATGTAGGCTTGTATATAGTAGCTTTGATAGAAAACAAATTTGGGGCAGAAAAAAATTTTATAGTAGAAAAAGAATTGTATTTCATTGTTCAAGACCATGTTAAGGAGTCAAAAACCAAAAAAATCCAAAGTGAAGTAGCGATTTATGTGAATGATTTACATGAATACCTCCGTTTTGTCTTCTCCCTGTTAGGATGACCCTATTCAGATGCTCCTCTCGTGAACACCGCTATCATTAGGCTTTTTTCACTCAACTGTACACTTTCAAAGGAGCAGATGGAGATGTAAAAGCAACCTTTTCAAAACACTGCATGGGGTCAGGGAGATGGCGCAATAGAATAAGTGCTTGCCTGGTAAGCACAAGGGCCTGAGTTCAATCCCTGGTTCTGCCAAAATAAATAAATAAATAAATCTTACTGTTTAAAAAAAAAACAAAACAAACCACTGCATAGTCACTTTCTGAAAATTAAACTTGATTTTCTTATAAAATGCTAGGCACTCCCAAGTCAAAGCCAGGAAGGGTCGTGTCAAATATCATGGAAGCCACAACAAAGCTAGGGTTGACCAAAAATAATGGACAATCACCACATGAGTCATACATACTATACAATTAGGAGAGAGTAGAGAATTAAACAACAGGAGAAGGCACATTAAGTTTTCTGGGTTTCTCCCATGTGTTCAAGGAAAAGGACACCTAATCGATTATCACCGCAATGGCCCTTGACCACAATTTTGAAGCACCAGCACGACTGTTCCCTGTGCTCTCTGCGCATAGCTAAGTTTTAATATTCCCCATTTAAGTAAAGGCAAATCCATCCTTCCCATCATGTACAGCTACAAATCTTGGAGTCATCCCTGATTTCTCCTTCCTCCAATCACACATCCAATCTACTAGAAAGTTGTTCGAACTCTCCCCATATGACCACGCACCCTGGGCCATCTTCACCTCTCACCCGTATTATTGTAAAACCCTTCTAGAAAACTCCCTAAATCTCTATCCCTTGACTCCCTCTGTAATCCATTCTTCACAAGCTGCTCAAGCCATTCACTAAAATACAAGTCAAAGCTGGGCTCAGTGGCACTCACGTGTAATCCCAGCAACTCTGGAGGCTGAGGCAGGAGGATCCTGGAATACTCATAAACCTGGACTACTTAAGGAGAATCTGCCACAAAATTTTAAAAAATAAATAGAAAGGACCTTGGGTGCTGCTCGGTGGCAGCGTTTGCCTAGCATGAGTGAAGCCCAAGGTTCAACCCCTAGTACTACCCTCCAAAAAACCCACAAGTCAAATCACATTACCTCTTGGCATAAGAATTCCTTAATGGTTTTCATAACAGGATAAAAGCCAAAGTTCTTATATTGGCTTCCACAGTTCTACACAACTTGTCCCCTCTAACCTCATTACTTATAAAAAAAAAAAAACAAAACTCATTTCCAGACATGCTCGTCTCCTGGCTGTTCTGCAAACACATCAAGGCACTGCAGCTCAGAGCCCTCGCATCCGGGACCCCCGCTGCCCACTAGCCATGCCCCCTTAGCATCCAAATGTCTTACTTCCTCAAGATCAGTTCAGGACTCATCTCACCAAGGCCTTCTTTGACTACTCCATTCAGAGAAAACTACCACTTGCTTCTCTGCTGTTTGGTCTATGGCCCTATTTTCTTCATATATGCATTAGAATCTAGCATTTAAGTATGCTTCATTGTAATTTCCTTCTCCTTGAGCTCCGACGTGAGCAGAGCTTTTGCTGTAATACACTCCCTGAGTTTTACCAGTGCTGAGGATAGTGACTCACACACAGACCATCCTCAGTAAGTCTGAATAAATGAACAGATTTGGATTAAAAAATGTGCCTACCTCAGCACTTTCCTCTCCTCCCAGGATTATTCTCTATAAAATGCTCAAAGCTTCCCTGGCCTCAGGATTGCCCTCTTCCCACTTCTGTTTATGGCTTTGGTAGAACATTCTGGATGTGCATATTATTGTCACACCTAGATCCTGCCTCCCTTCTCTGCCCTTTTGAACCTTTTACATAACTGACCATCTACCTGTATTGTTAATGCCCAGGTCACGGTTGGATTCAGTCTTTGGGGTCGCCCTCAGTGACCACGGGCTGCTCTTCTGCCAACCATGACCAAGCAGGCCTCTCACTCCCAGGACCTATCAAACTCATTTTTCAGAATAGGGCAGGAAACACTAGCTCTGTGATGCAGCGGGAAGATGGGCTTCTGCCAAGCTAGTGAGCTGACATATTATGTCTGTGGTCTAACATGTAATACATCCAATATACAGTAATTCTCACATTGGGTGGTCAATCCCTGAATTGCTGGAGAATTTGGGATACAAAAGAATAATCTAATACTTATGTCTCCATTACTTTTCTCTCATTGCTGGGACAAAATATCTGATATCCAAAATTAAAGAAAGAAGGGTTTATTTAGCTCACTGGTGGTGGAGGTTTCAGCTGGCTCCAAAGCAGACTGACACGTAGCAGAGGGCAGCACTTCACGGTGGTGGAAAACAGCAGCCCAGTAAGAGTAAGTGGCAGGAGTAGTGGCAATAACGGCCAGAGAGCACAGGTCTGTTTCCCTTATGTTGCATTCAGGCTATCCGCCCCAGGGAGGAAGCAGCTCTTACAGCCATAAACCCAGTAGCACTTACCCTCATAATCCCAGCAACACCCACAACCCATAATCCCAGCACTGGATCATGAATTAAGCACAAACTCTACAAGTCTGCCCCATAACTGCATGAGTCTTTGGGGGGACACCTAGAGACAAACCATAACAACCTAGAAGCTCAAAACTGAGATTCAGACCTCAATGCTGCCTGTCTGGATAGCTCAGGGTCGGCTTTGATGGTGTGTGGGTCCATAGCTGTAGTACAGAAGCTCGCTACAGATAAGATAGGGATGCTCAACCAGTGTTTTCTGGTCAGCCCTCAGCATGTGAGCACGCACACACACACGTGTGCACACAGCTACTTAGCCCCAAGGTCCTTGGCAGATCGGAGCACACTTCCCCCCACACCCCAGTCCCCGCTGCATGATGACCTGTGTAGGAAGGGAGAAGGTGTCAGGCAAGCAGGTGCTTGATTTCTTCACACATCAGGAAATAGGAGAACTGTTCAGTGTCTCCACAAGATCCTCTATGCCTTTGTAAGGCAGGAAAAATCACAGTGTCTTTACACAGCAATTGTAAATTAAAATTTTA
This sequence comes from Octodon degus, assembly GCF_000260255.1. NCBI lineage: Eukaryota > Metazoa > Chordata > Mammalia > Rodentia > Octodontidae > Octodon > Octodon degus. The sequence continues at coordinate 2,010,355 of NW_004524626.1, forward strand.
TGCCCCACCCTCAAATTTAAATAAGGCATTTTTGTTTGCATTTGCTAAGAATCAGGAAGCTCCATGTACATGGCTCCATCATGCTGAGTTTATCTTTATGTTAATTAAATTGAATGAGTACTTACTGAGCCCCTGCGCAGCACTAAATACAGATCTGGATCCTGTGGGACTTGCACAATGATAGAGATAAAGTCTGTTTTCAAAAGCTTGTAATAACTGCCTCACTGCATGGAAGAGTGGGAGAAACACTCGACACTTATAAAAGAATAAGGATGGATATTGGAAGGTGAACCACATGGGGGAGGTTCATGTAGGAGGAGCTCAGGACTAGGACAGTAATGTGTGGACAGGTAGGATGTGAACTGAGAGAGCAGTGTTGAAGAAGGGGGCGACAGACTGTGGACCAGCATAGTTCAGTGGGACTCCAAAGTCAAATGGGGTGTCACAAGTAGTAGAAGTATTCCAAGGCTTAAGCTGGGTGGAAAGCAGGTATTTGGTGCTGTACTTTCAGGCCACAATTGAGCCAAGGCAATTGTTTCTGCTTTTTGGTGCTGCCTCACAGCAGAAGAAAATGTTTTATTTTTAAAAATACATAAAGCTCTTGAAACAAAGTTAAGATTTCTACGTTAAGCCAATCCAATCCACTCAAACGTGTTAATCAGTGCAAACAACTAGGATTAACACTTCCCTTATACATCACACCTTTGCTGCAAAGAGTGGAAAAGTGAGAAAATAAGTTTTAAAATAGATACCTTCACATGTGTAAGACGTTCTCAGAATAATATAAGCACACAAGGTGGGAACTGCATTCCCCAAGTAAGCTCCTGGTTTGGCGTTTCTCATAATGTAAAAATATGGCACTTGCACCTTCTGGTGTAGCCTTTCGTGACTTGCTTGCCTACCTAGTTGTACCCCTTGGGAATACAGAGGATGGTTGGAACATCAAGAACATCAAGGACACATTAAGAGGTTACTGAATGAACAAAGACAGAAATCACTGAAAGAATGAGCCCTCAAAGGCTGGTGATATGATCTGTTGAGAAGACATTTGGCGGTAACGTATTTTAATAGTTGTCACAAGCTGCTAAACTTTCTTCAACCCCATCTGACACTTGTATGCCATTCCCTTCTGAGTCGAATTTAATGAGTGCTTGCCAAATGAACAAATGAAGGAAGAAGCGTTACACTCTGCACAGGCATAGGGAAAGGAAGAAGGCAGAGATTATTACATTTATTTTTCCAGGTTAGCGCCTGCTTTTCCTTTACACTGACCCCATCCCTGGTGGCTGCCCAGAGGAAACACTGATGGAGGCATCTGTCTAGTGTATAGAACAGCAGGGTCTTAAATTTGGTGGAAAATAAAGTAGAAATTACCAAATGTTGGTCTACCTGCACCCCAGGAAGTCTTCACAGACAATCCTCAGTGCAGATGATGCATCTGAACTGCTCTGGGCACTGGGCCTCAACAGTTGTGGGGAGCTCCGTTCATGTTTTTCTTAGCTTGAGTCAAGCAGAGGGTCTCCATTCTGTTGACAAGAACTCTGCTTCTCACTAGAAGCTTGGGCTACACTTGATAGAGGTCCTCATGCCTACCTCTAAAGATGGCGTCCTCCTACCCCAAACTTACTCCCTTACAGCCCACAAGCTGAGAACAGCACTCTCAAGCTTTCCCACTATGCATTTGAAAAGCTATAGGGGGAGGGGCAAGGCCAAAGAGACAAGCCACCGCCTGTGAGCCCACTCATTTATTAGAGAGGGATTCTCCTGCCACCACACAGAGACCAGGTCAGATAGGTCCAACTGCATGAGCCCCACCACACAGCTAGGGATACAGCCCCACAGGACTAAATTTGAACATTATAGGCATTTCAGCAATATTTTGAATGCCCTGCTTATGTGATGTTTCAACACAGATGGCTTAGGTGATAATAGAACCTGTGTAGGGGAGAGGACAGTATAGGGCGAGCTCAATGCTCAGGGCCCATACCACGCAGTCAAGTGAAAAGATGCAGGTAACAGATGTTACTAGCACTTGTGCATCTTGGCAACCAATGCAGCACTTGCTGATAATAATATTTCACCCTAACTGGGTATGTTTGCCTGGGGAGATGGGTGTTAACTAGTTACATCACTTTTCTTAATTATTATGTATTTTTTTTTTCATTTATGTATTTGGTACAGGGTCTCACTACACAACTCAGGCTCATAGTGGTCCTCCTGTTTTCAGCCTCCTCAATGCTGGGATTACAGGCATGCTCCACCAAGCTTGGACTCTGTTGCTAGCCCAGTGCACCCTCAGGGCTGGGCCAGCATGGCATGTGGGCCAGGGAATAGAACCTTGGTCCCTGAGCTTGCCAAAGCAGGCTCTTAGTCCACTGAGCTACCTCGCAGGCCCATTAATTTGAATTTATGTCATTCACTTAAATATTATAATAAAATATGAAAAATACAGGAAGTCTTCCTATTTATATACATTAACAATGTTACATGTTTTATGGGCGGTCCAACACAATTTCTCTCTACTCAGTGTGGCCCAAGCAAGCAAAATGGTTGAGCACCAGGCGTTAGATCGTCAGCCCTGCTCCTGTGAGACTAACTCTGAGCACATACTACTCCTCACTTTGTAGCATTACACAAGCAGAGTGTGTCCAAAATTCTTCAGCCTCAATGAATTTGTAGCATTTCAGACTGTCATTTAACGTGACTTGAAGCGAGGACAGTCAGCATGCGGGAGCCAGGAAGCGTGCTGCCTGTAGACCTGAATTACAGTCAACGCAGAAACCGGCTTGACTCTCCATGCTCTCTAAACAGGGACTTCCTCACACACCAAGAGAAATGCCGACTGAACATCCAACACTACCACCGTGCTGCCCCAGAGGCACGTGCTACCTACAGGCACAGACAGCGACGTTCTGCATGATCCAGATGCCGGAAGACCAGGCTTCCACAGCGCCACCAACTGCTAAGCACATGAGCGTGCCGTGCCTGCCTGCCAAACGGGTCATTTCCTTCATTTCAAAAAGTCAGTGTTTGTATTGAACATATCGAAAAGCTCCAAGAAGAAGAAATAAGTCCTCTGAGAAATGTAAAGGCAGGTGGGATTTATTCTTTGAAAACCTGCCACACTACAGGAAAATGAATACTCTTATTAATATTTTCATGCAAACAAAGACATTACGATAAGGGGAAGCAGCGTAACTCATCCAACTTAAATATCTAATTAAGTGATAAAATTGGGATCTGGATCGCAGTCCAAGAACTTATGTCCACCCAGTGCATCTTAATCATTACCACTTTATAATTTTTTCTAGAACCAGATCAAATCTAAGAACATAGGAGGCGAACAAACATTAAATCATCAAAAGAATTTCAAAGAAGTCACTATTCACTAAGTTATCGGTCACTTCTCTTCCTTGAGTCCATCGTACTTTGTGCAAACTTCATCAGCTACTTACCAAATTTTACTATATGTGTTCGCCATGTCATGCATAGCATGTGTAGCGACACATAACTAGGCGTAGATACCAACATCTAGTAGCACAGGGCCTGCTGCCCTTTTGATTGCTATCTCATTAGTCAGATATCAGTTTCTAAGAACTGTGTCTTCGACATTTTCATGTGTCCCAGGCACTGGGTTGTATTAATGGTTGATGCTGCTGCGTAGGTATTAAATGAGTATTCTTGGTCAAGCAAGGGCCGTGACTCATCCAAATGGCTGATGCTGACAAAGGATCTACAAAGTGCGGTACAGGGTTACAGAATAAATCCTGAGGGTACTTGACTGACCTTATCAGATACAAAAGTTACATTTCTTGTTATATAGGTCTTGCTTTATCTTGGTCTTAACCATCCAGCAGAAAAGTATAAAAACGAGATATATAAAATAAAGCCATATTAATATGATGAGGTGTAAAAGGCTCAAGTCAATAACTTCTGAGGATAACCCACTACTATTATGGACTGCTGGACAGTGTTGGATTGTTTTGCTGAATTCAAGCACCTATTGTATTTAGAATACCCACCTCTGACAGGACTAGACAAAAAAAGAGGATACAAAGGAAGGTCCAGTTTGTATTTGTATATACAAAATAGTTAGGATAGATATACAGCTACTTTCACTTCATTCAATGAGAAGAAAGATTTGTACTAATAATGTTTGGACAGGATATCCTGTGTGCTTCTTGTACTGTGGATAACCATTAAGAAGATAACAATGTACAATGTAGTAATTTTTCAAACTATCCGATTAATCAGCTTTGAAACTGTCTCCTTGATGTTTGTTTCTCAATGAAATAAAAAATAAAATAATAAAATGAGTATTCTTGAATGGAATTAAAAAAAATACTGAAGAAAGCTAACCTTCATCCCTATAAATTCTTTTATTCATTATCAGTAAAAATCTAGATCTGTACCCTCAGATTTCTAGGAACCTAACATCCTTCATGACAACATAATGCACAGTCATTTTATATTCAAAAGGGGCACCTCTGAGGTTCATTTATATTCTAAATCAGCATCTTTGGGAAGGTAACCATGGTGCTGACCTTGAGGTCTTCATTTCCCTAAGTCATCCTCAAAAGTTTGGCCCATGCCACGGAGATAAACAGCTTGTCCTGGATGGAATGCACCAGAGGCAGGGTGTAAAGAAATTGTCATTCTCCTCCCCCAGCAGCTTTGTACGCTGCCTTTTCTATCTACTTCCAACTGAAGTCTATAACTGTTGACTTTTGCATTTTCGGTATTCATATGTCTTTACTTGAAAAGCTAGAGATTTTCAGGAGGAAAGGAGTATAGTCCCCCTCCCAACTTGTACAGCATAAGATACAGAATTTCACCCATTTTGACATGCCATCTCAGAAGAATTTGAAAAATATTAAAAAGCATAACAGGGGAAGCAAGAAAATCCGTCAGTATTTAAAATCCCACATCTAGCCCTTACTTACACTGTTCTTGGGTGGGCCCTATTTGCATTGAGAGATTTAGTTTGGCATTTTAACTTATGTAAATAGACTCTGGCTTCCCTCTGTGCCTGGAGGCTTACAAACAGGGAGGATCCTCTTTCCAAATCAGTGTAACCTATCCCTCTTCCAAGTGAACAAAGTCACACTTTTCAAGGAAGCAAGAAGAGAAGTTTTTTGTTATTCTTGTGCCACAAAATACACACCAATTCCCACACCCCTTTGCTGTTCTGACACTAATAGGGCAGGTGGTGAAACAGGAGAGGCAGCGTCATTTTAAAATAGGACACTGTGTCAAAACACACACAGTCCCCACAGGGCCTGCTGCCCTTTCAGTCTTCCAAACCCACCAACTACTGACATTCCACACGTTGGTGCTGAGACAGACTCCCGGGTCATTCCTTGCACTCTGGCTCATTTTAACACTCAACCATTTGAGAAGCATTTAAAAGCTTCCATATGTAGGTTAAGGGATCAAAAATTGCATCCTATAGCAGAGAACTTTATCCCAATTCAATTAGTCAACTCTTCGTCTTGTCCACCAAGGAAATGGGCACAATTCCAGGCCTCTGCTGACAATGCAGCATGCCTTCTAAAAGGAAAAGTGACTTTGGGCAACATGCACAATGTTGTGCCATCAATTCTTCCTTAGTGCTATTTAAAACATGTTCATTACTCTTGGCTTCACTTTGGACATTAGAATGAAATGTAAATATGATAATGAATCAAACATTTCCTTCTTCCCATCAGGAAAGAGTTCACATTCTGAACTGTTCAGCCAGAAGTGTCAGATCAAAGCCGAAGCAAAAGAATCAAGTCGTAGAGCTCACAGAGGCAATCACAAGACTCAAACCATCTTGCCTGTCATTCCTAAAATGAGAAGTTCCCAACCATCACTTGGCCAAGGCAGAAGTGCTCCACATAATCCTGATTCCGGAAGGCAAGGATTCCGCGATGCTTGGCACCATCAGGCCTCCATTCCTATCCGGCCCAGAACCACCAACGGTGCCGCATTTCAGGAAGTGGATGTTTCTACTACATGCATTGAACTAATCCCAGAGGAAGGGATCCAAATGTATAAGAAAAGGAAAGTTAAGCAGGATTTATCCTGGCTTATATTTCAGCTTGTTGAGTTTTTACTGTGTGTAAGAAGCTCTGCAGGAAGCTAAAAGGGTCTTACTGAAAGTGATTAAATAGAACCAAAAGTTGTCCATACACGGTAGCTATCTCAGCGTAAGAGCTGTCTATCTAGAGCAGTCATCTGTGTCCACCTGAGAGCGGGAAGTGAAAGCGCAGTTCTGTACTGCTCCCTTCCTACCTCTAGCTTGAGCCACACAGACAAAAGACAATGGGTCTCACTGCTGTTTCCTGTCCACCCTGACCCGCAACACAGAGGAGCCCCTGTGCTCCTTAAATGTAGGTCTTCACTCTGGCATGTGCATGCCCCAGCCCTAGGAAGACTTTATAAAAAGTACACAGGAGTGTGAAGAGTGAATCACATTTATTTCCAGCTGTATAGGCCTCCCTAAAACTGACCTACCAGAGAAAGTGCTTGAGGCTAAAGAACTATTCAGGGGCTCTGTGTTCATAAATCCTCTTCCCTATTCCTGGGGGGGGGAGGAAATTTAAAAATCCCAAATTTTAATGATACTTGACTATAAAATGTATAGAAATATGCCTTTGCAAAAAAAATCACATACTTTTGACATTGGAGTTAAGTGTAATATTTAATTAGAATCAATGGACAATGTAAAAAAAAAAACAAATTGCACAAGAAATAGCAACAAAAAAATCTACAAGTGGTATTATGTCAAATTAGGAAGCTTCTCACAGTAAAGGAAAAACATGGTGTGAAGAGAGAACTCACAGCATAAGAAAAGGTGCCGTCGACTGTCGATCACCTAGTTTGTCATATCCACACTATGTAATAATGCAACAAAATTTAGGCTTCTCGAAATAAGACACACAGTCAACAGATAATGCAATTCAAATGAATAGATGCTTCTCAGAAGAAGTACAGATGGCCAATAAGTATATGGAAAATGTTCTGTGTCTCTAGCCATTAGAAGAATGCAAATGAAAACACCGAAGTTGTATCTTACTCCAAAAGGAATGACTGTCATCAAGAAATCAGACAGTGACCAATGTTGAGGCGAGTGCACAGGGTGGGGCAAGGAACCCTTCTGCAGTCCTGGTGTGAATGCAGACTGGTACAATCACCATGGAAATCAGCATGGACATTCTCCAAAAACTAAAACAAGGAATTCCATGCAGCACAGCTATTCCCTTTCTAAGTATTTTCCCCAAAGAGATAAAGACATCACATTCTAGCAATACACCCTTGACCATGTTGATGGCAGAATAACCAGAATAGCTACACCTAGGAAGTAGCCTATGTGTCCATCAGTAGATGACTGGATAAAGAAAATGGGGTATTTACACAGTGGAGTACTACTCAGCCATAAAGAACAATAAACTCAAGTCATTCATTGCAAAGTGACACCTTGAGACCATAACGGTAAGTGAAATAAATCAGACATGCAAACTTAAATATCACATGGTTTCTCTTGTAGTGAAACTGAAAGTATAAAGAGCAAAATAAAGAGCAGGTAATAGGAAACATGGAGACAGATCTTTGTAAATGGGGATGGGAAACAAGAGATGGAAGTGATACAGGGAACCTCCAAATGACACAGGGAGAAAAACTGATCTTGGGTGGATGGCCTCCTAATGATATAGGGGGAAAATGATCTCTCAACCTAAAAAGTACCTGGAATGAGTTCGTGTTCTCTAAAACCAAAGAATGAATTTTAGGAACAAATGGAGGTTATAAGCAGAATATATTCATTGAGGGAAAGAAAGCTCCTTTTGGAGAGAGGGACTGCAGGGGGCCTAAACCCCCTTCAATTTTACTCAGGGAAAATTGATTAAATCCAGTACCAAATGGGGAAGTAAGTCACAGCAAGCGGGAATGAATACAGGACAGGGTCTCTTTTTGTTGGTGGTTGGGCTAGTGACTCATTTGGGCTCTTTCAAGGTGACTGATACATATTTAGAATACCAATCCCTGATGCTCATCCTTAGGGAAGTATGTAGCTGTGTTTCCTCTTTGGCCTGGGCCTTTTTTTTTTTCTTTTTGGTGGAACTGGGGATTGAACTCAGGCCCTTGTTCTTGCCAGGGAAGCACTTATTCCACTGAGCCATCTCCCCAGCCCCAATAATGTTTCACATGAAACTTTATTTATTCATTTTTTTCTTTTGGTGGAACCAGGGATTGAACTCAGGCCCCTGAGCTTGCCAGGCAAGCGCTTATTCCACTGAGCCATCTCCCTGGCCTTTGTCTTGGTCTTGAGGTATGGCCCATAAGGGAGTATCTGTCTCTTCCAAGCTGCAAAGTCACCTTGTCTTCCATATTGTCTCCTTGAGGGCCTGGCCCTGTCTGACTGCCTATAATATTTCTATGTAATTCAGCTGCCTACAACAGAAGGAGCTGGGAGGGAATAGAAAAGGAGGAGACATAAAAGAATGAAAATGTCTTATGTACATGTACCAACTCCCCACCTATGTAACTGTCATATACTACAAACATGCACTAATAAAAATAAAAATTTAAAAGCTCTAACAGAAATTTCTGTTTTGGGATGTGTGCTGTCCTCATGGCATTAGCTATTCTGTACCCCAAAATGAAATAAGGAGTTGTTCTGTAAAAGGCATAGCAGGAAAACAGAAAAGCATAAAAATATTACACCTTAAGTAATACTTTGTAAATAAAAGCCATCACTTAACATAATTTCAAGGTTGCTACGAACCAAAAGCACAGTGGTCCTCTTGAGGACCACAGAGGACTTCCCAGCAGCTGGTGCCAGGCCATTGTTCCAGATCATAGCACGGCCACTCCACGGGCCAACCCCAAGGACAGAGCAGGCTGGAAGTGCCTGTGGCTTTCTGGTGAATCAAGTTTTGGCTCGTAGCCCCCCTGGGCAGATTTTGGGCTGTGTTAGGTGTGGGCAGCTATGCATCTGCTATTCAGCAAGATGCCAAGTGACACGTCGAATCCCAAGAGTGGGGCTGCGCCTCACGTCAAAGAAAGCAGGGCTTAATTACCCTTTGCTTCACTGTAAGATGTATAATTTTCTTGTTCCCTTTGATAACACTCCCAGGCTTTCCCTATCAGCATGTGAGCGTGTTCTTGTGTGACTCTCAGAGCTGCCACCATAAAAAGCTACACTAAACAATACATCTTGGCAACTCCCAGAGACAGAGAATGATGAGATGAGGGAGGAACAGAAGCAACAGCAACAGTTTGGAATGAGGGTGATCTGCGTTGAAGCCCAGCTACTCCACCAGCTGGCTTCCTGCAGCCTGGGCCAAGTGGCTGAAGTCTTATAAGCATTTCCTTGCTTGTGAAATAATTTCAGAATATCTATCTTGCAGGGATGATGGGATGAGGTAACGGAGCAACAAGACAGCTCTGACCAGGTGCAGAGCAAGTGCCTGATTAACGGAAGCCTCGCTGAATTGCAGCATGTGTTGGAGCACGTTGTTCCTGCTACCTGGGCTCCCAGAGAAATGCAGGAATGTCCTGACAGCCAAGAACATTCTTTTCTCAGCTGACCCTGACACAACAGCTTTTGGATTGCCTTCAGCACATTCAGTGGAGTGGCTTTGCTTCTCTCCCCTGTTCTAAACTGTGCACACGAGCCAATAATTTTTCACCTCTTTTTGGTTACAAATATCATAGTCTTCCCCCTTGAAGCTGAATTTACACACAACTATAGAAGTTTGCATTAGTTTCAATGGGTTCAGTGACCACTTTCTGGTGTGTGTGTGCCTCCTCTCCAGTGCCTACAACTTTAAGAAGACTCCCCCAAAGAATCAGGGGTGCTGTGCAGTTGTAGATTCTTCTAGATTAGCACCTGGGCAGTGGCGTCTATGTTACAGCACAAACTTCCCTATGACATCCTCAGCTAGTGGAAGGACAAGGAGTAAGTCCAGGATACCTGTGAAAAACTCTTCAGAGGGGAATTATTATTTTTAAACATGGACCCAAGCAAGGACTGCACATTGCAATGAAGAAAAATAACTCTAGTTAATCCTCAAAAACATTTAACCTTAGAAGATCATCATCCCTGACAAGTTCCCCAAAAATATATATTTTCATATTTTCTAGAGGACACGGAAGCCACCAAAGTTTCTAGGAAAAGAGATTCCCTGTGGAGAGAACAATTATTTTTAGGACATTTGAGATTCAAAAACTGCTTTGGGCAATGATCTAGTTTCATAAAGGAGGTAGAGCTAATGCAATGTTTTAATTCAAAGGGCCTTGGACTGACTCTGAGTCTGTCCTGTCATCCACACTTATTAACCAGCAGACAAAAACTGCAGCTGTTGTTTGCAGCTACAACGGATTCTGCATCCAGAGAAACCAGGCAACTAACCTGAAAGAAATGGACGTGCTGTGCCTTCTTTCTTTTTCCCAGAAGACAGTGGATACATGGGTGAGTTCTGGTGTTAGACTCATCAGACCTGATTTGACTCCTGCTCCTGCCTCACTAGCTATAACCTTGACTATGTCACCTAGTATTATCACCTATAAAATAGGGAAAATAATGCATTCTACTTCATAAAGTTAAACTAAGAATTAAAAGAAGATAACATAAGAAAAGAATATTGTATTTAATACATGAAAATTAGCCAAAGGAATTGTTTTATGGTATAGAAATATACTTCAAAAAACTCAGACTTGGATTCAGGGTTCAAATCCTGACTCTGCAACTTAGTAGCAGAGCAAGCTTCAGGAAACTACATGATCTCTTTGTATCATAAGTTCCTTATTGGTAAAATAGTATTATGAACAATATCTGTCTTAAAAGATTGTGAGAGTTAGATAATAGATGTGAAAAGATTTTGAAAGAAAATATCTGATAAATCACTCAATACATTTAAGCTGGTATTATCCATCTTTCTTTTGCTTAGTATGACCAAGTGTGGAGAGAAAAGAACAAGAGAGTGACTTGTGTTTGCAGCCATGAATAGGACTCATGGGATACTAGGTTAAATGATAAAAACAGTGGAGAATGAGTGAGTCCTAAGGGCACGAGGACAAGGCCTACAGATGCAGTCTGTGCCTGTAGGGTGGCCAGGGTTTGAAGTTTGGCATGCCTTTCACACACTGGTCTACATAGCTTCTGTGTGTGAACAGAGCATATGGCTCCCCCAAAAATCACTTGACTCAGCACTAGAATGGAGGGAAAGGCTCATTTATTAATTTTAGACTCAAGAAGGAGAAGTCCACAGTGTTCCCTCTTGGAACATTCAGAAATGCTGAATGGCTTTCTCTAGCCATCTCAGAAGCTGGTCAGAAAGTGGACACAGTGGGGCAATAGTTGACCAACTTTGCCTTTTTCCTCATGGGTAGAGCTTCTCTCCTTTGCAGCATTCCTCACAGGGATGATGCTTAAGGATGTGAGCCTTCACCCTCAGGCATGTTTCCAGTAGCAAAGCAGGAGGGGACACTGGGAGTGAGCAGAGGGGCTACCTCCACTCCCACTCCAAGAAGCCGGTGCTCAAAGGCTGCAGGGCTCCAGAGACCCAAGAAGTGAGAAACAGATGCATAGGAGCCTGAGGCCGGAGACAAGATGTACAAGTGGTATTCTGGACCAGAACTGAGGCCTAGAGCTGGACAGGCTGGAAAAGTGCTCAGGACTCTCAAGCAGTGTGAGTAAACATCTCGGGCGTGGTTTGGAAGATTGGTAGAGGAACAGCTCCTGGGGCACGGAGCCCAGATTTAAGGACTCCTAAGCATCAGTCCGAAGGAAAAGAACATAGTGCCCTAAATGCTACTAGGGGAATCGGATTTTAGGTCTCTCAAAATGATTGTCAGGAAAGCAGAGTTAAAACCCTATTCCCACACTAAAGCTTTGGAAGCAAGCCTGGCGATGTAAACACGCAGAGAAGCATTCCATTCTCACCAGCAACCTCAGGATGAAGTGAGCACCGCAAGATCCGATTTCAAACTCAGTGGTGCTCCCCATGTGTCTCTATAATCCTCCCATTGTAAAAAAAGTGCATAGCAACAGTCACCCAGATCTGTGCTAGTATTAGTCCAGGATGTGGACTACAGTTCCCAGCACCTCACTATTACATATGCTTTCTGCTAGTCTGGAACGTCTGGGGGCGATTTTTCACAACTCCGAAGCGCAAGAAGTCCACAGTGCCCATTTGAAAGGCAAGCCAGGCAGGAGCACGGCTCGCTGCCCGCGCTGGCCTGCACCTAGGAGGAGCAGAGCTAGGCTGAGGAACATGTTCCCTCATGAGCCTTTGGTCCAGTCTCTCGGTTCCCAAGTACTGCAGCCTGCTCGGGGCCTGGGCCTCTGTTAACCGTATCAGCAAGGTACAAGTCCCGGGACTCGCGCGCGAGGTCTCCGTCAGGCTGCTGGGATCACCGCCTTTACCATGACGACGCAGTCCTGGAAGAGGCCGGAGCGATTCCGGGTGGGAGAGGGGAGGGAGACAGCGGGAAGGTGTTTACCAAAACACAGTCCGCGCCCGCACTTTCTGCAGCACAGAAAAACTGGCCTCTTGCGGGAGTGTTTCACCAAAGCCCTTCTGGAATTGCCCGTGCTCCCTCCGGTGAGGCGGGCAGCGATAGCATCCAAAGGCTTCGCAGCCAGCTCCGAAATGTAACCAGACAGCAGCACCCCCACCCCCCCTCCCGGGGCGTCAGCTGTGGCCCACGGGTGCGCTGTCACCGCCGCTACCTTCCGCTCTCCCGAGAGGCGGGGCGCACCACATGCCCCTCCCAGCTTCCCAGGTGGGCGACAGGGGGACAACAGCAGACCCTCCTC
>NW_004524626.1:2024264-2055948 GCF_000260255.1 Octodon degus
ATATCTACAAAATGGTCCTCCATTTGTATCCCCTTTTTTGTTTAGTTTTGTCGGAGAAGGGTATTCCATTGCCATCCAAATATTGTAGGTGGGCTAATTCAGCAAAATAATCCAATATAGTCCAGTAGTCCATAATAGTAGTGGGTTATCTGTAGCACTGGCAATGTCAGAAGTTGTTCACTTGAACCTTTTACAGCTCATAGATCAGCTTTTCATCATATTCCTTGAACCTCTTTGAAGCCCTGTGTATGACATGTACCCCAATGTGCGCAACAGAATTTGATCAAGATATCTACAATCAATTGATAAGTAGTGCAGTAATTTCAGAGCAAATACACTTCCTATCACGAATACAATACTGTGTTCCTCCTTGCTCCAAGTTTGACTTCTGGACTGTTGAGAGAGGTGGAGTATTTTCAGACAGAAGGTGCTCAAAGTATGCCGGAAGGAAAACTTCATGAAATACAAACTCACTATTAAAATTTCTACGCTTTACCTATGTCAATTCTACATACCATTTCCTTTGAATCTCCAATAACTTTATGTCCCACATATGCCGTCACCCAGCCCCCACCAAGAATTTATGTCTCAGAAGTGAACCGCTTTGCCCTAGATTCATTTAAACCTCCAAGAAAGCTGAGGTTTCAATCCTTACTTACCTGACTGACCAACTCCCACCACGACCCCTTGGTGTTTCTGTTTTTCCAGGATTTGACCCTCGGTGTCACCTAGAAGTGTGCTGAGAGCTTCAGATAATTAAAAAATGAGAAAAATAGAGTCTGTCTTTGCGAAACAGTAAGAATCCAGTTGAGGGGAAAAGGGAGAGTAAAGGAGGCAAAGCGAAACACATTGCAAATGAGAATGTTAGGAGTGGACAGTTATTGCTTGCAGTGCTAGAAATGGAGAGAGAAGAGGACTCTGGGACATCAGTGAAACTCCACAGAGGAGAACACACAAGAGGCACTGAACATGTGGCAAGTGGGCCAGTGTTGTGAGGAATGATACGCTTGAGGTACAACACCTAGGTCCTCGGAGACCATGAGGAGTACAGAGTGGGCAGCCAGAGAAGCTGCGTGAGCAGCGTGTGACACTTAGGCAGAGTCTTCTGCGGCAACTGTGCAAAGGGACATGGAACAAACGAAGGTTGATGCAACCAGTTTGAAATTCATCCTAAGAATCCAGGCCAGGATACAGATAGTCAAAATTTGTGAAGCTGTATAAATCCCAAAGAAACTAGAATACAGGCCCAGAATAAATCAATCCCTCAATTATAAAGGTTATTATCACACTACGTGGGATTGTCTATTCAAAATAATTCAAAAGGTATCCTGAGGAGATATTTGCACACTCATTTTCACTGAAGCATTATTTGTCGTTGTTTTTTTTTTTTTTTTTTTTTTTTTTTTCTGTGTTTGGCTCATTTTCTTTTTTTTTCCCCATAATTTTATTGAGAAACAAATAGCAATGAGACAAAACCAATGAGTTTCAAACCAAATTGGTAGGACAGTTTCAATAATGAACACATTGCATACATTCTTCCTAGTGGTTAATTGCTGTACAAGATGCGGACGTGATACCCTATTTACAAACACTATTAGAACAAATCGCTCTATCCATTAAGAGAATGTAACTATATATCTATCCTAACCATTTTGAATACACAGATACAAAATGGACATTCATTGTTTAAAATAGCCAGAGAGTGGAAAAAACCCAAATGCCTATGCACAGATGAGTAGAATGGAGAGTGAGGGAGAGAAAGAGCGAGCAAGAGAGAGAGAGAGAGAGAGAGAGAGAGAGAGAGAGAGAGACAGAGAATTATGTAGCCTTTAAGAAGAAAATCCTGTCACAAGCTACAGGATGGATAAATATGGAGGCCATTATTCTGGGGGAAAAAGCACCAGGCACAGAAGGAAAAGCACTGTCTGGTTCCACTGATATGGAGTACCTACAGTAATAAAAGTACAGGAACTAAATATAAGGCTTGTTGTGAAGGACTGGAGGAAGAGTGGAAGGAACGACTAGTGATTAAATGGATATAGTATTTCAGTTTTTGTGGGTTTTTTTTGGCAGAGTAGTGCAAATACTGTGTTTTGTTTATTCATCTGGAGGTGGATATATAGGCTACTTCCAAGGTTCAGCTATTATGAACTGAGCTGCTGTAGACACAGGTATACATGTGTCACCGTAATATGATGTCTTCTACTCCCAAGAACTCCAAAACTTAGACCTCCCAAAATAAAAGACCCAGTTGGGATTGATTTGATTAGCATTTCAGTTCTGCAAGATGAAAAAAACAGAATTTGGACACTATCGAACTACATAGTTGAAATGATAGACATTGATTATTATTTTTTTTTTGGGGGGGTTCTCTTTTGTTCTTTCCCACACTGGGGATCAAATGAGGGCCTCCCGCATGCTAGACACTTCCACTAAGCTACTTTTTTAGTCCCTTAAAATGATTGAGATGGCAAATTTATTTATTTATTTTGGGACCAGGAAGCAAACCCAGAATCTTGCACTTGCCAGGCAGGCACCTATGCTGCTGTTACTTCCCTGACCGTTGGCAAATTTAGTTTATAATGATAACAAAAAAGAGTAGCTACAAATGTTTTCATTACCAGATGCCCAAGTGTGGTACAGCTATTGTGGTACTGAAAACAAAGAAGAAATGAATGGTTTGTATTTTCCAGAAGCTCAAAAATAAGGAAAGGTACAACTGACTATAATGTCAAGCAGAGTATGAGAAATACATTAATTGAAGATATTTCTCATTTTAAAAATAAACTGAGAAAAGGAGAAGAAATTCCCATTGGTTGTCTTCTGGTCTGGAAATCCATCTTGAACACATTCTAGGAATCATTCTGTAGGTATTCAAAGTTCAACAGGTGTGATAGTGTACGCAAATGGAATTTGAGATCAGGCAGGAAAGAGCAACATCAATCCTTTTAAAAATTCTAGTTGATATATAATGTCATTCTAGAATAGTTTTGGGTTTGCAGAACAATAGCAGAAAGTATAGATATTCTCATATACGAACCTTTCACTTAATCTTTCATCACCATTTATCCTGTTATTAACACCTTGCAATAGTATGTCACCTTTGTCATAGTTGATAAGCCAGCACTGATACATTATTTCTAAGCTCCATAGTTTGCATTAGAATTTGTACTTTATGTTGTAAGTT
The DNA here is from genome assembly GCF_000260255.1 of Octodon degus. Taxonomy (NCBI): domain Eukaryota; kingdom Metazoa; phylum Chordata; class Mammalia; order Rodentia; family Octodontidae; genus Octodon; species Octodon degus. The sequence goes on from NW_004524626.1 coordinate 2,027,452, forward strand.
TGATAAAAATGTAATGTCATGTATCCTCCCTCACAATATCACCCAGCAATTTCACTACCCCCCAAACTGTGTGCACTCTTCCTATTTACCACTTCCATCCTAATGTTTTCTCGCTGTGACAGTTAAGATGTGGTGTTTACTTCATTGGTCTGGGGACTCCCCTTCCCTCATGTTTGGCTAAGCACACTTCTGGGGGTACCTGGATAGGTTGGGGAGGCCTGGCCTTAGAGTCTAAGACCAGTCCATTGTCCCTTCCTCTCTTATGAGGTTCCCCTATCCTACTTCCTGGAAGCTCTGAAGCAAGCATCTTTGTTCTGCCAGAGCTATCAGCAATGATGCTTGTGCCTGAGAGCCAGCCTGCTGTGGACTGAGTTTGCTGAAATCATAAGGCGAAGAAAGTTCTCCTTTCAGTTGTGGGTGTCAGGTACTCTATCTCAACAATGAGATACACCACAGCAGCTACTAATCTATTTTCTACTCTACAGGGTCTGTGTTTTCCAGAATGCCATATAGCTGGAATTCGTAGCCATTTCTGGTGGCTTATTTCAGTAACCATACGTACTTAAATTCCCTCTACATCTTGTGATAGCTTGATACTTCATTTCTTCTTATCCCCAAGTAATTTTCCATTGTATATAGTTTATTTATCCATTCACCTATTCAAGAGCATCTTAGTTGTTTCTAGTTGCTTAGCAACTCATGAGCAGGGTTTTGGTTGTATTTAAGTTTTGAGATAGAAACTTAGGAGAACGACTACTGCATATATGATAAACCTGATGTGTGGCCAGTAAGAAACTGCCAAACATCCTTTCAAAGTGACTTTATCATTTTGTTTTCTCACCAGAAATGAGTGAGTTCCTTTTTTAATTCAATGCTCATTAACATTTAGTGATGTCAAGAGTTTCAGATTTTACCAATCTAATGGATGTATCATGGTATTTCATTGCTTTAATTTACAATTCTCTTATGAAATAAGATGTTAAATATCTTATTTGTATGAGCATTTGTCATCTGATATCTGTTCAGAACTTCTGTTCATTTTATAAATTGACAAATTGTCTTATTGAATTTTAATTGTTCTTGATATATTGTAGTTGAAAATCTTTTGTGATTGCAAATATTAGTCATTCTGTAGCCTGTCTTTTCATTTTTCTAGCAATTTCCTTCAGAGGATGTTTTAATTTTAATGAAGAATAAATTATCACTTTTTTCTTTCTTAATTTTTTGATATTTGATCTAAAAAAATATCACCAAGTCCAACTACCTTTTATAAAGTTTATAGAATTACATTTTGCATTTAAGTCTATTATTGATTTTTAGGTCAACTTCTTAAATTTAATTAAATTAAATTAATTAATTAATTTATTTTTCGTATTTTAGGGAAGGGTCTCCAGGGTGTTCAGGGTCTCATTACTAGATCGGACTTGTAGTGATCTGCCTGTTTACAGCCTCCCAGGAGCTGGGATTACAGGCATGTGCCAACAAGGCCAGTCTCACTTGCCCTCTCAGCACACCCTGCAGGTGGGGCCGGCACGACAGGCCCAGTGATTGAATCCCCAGCTCCTGTGCCTGTTTCCATGTGCTTTAATCTGCTAAGCTATTTGGCCGAACTTCACTTTTTTTTTTTTCTTTTTCTTTTCTTTATTTTTTATTTTTGGAGGAACCGGAGATTGAACTCAGACCCTTGCGCTTGCCAGGGAATCACTTATTCTACTGAGCCATCTCCCTGGCCTTTTCTTTTTCTTTTTAACTGTAAATAGAACTCAGGACTTTGGATTTGCCAGGCAGGTTTTGTGCCATTGATTTATATCATCAGCTCTTAAGTTAAATTTTTATGAAAAGTATAATATCTGTGTCGGGTTGTTTTAGTACACTACTTCTTTTAAAAGACACTATTAGGTTTATATCTTTGATTTTACGTTCAATTGGAAAGGTTTTTAAAAGTATTATCATGTAGTGCTGGCCACATTAGTGTTTTACAACTACACACTTATAATCTGACACAGAACAGATGTCTTTGTTCCATGTTAGGGAACAGAGAATTAAAGATAATAGATGTTGCCTTGATTCAACAAACTGAGAAGTTAAATCTAGTTGTATTTTGGTCTTCTATGCATTTGTTTATTTGGTACAGGGTCTCGCTACGCAACTCAGAGTCCTAGTGATCCTCCTGTCTCAGCCTTCCCAGCTCTGGGATTATAGGTGTGAGCCACTGTGCCTCATTTTGGTGGCTTGGAGTCACAGGCCAGCGGAGCATGTGGTACCAGGGATCAAACCTGAATCCTTGCGCTTCTTAGGCAGGTGCTTAGATGACTAGGCTATCTCCCCAGCCCCTGATTTGATAAATTTATATGTAATAATGATGATCTACACCTTTGCAATAAATTATTGTAGGTTATAAGTAAGTATCCACCAACTTGATTTTCAAATATTGGATTCCCTAAAGTGATAGACACTTTCATGTAGTACAAAGGGACGTAAGTGTGAAGGAAGGAAAAAAAAAATTCTCCCGTGTGAAATGACGTTTCTCGACTCCAGCATTAAGGTCTCACTGCTTCTAGGAAGTATGTGCAGTCCGGATTGCTATGCACCATCATCTGGTCTCAGGCCTACGTAGGGGCAGAAACTGCACTAAGGAAAAAACACAAGGTCAGCAGGGGAGATAGCTCAATGGCATAAGTGCCTGCCTTCAATCGAAAGGTTCTGAGTTTGATCCCTGGTACCAAAAAAAAAACAAAACCAAACAAACAAAAATCCCCACATAAGTGGAAGGTCTTTGATATATTTGTCTTGAAAGAAATTTAGCATTTATAGCAAATTGCTGTTCATTACAAATGCATCTGTTTTCCCTGGCACGGCAGCCCTGCCTCAGTGGCGAGCTGACACAGGGACTAAGACTGGGCATGGTGGCACACACCTGTAATCCCAGCCCTTGGGAGGCTGACAACAGGAGAATCACTACGAGTCTAATCTATGTAGTGAGACCCTGTAGACCCTGTACTAAATGCATAAAAAAGTATCTGTTTAACCTCCTAACTAGTTATTGCTCCTGCAATGTAGTGGTCTCAAAGAAGGCATGAAATAGGTACCATACACAAGACAGAGGAGACAGATTTCTAACTTGCTGGCCACTAAGAAATACTTCAAAGCCCTCAGAAGAAATGGTATATCTTTTTCTGGTCTGGAATTAGATTTTGGGTACAAATTTAAGACTCTTTTACTAATTTTTTAACTGATATTTGTTCAGTTTGTCAGATGTCTCTGAGATTCAGGTATCCTAGAAGGAAGCAGTAACATTTGTTTCCTGTGATATTTCAGTAACTTAATTAATGTGAGGCACTTGAGATAGTCCATGGAATATAATTAAAATCAGCCAATAATTATTAGCTAGCATTTGCTAGATTGTTTTGTTGTTGTTGTTTTTGTGAAACAGCATCTCAGTATGTAGCCTAGGCTGGCCTTGAACTCACAGCGACCCTCCTACCTCAGCCTCCTAAGTGCTGGGCATATAGGTGTGCAGCACAATAGCTGGTGTGTTTGCTGGTTTTAACCCAGTTTATATAAAAAATGCAGAAGGAAAAGCTTTGCATACTCTACATTTATGGTCCAAACTGCCATCACCAGACTTCAGGTACCACGCAGACTGTGGAGCCTGACAGGACTTAGATACCAAGGTACCTCCGGGTGTCTGACCTTCATCACTGCAGGACGGAGGATGGTGCCCACCTCAGCTCTTCCTCGATCTGACAGGCTTTTCTGGATTCCCACTTTGCACATGTTCAAATGCCACTTTTAAATACCCAGACCCTTTGCTTCTTCTCAGAATCTTCTCTTAATCTTTCTTCAGTGTATTATATTTTTGTTGGAAGAAATAAAAGTGAAAATACAGCTTAGTGACAGACTCTAGACCAGAGAAAAGAAATGTGATCCATCAGAAGCTCTCTTAAAAGTGTAAGGTGCCCTTGGAGGAAATCATTGCTTGATGAAATTTGCAGGTTAAGATTCCACGTGCTGATACCACAGGAGGACTACGCATCTGTGAAGCAGCCGACTTAAACCACTACTCATGTCCTATATGGTATCATGTAGACTATATTTCATGAGAGATATATTTCATGTATTTTTCAATTTCATGACTGAAGGTGGTCTGCTTAGCCCAACCGAAAGTAATACTACATGTCCAGAAACAAATGTATAATTAGTGTTTGAAATTTATTAGCAATCTAAGAATGACTTAGGAGAAAATCAAGGACGCCAATATTTAACGCCACCCCTGCATTTTGTCTTTTGAAACCTTTTCATTAAGGGACACTGCCTTGGCTTTTATATCACAAGTGCAAGAAACTGCAGTCAATACATACAAGCGCACACATGCTTACAAACTGGCCTTCAGTTCTGGAAGAATGAGTTGAGAGATGTTTTCCATATGGTTTCACATTTTACAAATGTCCTTTGGATAGCTTCCAAATGCAAGCCCAATTATACTGTAATTACCTATATTTGTGACAGAACTCTACTAGAGTGGCCCGGGTGCCCACCCTCTTCACTTCTGCTTGTACATCTTTGCTCCTCCTCCTTCCTCCTTACATTTTCTTGGCCAGCTTCTCTTTCAAGGATAATGCTAAGCCAAAATGTGTGTCTCTAATAATAAAAATAAAATACAGTGGTGAAAATAACCCATATAGCAAAAATAAAAATAGTCATATCTTTGGAAACATAATTTTAAGTACATAAACTTATGAGGAAAGTCCAGGGATTAGAAAACACAAATTATGCATATTGATTTCAGTGGGCCCCTATCTTCTATAAATATAAACCTTTAGTTTTCCCTTGTGTGGAATCAGTGTGTGCACTTTGTGTGCTGCCTCATTACTTACTTCAATTTTGTATTTTTAGAAATAAATAACTTCACTTTGTCAAAAAATGAGTAAGCCACATTTTTATCATATAGTTTTTTCTAGATTATTCCTTGGAAAAAAGCATTATAGCATTTGTAACCATTGCAGAAAGACTGATTCTAATAGAGGAATAATTCACTGGCCCATAATGGTTCCCTCCACATGGTTTTAATTTCATCCATTTTTATGCATAGATAATTATGTGTGTCTAGCACAGTGTGTAGGCTATTGGCCAATAAATCCGAGCATTTTTCTTTATGGTGCTTCATCGTGTGTCATTTCTCAGGTGTTCAACTCAATATCATTTAAGTGTCTTAGCAGCAAAATCTAGATAGTTTATATATTTCAAACTACAAATTCTATATATTGTATGTTTCTTACTTAATACTCTTTTTTCTTTGTTTGCTTCATTATAGAGCTATATTTTAAGAATAATTACAAAGAGGTTTGTATAGAATAAAATAATTTTCTGATACTAAGATAAAGTATAAAGCAAAAATATTACATAATGATAAGAAAGCTTTGGAGTCAGGTATATCTGGGTTAAAACTAACTCATTCCTGTAATTAACTATCTGTGTGATTCTATGCAAATAGCTGCAGCTCCTTAAGCCTCAGCATCTTCATCTGTAAAATGGGAATAATAATGCCCCTCTCCTAAAGTTGTGATAAAAACCAATGAGATGTTCATAAGGTACCTGGTAGAGTAATTTTTATTAAGCAGACCCTAAATGAGTAGTAAATATTGATATTACTAAATATTTGTGTTAGTAGGTGATCAGATTATAGATTTTATTTCGCATTTAACTTTATATGCTCATTGCTGTATGTTAAACCCATCTTATGTGTTCCAACACGCTGGTCAGATACCAGGGTTATTCCAGGTATAATGTTAGGTTGCTTAAACACAACAAAAGTTTATGTTAAAAAAAAAAAAAAAGAATTAAAGGGGCCGGGAAGATGGCTCAGTAGAATAAGCTCTTCCCTGGCAAGCACAAGGGTCTGAGTTCAATCCCCTGTTCTGCCTAAAAAAAGTTCATGCTATAAGCCTTTCCTTCAGGAACTCCTCAAATCTACGCTGAAACTTACCAATTGACAGTGACTGTGAAGTACACTATGGATGTAACAGCAAGGTGGAGATGTGTAAAGTGTGGCACCTCCTTGCTACAAGGAAAGTTGGGACAAGGACAGAGCCAGGGCGACTGAAGATGACTGACATAGTTATCTCTTGCTGGGTAAGCGTTAAGCGTCGTGGTCTCCTCCTTCTGCACCGTCCACTCACCACTCACCCTTTGGTGGTTCGTGCATCTCTCTGGTTCCTCTGAGCAGCAGTGAGCCATGAGGACTCCCTCCCCAGCATGCGGTGATGCACCACCGTCTTCTCTGTAGTTGAAGACATAAGCTGCTCTGTCTTTCTTGCGAGGAGGTGCTCTTTGTGCTAATGTTAGAGGATGGGACCGGTGGCGAAAGGTAGCCACGCACCTCCAGGTCCTCGCTCCTCTATGTTTGCACAACATTCAGGCGCAAATCTTTGTGGAAGCTGATATGATTCACACTCTTTAAAAGATGAGTGCAAAAACTATAGCTTAACCTTAGCACAGGAGTTCGATTAGTTTGTGCAGTGAAAGTGAAAAGGGGTAATTTTTCAAGTGTTAGCATGCAAACCAATTTGCATGGGAAGAAGTTTTTAATGTTTGAATGTTTGCATGTAAGAATGGGATCTTGACATCCATTTCAACAATTTCTCTATCTCTTGGATGTGTCTACCAAGCAGCAAAAGATTTCCAACTTGACAAGTTACATTGAATATTTTTTTTTCAAATACTGTGTGTGCGTGTGTGTGTGTGTGCGTATACACTAAAACAAGAAGTAATAATCTGAGATTGAGAAAAATATGATTCACAATCACTAAATAAGTTAGCTGTGCTTCCTCTTGTCATTTGACCTCAGGGTTATTTTTGCATGTCTTTTCTCAAAGGCATGACATTGTTTAACAGCTGTGGGGAATAAACTTTCTTCAAAGTATTTTTAGAAGTTCAACTTTAGTATTTCTTTTTTTATTTGTGAATTTATATTTAAGTCATTTCTAAAAAGATCTTTTCTGATTGAAGTTTTCTTGCCATATGAACTGAAAGTAAAAGAATATTAAATATCATAAGCTTTTGAAAATTATTATATGTCTTTCAGTACTTTGACATACTTAATTTAGCTTCATAATTTTCAAGTCAAACATTCCTCCCTTGCTAAAGGCTCATGTTGATGGAGATAAATTGCTGAACTGTTCAAACAGTTTCTTAACATTTTTACTTGGCAGATATGAATAAAGTCCTACCAGATCATTTTAAACGAGATGACTGGTGTCAAAAGTCAAAAAGTCTTTTCTCCCCACTTACTGTAAAATAACTATGAATAAATATGTGTATCTTGAGAAACAAATATTTTGAAACATTTCAAATCAGCAAATTAGTAGAATTGTAAGTTTTGTTCACCAAAACCAACAAGTCTATGTTTTATAAGAGAGGAACAGGGAAATGAAGAGGAAAGAGAGGGGGAGAAGGGGAGGGAGAGGGAGAGGGGTAGTAGAAAAAAAGGAGAATGATAGGACGGGGAGGAGAAGGGAAAGGAGGAGGAGGAAAAGTGGGAAAAAGGAGAAGGAAAAAGGTGATGGGGGAAGAGGAATAAGAGATATCTTGTGAAGAAGTTCCACAGAAAAACAAAACAGACAAACAAATAAGTGAAGAAACACTTATAGTGTTTCTTAGTAAAGTCTAAGATAAGTCCTGAGGTAAGATGAAATACCACATCACATGTTATTTAAATCACTTTTGAACCCTAAATCAATGTTAATTCATCTATGAACAATGGTAATATATTCCTTCTCCACTGGAAACATATGATTTGCTTTTATTTTTAAACATCAAGATTTAACATTAGAGTAAAGGTTTGATTTAAGTGGAATTCCAAGAACTTTATCCAGACATGAAAGAATAACTTAGAGTTGAAACTTTCACCCAGCTCCTCACAGTGTCCTGTCCATGAATTTATTAAGTACATAGCTTTGGTGGTTCTTTAATTTTTTAGTTCATTAGATTACCTTCTTTTTCCTTGGGCAAAATTAAAGCCACCTAATCCGCAATGTGTCTACAGGTAGATTCAAGAAGTACTTCTGAAGCCATTTTTTGCAAGTCAGATATAGTTTTTTTCTACACATATTCTATCAGCCAAACTACGTGAAAGAATGTAAAGGAAATTTTTTAAGAAATCCTAAGGAGATCAATATTTTAACTGGTTTAAATTGTCAGTCACTCTTTAAAATTTTACTTTAAAAATTCTTGTAAATGAGCATGCCGGGATGGCTGGAGAAGAGAGGACAAGGCATCTTTCTTGTTTGTTTCTTTGTTTATTGGTGCTTAGGACTGAACCCAGGGCTCCACATCATTAAATGTGTTCTGTCACTGAGCTATATATTGAGCCCCCCAAAATATTTTTATTGGTTGTAGCATAATCAAATCAATAAATGCCACACTTTATGCATCATGACTATGATCAAATCATTCTTGTACACAAGAATGGCTGAAGGTACATCAGGTCACTGTGGGATTTTATCAGGTCAACTAGAGCCAGGAAACACCTGGATTCTGAACATGAACTTCTCAGAATTATAGCTGGGACCAAGACAGGCATATGCTTTTCCTAAGTCAAGTTACTTCACTGCACCTCAGCTCATTTGTAGATTGGGAATAAGGGGAGAGAAAGTTGGCATTTGGTAGCATTTTTACTTTTCAAATTAAAAGGTATGCATGACATGTTAATTATTTTTATTTGCCCCTCTTAAAATGAGCTGACAGATTTTATATTTTGTAGGCTGTTTCCTCAATTTCTGGTGAAATGAGAAGAGGCTTTCCAAAGAATAAAAAGACGGTTGGGATTGACTCCAATAAATGATCATTCTGCTCTTCTTGTCAGCATGAGCTCTTGTAGTATAACAACTGATGTTCAACAAATGTTTATTAAGAATCCATGAGGTGCCACACAGCAGATATATATCTCACTCCTGTGTTCCAGGCTCTTTCTGGTGTAGAAACGCCCTTATCATTATGCTATGGTGAGAGCATTAGGAGAAATGAGGCCCAGAGAGGGGAACTAACTTGCTCAAGGTCTCAGTTTGTGAAGAAGAAGGCCCAGGGCTCAAGCTTTGCTGTAGGAAGCCAGATGTCCTGTGTTTTTCTGCTATGTGGGCATCAGGTCACTGTGGGATTTTATCAGGTGAACTAGAGCCAGGAATCACCTGGATTCTGAACATGAACTTCTCAGAACTATAGTTGGGGCCAAGACAGGCATATGCTTTTCCTCAGTCAAGTTACTTCACTACACCTCAGCTCATTTGTAGATTGGGAATAATAAAAGCATCTCTTTCCCTGGGTTCTAATGACTGAATGTTAGCCCCAGAAGAACGTTAAAAATGGCACCTTCACAGTGGCCATCATTATTAAATCTTGGGGATTACCTATTCCTTAGGATTATGTTCTTGTGGAGTCATTATTTTTTAAAATCTGTTTCTAATTTTGAAAGATGGTAAGAGACTGTAGTAACAGCTGTCCAGCACAAGAGGTAGTTATAAGAAAAAAAAATGAGCCATGATATTCCATGTCAGGAGAATTTCTAAAAGCTATTCTAGACACACACACACACACACACACACACACACACACACACAAAGCATTCTGATACTTGTCTCTGTTGAAACCAAAACCTAGACAGTGGTGGTAAAAACCAGCACAACCAACCCAAGACACTAAAAGCAGAAGGCAGAGTCGGCATCTTGACAGCCCCCTGCGTGCCTTCCCTGCCAATTCCTCCTGACCACCTATCTGTGGTCTTAGCCGCACCTGCCCTTGGAGCTGCAGTTCCACTCGCTCATCTTCCCCAGTTTCGCCCCTCCCCAGCCGCTTACACCTGGCCTTTTCAGGCACAGGTGCTTGAGTTCACTATTCCTACCAAGGGTGGTGCTCAAAATCGCACCGGGTCTCTGAATCAGAAACACAGTCAGCTCACAAACAATTCTTACTGGAACTTGAGCAGCAATAGGGCGGAAGTACATCCATTCTAGCAGCTGTGTGAAAGGAGTGGTGAGTGGCTAATAATTCCTAAGCTAAGGAAAGTGTAAAGTCATTGGGAAAAGAGAAAGAAAGTATCTGTAAAGCAATCAGAAAATAATCCACAAAATGACAGTGGCTTCTGTATCTGACAAGGTCAGGATTTACCTGAAACCCTGTACTGTAGTTTGTAGAACCTTTGTGAGTGTCAGCCATGTGGATGAGTCACGGCCATTGCTTGACCAATTTGCTCTCTGTGAGAGCCTGAGAGAATGTTTTCTCTCCACATGACTCTCCTTAGGCACACTCTACATCACCAATCACTTTCCTCTTTGGTCCCATAGTCTCCTTGATCAGAAAATTTGGGACAACATTGGGTTACAGGATGTTACAGTACAGATTTGCTTATGTCCTGAGTCCTCACTGACCTTGAATGGCTAGGGCCATAACATTGGCTATCCTTGCAGCTCTTCTTTTTACTAAATTTTGGTCTGCAAACTTAAGCTGTTAACCCTCCAGAAGAGAAGCTTAGTCATATTGTTACCCTATAACACAGACAGTTGAACTTACCCTCACTATCTGTCTGAATATCAAACATCTTAGACATAACATGGAACGGGTATTTTCCATCATGTATTGATATGTTAAAGGTTACATCCCTAGAGACTGTGAAAAAAAAATAAAACATTAAAAAAAGAATAAACAATTACATGCTTTTACAGAGAAATTTAGAAATCTAATTGTTTACAGCATTGTAGCAGGATAGTCCTATGACTTTTTTTTTCTTGTCTCTTGTTTTCATTTATTACCCTTTTTTTAAAAACACACATTTACTTGAGAGACAGTATAGCAGTAATTTATATGACGCTAGAAGCAGTACATATTTCAAAGACCAGAATGACAGACATTCTAAGTTACATTTCTTGTCTTATAGGTCTTGCTTTATCTTGGTCTTAACCATCCAGCAGAAAAGTATAAAAACGAGGTATAAAAAGTAAAGCCATATTAAAATCTCAGTATGTTATAGTACAGGTTTGCTTATGTCCTGAGTCCTCACTGACCTTGAATGGCTAGGGCCAAAATGTTGGCTGTCCTTGCAGCCCTCCTTTTTACTAATCTCAGGCTTTTACAGAGAGCTATAAAAGGCTCAAGTCAACAACTTCTGACATTGTCAGTCCTATGGATAACCCACTACTATTATGGACTACTGGACTGTATTGGATGATTTTGCTGAATTTATGCACCTACAACAATTAAATGGCAATGGAATACCCATCTCTGACAAAACTAAACAAAAAAGGGGATACAAATGAAGGATCATTTTGTACCTGTATATACAGAATAATTAGGATAGATATACAGCTACTTTTGTTTAATTCAATGAGAAGAAATATTTGTACTAATAGTGTTTGGACAGGATATCCTGTCTGCATCTTGTACTATGAATAACCACTAAGAAGATAACAATGTGCAATGCATTAATTATTGAAACTATCGTATTAATCTGTTTTGAAACTGTCTCCTTGCTATTTGTTTCTCAATAAAATAAAATAAACTGAAAAAGAATCTATGCACATATGAAAACACCACAGTGAAAGCGATTGCTTTATATAATTATTGTGAAATAAATTTGACATTTAAAATTTAAAAATAAAAAATTATATTTTAAACAATAAAAAATAAAGATTGAAAGAGAAATCATTGAAAAAGAAACTAGAAAATTTCAATGAATCTGAGTTGATTTTTTGAAAAGATAAAAAATTGACTAATCTTTAACAAGTAAAATGAGGTGACAAGTAAATAAAAATGAGAAGTTTGGAAAGAAACATTATAAGTGGTATTACAGAAATACAAAGAATTATAAAAGAGCAATGAATAATTATACTGTCAAAAATTGGACAAGATAGAGACATAGAACATACCACACTGAATAGTGAAATCAGAAAATTTGAATACACCAGTGATTGAAAAGATTCAATTGGTATTAAAAATTCATCCCACCAAAAAATAAGTCACCCCATCAAAGAGAGCCCCTGGACCCAGTGACTTTACTGCTGCATTACACCAAACATTTAAATAAGTCGCCAACTTATTGAAATATGGGGAGAAGTAACACACTGCATGCAACACAGCAAAGGTTTTATGAGGCAGGCACACAGTTAATATCATACTCATCAGAAGAGAATCGACAGATCTTCTAAGATCAAGAAAGAAACAAAGATGGCCAATCCTGTCACCTCTAGTTAATACAGTATTAGAAATCCTAGTCTGAGGACTGAATCAAGGTGAATAAATAAATGCCATGTAAAGTGCAAGACAGAAATTAAGCTGTATTTGTTAATGACCAAATCTTATGCATGGGAAATTCTATAGACCACACACACACACACACACACACACACACACACACACCCTAGAATAAACCAAGAAATTTAATAAAATTTTGATACAGGGGAAATAAATGTAGCTCCAAACTTGCTAGATATCTGACACACCAAGCTCAGTTTTCCCAAAACTGAAGAATGCATTCCAAGCAACAGCGGAGGTTAAGAGTAGGAAATTTGGGCAGGTGAGATAGCTCAGCAGATTGAGGGCCTGGCAAGTGCAGGGACTGGGATTCAATCCCTGACACCACATGCTGTGCCAGGCCTGCCCCTGAGCACACTGACATAGTGACTGGATACTGGGCTTGGTGGTGCATGCCTGTAATCCCAGCATTGAGGCGCCTGAGACAGGAGGATCACCATGAGTTCAAACTGTATAGTGAAACCTTGTACAATTTTTTTTTTTTAAATGGAAGCTTTATTGAAGAGGCAAGAGATACAGCTCCTGAGAGAGAGGAAGAGACCTGGAAAATGGATTGCTGTTGACCCTATTTTATTGAGGAAGTTTTATAGAGCAGAATCATATGTTGGGAAGAAAATCATGAAATGGGCATAACAAGAAGAAAGAGGCCAATCAGAGAGTTCCAGCCACCCATCAGAGTGGCTAATGTTAATGTTATTGTTTCTCTCTCAGGGAGGCATATGGCCTGATAGTTTTGTCTTTATCTTGAGTCCTGGCCTCCAGCAGATGTACCTCCAGCCATAGTTGTAATGTGTGTACATTTTCTGTATTGGCTCCCTCCAGGATCTAGCCTTTTCTGACTGCTTGTAATTCTTCAGCTTAACTTAGCTGTCTATAATATTCTCCTCTCTGAAGAAGTACCCTAACTACCATGAGAGGGCAATGGGGCAATGACTGTTCTGGCTGTTTCTGGCTGAAAATGGTCATAATAGTAATTGGCACCTAGAGATACTCTACAGAGAGTCTATCTTGTCTTGGCTAGGCATATAGCTCTACATCTGGAAGAGATGAGAGCAAAGAAACAGGTAAGCTGGTTGGGTCAAATAATAAGATCATGAAGATTTGTTATAGCTCACAAATGTTTCCAACAGGAAGAGCCAGTAATAACCTTCCACAAAGATGGCAAGGAGAAGGCCCTGGGAATTTCGGAATCTGACATGCCATTAACCTGTCATCTAATATGTTGAACAGCCGCTGACATATTGGCAGAAGGATTAGCAATACTCACACCACATTCAGCTTACACAATTGCACAATCCCTTCTTGTACTGTTATTAGAATGTTTAGAGACATCCAGTTTTGGAGGGCAGCTTGGCTCATTAATTTTACTTCTTTATTTAGGAGCGAGAGACCAGTTGAGGTATCACTTGAGGTCTGCTGAGTGTAGTTAGCTAAAGCCTCAATATGTTGCATAACACCTAATTCCAGGGAAGGGACAAAGATAAAAGCCAAATGCTTATACCAGTAAAATACACTTTTAGACCACCGATGTAACAGATGGGGTAAGTCTGCAGATTGACCAATATTTTTGACACTCCTGCCTTGTAAACCCTCAAGTCCTAGCACCCATCTTCCTAGCCATTGAGGGAGTAGACCCAGCCACAGATTGATCCCACAGAGCTACTGGATGCCATTTGGGAATTCACATCTGATTCTAGGGTGACAAAACCAGTCTGTTGCAAACCAGTCTTTGACTTATAAAATTGTGGTGTGTATGCACTGTTCAGGGAATATCCATCCCAAACCTTTAGCAGAGTTAGAACAATGAGAATAAGAGTAATTTCTTTGTTCCTAACATAAGGCAACCTTTCTATGAAGTTGTCCTATGGTTGGAGCTCGCCATACATAATCATCCCATATCTGAAAAAACCCGTCTTTATATCTATGATTATTATCTCTCATGACAGTACATTTACTGTCATTTATTGAAAGCTCTACTAGAGTCTATAGAGAAGCTTTAGTGGTATATTTAGGGAAAAAAATTCAATTATGTCCAGCATCATTAGGAGTTTAGTTTATAAGACACTTATCATGTAATGGTGGGCTAAACTATGAGCAACTGAACTTTTCATGTCTCATTAATGTAGTTTTTTCTTTCTTTTTTAAAAACATGTATTTAGTATAGGGTCTGCAGGGTCTCACTACACATATCAGTCTCATGGTGATCCTCCTGTTTTCAGCCTCCCAAGTGCTGAGGTTACAGGTGTGCCCCACCATGCTCAGTCTTAGTTACCATTTCAGTGTACCCTGGGGACGGGGCCAGCACAGCATGTCTGGAATTGAACACCAGGACCCTGAGCCACTTAAGCAGGTACTTTAGTGTACAGTAGTCCACTAAGCTATTGGGTCAGCCCTCATCAATGTAGTTTTGTAGCTGATTCCAGTCATCTCCCTGAAGTTGAAATATCCACTGGGGAAGTCCTGATATACTTGACAAGAGAGTGTAGGCCACACATCCAGCAAGATATGACTGCATATTCCTGTGCCCACATAAGAAAGGAATCAACCACATTCTCTTTTAAGTGGTAAGATAATTAGTAAAAGGACTAAAAGTAGCATCCCAGATTACCTACCTGGAGACTTTGTTTTTTATGTAACAAGAATTTTAAATCTTTCAAGTTAAATAAATCACACATGCATGTGCACACATCATATTATCTTGGTAGTGTGAGAATCTGAATAAGAAAATAAAATCTAAAAAGCACAATAGATACTATAAAAGGGAAATAATTTGTTCAATAGGAAGAAAAAACTGGGATGAGGAAAAGGACAAAAGAAAGAAAGGAAAAAATATATATGTATGTATGTAGGATAGTTTGGATAATTGTACTGTTGATTTGATTTGTGCTGGTCTATTGAAAGGAGCAGTTAATAATTTTTTTAATTTAATAATTTTTTATTCATATTATTTTTCTTTTAAATTTCTATGGCTTTTTAAAACCAAGTTGCAGGTTTATATTTGGTAACCTAAGCAGCAACCTTTTGAAGATACCATAGTGCAATATATCAACGATTGTTGAATTCCAATTACTTTGTTTAATGAAATTTTGTACAGTTGTTAATGCTTTCTATTTTTTACCATTTTGCATTATTTAAAAAATAAAAAAAACCTGTCACACCAGCCCTAGCCCCAGGGCAATTGAGACAGGGCATGGTGGCATGTGCCTGTAATCCCAGCTCTTGGAAGGTGGTAAACAGGTGGATTACTATGAGTCCAATCTAGTAGTGAGACCCTGAACACCCTGTAGACCCTTCCCTAAAAATACAAAAAAGAATTTAAAAGATTTAAAACTTTCTATGGGTTTGCAGAAATATTTGGCTGCTTGCTCACATCAGGGACAGTCTCTGGTGCTCAGGTCTCGAGTCAGGTGTGGTGTATTCAAGAGCACTGGCCTGCTACCTTGAAAGCTGATGGAACTGACAGGATCATGGTGTGTGGTTTTTCTCAGGATGGTCCTACTGAGTAGTTGATTATGAGAAAGTATTTACCAGTATTAAATCTGGGGTGGAATACGGAATTTCCTTTTTCCTTAGTTTGAACTGAGTTTTAGGCTTGCTGAGAACTATGAGCTCTGCTAGCTGGACACTAGTCTCAGGGGCAAACGAGAAAGTATCAAGTGTCTGCTCTAGAGTCACCAGGGTGTGTTCTGTCTTATCCTATGTTCCAGGCAAGAGCTGTCATCACAGAAGAGATCAAATCAGGGTCAGTAATGGATATGTCTCACATGTCTTTTCTTGCATGGAAGTCTTCTCTTTCTGCATATTTGTGGAGAATTACTTGTCCACAGTCATAACTTTCATCCTAAATAGCAATGTATACAATTAGATCTAGCAACATATGCAGCACTGTATTGACTTCCTTAAGCCAGCCCCGTCTGACTGCTATAACACTTCTACTTAATTTAGCTGTCGATCATAG
The DNA here is from genome assembly GCF_000260255.1 of Octodon degus. Lineage (NCBI taxonomy): Eukaryota > Metazoa > Chordata > Mammalia > Rodentia > Octodontidae > Octodon > Octodon degus. The sequence continues at coordinate 2,043,710 of NW_004524626.1, forward strand.
TTTCAAGATACAAAATCAGCAGATTTCCCTAAACTAAGAACAAATGACCTGACACTTACAATAGCTATAAAATTAATATACTTATAACAAATTTAAAAAGGAAGATGAATGATCTATCCACTGGAAAACTGCAAAGCTTTTATGAAAGAAACTGAAGACTGATGTGGGAAATATACTTCATGTTCATGGGTTGAAAGAATTCATACTGTCAAAATGTCCACACTGCCCAAAGCAATCTATAAGACTTTTTTGCCATTTATGTATTTGGTATAGTGTCTCGCTACCCAGCTTAGACTTGTAGTGATCCTCCTGTTTTCAGCCCTCCCAGCACTGAGATTACAGGCATGTGCCACCATGCCTGGACTTGGTAACTGGCTCAGTGTGACCCGGGGGCAGGGTCAATATGGCATGCGGGAATGGGCTTCAAACCCTGGTCCCTACACCTGCCAAAGCAAGTGCTTAGTCCACTGAACTATCTTGTTGCCCCCTGAAGCAATCTATAGATTCAAACTACTTTTCTTCAAAATTCCAATGACATTTTTTATAGAAATAGAAAATGCTTAGGTGAAACCACACGAGTCTCATTTTCCAACATAGTCTCAAGCAAAAGAACAAAGCTAGAGCTGTCATACTATCTGATTTCAAAATCTACAATGCCATATTAACTGAAACAATATGTACCTGGCATAACATAAGACACATAGACCATTGAAACAAATAGAGGATCCATAAAAATACATGTAATTTTGATCAATTGATTTTTCAATAAAAGTGCAAGGAACACTACATCAGAGTGGATGGACCCTTCAACAAATGGTGTTGGGAAAACTATGATGTAGTCACATAAGCCAAGAAATGGAAGCAATCTGAGTGTCTAGCAAAATAGGAATGTTTAAAGAACATGTGGTATACATACATAATGGAATATATAATTTTTTTGGGTGATGAAGTATTTGATGTTTAGTGGTATATAATCCTACAGCAGCAGGAAAGCTTTAAACCACTGAGTTTTCTTTTCAGTTTAGTTACATATGGTAATTGAACTATTATTGCCTTTCACGTACAGAGGTTAAAGACAAGCTGATGCTACTGAAAGAACCTGAGAGAGATTCTAGAGAAATAGCTCCTACGAAGTGCTGCTTTTGTGGACTAGGAAATACATTTGTTCTTCCTCCTTTTCCCAACTGAAATATTATTGTTTTGAATTTTTTGTTTTGTTTTGTTTGAAAAATGGTATCACTATGTTTTTGAGACTTGCCTGGAACTCACTATGTAGCCTAGACTGTCTCAAACTCTTGACAATACACCTGTCTCAGCCTCCCATATGCTGAGATTACAGGCATATGCCACCATGCATTGTGATGGTTTTGAATTTTTGAGGAATGTTTTCGACAGTGAAATCCACTTCTAAATTTTTGAAAACTGATAAGTTAAAAGATAATCTATACCATTTATTAGTTGCAGTAGCTCTTAGGTACATTCTTAGATCTGCAGGAAGAATTTCTTCTGTTCCTTTAAATGTATTCAAAATAATTCTGTGGCCCAGTATACAACATATCTTTGAAAATTTCATATACACTTTAAAATAATGTCTATTTCTTTTTGTGGTTGTAATGCACAAAGATCAATTGAGCTAAACTGATTCTTAGTGTGAGCAATGCTTTAATTGCCAACTCTAATTTTGAATGTGTCTATTTCTCAGTCAAATGTTCTTATTCATTATTATGATTTCTTAGCATGCCTTTATCATTATGGAATGTACCTTATTCCATGATAAATTCTTAAATATTACTTACTTTACAATAAAACTACAGTCACTTTCTTTCTGAGGCAATGAACAAAAAAGTAAGTTTTTTTTAAAAAAGGAATAAACAAAATAGACAAACCCTTAGCCAATTTTACAAAATACAGGAAATTAAAAATGAAAAAAAGGCAAAATCACAACAAATACTGTTGAAATCCAGAAAATTATTAGCAACTAACTCTCAAAAGTATGACAAATAATTGGAGAAGTCAGGAGAAATAGATATTCATGTATATCGACCTTGAGATCGAAATCAGACAAGGATCCATCCAAAACATAAAACTGTAAGCCAATCTCTTGAATAAAAATAGATACAAAAATCCTCAAGAAGTTCCTGTCAAATAGAATGCAACAAATCCTAAAACAATATACAGCATGCCAAATATGCATCATCTCAGTGTAGAAGGAAGCTCCAACATACAAAAATCAATAAATGTATTTCATCACATAAACAAAAAGAAGGACAACAATCACATGACCATCTCAATAGATGCCAAAAAAGCCTTTGACAAAATCCAACATCTATTCTTGATAAAACAGAAGAAAATAGATACAGAATGACTTTTCCTTAATTTGGTAAAAGTCATTTCTGACCAACCTACTTCCAACATCATCTTAACTTGAGATAAACTGAAAGACTTTTCTCTAAAATCAGGAACAAGACAAGGATGCCATGTCAATACTTCTGTTCAACATAGTCCTCAAAACTTTAGCAGAACAATCAGACAAGAGCTAAAAATACAAGGGATATGTATAGAAAAGAATGGAGTAGAAGTACCATTATTTGAAAGTGACATAAGGATTCTCTACTGAATGGACACCCAAATTTCACCAGAAGACTAACAGAATTAATAACAAAATTCAGCAGTATACCAGGATACAATATCAATCACATGAGTGTACAGAAATTCTATACATCAATAGTTCATTCATTTAAATTAATAATTAACTCAGAAGAAAAATTTAGGGAGACAATACCATTCACAATAACATCAAGAAAAATTACTTACGAATTAACCTAACCAAGAAAGTGAAAGAACTCTACAATGAAAATCATACTACTGCGTAAAAACAAATTTAGAGAGGTGTCAAAGATATCCCTTGTTCCAGGACAGGCACAACCAATACAATCAAAAGGAGTATATTTCCAAACTGATATACAGATTTGTTGAACTTCCAAAGGAAATAGCAACAGCATTCCTCAGAGATGTAGAGAAAATTATCAAAAGTTCACATGAAATCAAGGAGACCAAGAATAGCAAAAGTAATCCCAGGGAGCAAAAACATGGGGATCTTGTACCAGTCAGTAGTCACCAGCGATTTTGTTGATGGGAAGCAATGGAATGTTCCATGGCAACTGGAAGTCAATTAAAAGTCCAGATTGTTTTAGGTGGGCAGTGTGGGCTGGATGCCAAGTTGGGCTTCTCTGGAGACGGGATATTGCTTTTTGGTGACAGGTGTGGCTGTGGGGATGAGGCCAATGACTATAGAGGTGCAGTTTGTGACAAGACCCAGGGGTAAAACTTCAGCCCATAGTCCTCGGATCAGAGTGTTTAAAGTCTCCAAATCCATGTTGTTTGTAGTTTCTGATTGGTATAGTCACCCTTCTTCCTTTGGGGGGATTGCTATAGTTCATGTCAGACCTGGAGCCTCTTGTCAGAGTGAAGGAGACAGGTTTCTCCGGATCAAAGAATATACTAGCCCTTCTCTTCATTAGGAGGTCACATCCAATGAGAGGTATGGTACTCAGGTATATATAGGAACTGGTGGTTGATAAGATAGCCTCAAATGTCACAGGACTGGCTGAGACAAAAATCTCTTCTCCAAGGCTACTCCTGTGGCCCCAACTACCTGGACTTTCTTGGAAGTTGGGGGTGTGAAGGGTTGAGTAACAACAGAATGCTTGGCTGTGTCTACCATGAAAATCATGGGTTTCTGCCCAATTATATCATGACCATGGGCACCTGGCATCCCAGTTAAATACAGTCTGGTATGTCCTAATCATCTCCTTCATCACATAATAAAAAAGAGGTTTCAGTTGAGGAAGTCCATTGGCTTGAGCCTCAGGATGGTCTCATAAGTGGGGGGATATTGGCCTTATAATGTTCAAATTGCTCACAGCAGGCACACCAATTGTCAGTGAGTGGATCAGGATGGCTGCCAAGTTTAATTTGGGAAAGGAGTTTGGGTTCTTTTTCTGGTTTGCCACTTGGAAGTTGTGGATAGCGGGGATTTTCAGGTAAGGGTTTCCCCATCTTAGCAACAAGGAGTGTGGCCTATTGTTTAGGGTACCTATCTGCCTCTCAGTGCCTCTCTTTTTTGTCTTCTTCATCCCAATTTACAAAGACCCTTTGAGCTATCTGCTGTAGTTGGATGGCATTCATGCCTGCAAATCTTTCAACTTCTGAATATCTTTCCAAATGTCCAGAGCACACTGAGTTATAAAGACTGAACTTATCATCTATTGGTTGTCTGGGGCCTCTGTAGCAAACAGGGAAAAAGTGGAATAGGGTTTGCCCAATCTCTCACAGACTGGGTTGCCTTCTGAATCACTTCTGTCCCTTCTGATATCTTCAACATGTTTATTGATTTTTTTTTTACTTCTCCCTTAAAATCTGTCTAGGAGAGCCATATGGTATCATTAGAGGACCTCATTAACCTCTCGGGTGTTATAGACCTAAATTGGCCTGGTTGATGGAAGCTGAGCATTTACCCAGTCTAGAGGATCAACAATTGCGCCTGGACCCTTAGGTTGAAACAAGGTGAAAGCCCCCTCAGAAGTTTGTAGGCCTTCTTTGGTGTTGAAAGGGTCAGGAGCAATTTCTGGCAGTCATTCCAGGAGGTTTTTTATCTTATGGAAGAAGGATATTTTTTTTTTGGGGGGGGGGGCGCTGCTCAGGATGCCTTCAGGGCAGGTCTGGTTTGACTTGAAGATGAGGAGATCGAGCCACAGCATCCTGAGCCTGACTGCTTTTTTCAGCAGGCACTTAAACACCAGAGCTAATGGACAGTCCTCCATCCCCGCCCCCCACCCCGCCCAGCAGTCATTCCAATGGGCGATGGATCTGGAAGATTGTGATGAGGTCAGTCAGTATCTGAGGCTTTTTAGAATATTACAGGGTGGTGTTTCCAATAAAAGTCAGTGGAGGAGAAGGCTGCCCTGGTGAGCTCCCCACACAAGTACAGAGGGTCATCTGAAGATTAGAGGAGCAAAAGAAATGGCTGACTGGATTGGGGTCTGCCAGGCTGAGAAGGGCAAAAGGTGATGTTGATGGTGGTGGTGAGTCTAAAGTAGTATGAGCAGAAGCATCTGGTCATGGGCTGGATGCTGGCACCTCGACTAGCTTAAATGGCAGATGTTCTGGAGAGGCCCTGGATTGAACAAATATGGTCTTTCCAAAGTTTCTCAGCTTGCAGTCCAGGATGATGGGCTTACTCTGACATGCATCCATACTGGCTCTCTATGGTGTGTGTGTGTGTGTGTGTGTGTGTGTGTGCTGTACCATTGAACAGGGTGCAACAGCCAAAGGATGGGTGCCAGAGAGAGAGAGAGAGAGAGAGAGAGAGAGAGAAACTCACAAGTAGGCTGCTGCATGGCTGCTTGCCCCTGGACAACACTGGATCATGCAGGCTAAGGAGAAGTGTTGCTTTCTCCTCTGTTATGCCTTTTCAAGCCTGTGAAGGGAACTCACCAGGAGTGATGGTCAGATGTGTCCACAGAACCACAGATTAGGGCCCACTCAGGCTCCGTAACTCTGAGTCCCCAGGGGAGTGTGTTACTGTGGAGCACAGATGGAACAGTCTATTACTTACACCATCTATCACAATCAGACTACACATTCAGATGCAAGCACACAGAGGCTAAAACATTCTGCCTCCAATTGCTGTGACAAAATCTATCTGAAAATGAAACCAAAACTACCTGCTCTGACTGACACAAGTGAGGAGTGGTCAGGTTCCTTCATCTGTATAGGGACAGTAACTAGAAAACTAACCAAGGAACATCCCAGATGGTCATACCTTTTCTGAGAGCCTGAACCAATCACATTCTTTCTTCTTCTGTTGATGCAGTGAGGTCTGCTATTACCCACAGGCTTCCATTCCTGGGCTGAGGGTGAGACTCCAAGAAATGAACAGGAGAGTATTTCTTCCCCTCTTCATGTCAGAGGATGAGTCTCTACTGTGGCCAGCAGGCTCCCCCCAGTGACCCACTTGGACAGAATGGAGTTTTCCAGATCAGGGAATCAAGAATGTTGTAGAACTGGTACCAAACCAAATGGAAAATGCTATGCACCAAGGAATGGGAAAGCAACCAACTTTATGTTGCCAGTGGGCTGAAGTGGGAGTTGCTTCCCAAATTATCAGCACAGAGACAGCTTTGGGTTTGGTTTATATAGGCCTGTAAGCAGAAAGTACAAAAGTTTAGAAAGTGTGGTGTATTTTTTTTAATTTTAAAAAGAAAAATATATATAGAGAGAGGCCTGGGGAGATAGCTCAGCAGCACAAACACCTGCCTGGCAAGTGCAAGATCCCGAGTTGAATCCCTGGATATATATATATATATATATATATATATATGAATTTTTATTGGGAAAATATCAGTTATTTTTCATTGCTGAACAGAAAGCCTTTGAGACAAGTCGGCAAACAGGATACATTTGGGTAAAACCAAGTACAGACTGTACAGCTGGATGCAGATGAACTGAGCCAGGTTAGGTTATCTCTGATGTAGTCAGCAAGGTTCAGTGAGTCTAACAGATTAGCCTTGTGATGGGCTGCATGATCTTATTTTGTCTTAATTTGATATCTGAATATTAATTGATTTAAACTAGTTTTTGTGGTCCTGAGAATTGAGCTCATGACCTCATGCCTCCCCTGCAGGTGCTGTGCTGCGGAGCTATAACCTTGGCCTTAAAATGTTTTAACATTGCCATTACAGTAATAAATACATGAAAAAATGCTCAACGCCACTGGCCATTAGAGAAGTGAAGATTAAAATACTGAGATACCTTGTCTCTTGCTTTCATTTATTACCCCTTTTTAAAAAAACCAAACATTTACTTGAGAGACAGTATGGCAGTAATTGGTATGAAATGAAAACCAGTACATATTTAGAAGATCAAAATTACAGACATTCCAAGCATGATCCTCTATTACACACTACTATCTTCAGTGCACTTGCTTGGTTCACAGGTATCAGCCAGTCCTATGGATAACCCACTACTATTATGGACTACCGGACTATATTGGATTATTTTGCTGAATTTACGCACCTACAGTATTGGGCAATGGAATACCCATCTCAGACAAAACTAAAAAAAAAAAAAGGGGATATAAATGAAAGACCATTTTGTATTTGTATATACAAAATAGGATAGATATGCAGGTACTTTCTCTTAATTCAATGAGAAGAAAGATTTGTGCTAATCGTGTTTGGACAAGATAACATGTCTGCATCTTGTACTAGGAATAACCACTATGAAGACAACAATATGCAATGTATTAGTTATTGAAACTGTCTTACTAATCAGTTTTGAAACTGTCTCATTACTATTTATTTCCCAATAAAATTAATAAAAAATAACAAGATAGCATTTTACTCCAGAAAGAATGATTATCTTCAAGAAATCAAATAATAAAAAATGCTGTAGAGTATGTGGAGAAAAGTGAGCCCTTCTAGTTTGTTGGTAGGAATGGAAACTAATAATAGTATGGAAATAAATATGGAGATTCCTCAAAAAAAAAAAAAAAAACCCTAAAAGTAGAAATTATATTCAACCCAGCTTTTTCCCTTCTAGATATCTTCTCAAAAGTTTGAAATATATCACATCACAGTAATACATCCTATCCTTGTATCAGCACAATCTGCAACAGTTACATCTTGGAAATGGCTTGTATGCCATCAAGAGATGAATCGATAAAGAAAATGTGCTATTTATGCGCAATGTTGTACTGCTCTGCTACAAACGGTGATAAACGAGGCATTCATAGATAAATGGATAAAACTTTAGGCCATAATGTTAAGTGAAATAACTCAGAACACAAGCTTAAATGTTAGGTGGTTTCTCTTACATAAGAGATAACATATATCATAACATATGCATAAAATATATATAAGAAGAATATACAGAGAGAAATACCAAGAGAGAGGAGAGCAAAATAGAAGGTAGACTAACAGGAAGCTGGGAGACACTTTTTAAATGGGTAGTAGATGAGGGAACAAAAGATGGAAGGAGAGAGAGGAGAAGAGAGGAAAGGAAAGGAAGGGAAGGGAAGAGAAAGGAAGGGAGGGAAAGGGGAAAAGGATAGAAAAATTGATCGTGAGAATGAGAAAATGAACTTTTGCAAATGGAAAAATGACCAAAGGTTGAAAGGTATAGGGGGCAAACAGATAGGGTAGGGGATTAAAAACAAATTTAAATATATTATGTGTGTGTGCAAATTCCCCATGATGAATGTAACCATTATGTACTACAAACATGCACTGATTAATACATTTTTATAAAGAAAACTACAAATATTTCTCATAAAGACAAATAATTCTTAATAAAATTTTACCAAATTGAATTCACAAATATATAAAAAGGCTAATACATCAGACCAAACAAACTATATCTCTGGAATACAAGATTAGTTCAATTTTGAAAAATCAATCATTGTAACTCACAAACTTAATAAAGTACGAAGACCCTTCCATTCCTATGTCACCCTGGGGAAGGCTTCTAGGCATAAATTTGGAAAAGAAATAATTCTTGTGCTTACCTCATGAGTAAAGAATTATTTTCCCTGGAAAGCATAAAGAGCCTTCCTTGACTGGGCACCAGGGCTGCACTGCAGTCCAACACTGGGCTTTATGGTGGAGCCGACAGGAGCGAGCTGGTGGAACATTTCATACATGTAGAAGAGAATGTCAAGATGAAGCACCCATTTACAAGCTAAGCAACATGTCCAGCCCAGCCAGCCAGATTTACTCTAAGAAGCCCAGATAATTCAAGTCAAAAAGAGAGTAATATCACAGGATGTCAAAGTTAGAAAAGAAAAAAAAGTTCCTGGGAAACATCAATATGAGATAGAGAAATGTTGGCCATCAGTATTTTCTGGGGGAGTCAGTAATTGCATTCTCATTGAAACACCCCACAAAGAGATAAGAGCAAGTGAATTCTCTAGATTTACAAACTAGAGATTTAAAAATCTTTTTATTAATCCTTCACCTTTGCCAGATTGAAGCTGGGGCTGTTCCAAGAAGGTTTGGCTAAACATGTTAAAAAAAGAAAGCGTATATGTTCATGACAAGAAGGTTGAAGTTTTGTACCATGACCTAGAGTCACGAATGAGATAAACACTTCTAGATTGGGTTTTAGAGGTATGTGAAGTATGCACACTTTACAGGGAAACATTTTGTCTTGTATGAGACTTTTTTGGATAGATTTATGCTGACACAAAGGAATACAAATAAAAACATGCTTCAACTTCGTGGAATTACCTCACTGTTCATTGCTCCCAAACTTGAGGAGATCTAAGAGCAAACTCCAAGAGTTTGATATATCACTGATGGTGCTTGCAGGGAGGAGAATATTGTAAGGATGGAACTCATTATATTAAAGGCTTTAAAGTAGGAGCTTTGTCCTGTCACAGCCACTTCCTGTGACAGAGCAAAAGGTTACCTTTTTCTCCAAGTTGATGCTCTTAAGGATGATCCTGAAGTTTTTTACCTCAGTATTCTCGGGAGACCTTCTTCCACATAGCCCAGCTTTTGGATATGTGGATTCTAGCCATCGACTCTTTAGAGTTTCAGCACAGAATACTGGCTGCAGCTGCCATGTGCCATTTCACCTCTATTACCGCAGCCTGGACTGAGCCAACATTTCTGATTGTGCAGACTAGATGGTACTTTTCGTCACTGTAATAAAATTGCTAGTCCAGTGAAGCTGAAGACTAAGAAGATGCCTATGGAAGACAGACATAACATCCAGAGGCGTACAAATTATTTGGCCATGTGGGATGAACTCAATGATGTAGACACCTTTAGAAAAAGGGGACACCTTCCATCAGTTTGCATTGGAAGCATTATGACACCACGGAAGAGCACAGAAAAGCCACCAGGTAAGCACTAAAGATGTCAGATAAGCAAACAAGTTGGAATTGAGCAATATTAGCTTGAATCTACTAAAGTTTTACAAGAAACAGCTTTGATTATCATTGCCAATTCAGCCATTATGCTGCCATTCTTTGATTTTAAAAAACACCCAAGATTGGCACTAAAGAAGAAATGTATCTCCTATATTAACTGTTAAGCAAGCAGCAGGACATGTTTACAAAGATGACTTTGTTTCCATGGTTACTAGATGGAAACCAACCATGATTTATGCCATGGCAATTTTGGTTTTGTAGATGCAGCATTACTGAATTTGTCTTGATAAATAAGACTTTCATCATTGACCTTTTTGGACTAGTTAACTGCTACCTACCTTAAAGAGTACATTAAGTGCTACCTACCTTAAAGAGTACATACAGTACTTTAAATCTAGCTTTTAAATTCTTAAAATTTCTTGTCAGTGTCAGTCATCTGTACATGGTGACAGTGTAAATCCTGAGGGGATTTGACTGACACTGTCAGATACAAAAGTTACATTTTTAGTTATATAGGTCTTGCTTTAACTTGATCTTAACCATCTAGTAAAAAAAGTGTAACCACTAGGTATAAAAGGTAAAGCTATATTAATATGATGAGCTGTAAAAGGCTCAAGTCAACAACTTCAGACATTTGCCAGTTGTGCTGATAACTCACTACTATTATGGACTATTGGACTATCTTGGGTTATTTTGCTGAATTGAAATACCTACAATCTTTAACCTAATTTCAAGTATGAAAAGGTCTTTTACAGACTTCTCCAAATACAGCTTCTCTAACTACAGTGGAACACCCACCTCTGAAAAAACAAAATGAAAAATGGAGATATGTTGGGAGCCACAAAACCAGGAAATCAATCACATATATGTAGGTGACACTTGGCCCAGTGCCTAAAGCCAACAAGCTAACTCACTCCTGAGATGAACATCCTGTCTGGTTAAGGTTAGCTATCAGTTGCTAGGCAACCTAGTGTCATGTGTTACTGACTTCACAAAAGTGCAAATAAAGGATAGTTTTGTTGAGGAAAAATAAGGGAATATATGTGTGTGTGTGTGTGTGTGTGTGTGTGTGTGTGTAGACAAGAGAGTTAGCATAGATACACAGCTACTTTCTCTTAGCTCACTGAGAATAAAAATTTATTCTAACATTGTTTAGACAAGATATCATGTCTGCATCTTGTCCTCTGAATAACTACTATGAAGACAACAATTTACAATGTATTAATTACTGTAAACATCCTACTAACCTGTTTTAAAACTGGTTTATTGCTATTTTATCTTTTTTCTCAATAAAATGAATAAAATTTAAAATAAAATTTAAAATATTAAAATTTCTATACTCTTTACTAGTGCAATTTGGTTTTTTGAAATAAAATTTAAATCTGTTCACAAGGATTTAGTTTTGTGAAAAGGTGACTAACTCACCCAAAGCTGTTGTAGGAAAGTATTATAAAACTTGAATTTTCACAAATGGTAAAAATGATTTTTTTTTTCGGAACTGGGGATTGAACTCAGGTCCTTGCGCTTGCCAGGGAAGCACTTATTCCACTGAGCCATCTCCCGGCCCTGTAAAATTGATTTTTAATCTAGTTTACTTGCCACATTTTTAATCAGCAAGGCAACAGTGAACATGATGTTTAAACTGCTCTAAACAGTGGAGATACCAAAGAAATTATACCATAATAAATCCTGTGGCTCATACTTGGGTCTTTCTTGGACATTGGTTGTTTTATAACTTTTCCCAGAGCCTGCCAAATAACTCAGTAGATTAAAGCACCTACAAGCAGGCACAGAGGCCAGGGTTCAATCCCCTGGCCTGCTGTGTGGCCCCACTCCCAGGGCATGCTGAGATGGCAATTGAGACTGGGAAGCTGTAAACAGGGGCAACAGTATGAATCTGATCTAGTACTAGGAACCTAAACACCCCGTAGGCCATTCCCTAAAATAAAAAAATAATTTAAAAAACCTTTTTCCTTTTTTGTATATTATAATTTGGATGAAAAACTTAAGTACTTTTTCTTTTTTCTCCTTTTTTCCCCTCTTTTTTATTAATTTTATTGAGAAAGAAATAGCAATGAGACGGTATCAAAACTGATTAGTAGCACATTTTCAGTAATTAATGCATTGCATATTGTTGTCTTCATAGTGGTTATTCATACTACAAGATGCAGACAGGATAACCTGGCCAAACACTATGAGTACAAATATTTCTTCTCATTGAATTAAGAGAAAGTAGCTGTATATTTATCCTATTTTGTATATACAGATTAAAAAAAAAAACAGTCATTCATTTGCATCTCTCTCT
>NW_004524626.1:2056678-2057537 GCF_000260255.1 Octodon degus
AGATTTTTTCCAAATTCATGGATTTTCTTTTCACTTGGTTGGTAATTTCTTTTAACGTGTGAAACTTCTCAATAAGAGGAAGTCCCAGTTGTTAATTCTTTCATGGATTACTCACGCAATTTAATGTTTGTTCATGAACTCTTTGCCTACCCCTATGTCTTCAAGAGTTCCTTCTAGTTTCTCTTCCAGGAGATTTACTGTTTCTGTTTTAATGGTTAGCTCTTTAATCCATTTTGACTGTAACTTAGTGCATGGTGATAGACCTGGGTCAAGTTTTAGTTTTTGGCATGTAGAGAGCCAGTATATCAAGCAGCATTTGAAAAAGAGGTTATCTTTCTTACAGTGAGCATATTTGGCCCCTTTGTCACAGATAAGGTGGATGAGTGTGTTTCTAGTAACCTCTTCATCTTCTTATCTATTCCAATGATCCTCAAGTTGATGTTATTTCCAATACCATGCTGATTTTATCACAGTATCTTTGTAGCATAATTTCAAATCAGTAATTGTAATGCCTCCTGCCTTGTCTTTGTTGCCCAGGACTGCCTTTGCTCTTCAAGGTGTTTTCTGGTTCCTAAAAAAATTTAGGAACAATTTCTCTAGGTCTATGAGGTATGCTGGGGGTAGTTTGATAGGGATTCCATTAAATCTACATAGCAATTTTGGGAGTATGGCCATCTTCACAAATTGGTTCTTTCTATCCCAGAGCAGAGAATATCTTTCCATTTTTTGAAATCCTCTAATATTTCCTTTCAGAATACTGTAATTTCCAATGAATAGAACTTTGAGTTCTTTAGTTAGATTAGGTCCATGGTATTTCACTTTCAGTGGTGCTATTGTAAAAGGTATTGCTTCTCTAATA
>NW_004524626.1:2071051-2078364 GCF_000260255.1 Octodon degus
CGGGCCTGCGCTCTGGGTCTGTTCAGGATCCGGAGGTCCCAGGTTGTCTCACTCATTCGCTGGGCCTGCGCTCTTTGTCTATTCAGGATCCCGTGGCCCTCGGTCGTCTCATTCACTGGTCGGGCCTGCGCTCTGGGTCTCTTCAGCATCCAGAGGGCCCAGATTGTCTCACTCACTCACTGGGCCTGTGTTCTGGGTTTGTTCTGGATCCTGGGCCCTGGGTTGTCTCACTCATTCTCCTGGCCTGCGCTCTGGGTCTATTCAGAATCCCGCAGCCTGGGTCCTCTCACTCATTAGCCGGGCCTGCGCTCTGGGTGTATTCTGGATCCGGAGGGCCCAGGTCATCTCACTCACTCTCCGGGCCTGTGCTCTGGGTCTATTCATGATCCAGAGGTCCCCAGGTCTTCTCACTCACTCGCCAGGCCTGCGCTCTTGGTCTGTTCAGGATCCGGAGGGCCCATGTCGTCTCACTCACTCGCCAGGCTTGTGCTCTGGGTCTATTCAGGATCCCGTGGCCCCGGGTCATCTCACTCACTCACCAGGCCTTTGCTCTGGGTCTATTCAGGATCCCTCAGGCCCTCGGTGGTCTCACTCCCTCGCCGGGCCTGCTCTCTGGGTCTGTTCAGGATCCCGCGGCCCGGGTCATCTCACTCACTCACCGGGCCTGCGCTCTGGGTCTATTCAGGATCCCTCAGGCCCTCAGTCGTCTCACTCACTCTCCGGGCCTGCGCTCTGGGTCTGTTCAGGATCCCGCCGCCCTTGGTCGTCTCACTCACTTGCAGGGCCTGCGCTCTCTTAACTTATGATTGATATATTATTTCCCTGCTGTTGTTCACTCCTTTTTCTCCTATGTTTGTTTGCCTATTTAGATGGTTTCTTTTGTTCTAGTTTGTGGAGTACTGATCATTTTGTTCCCTCTCTAGACATCTTTTAATAGTCTGTGTAGTGTTGGCTTTGTCCTCATGAAATTCTTTCATTGTTCTTTTTCTTGGTATTATTTCACTTCTCCATCACATTTGGGAGCTTTGCAGGGTACAGTTATCTGGGCTGGAATTTGTTTTTATAGAGGGCTTGAAGTGCTGTGCTCCATGCTATTTTTGCCTTCATGGTTTGTGAAGAGAATTCTTCCATTATTCTGATGGGTTTTCCTTTAAATTTGATCTTTTTCTTTTCTCTAACATCTTTCAGTATATTGGTCTTGTGCTGGTTTTCTGGGATCTGGACTATTATATGTCTCAGTGTGTTTTTAATTAGTCGATATAATTTGGATTTCTGTATGTTTTAGTTATTTGAATATCAGATTATTTCCCCATGTTTGAGAAGTTGTCTGCTGTTACTTCTGCCCATGCTTTTTTTTGATAGCATTTGTATTGACTCTTTCTTTCTCATTGATGCCTATTAGTCTCACATTGTTCATCTTTGCATCATCTTGCAGGTGATGAATTATTTTTTCCTGCATCCTCATTGTTTTTAAGAGATGTTTTCTTATCTTTTCACTAGGTGTGATGGTACCTTCAAGATCTGAAACTCTATCTTCACTTGCACTCACACGGTTTTGCAAGCTTGTGGTTGAGAGTTTAAGTTCCTCTATATCTCTTTGACTCTGCTTCATACAAACTATTTCTTTCCTATATTGATCATTGAAGGATTCCATCATTTTTCTAATCTCTATTTTTTATCATTGTCTTCTTGTGAAACAGTTATTAATTCTTTCATTAGAGTTACTGTTTCTTTTTTTTTTACTTCAGAGATTATTTCTGATCTGATATCCTCTATGTTTCCACATTTGATTCTTTACTTTAGAAGCTATTAATTCAGATATTTCTTTTTTTTAATTTCAGAGGTTGTTTCTGATCTGAGTTCCTCTATACCTTTCTGTAGGTGTTTGTTTACTTCAGATGTTATTAATTCAAACATTTCATCTTTGTGATTCAATTTCTTCTGTGCTTGTTAGTATCTTCCCTTGTTCTAGGTGGGCTCCGGGCCTGAGATTGTATTTTGCTCCTTCGCTTTGTCATTTTGTATAGCACTGTCCTCTGACCTTTGGTGTAGAGCTTTGGTGCAGTTATAACCTTAACACCTCCTGAAATTCTTACCCAAGAGGCATTATATGATTAAGGAAGTTAGAGTTTTGTATTTGTATATCTACAATAAGGAACACTAATAATTGCTAATGATATTTATCAGTTGACAAACTTTTGTAGGCAGTGGCTTTGTATTTTATACAGTAAGAGCTATCATTATATCTGTATAGCTAAACAGATACTAAATTGGGAATTTGTATTTAAGTTAGTCCTGCTAAGTTCTATCTGATCACCTCCCCTTGATGTGCCTGGTGTTTTCCAGGAAGTCTAGTTCACCCCAGTTATCTTTTGCCCCCTCTCTCAAGAGAGAAAGAGGCACAATGCTTTTATAGATCTGGATCTAGCAAAGTATCTCAGCTTACTGGGTGCAGATCTACAAAGTCTGAATTATCCAGTTGTGCCTGCCTTGGGTCTGGCTGCTTTGCTCAGCTTCTTCCTGCTGCAGCCTTTGGAAGTGAACCTGTTGTGCCCCTCTGGCAAGATGTTCTGCTCCTGAATTAGCTGGGTGGTTCTGGCCCCAGAATTTGCTGTTCATACATTATCTAATACTTCATGAGTATTTTAGGATAGATTTAATTAGAAAGTTATATCACACTGCTAGTTACCAGACGTGTGAAACTATTGTATCTTTGAAGAAGAGTCTTCTCTGCAGGGACCTCAGCTGCAGAGTTTCACCCTAGGCGTGTATGCCAGGACTGGGCTCTGTCTTGACGGGTCTAGAGAGCAGGACAGAAGGACTCACTCACAAGTGAGGCTCAGCTGGGTCCAGAGGGGTCCAGTGGGCAAAGGGGAGCATGGAAGCTCTTCTGTGCACTTGCCAGGCCTGGGCTTGGACTATTTCTGGAAGGGTCCTGAGAGTGCTGTGGAAGTTCTCACTCCACACTGGGCCATGGCTGGTTCTGGAGGATTGAGTACCTTTTCAAACTATCTATATGAGAAAGTCACTTTATTACTCTTAAGACATCCATATGCATTTATTTTTAAATTTAGTATAATTACAGATTCATTTATGAATCCAAAGTTGTTAAAAGTTCATTTTAAATTCCTACATTACAATATGCAAGCAGTGTCAAAATGAAAGTTTAGCATTTGACCTAAATTTCTATTTTCTTATGGCAGAAAATATTAAATCTATACTGACACCTAGAAGTCTATTTATTAAAAAAAACTTGACAGAGAATTTGCTGTATATACATTAGCTACTTCTACAGGAATATTTTAAGATAGATTTAAGTAGAAAGTTATATCAGACTGCTTGTTACCAGACATGTGAAACTCTTGTATCTTTGAAGAAACTGTAAATTAAAGCTATTGCTATGGTATGAAGTCTTCTATGTGGCTTTTGTTTATAAATTAATGTTTTGGCATTTTTTTCTGAAAAGAAAACACCACTAAATGTGTCTGTATGTGTTACATAAAGAATCTTTTAATACTAAAGCAAGTATGAAGAGAAAAATGTGAACATTGTGGTAGATGCAAGAGATAGTTGTTAAAAATCGGCTATATACTATCAAGTATTTTGAAAAAAATTCATCAAACTAGGAAAAAAATCTTCAACTGGAAAATGGTCATATATAAAAAGTCTGTAGCTAATTTATAGTTTAATGATGAAATAGTGAAAATTGCATCAATCTTTTAAACAGTGTGAAGATATCTACTTTTGCCACTTTTCCCTCATGATTTTAATAGATATACCAGTAATGAAATAAAAAGGAAAAGACAAACAGGTATTAATATTGTTAAAGAACTAAGACTTTCTAGGTCCCTAGATGACATGGTTATATACGATGAAATTCCAAAGAAATCTCTAACTACTATTACTAGATAATTAAACAAGAATTCAGGATACATTGTAAATTTCCAAAGTAGAAAGTATTTCTATGTAAAAGAAACCCAATATTGAAAAAATAGAATTTCATACTATTTATGATAGAAATGAAAATACAAAAATGCAAAGAAAAATCTTTAAAATTTTAAAAACACCTCTGTAAAAAAAGCTACAAATTGTTAGGGACAGGTATTAAAGTACAGCTACTTATAAGGAGAAATAGTCTACATCCATACATTCATAGGTTGGAAATCTCATTGTTTAAAAAAATGCCAATTCTGGCTCTTCGCCCACCCCACTGCATCCCTGCCAGAGCTTGAATGAACACTGGCTGCTCATCCTCCCCTCAAAGACTGCAGATGGGACCTTGTGGGCCATACCTTTAAATGCCTCTACCTCTGCTTGCCAGAGCTCTGATGAGCCCTGGACCCCATCCTCACCTGGAAGACTGCCAAGGGGATTCAGTGTGCTCTGTCCCGACCCTTTCACCCTTGTTGGAGCTCATCTGAGTCCCCACACCCATCATTGCCTGGAAGACTGTCATGGAGACCAGAAACCAGATGCCTGTAAGATACCTGTGGGAGCCTTGGTGAGCCATACCCTGTGACCCCCACCTATCCCTGAGAGAGTCTTGCAGAACCTTGGCCTGCCTTCAACATCATTGAATACTTCTTGAGCTATGGCTTGACGCCCCCCTTCACCGAGGTGGAAGACACACTGAATACCACACAGTAGGAGTTTGGTGATCCTCTTTCCTCTCCCATTCTCCTGAGTGCCCTGGCCACCCACAGTCAGCTCTACCATTGCTGCAGAGTCATGGACAATACTGGGAGCTTCAAAAATTACAAAAGAAAGGCAACAAGGCAATCACAGACATCTAGCACCCAAAACAAATCTAGGAGAAAAGGTGATGGAACTTGGAAGTCACACACCTGACATTTCTGAGATGATAACAGCTGAATTACAGAAAAACCTCCATTAGGCTATAGGGGGAATAAGATCAGAAACAATCTCTCAGGTACAAAATTAAATAACAATCATGAAAGAATTGCTCAATACATCTAACAAAGACACAGATTTTAAAAAATAGAGGGAAATAGGAAAATGATGAATAGTTGATATAAGAAAGAACTAGAATACACAAAACAGATTGAAACAGACATCCAGGACATTAAGAATTACATTGAAATCTGGAAAAACTGCTTGAATGAAAATTAAGGTGGAATTTCAGACCTTGAACATAGCATTGCAGTTAGTGACCACAAAAGGAAAAATTTCTTACAAATAACAAGGTACCAGGAAATAAAAATACAATACCTGCAAGAGGATGCAAATTAAAATATTGTAAAGCTAATAGGTATCAATGAAGCAGCTGCAGATAACACAAATGACACACACAAAAAGCCTCTTTGCAGAAGTAGTAGAAGAAAATTACCCAAGAATGGAAAAGAATCTGACATACAGTACACTGAGGAATATAGAACTCCAGTTAGCCATAATCAAAACAAAACTACACCCAGACACATAATAATCAAGATTTTAGAAATAGGGCAAGAGAGAAGAATATTAAAAGCTGTTAGAAGAAACAGACCACCTATAATGGAAAGACCATCAGAAACATGGTCGATTTCTCAACACAGACCATCAAATCAAGAGAAGCTTGGAGTGAGATATTTCAGATTCTGAGAGAAAACAAATTGCAACTCAGACTGATGTACACTGCAAAACTATCTATCAAATTTATGGAGAGATGAGATTTTTCCATGACAAAGAACAACTGAAGAAATTCATGACAACCAAATTGTAGTAGTTGATACATTGTGTCAACTTGGCCAGACAACTCTGCAGGCTCACTTCTGGCTGGTGGGGGTCCCGCCCTGGGGCACAATTGGTTCTGCCCCCAGGGTGGCTCAGCACAAAGAGGCCATATAAAGGAGCTGAGGAAGCAGTCAATGTTCCACTTTGTTGGAGGAACTTCAGTCTTCGCATTTGGCTTGGGCTTCATTGCCTGGCTTGCAGCGCAGACTCTTCAGCCTCTGGTTTGGATCCTTCACCTTCCATCACAGACTCTTCAGCATCCACCACAGACTCTCCAGTCTTCCATTGCAGACTCATTAGCTGACAAGTAGAGACAACACAGAGCACAGCAGTGAGCTTCAGATCTTGGGAATGAATTCTTCATTCTGGGGTGTGCAGATGCCCTCTGCACATTCACCCATTAGACTCTGCAGCTGACTGTTGTAAGCCAATCTTGTAATTCCTTATACATTGTATATCTTGTGTTAATATCTGCTATATTATATCTGTTCCTCTAAGTAAAACCCTGACCAATACACAAACCAACTCTACTTTGAGTACTGACAGATATTTTAGAAAGAGATCAGATGACCACAACTTCAAGAACAACAGAAGAGAACCACCAAGCAAAACAAGCAATTAAGCAGAAGGGAAAAGAAGGGAATCCTACATTTTCTTTCTTTGTTTGTTTGAAAGCTATCTTAAGAAGGAAACTTATAGCAGTAAATTCTCACATCAGAAAAACAATGAGACCAAATAAACAATCTGATGCTGCACCTCAAATTTCTGTGAAAAGAAGAGCAAGTCCAAAGTCCAAAGAAGTCAGGAAATTGTATAGATCAGAGCAAAAAGAAATAAAATGGAACCAAAGAAAACAATGCAAAGAATAAATCAGTCAAAAAGTTGGTTCTTTGAAATAATAAATAAATTTCATAAGCCACTAGCCAAACTCATCTAAAAGAGGAAAAAATTCAAATTCATGCAATGGGGAATAAAAAGGATGAACTCACTATATACGCTATAGAAATTCAGAAGATCATCCATACCTATTTTCAAAATCTTTACTCTCATGTTTATACTTTTCTGCTGGATGATTAAGACCAAGATAAAGTAAGGCATATATAATGAAAAATGTAACATTTGTTCTGAAACCATGTACAACAGTTTGTAGATCCTTTGTCAGTATCAGCCATCTGGATGAGTTACAGGCATTGCTTTTCCTGTCTCCTACCTTCATTCATCACCTGCTTCTTTTTGAACAATCATCTACTTGAGAGACAGCACAGCAGCAACTGGCATGTCATGACAAGCAGCCTGAATTCAGAAGAACAGAATGACAGGCACTCCAAGCATTAACCTACTATTACAAATTGCCATCTTCAGTGCAGTTGCTTAGTTCACAGGTGTCAGTATATATAATTAGTCAGGGTGAGAATCTTTCAATTAACTGCTAGATTCAAAAATCTTCTGAAGATTCTCAGGATCACTGCCTTACCCCTCTTCTACATATTACTGTATGGCTTGTCACTGACATGTTTCCTAGCTCTTCTCCTTTCCCTCTCTTAATTAGTTAGTCCTCAAGTTCTTGCTTTCCTTTTACTTGT
>NW_004524626.1:2079964-2081387 GCF_000260255.1 Octodon degus
TTCATAATAAAAAAACCAAAAAACTACAGAAAATTGGAATAGTTGGTCTTTACCTCAATCTGATAAAAGCCATCTATAAGAAATCAATAGCCAATGTCATACCAAATAGACAAACACTGAAAGTTTTCATTTTAAAATCAGGAACAAGACAGGGATGCCCACCATCTCCACTTCTGTTCAATGTCATTTTGGAAACATCAACCACAACAATCAGACAAGAGAAAAAATAAAAGTAATAATAATTGGAAAGGAAGAAATGAAATTATCATTATTTGTAGATGACAGATACTTCACATAGAAGTCCCCAAAAACTTTACTAAGAGACTTGCAGATTTAATAACCAAATTCAGTTACATAGTAGGATACAGAGGCAACACTCAAAAATCAATACCACTTTTATACACAAACAAAGAGAACACAAAAAGAGAATTTATAGAAATCAAACCTTTCATAATAACACCTCCAAAAATGAAAAACTTAGGAATCAACCTCACAAAGGAAGTAAAATATTTATACAGTGAGAATAATAGTACTCTGGAAAAAGAGATTACAGAGGATTTCAGGAAATTGGAAAGCCATATTCCTTACTACTGGATAAGAAGAACAAACATTGTGAAAATGGCCATATTCCCAAAAGTGATTTACAGATTCAATGCAATTCCAATAAAATTCCATTAATATACCTCACAGATCTAGAGAAAAATCCTAAAATTTGTCTGGAACCAACAGGAACCTATAATAGTAAGAGCAGTCCTGGGCAACAAAGGAAAGGTAGGAGACATCATACTCCCTGACTTGAATATATAGTACAAAGTTACTGTGATAAAAACAACATGGTACTGGCAAAAATAGACTTAAAGATCAATGCAACAGATTAAAAGATACAGACACAATTACAAAGGCATTCACTTTATCTTTGACAAAAGAGCAAATCTTTTTCACTGGAAGAAGGATAGCATTTTAATAAATAGTTCTGGATAAACTGGCTTTTCACTTCCTACTCACCTTCTGGCAACCACTGTTCATCTCCCCACACATTCAACTATTTTATATTTAATACATAATGAGATGTGTACCCTTTGTTTTTCTGTCTTATTTCCCTTAACATAATATGCTTTAGATTCATCCATGATATTAAAAATGGCAGAACTTCCTTCTGAAAAGATAGTTCATGTACATCACAATTTCTTCATTCATTGAAGCACTCAGTGGCATCTAGGATATTTTCATTATCTTGGCTATCATGAATAACACGATGATAAACATGAAGATACAGACATCTCTTTGACATGATTTCAGTTCCTTTGGATGTAGACTTTAGATAATTTTTCTAAAACTTTTTATGTGTTGCATTGTCTCATTTTATAAATCACTAAATACATTTTAGTCTTGCTGTGAATAATTTCCTTTATTTTTAGCTCTG
>NW_004524626.1:2082097-2083570 GCF_000260255.1 Octodon degus
AAGCAGCTTCTCTCTGCCACATTCTTCTTCCAAGATTTCCTTCCTTAGAGCCTGCTGACTATAGACTGAATCGCCCAAGCCATGAGCTACATTGTACATTTCCTCCATTATGATGTGAGTTTCAGTATTGTGTTCAGTTACAAGAAAACTGAATATTATCACATCCTATGGAAAACAACTCAGTGATAAAAGGAAACTACATATTGCTATAGAGAACTTGGTGGAAACTTTGAATAACTATGCTGAGAAAAATAAACCCTCAATTTTATGTGTTGTATGTTTCATCTGTACAATATTCTGAAAAGGAAAAAATATACAAATAAACAGCACATTAGTAGATGCCAGGTGCCTCAGTTATTCTTCTTTTATTGCTGGGACAAATACCTAACTCTCAAAATTAAGGAAGGAAAGATTTGCTTAGCTCACAGTCAAGGGAGGTTTCAGCCATACTCACCTAACTCCAAGGCAAAGCAGCACATGGCACAGAACGTTTCATGGTGGTGGCAAGGAGCAGAGAGCAAAGGGCACAAAAGCAGCTCAGGTGGCTAGCTAACCTCTCTCTCCTCCTTACACTGTAATGCAAATCACCTGCCCCAGGGCAGGTACAGCACTCACACCCACAAAAAACAATACCAAACTTCAGAAGCTTCCTCATGACTGCATAAGGCTTTGGGGGGGGGGAGGCAGCTAGATACAAACCATAATATTTTGCCTCAGAACCCCCAAAGACTCATACACACCCCTTTGTGAAAAAGACATTTTAGTACATCTCTAAGAGTTGTCAAAGTCCTAACAGCTTCAGCATTGCTGAAGTCCTAACAGCTTGCTTGAAGTCTGCTCCAAGACTTGAGGCAAACTCTTAGCTATAAGCCCCTGTACAAATGAAAAGTTAAACACTTCCAACATTCAATGGCACAAGATAAACATTACCATTCCAAAAGATACAAATAACAGGGAAATACAAAACATTGAGTCCAACACAAGTCCAAAATCCAGCAGGGCAAACTTTAAGTCCTATAGTTCCATGTGGAAAATCTGAAGCAATCTGTGGCAAATTGTGAGCTCCAAGTGGCTCCACCCTTATGGCACTTATGGTGGTTGTAGCTCCCATGGTTTCTCCCTTAGGCCAGCTTTGCTCCCTCTTTACAGTTTCCCTTAGATGATGCACGCTCCTTGCTTTTCCAAACTTCTGGTGTTTCTATTGAATAGGTTTCTCACTCACAGCTTTATACACTGTCCTCTCAGAGGCACATTGCATGAACTCCCAGGCCTTCTTCTAAAATCTAGGTGGAAGCCCTCTTAAGCTCAGAACTCCTGCATTCTGCAACATGGACGATGCTAAGGCTTGCTGTCAGCTGAGGAGTAGACAGGCTTCCTTCACTCTTGGCTGTAGGGGCCTAGTGCCTAGATCACTGTACACTCTGACTCTGATTCCAAGCAATAAATTCTCCATGCTGGTGCCATTTTGAAACC
>NW_004524626.1:2085165-2091960 GCF_000260255.1 Octodon degus
AAAAATCATACCAGTTACAGAAGAACACTTCCTATTTGTCTTAAAAACTTTCTTGTTCTTGGCATAAAATGTCCAACCCTCACTTAAAGGAGGAGAAGTCAATTTTGGTTATGATTTTAGTCTCAGGTTGGCTGGCTCCAGTGCAGAAAGGCCTGATAGAGGATCTGGAGAAAGGAGAGCAGCTCATGTCATGGCAGCCAGTGTCCAGGAAGAGAAGGGAGATGCAGAGATAGATAGATAGATAGATAGATAGAGAGAGAGAGAGAGAGAGAGAGACCTTTCTAGGTCCTTTGCACTGACCATCTCCTCTGACCTGACCCTACCTCTTAAGAGCATATTGAGCTATAAACTCATAATCCAGTCACCTCCTCAAGGCCCCACCCAAGAGGCATGAGGCCTTTGGGATCTCACTGATTCAACCATAATACTATATTGATCAAATACCACCATGGCTGATTTTAACCATAATGTCATCACCCTCATCATCATTTGATGGCAAACAATTCACATCACCCTAAAAATATTAGGAATTGATTCAGTGAACTATTATAAATCCATAATTGGAAGTATAAATGCAGTTGTTTTCAAATGAAGAACTCATGTTATACTGATGTAGGAAGATTGAGAATATCTTGAATAATATCTGCACTAAGCAACATGTCTCAGGAATTTATACTTTGCACAATGCATAAAATTGCTCAGGGAAAATTCACAGAAATTGATAATAGTTTCTTTCTTTGGGGGTAAAACTTTGGCAGCTACATAAAAGTGACATGGGAGCAATTTTTTTCCTATATATGTTTATGCTTCTTGATTTAAAAAAAACATAAAAACATTATCTATTCAAATATTGGAAATACCTTACAATCAAAATATAAAAGAAAGAATTCTGACTAACTCATTGGAGGTAGGAATCTCAAAATCTATAGATGAAAGTCATGATCCTGTACTCTGGAAATTCTAGATCGAAGAGTATGGTTGACCTTAATTGACAGCCTTAAAAAGTACTGGAAGCGC
Source organism: Octodon degus (assembly GCF_000260255.1). Classification (NCBI taxonomy): domain Eukaryota; kingdom Metazoa; phylum Chordata; class Mammalia; order Rodentia; family Octodontidae; genus Octodon; species Octodon degus. The sequence goes on from NW_004524626.1 coordinate 2,086,183, forward strand.
TTGAAGAATACAGTCAAGGCTGGAGCTCCACCTGCAGGGCAAACTGATAATTCATTGGTTTATTCAACTTTGTTAAGCAGAAGGGCACTGTACTTGGGGCATCGCTTGAAAAAGCAATCGTGGGTTTCCCAACAAAATATTACTCAAAGAATATGCACAACACTTATGGAAATACTAAAAATGAAGGTGAGTTTCATTGAAGGTGTTCAGGAGGTACACTTTCTATTTACTACTTGCACCTTTCACCAAAAGTGTTTTACAGTTTCTGAGACACGACTCCTTCAGGTGTCCACTACAGATCTCGAGGTCTGTTTTTCAGAGTTGCGTGGATGTGCAGTGAGGTATCTAATGTTCACCATTCCTCTCTTGCACATTCTAAGCATTCGTTAACTGGTACAGATACTGTTACTGGTCTCTCTCTTCCATTGATTCTCTTGCAGCTAGATGCCTTATTTACTGTATAACAGTCCCTTCCCTTGGCAGATGAAATCCAATCAGACCAACATGACATGACTTTGGAGATTATACTGCAGCATCACACAGAAGGGACGTTGGCTCAGTGATCAGGGTCCCTGAAAGGGACCTCCCTTGTAGCACTCAGTGTCTGAGACTCAGGAGTCTTTGCTCCTTCTAAGTTTCCTGATCCACAATGCCCTATCTGTGGACCTTCTCCCACTTCTTAATCATGTGGAGCAAGGTCTTTCTTTCACTTTGCCCTTTTCCATAAAAGTCAGCAAATCACTGGACATAAGTAAACAGAGACAATATTCAGAAAACAATAACTATGACAACAGGGAGAGGAACACAAATGCAATCAACCAAGGAGATGTTTATCCATAAGATCTATAAGCATTTCAGTCTTGGTTACTTTGCTTTCATTGCTGAGACAAAATACCCAACACCTAAATTAAGGAAAGGAAAGGTTTATTTAGCTCACAGTTTGTGGAGGTTTCAGCCCATAATTGGCTGGCTCCAAAGCACAGCAGCACATGACAGAGGGCAGCAGTTCATGGCAGTGGAAAACAGCAAAACAGAAAGAGCAAAAGGGGAGAAGGCAAGAGCAGGCCTCTTTCCCTCCCTTATACTGACCCAGGGTAGTGTAGTTCTTATATGAATAATCCCAGCATTGGACCATGAATCAATCAAAAACTCTAGATTCCCACCCCACGACTGTATGCGGCTTTAGGGGATGGGGGGACATCACAACAAATAGCAGTTTCCATACTTGCAGAAATATACTTTCATTTACAGGATTTCCATCAAACACAAAATCATTTTATTTTATAAGAAAGAATAAACAAAGTCAGAAAGAACCAAGACCCTAGGAGTCATGAGACATGTTTGAAAAAAAGAGCTCAAAATATCTTTTCAGGATGTTATGTGAAATTGTTCTGTATTCAAATGATTGCTTGATCTCAGGGGCGAGTGTTCAGGGCACTTAAGGAGGGAGAGAGGCCTGACCAGTACTTGGTATAGGGAAGTCAGTGGGTGCTTAATTCATGTTGGTCATTGAGGACAGACAACTCACATAATATAATCTTACAAGATAAACAATAGGAACTTGGAGAGCTTGTATCTGGCTTTGGCCATAGGAACAAAGAGGCCATCTATAAGTCTTGTCTAGGCCACATGGAGAAGCATGGCTCCTATGGAATGGCAGAGTTCTTAGCTGTCATAGTGTTCTAGGAGTGCAGAGCTCAGGAATAATTGTCACTACCAAATAAGCATTTTATACCATATGCCCCCTCGCCCCTGCTGGTAAATCAAGCTCATATACTCATTTTGTGTCTGTCATTTTATTAAACTAAGTGACACAAAGAAGCAGTTATCCTTATAATAACAGGAAGTTTCATAGAGCACCATCTACTCAGAGCTTCAGGATATCTTTGCTAAGAACCTTCATCCACAGAACATCTGTAACATTATCCCATTGAAAAATTAACACTGATTTTATAACTTTTTTAGTATCTGATCCACAGTCTCACTTTCCTAATTGTGCTAATATTCCTAATTTTCAAGTGACTTTTTTTGGTTTATATCCTTCCCCTACCCTATTCCATTCTAAAATATTTTTCCATAAGGTGCATTTGGTTTTCCTGTCACCTCAATTTCTTTGGATTTTGCTACTCTAAGTGTGATGCATGAATCAGTATTAAATTATCAGCTGAATATTGGTTTGAAATGCAAAATACTAGGCTCCATCCCACACCTACTGGATAGGGATAAATGTTTGAACCAGATCTCTATTTGAACTGCCAGTGTTTCCATAAATGACAGTCACTGCTCCTGTGCACTGACTTCACGTGGTTGTTATTTTCAGGTGGGACTTTTTTTTTTTTCTCCAAATGCTTTCAGGGCAGGTTTGGCTGGCTTGAGTTGTGGGGATCAAACCACAGCAACCTGAGCCTGACTGCTTTGTTGAGGCAGCCACTTAAAGAACTGAGCTAAGAGGCAGGCCCCCTATTTTGAGGTTTTGAGAAGTCTGTCAGTTGCCTTTTCTTCTCCACAACTACTTTTATAGGTCCTTAGCTGAATATGAAATTCACTTATCTCCACTCTATGATGTTTGGAAAATGCTGAATTTACTTCTTTACCTATTTCTGGGTTTTTTTTGTTTTGTTTTGTTTTTTAATGTATTTGGACAGGGTCCCACTATGCAGCTCAGTCTCATAGTGATCCTCCTGTTTCCAGCTCTTCCCAGGGCTGGAATTACAGGTAAGTGCCACTACTCCAGACTCAGTGGCTGGCTCAGTGCACCCAAGGGAGGAGCCAGCACAGCCTATAGTGCCAGCGATGGAATCCTGGTCCCTGTGCTTGCCTAAGCAGACACTTAGTCTGCTGAGCCATCTCGCTGGCCCTGCTTTTGGGTTTTTGTTTGTTTTTTTTTTTTAATTTTTTCAGAACTAGGGATTGAACTCAGGCACTTGCACTTACCAGTGAGGTGCTTATTCCACAGAGCCATCTCCCAGCCCCCTGCTTTTGGTGTTTTGAAGAGCCCTTTTTGCTCACTCTTCTTTTAATCCTACAAATAATAAATATGATGTTATTGAATAATTTCACATGGTCTCAAAATCCATAAGGTTTATCACCTTTTATATTCCCTGTCATTTTTATTCCCCTCTTCAGTTGTCACTTCTATCAATTGATTTATATTTAACTGTATCATTTGAGATTCAAAGACACAGAATCATGATAGGAATTATGAAAAGAAGACATATTATAGGCATTAAATCTTATGAAATGTGAGAGTTACTAGAATAGTGAAAATCTTGAAGGAGAATCAAAAGATCAAAGTTCTTGGGCAGAGTGCTGGGGATTGACAGATTAGGGAAGTCCCAGCCAGGAAAGAGGGTCAGCTACAGGAGCTTGTGGATGGGGTTGTGGGAAGCCATCATGTCTGCATAACAATCTCAGGGCTTCCACCATGAGCATATTGTGTTTGGCTAGGGTTGCTCCTGAACATCAAGGCAAGACACCAGGAAGATCACAGGGCCCTAAGCCACAGAGCTTTGACCTCTGCTCATCACTCTGTCTGACTTTGGAGAGTACTAACTGCTCTTTCACTTCCACTTTCCAACTTGTACCAGTTCTACTGTAGAGGACTCTAACGAATCAAAAAAGGAAGCACAATCCAGTGAGGGATTGCTGTGATTACTTTTCTCTCATTGCTGGGACAAAATATCTGACACCCAAACATTAAGGAAAGAAAGTTTTATTTAGCTCACAGTTTGTGGAGGTTTCAGTCCATACTTGGCTGGCTCCAAGGCAGAGTGGCACATGGCAGAAGGCAACAGTTTATAGCAGTGGAAAACAGCAAAAAGCAAAGGGCCCAAAGGGAGTAGCAGTGGCAGCAGCAGAGGCAAGCCTGTGTCCCTTCCTTATATTGAATTCAGTCTGTCTGCTCCAGGGCATATGTAGCACTCACTCCCATAATCCAAGCAGCAGTCACCCATAATCCCAGCACTGGATCATGCATTAATCAGGAACGCTAGAAGTCTGCCCCAGTGACTGCATGAGGCTTTTGGGGGACATCTCAACACAAACCATAACAGGCAACCCACTAAGGCTTTGTAAATAAAGGAGTGTAAGTGCACTCACATTATATTTTTATTAGCATACATTTGCAATATACTCATTATGTTCATCCCTACCTTTCCCTGTCCCCTGTTCTCCTTCCAGACTCCAGAATGTCTACCTTTTTTCATAGCATTTCCTTTATTTTACTCTTGTGTTTATTTATATTTTGGATTTCTCATGTAAGAAAAACCATGCTCCACTTAATTTTTCACGTCAAGACCTCTTTCACTTAGCATTGTGGATTCAAGTTCCATCTATTTTCCTACAAATGGCATGATTTTATTCTTATTTATAGCTTAATACTATTTTGTTGGTGATACTTAGCATATTTTCTTTATCCATTTCTTAATGTATTTCATGCAAGATCTGCAGGGTCTCCCTACACAGATCTGACTCATAGTGATCCTCCTGTTTTCAGCCTCCCAAGGGCTAGGATTATAGGTGCATGCTACCATGCCCAGTCTCAGTTGCCCTCTCACTGTGCCCCAGGAGCAGGCCTGGCACAGCATGGTGGGGATTGAACCCCTGTCCCTGCTCCTGCCTAGGCAGGCGCTTTAGTTCACTGAGTTATCTGGCCAGCCCTTCCTTTATCCATATGGGTAGATATCCATTGATGAGTATCTAGGCTATTTCCAGAGCTTAGATATTATGAGTCTAACTGCTATAAACATGGGTATACAGGTGCTACATTCCTCACAGAATGCACCTCTACTGTGAATATTGTTTTGTGACTTTTGCTTGATGTATTGTAGTCTCTCTAAACCAATCTATGTGTGCCTCACCCTGAACAAAACTACCTGTTTTTAGAACTTGTCATCACTTGTAGGCAGCATTTTAAAACCACTGCTGCCATCTCTTGGTAGTTTCTAGAATTAAGCTGTTACAAGCATCCCCAAAAGGGATAGGAAAAAGAGAACAAACAGCGTCATTCCCTCTATAAGGATAACTATTGCTTGGTGAGCTATTTGTTTAATTAAATATGTATGTTGTGGGCACAACCTAAAAATATATCTTACTGCGGACAGTAGTGGTTAAGAAAGCTTGGTCTTCTTGGTCTGCCTTTCTTACTTTCTTCTTCCAACTTGTCCCTCCCCTATTTTTATTTGGTTGTTTTGAGAGGTAAAGGAATAGGATAATAATAATTGGTTGTTTTGAATTTGGAAAGGAATAAGATAGTATGTGTGGCTTTTTAATTTATTTCTAAATAGGAGTTAGGTTGAAACAAAATAATTCACTTTCTGAAAAAAAAATCTTTTAGTTGTAGATGCATGTCATTTCTTCTTAACATCTAAATTGCCAAAGAGCACTGGAGGAAAACCCTTCTTGACAAAAATGACAAAGAGCAAATATGACCTGAAAACTCACAGGCTGTAGCTCCAAAGTGCAACCACCACACAGAGATTTGATTTGATAAGGTAGAAAAGTTTCAGTTTCTGAATTTCTACAACAGCAAAACTTACACTGGTTTGTTTGGTAATGGAGACCTCTGGGGCAAGCACACTAGAACTGCAGCAAGGTCCTTTCCTTTCTGCTCTCTGCCTCCTTCCTGCCTGCCTGTCTTTCTTGCCTACCAGCTGACTGGAGGTGTCAACATAAACTTTTGTAATGAGAAAGGAATTTTTTCAGGGGCCGGGGAGATGGCTCAGCAGAATAAGCACTTCCCTGGCAAGTGCAAGGGTCTGAGTTCAATCCCCGGTTCCA
>NW_004524626.1:2092565-2093086 GCF_000260255.1 Octodon degus
TACAAGTGATATAAATACAAAACACTTAGAGGTCATATTCTATCTCCTTCATTTTAAATGAGAAAATTAAATACAGAAAGGAGTGGAAACTGGGGCCAGTACCTCCTTAGCAAAAAATAAAGTTCAGATTAGTATTTGTGTTAGTTGTTTTCAATCTCTACTCCTCTCAATCCTTGTGTTTGGCAGTAACATGTAAGGGCTCTAATTTCTAGCAATATGAAATAATGATAAACAGAAAAGCATCCCTTCATAGGCAGAATAAATCTAAAAGTCTGAGATAAAATAATTTTTTTCTAAATTCAGGAAACTTAATTTCCTGAGTTTGCAGGAACAGTTTAAATTAACAGCTATAAAGAATGATCAACTCGAAGCCTTTATATTGAAGTGGATGCCACTTGAACATGTACTCATAAATGAAATAAACCAGACACACATGTGTAAATATTGTATAACTTCCCTAGTATAAGAACTCAAAAGAAGAAATACAAATAGAAAGGTATAATACAAGTAAAACGAAAGCA
>NW_004524626.1:2094971-2097711 GCF_000260255.1 Octodon degus
CAAGTAAATTCACTCTTTTTGGTATATAGTTCTGTAAGTTTTGATCAACACCTCCCCTCAGGTCACCACCGTCTTGATCAGAAATTCGAACAGTTCCATCACCCTCAAACTTCCCTTTTTCCATTTTGTGATCAAACCTTTCCACTCCCAGCCTCTGCAACCATAGCCTTTTCTGTCCCTAGAGCTGTTAGTCCATTCTAAGAACACCATGTAAGTTGGATCATACCTTGCTGTAGTCTTTTGAATCAGGCTTCTTTCATTTAGCAAAGTAGCTCAGAGAGCCTTTCATGCTGGTATGCCTATAAGAGTTTATTTCTTATCTTTCCTAAATAATATCCCTATTAATTTAAAATAGTTTTACTCCAGTCACAGATTGAAAGTGTATTGTAACTTTGCAAAGCTTCATACTTTCCTGACCCCTTAATTTCCTTACAAACTGGTTATGAGTTCTCCACAAAATTAGCTTTCTTGCCTTCTCCTGACTGTGATCCAGTGCATTCCAAACACACCAGTGAATTCCCCTCATGTTTCTATTTGTACTCTACACTGATGCCCAATAAAGGCACTTCCCCATAAGTTGCCCTCTCCCTTCCCATTCTGAACCCCCATCCCTTCCTTCTCGGCTAGCCTGCCCCTGGGAGTTCCTGCCATGTGGCCACACCCAATTTGCCATTCTTCCTGTCTCTGTGATCTATGAGCATAATAAATCTTCTACTCCCATGCATCTAACTACAAGTTCTGCTATGTGTTGAGTGATGTTCAGAGACATGGCAAAGAGGATTTGCTCCCCAACTTCAACGCAGAGAATATTAGGATGTTTTTAGATATTATCAAATTAGATATTGTTATCAATAAATATTATCTATAATTAGATATCATTCTACATTCTGCAGAGTTTTTCTATATCAGTGGCTGAGATGATTCAACTATTGTGTATTTTTATACTATTTTTTCTGGGTTTTGTTTTACATAGTTTTCAGCTACATTGCTTGGTGTAAATGCATGTAATACTGTTGTTTCTTCTTGTTGGATTGAAATTTTTTAAAATTATAACTGCTTCCTTTGTTCCTATAATCATTCTTTGCTCTGAAGTGTACTTTACATGTTGTAGTGTAGCCATTCCTAGTTTCCTTTTATTAATACTGACATGTCTTTTTCTTTAAAGAAGAAAAAACAAAAGCAAGAGCAGAGACCAAAGCCAGCCAGATAGTTCAGAGGATTAAAGCACCTGCTTAGACAGACAGAAGGACTGGGGTTTGATCCCTGGCATGCCGTGTGCTGGCCCCTCTCCCAGGGCACACAGAGAGAGTGGCTGAGACTGGGCGTGGTGGTGCACACCTGTAATCTCAGTGCTTTGGAGGCTGAACAACAGGAGGATCACTACAAGTCAAATCTGTGTAGTGAGACCCTATAAACCTTGAATAAAGTTTTAAAAATGAAAGGTAAAAACAAAACAACATAAAACAGTAAAAGTTGTACAGAACTTCAAAACAAGAATAGAAAATTAAAACTATTTGTTCTAGTTGCATCCATTTATGTATAACATGTTATCATGAAATTTGTTGCTCAGATTACCAGATATAGCCAGGCAAGATTGATCAAAGACACATCAACGCTTCCTTTCAGTAGATCTTAATTATTTCCCTGGGCCTTTTAGCTTTTTATTTTTTAATTTAATTTATTTTATTTTATTTATTTTTAAAATTTATTTATTTATTTATTTATTATTTATTTTGAGTGTGTGTGGCCAGCTCAGCCCACCAAGGGGCAGGGCTGGCTGGCATGTGGTGCTGGGGATTGAACTGCGGTCCTTGTGCTTTGCTTAGCTTAGCTTGATCTAAGTAGGTGCTTTAGACCACTGAGCCATCTCCCCGGCCCTTTTTAATTTGTTTTAAACAGAGTATAAAATAATAGTTAAGACATTAGAGATGATATACATTTAAAAAGCAACATGAAAGGTATTCAACTGTGGTTGTTATCTTGTACATTGCTGTCTTCAGTGTAGTTGCTCAAATTACAGATATTAGCATACAAAATTGGTCAAAGTAGAAATTTTAAAAATTACATGCTACCTTCAAAAGACTGATAGAAATTAGAACAATCATCTTAGCTGTTCTGTGTATATGCTTACATGATTTCTCCTTTCTTTTTTTCTTTCTTATCTTTTCTCCTTTCTCTCAATTCTTGATTCATTATGTTCAATTTCTTTCTATTCTATTATATCAAATGTACCTTTCAGATTTTATTTATTTTTTCAGATTATTGCACTGTGGAAACAATATGTTTACACATGTGGGTCTAATTTATTTCACTTATGAGTATAGCCTCTAGTTGCATCCATTTATGTATAACAGCCTCAAGTTTATTTTTCTTTATGGCTGAGTGATAATCCATTATGTAAAAATACCACATCTTTTTATCCATTCCTCAGGTTATGGGCATTTGATTGTTTCCAAGATTTAGTTATGACCAATTGTGCTGCTATAAATATGGGTGCACATATATCGCTGTGGTACAATGTTTCCAGTTCTTTTGGGAAAATACCTGGGGTGGGGGAATAGCTGGCTTGAATGAGACCTGTAATCCTAGCTTTTTGAGGAATCTCCACACAGATTTCCATAGTGGTTGTTCCAGTCTTTATTCCCACCAACAGTGGAGCAGGGTTTCTTTTTCCTCACAGCCTCTCCATCATTTGTATTAGATGATTAATTTATGATAGCCATTCTTTCTGGAGTGAGAT
>NW_004524626.1:2098061-2099580 GCF_000260255.1 Octodon degus
CCATTTGTATTTCTTTCTCTGAGAAGAGTGGCTTCAACTCAGATTGCATGAACCATCTTATTCCATCTCTTCATCCGTTGCTTTGTATAGTTATATTTGAAATCAAGTTTTCTTCTTTTGTTTCTGCAAATAAACTATACTGCATAATGCTTTAAAAATCAATTTTGACAATTTCTCTCTCTCTGTCTCTCTCTGTGTCTCTGTCTCTGTCTCTCTCTCTCTCTCTCTCTCTCTCTCTCTCTCTCTCTCTCTCTCTCTCTCTCCCTCTCTCATTATGTATTTGGTACCAGGTCTCTATTTCAGATGCTGTTAATTCATACATTTCAGCTGAGCTAGTGCCCTCTACACTTGTTCTGGGTGGGCTCAAGGCCTGAATTTGCATTTTGCCCTTTCTTTTTGTCATTTCATATAGCACTGACCGCTGACCTTTAATGAAGGGCTTCTGTGCAGTTATAACCTTAGCACTTACTGAAATTTGGGTGCAGATCTATTAAGTTTGAGTTTATCCAGTTGTGCCTGGCTTGGGTCCAGCTCTTGTGCTCAGCTCCTTCCTGATGCAGGCCTTGGAAGTGAACCTGTTGTGCACCTCTGTTGTGTCCTTGGCCCAGGGGGCACAGGGGAGCACAGAAGCTCTCCTACACACTCGTCGGGCCTGGGCTTGGGTTGGATCTGGGGAGTCCCTAATATGACGTAGAAGTTCTCACTCACTCAGTGGGCTTGTGGTGGGGGAGGATGCGAGACCTTTGGAAGGGTCCTGAGGGCCCAGGAGAGGGTCTCACTCATACAGCATGCCTGGGTTTTGGTCTGGAAAGTTCTCATGGGCACACTGGACCAGAAGCTTTCCTACACACTCGCTTGGCCTGGGCTTGGGTTGGATCTTGGTACAGGGTCTCACTAGGTAGCTCTGACTCAGTGATCCTCTTATTTTCAGCCTCCAAGCACTGCAAACACAAGTGTGAGCCAAAACACCCAGTCTCAGTTGCCTGCTCAACATGCCTGGGGGAAGAGTCAGAGTGGCATGTAGTGCTGGGATCAGGTGCTTAGGTCACTGAGCTATCTTGCTGGCCCTCACTCTTTTTTGATTGGTATATTTGGACCATTTGTATTTATTTTAATAATGTTCATTAAAGCTAAAGATTGACACTTTATTTTTTTTTGTTTTTTAAAATTGATTTTCTTCTGTACTACAGATTACTTGAAAATTTTTACAGCTTTATTGTTATATATTAATCATTCTGAGAGTATTTTATAGAGATTTTTTGAGCATCATTCTAGATAATTTAGTATATACTCAAAACCTGGGCTGGGGAGGTAGTTTGTTGGCATAAGTGCCTGCTTGGCAAGCTCAAGGTCCCCAGTTTGATCCTTGATACTGCATATCTCCCAAAACCAGGTATGGTGGAGCACATCTGTAATCCCAGAGCTGAGGAGGCTGAGACAGGATGATCACTATGAGTCTGAGCTGCATAGTGAGAACCTATATTAAAAAATAAACTATCATGATCCACTAATGTTATCA
>NW_004524626.1:2100955-2102355 GCF_000260255.1 Octodon degus
ATGGCTTTACTTCTTATACTTCATTTTTATACTTTTCTGCTGGATGGTTAAGACTAAGATAAAGCAAGACCTATGTAACAAGAATTGTAGCTTTTGCATCTGATAAGATCAGTCACATCCCCTCAGGATTTATCCAGAGATCCTGTACCTCAGTGTGTGGATCCTTTGTCAGTGTCAGCCATGTGGAAGAGTCACAGTCATTGCTTGGTCAATTTACTCTCTGTGAAAGCCTGAGAAAATGTTCTCTTTCCATGTGACTCTCAGGCACACTCTACATCATTGATCACTTTCCTTTTTGGCCCCATAATCTCTTTGATCAGAAAAATCAGGACACAACTGAGTTACATGATGTTAGAGTATAAGTTCTCCTATGTCCTGAATCTTCACAGACCTTGAAAGTCTGGGGCCAAAATGTTGGCTGTCTTTGTGGTCCTCCTTTTTCTCTAATTTTGGGTCTAATTTTAGGTTGTTAAACTTCCAGAAGAGAAGCTTATTGTTATTACTGTACAACCTAGGCTGTTGAGTTTAACCTCACTATCTGAATAGCACACATCTTTGGCAAAGCATGAAACAGGTATTTTTCACCAAGTATTGATATGTTAAACATTAAATCCCTACAGTATATGATGAAAAAAATTAAAAAATTAAAATATATTTTAAAAATAGGAATAAACAATTATATATGTTTACACATAAGTTTAGAAATCTAACCATATGTAACATTATAGCACGACAGTCACGCAACACTCCTTTTCCTGTCTCCTGCCTTCATTCATCACCCCCTTCCATTTTTAAACAAACATCTACTTGAGAGACAGAATGGCAGCAACCAGTGTATCATGACAAGCAGCAAGAATTCAAAAGAACAGAATGACAGGCACTCCAAGCCTTAACCTACTATTACAAATTGCCATCTTCAGTGCAGTTTCTTAGTTCACAGGTGTCAGCCTATATAGTTAGTCAGGGTGAGAATCCTTCCAATTAACTGCTAGATGTGAAAATCTTCTGAAGATTCTCAGAATCATTGTCTTACACATCTCGTACACATAACTGCATGGTTTTGCCTCTGTTATGTTTCCTAGCACTTCTCCTTGCTTTCTCTTCATTGTCTACTCCTCAAGTTCTTGCTTTCCTTTTAATTGTTATACGCTTTTTTTTTTTTTTTTTCAGTACAGGGGATTGAACTAAGGCCCTTGCGCTTTCCAGGGAAGCGCATATTCCACTGAGCCATCTCCCCAGCCCCATGTTATATGAATGTATTTGTATTTCTTCTTTTGAGTTCTTATACTAGGAAGAATATACAATATTTACACATGTGGGTCTGGTTCATTTCACTTATGAGTTTATCTTCAAGTGGCATCCACTTAACTATGAAGGTTTTGAGTTTATCATTGTTTATA
>NW_004524626.1:2107485-2108490 GCF_000260255.1 Octodon degus
TTTACTAGTGGACAATGTTAAAGATCTTAGTGTTTTAAGGACATGAATTTTCTTTCTATATTTTATGAGTTTACTGAAAAAGTTTAAGCCAGATAAGCAACAGGAGTGGAGTGGAGGTTCTCAGAACTCTGGGCAATTAGCTTGGCTGGATGAATCTAGATACCCAGCCCATTCTCCTGCACCTAGGGACAAGAGACCAGTATGGAAATGTTCAGGACCTTGTTTAACTCGCTTGGCCAGAGCAATCCACATGCCTGGCCCATCACACTACACGAAGTGAAGCACCTGGAACCTGGCAATTGGTCTGGCCAGAGGAACACAGGGTAAATTCACTCTAACAAGAGGAAACACTGTACATACAAATTCTTAATTTATTATTTGTTCTGTTATGTAACAATAGACTGCTCCTATGGTCTAAAGTAAAAAAAAAATAGTTACCAAAGTTTGTCAATTTCTAAATTTTACTTGATTGTATTACTATTGCCAATTTTACTGCTGTTGCTAGGATAGCATATCTGTTTTAACCACTTGTTCTCTCTTGGGTAACAATTTTGGGAAGAACTATGTAATAAGCTCATCACAGCCTATAGCTAAAGATGGAGGACAGTGTCAAACAGAAACCAATGTCTTACTCTCACTGAATTGGGAACGCAGGATCTTGGGACACAAACCAAGAATCTTTGACTCACAGAAGATATCCTGGAAGAACAAACTCTTGCTAAAGTGACCTTCATAATAGTGCTATAGACTCTTCTATCAAAATCTCACAAGGATTATGACAGAAATCAAAAGAATAAGTTCTTTTTGGAATCAAAAATGACAAGATGAAATAGCAAAATGCAATCTCAGGCCCTAAGTCTATCCAAAACAAGTCCAGGAAACATCAACATAGAAGAAATTTGAAGTTCCACATCTGAAATCTCTGCAATGATAGTAACTGAAGTAAAGAAACAACTCCAGATGGGTATACAGGAATTCAGAATAGGAATAATCTCTTAGGTTAAA
>NW_004524626.1:2110130-2112122 GCF_000260255.1 Octodon degus
ATCAAAATGACCAGAATTCCAAGAAAAACCAAAAGAAATCACAGAACAGGGCAAGCAATTAAGCACAGGGGGAAATTATATGACAAAGATAAGACAGTAATATCACTTATAACCACCAATGTGAACGGCCACAATTCACCAACTAAAAGACATAGACTCATAGAATGGAACAAGAAACAAAATCCAACAATATGTTGTATACAAGAAACACATTGAACTCAAAAAGATATTCATAGTCTGAAAGTCAAATGATGAAAAATAGTACTCTATCTGCCAAGAAATCAGAAAAAAGCAGGGGTAGCTATTCTGTACACAGACAATATGAACTTCAAAAAAAGAATGATCAAATGAAATAATGAAAGTTACTACATATTTATAGGGGCAAAGCTTCTAGAGCAAAAGGTAACAACCATAAATATTCATGTACCAAATATGGGAGCACCATACTATATCAGACAAAATTTAAAGGACATGAAAAATCAAATAACCAATAATGCAATCTTAATCAGGAGCCTTAACACCTCATTGTCTCAAAGAGATAGATCAATTAGACAAAAAATTAGCAAAGAGGTAGTATAACTGAACCAAACCTTTGAACAAATGGTCTTAGTAGACAGTTAAAGAGTGTTCCACCCAACAACATCTCAAGACACATTCTTTTCAGATGCACATGGGATGTTCTCTAAAATACACCACATACTAGTCCACAGAACATACTTAAATAAATGCAAAGGGATTACATTATGCCATGCATATTATCTGATCATAGTGCAATGAAACTGGAAATTAATGAAAAAAGAAACAGCAAAACCCTATAAATACATGAAAATTAAATAACATCTTCCTTAAAAAATGGGTCACAGATGAAATTAAAAAAGAAATTAAAAAGTATCTGCAGTCCAATGAAAATTCAGACATAACTTATTTGAATTAGTGCAATAAAATGAAAACAGTTATCATTGTGAAATTAATAGCAGTGAACTCTCACATTAAGAAAACAGATCGAGAACCTACAAATAATTTAATGCTATACCTCAAGAGTTTAGAAAAAACAGAGCAAGTCAAGATCAAAACCCAAAGAAGGGAGGAAATTATAAACATCAGAGCAGAAATTAATGCAACTGAGACAAAGAATACAGTACAAAGAATTAACAAATCAAAGACCTGGTTCTTTGAAAGATTAAATGAAAATGCTAACCTACTAGCCAACCTCAACAAAAAAGTAAAAATTCATTCAAATTCAAGCAATAAGGAATTAAAAGGGTGAAATTATTACAGAGCCTATGGAAACTCAGAAGATCATCAATACCTACTTACAAAAACTTACTCTCATAGGTTGGAAAACACAGAAGAAATGGAAAGATTCCTAGATACATATGAATTATCAAAACTGAAACAAGGGGCCAGGGAGATAGCTCAGCAGAATAAGCACTTGCCTGGCAAGTGCAAGTGCCTGAGTTTAATCCCTGGTTTCACCGGAAAAAAAATAAACCTGAATCAAGAAGATATAAGAATTCTCAATAAGAAAATATCAGCAAATGAAATTGAAAATGTAAAAATATAATAAAAACTTTACCAATAAAGAAAAGGCCAGGACTTGATGGATTCACCACTGAATTTTAAAAGAAACTTAGAAAAGATTTAATTAAATTGAAAAGGAAGCAATTATTCTTAATTCATTTCTGGAGGCAAGTGTTACACCAGAAAAATACCCAACCAAAAAAGAACTATAGGCCAAACTCCCTAATGAACATAAATGCAAAAATATTCAGTAAAATACTAGCAAACAGAATGCAGTAAATCATCAGGAACATTATGCACTATGAGTAGATGGGATTCATCTCAGGAATGCAGGGATGGTTCAACATACATACATCTATAAATGTAATACACAATATCAACAGAACCAAAACCAACAACAACAAAAAATCAAGTTGCATGAGAAACACTTGAAAGAATTAACAAATGAGACCTGCTCTTATTGAGAAGTTT
>NW_004524626.1:2113020-2114152 GCF_000260255.1 Octodon degus
TTCTACAGAAAATTGGAATATTTGGTCTTTACCTCAGTTTTATAAAAGCTATCTATAACAAACCAACAACCAAAATCATTCTAAGTAGACAAATCCTGAAAGTTTTCACTCTAATACCAGGTACAAGGCAAGGATTTATGTTATCACCACTCCTATTCAATATAGTTCTGGGAACATTAGCCAGAGTAATTAGACAAGAGAGAAAAATAAAAAGAATAAGAATTGGAAAGGAAAAAGTGAAATAATCATTATTCACAGATGACATTTTATTCTAATTGGAAACCCAAATAAATCCACCAAGAGACTCCTAGAATTAATAAACAAATTCAGCAGTAAAGCAGGATACAAAGTCTGTACCCCAAACTCAATAACATTCTTCTACATGAGCAACAAACTCACTGAGAGACAAACAACACCCTTCAGAATAGCATCAAGAAAAGAAAGAAAAAAAAATACATAGGAATTAACATAACAAAAGAAGTAAAGGATCTACACAAGGATCTATACATTCTTTCATACAACATTCTGAAAAAAGTGATTGAACAGGATTTCAGAAAATGGAAAAATATTCATTGCTCATGGATAGAAAGAACTAACCATGTAAAAAATGGGTATATTGTCAAAACTGCTAAACAAATTTAATGCAATCCCAATCAAAATACTATTGGCAAATCTCACAGATATAAAAAAATTCCTAAAATTTATTTGGAACCAGAAAAGACCTAGAATAGCAAAGGCAATTCTGGCCAACAAAGGAAAGGCAGACAGTATCACAATTCCTCACTTGAAATTATGCTACAAGGCTTCTGTGATAAAATCAGCATGGGGTTGGGGAGATAGATCAGTAGCATAAGTGCCTTCCTGTCAAGCACAAAGTCCTGAGTTCAATCCCCAGTACCACAATAAGATAAAATAATTATGGTACTCACAAAATTTTAGACCTGAGGATCAATGAAACATTAGAAGATGCAAACACAAATACAAACACACTCAACTACCTTATATTTGACAAAGAAGCCAAACATGTCCACTCGAAGAAAGGTATCCTCTTAAATAAATGGAGCTGGAAAAACTGGATTTGTACATGCAGAGGTCTAATATTAGAATCATGCCTATGAACATGAACAATACT
>NW_004524626.1:2114907-2118377 GCF_000260255.1 Octodon degus
AGGAGTACTTCTGGCTTCTTTTGTCATTTATTTTCAGTTTTATTGCACTGTGGTCAGATAACATGCATGGGATAATTTTTGTTTTCTTGCATATATGTAAGCCTGATGTATGGTCTTGTATGTGGTCTATTTTATAAAATGAATCATCTACAGCTGGAAAAATGTGAATTCAGCTGAGGTTGTGTGGAACACTCTGTATATGTCCACCAAGTGCATTTGTTCCAAGCTGTCGTTCAGTTCTGCAACTTCTTTGCTAATTATTTTCTGTTTGACACATCTTTTTGGGATGAGGGGATGTTAAGGTCTCCTGTTAATTTTGTGGTATTGGATATCAGATTTTTCATGTCCATTAAGATTTGTTTTATATAGTTGGGTGCTCTCATGTTTGGTGCATAGATATTTACAAGTGTTACCTCTTCCTCTGGAATTTTTCCCCTAGCGAGTATATAGTGGCCTTCTTTATTTTGTTTGATCATCCTTGGTTTGAAGTTGAGACTCTGAGAACAGGATTGTTACCCCTGCTTTTTTCTGAGGTACTTAGATGTGTAGTATTGTTTTCCATCTTTGACTTTCTTCCTACGAGTTTGTGAGTTGTTTCTTGTGTACAGCATATTGTTGGATTTTGTTTCCTAATCCACTGTGCCAGTCTGTTTCTCTTAATTGGTGAATTGAGTACATTTACATTAATGGTTATAATTGAAATGTGTTGAATTATGATTGACATGCTATTTACCTGCTGTTGTTTAGTCCTTTTTATCCTGTGTTTAATTGTTTGTCCTATTTAGTGGGTTCCTTCTGTTCTTGCTCGTGGAGTTCTGATCATTTTGGTCCCTCTCTAGAACATCTTTCAGTAGTCCGAGTATTGTTGGCTTTGTCATCATGAAATTCTTTATCTGTTTTTGTCATGGTAGTATTTCACTTTTCCATCAAGCTTGAAAGAGTGTTTTGCAGGGTATACTACTCTGGGCTGGACCTGCTTCTTTTCTCTAGCGGCTTTCACTATATTATTCTTATGCTGGATTTCTGGGATCTTGACTATTATATGCCTTGATGTGTTTTTAATTAGGTTGAAGTTATTTGGCATTCTGTATGCTTCTGTTACCTGAATGTCAGATTGTTTCCACATATTTGGGAAGTTTTCTGCTATTATTTCTGCAATATTTTTTTATGTCATTTGTATTGACTCCTTTCTCACTGATGCCTATTGGTCTCATATTGTTCATCTTTGCATCATCTTGCAGGTGATGAATTATTTTTTCCTGCATTTTAGTTGTTTTTAAGAGATCTTTTCTTATCTTTTCACTACCTGCACCAGCTTCGCCAAAGATCTGAAACTCTGTCTTCACTTTCCCTCAAATGGTTTTGCAGGCTTGTGATTGAGATTTTAAGTTCCTCTGTATCTTTTTGACTTTGCTTCATGCACTCTATTTTTTTCCTGTATTGTTCATTCAATGAATCCGTCATTTTTCTAATCTCTATTTCTTTTTTATCGATGTCTTCTTTAGAAGCAATTATTGATTCTTTTACATTAGAGGTTTTTCAGATTGGGTTTCCTCCATATGTTTGTGTATTTGATTCTTTACTTCAGATGCTCTGAGTTCAGAGATTTCTTTTTTTATTTCAGAAATTACTTCTGGTTTGCTTTCCTCTATAAATTTTGATCTTTTTTCTTTACTTCTGACACTACTAATTCATACATTTCAGCTGAGTTAGTGTCCTCCGCACTTGTTCTGGGTGGGTTCGAGGCCTGAGATTGCATTTTGCTCCTTCTCTTTGTCGTTTCACGCAGCCATGACCTCTGACCTTTGGTGTAGAGCTTTGGTGCAGTTATAACCTTAGCACCTATTGAAATTCCGCTGCAGATCTATTAAGTTTGAGTTAATCTAGTTATGCCTGGCTTGAGTCTATCTGTTGTGTTCAGTTCCTTCCTGATGTATCCCTTCAAAGTGAAACTGTGGTGCCCCTCTGTTGTGCCCCTGACCCAGGGGGCATAGGGGAGCACAGAAGCTCTCCCACACACTCACCGGGTCTGGGATTGGGCTGGATCTGGGGGTCCTGAGGACATCACAGAGGTTCTTGTTCATGCTACAGGCTTGGGCTCAGAGGCTCTGTAGGGGTAGAGGGGTCCCGAGGGCATGGCAGAGTGTCTCACTCAAGCAGTGTGGCTGGGATTTGGTCTGCAGAGGTGCTGCGGGCGCAGGGAAGCTGGAAGCTCTCCCACACACTTGCCAGGCCTGGGCTGGGCTGTAACTCAGAAACAGCTTTTTGATTCATTAATTCTTTGAATTGTTTTCTTCATGTCAAGTGAATTAATTTCTGCTCTAATCTTTATGATTTCTTTACATCTTTGGGCTTTGTGTTTGGTTTACTCTTCCTTTTCTAGATGTTGGAAGTGCAGCATTAGGGTGTTTGTTTCCATTCTATTTTCCTAATGTGAGAGTTTATAGCTATAAATTTTCCTCTAAGAACTGCTTTCATCGTATCCCCTGAGTTCTGATAAGTTGTGGTTGAATTTTCATTTAATTATACATATTGTTCAATTTCTTGTTTAATTTCATCTGTAACCAACTGACTGCTGAGTAGGGTTTCCTTAATTTCCATGTATTTATGGGGTTCTTCTGCTTTCTTTTGTCATTTATTTCAAGTTTCATTACACTGTGGTCAGATAACATGCATGGGATAATTTCTGTTTTCTTACATATACTTAAGCATGACCTATGTACTAGTATGCAGTCTATTTTAGAAAATGATCCATATGCAGCTGAAAAAAATGCTTATTCAGTTGTCATTGGGTGTAATCCTCTCTATATGTCCACTAAGTCAATTTCTTCCAGGCTCTAGTTCAATTCTGCTACTTCTTTGCCAATTTTTTGTCTGGTTGACCTATCTTTTTGGGATAAAGTCATTGTTAAGGTCTCCTGTTAAGATTGTGGTGCCAAGGGGCTGAGGAGATGGCTCAACAGAATAAGCACTTGCCTGGCAAGTGCAAGGGCCTGAGTTCAATCCCTGCTTCTTAAAAAAAAAAAAAAAGATTGTGGTGCCAAAACCTTAGTTGACCAAGTTTATTTATGTGGAAATGTGATCCAAACCTTAGTGTGTTGTGATTCTTTGGTATTTTTTACTGAATATCTTGGGGATTATCTTTGATTAATTTTATATTGATCATGGTAATACTAGTGAATATATGAGTGTTCATTCAGTCTTGCATAATTTTTTGTGTCCTATTGCCTCATAGCTATTTTATTTCTACAAGATAACCAATATCATTCACTGCAGTAAACACAGGAATTCTCTTTATGGTGCATGGCCTTAAGTCTGAAATGGCTTCAATGAACATGTGACATCATCAGGATCTTTCTATCATCTATTGATTGATCAATCAATCGATGTATCTATCTTCCTTTCTTTTCCTTTGCTTTCCTCTTTCTTTCTTTCTTTCTTTCTTTCTTTCTTTCTTTCTTTCTTTCTTT
>NW_004524626.1:2119172-2119715 GCF_000260255.1 Octodon degus
AGCTTAATTCTATAAGAAATTTACAGTAGATGTAATGCCTACACTCTTAAAACTCTTCAATGAAATTGAAAAGAAAACAGTTCTCCTAAAATCATTCCTGGAAGCAAGTATTATACTGATACCAAAACCAGAGAAAGACACAACTAAAACAGAAAACTACAGGCCAGTCTTCCTCATGAATATAGATGCAACAATCCACAATAAAATCTGAGCAAATAGAATTCAGCAAATCATCAAGAAGATCATACACCATCCCAGGGATGCAAGGATGGTTCAATATTCAAAAATCTATAAATGTAATAGACTATATCAATAGAGTGAAATGTAAAAACCACATGATCATTTCAAGAGATGCAGAAAAGTATTTTGACAATGTTCAACACTCATTCATGTTAAAAGTCCTACCGATATTTGGAATAGAAGGCCTCTGGTTCAATCTGATAAAAGGCATCTACAACAACCCAATAGCTAATATTATTCTCAAAGGGGAAAAACTGAAATCTTTTACTCTTACATCTGGTACAAAAGAAGGATGTCCTCTAT
>NW_004524626.1:2120042-2126924 GCF_000260255.1 Octodon degus
AAACTCCACCAAGAGACTACTAGAATTGATACACAAATTCAGTAGCATAGCACGATACAAAGTCAATACACAAACGCCAATAGCATTTCTCTACACAGTTAACAAACACAGTGAGAGGTAAATTAGAGAAACAATACTTTTTACAATAGCACTGCGATAAAGGAAATACTTTGGAATTCATCTGACAAAAGAAGTAAAATCTTTTCAAGGAAAATTACAGTAATCTGAAAAAAGACATTGTAGAGGATTTCAGAAAATGGAAAGATATTCCTTGCTCCTGGGTAGGAAGAACCAACATCATGAAGATGGCCATAGTCCCAAAATTGTTGTACAGATTTAATGCAATCCCTATCAACTAACACCAACATACCTCCCAGTACTAGAGAAATTGTTCCTAAAGTGTATGTGTAACCAGAAAAAGACCTAGAATAGCAAGGGTTATCCAGGGCAAGAAAGACAACTCAGGAGGCATTACAATTCCTGACTTGAAATTATACTACAAAGCAACTGTGATAAAATCAGCATGGTAATGTCAACGAAATAGACCTGAGGATAAGTTGAATAGAGGAGAAGATACAAAGGCTTCTACAAACACACTCAGCCACCTGATCTTTGACAACAGGGCAAAACATGCTTACTGGAAGAAAAATAGCCTCTTTAACAAATGGTGCTGGAAAAACTGGCTCTCTACATGCCGAAAACTAAAACGTCATCCAGGTCTATCACTATGTACTAAGCTGAAGTCAAAATGGATTAAAGAGCTAAATATTAAAAGAGAAACACTCAGTCTCCTGGTATGGAAAGTAGGATGAACCCTTGAAGATAGAGGGGTAGGCAAAGAGTTCATGAAAGAAAATCAAATTGCATGAATAAGACTTGAAAGAATTAACAACTGAGACCTCTTCTTATTGAGAAGTTTTTGCACAACAAAAGAAATTACCAACAAAGTGAAAAGACAATCCATAAATTTCAAAAAAATCTTGACAAATAAGCACTCAGAAAAAGGTCTGCTCTCTAGAATTTATAAAGAAATAAAAAACATTAGGACCCCCAAATATAAAGACCCAATCCAGAAATGGGCATCTGAGATGAACACACACATCTGAGGAGGAAATTATAGAGGTGAATAAATACATGAAAACATGCTCCACATCACTAGCCTTCCGAGAAATGCAAATTAAAACAACACTGAGATAACATGTCACCCCAGAAAGAATGACTATCATAAAGAAATCAACCAACAACAAATGTTGCACGAGCTATTGGGAAAAGGGAACTCTTCTCCACTGCTGCTGGGAATGTAGACTGGTGCAAACATTATGCAAATCAGTGTGGAGACTCCTTAAAAAACTAGGACTGGAAACCCCATGCAAACCAGCTATTCTCCTACGGGGAATTTTCCCAGAGGAACTGAAAATGTCATAGCATAGTGATATATGTGTACCTATGTTTATGGCAGCACAATTTGTGATAGCCAAATCTTTGAAACAACCAACATGCCCATCGCATGAGGAATGGTTGAAAAAGATGTGGTACTTCCATACAATGGAATATTACTTAGCTATAAAGAATGATAAACTTGAAGCCTTTATATTTAAGTGGATGCCACTTGAAGAAACACTCACAAGTAAAATAAACCAGACCCATATGAATAAATATCATATAGTCCCCCTAGTATAAAAACTTAAAAGAAGCAATACAAATAGAAAGTTATAACACAATTCAAAGGAAAGCAAGAATTTGTCAATTGGGCAAAAAGGACAGGGCAAAGAGAAAAGCTGGGAAACATGACAGGGGCAAAGTCATACATTTATACTCAGAAGAGAGGTAAGGAAATGATCCTGAGAAATATCAGCAGGTTTTTGAATCTAACAGTTAATTGATAGGATTCTCACCCTGACTAATTGTACATGCTGATACCTGTGAACCAAGCAACTGCACTGAAGGTAGCAATGTATAATAGAAAGGTCACATTTGGAATGCCTGTTATTCTGCTCTTCTAAATATGTACTTCTTCTCAGGACATACCAATTATTACCATACTGTCTCTCAAGTAAAAGTTTTTTTTAAAGGGTAATAAATGAGAAAAAGACACAAGGAAAAAAATGTCACAGGACTGCCTTGCTACAATGCTGTATATGGTTAGATTTCCAAACTTCTGTGTAAAAATATTTAATTGTTTATTCATATTCTTTAAATATTTTTCATTTTTTTAAATTTTATCTCCATATTCTGTAGGAACTTAATGTTTAACATATCAATACTTGATGGAAATACCCGTTCCATGTTATGCCTAAGATGTTTGATATTCAGACAGATAGTGAGGTTAAACCCAAATGCATATGTTGTATGGTAATAATAAGCTTTTCTTCTGGAGGGTTAGAAACCTAAGCTTGCAGACCAAAAATTAGAGAAAAAGAAGGGCTTCAAGGACAGCCAACATTTGGCTCAGGATTTGTCCTGTAACACTCTACCGCAGTTTGCCAATCTTTTGTCATTGTCAGTCATGTGGATGAGTCATGGCCATTGCTTGACTAATTTGCTCTCTGTGAACGCCTGAGAGAATGTTTTCTCTCCATGTGACTCTCCTTAGGGGCACTCTATATCATCGATCACGTTGCTCTATGGCCCCATAATCTCTTTGATCAGAAAATTTGCGACATAACTGAGTTACATGATGTTACAGTATAGGTTCTACTATCTCCTGAGTCTTCACTGACCTTGAAAGGCTAGGGTCAAAATTTTGAGGCATGCTGCTTGGTCCAGTGGGGCCCCGACCTAGATCCAGATATATGAGAGCATCCTCTGGATATAGGTGACAACAGGCAAGTGGGGTGAACTATTCTGCCTGGAAGATTCCAGGTACATCAAGGAAAGTTGCCAAAAACAGAACTGAGAGGAAGAAATTTAAATACAAATTCCCATTTTAATATCTGCTTAGCTATACAGTCACAATGTTTGCTCTTATGGTTGAATACAAACCCACTAGCTACAAAAGTTTGTCAATTGCTAAATCTCACTACCCATTATTAGAGTTGCTAATTTTATTACTACAAATAGAACCCTATACTTCCTTAACCACATGATCCATCCTGGGTAATAATATCAGAAGGTGCTTGAGTAATAACCTTACCAATGCCCTACACTGAAGGACAGAGGACAGTGCCAAATAGAAACCAATATCTCACTCTCAATAAATAAAGAGGACAAAGCCTTGGGACACACACTAAAACAAGAATTTCTGACACAGAATAGATACCTAAAGAACATATTCCATACAGAATGGCTCTGATCACAGTGATACAGGTACTATCAAACTTTCAGAAAAAAGTATCACAGAAATAAAGAGTTCTCTCTGAAATATAAAGTGACAAAAAGAAGGAGTAAAATATATTCTCAGGCTCTGAGTCCACCCAGAACAAATGCAGGAGACACTAGCATAGAAGATATTGAAAGTCACATACATGAAATCTCCTAAATAACAGCATCTGAAGTAAAGAAACAACTGCAGAAGCCTTCAGAAGTAATCAAATCAGAAATAATCTCCTGAAAGATGGCAAAATGATGACACTGAGTGATTGAGTCGACTTAGGCTCCTGTCTCCATGTCAGAGATCACTGAGAGAAGAGTGCCTAGGGTCATTGCTCAAGATGCTGAACATCAAAATCTTCAGTGGCAGCTTCCAACACGATTTATCCTAGAAGATTGCTGACCTCCTGGGCCTGGATCTGGGCAACGTGGTGACTAAGAAATTTAGCAATCAGGAGATGTGTGTGGAAATTGGTGAAAATGTACATGGAGAATATGTTTACATTGTTCAGAGTGATTGTGATGAAATCAACAACAAAGTCATGGAGCATTTTTTTTTAAACCACTCATTAATTTTTTTTTAAAACCTCTGTCCAGTGGCTTCAAGCTACCAGGACACCACCTCCCCTTAACAGTCTTAATCTTCTCAGCTCTTCTGCTGAAGAATTTTGTCTTCACAATGACAGGCTGCTTTGGGAGCTTTCTCTTCCCAAAAACTTTATAGTAGCCTAGTCTCACTACATCAATGATGGGAGCTACTCCAGTCTTGTTTTTGGCAGCATTTACTCGGGTCTGCTCACTGACCAATGTCCACAATTTGTCAAGATTGACAGTTGGGCAGAAACTCTTGTTTCTCTTTAAGTGGTAACACCTCATACCAACCTTCCAAAAGTAACCTGGGGGATATTTGTCAAAGTTGATCCTGTGATGATGCATGCCACCAGCATTACCTCAGCCTCCAGGTGCTTCTGATGCTTGCCAATGCAGCCATGGCCATGGCTCACAGGGCCCTGAAGCTTCCAGGTCTTCTTTAATCTGGAGGGCATGTCAGCGGCTGAGACGAAAGGAATCATGGAGATTTGATCATGATTTAATGCCTGCAAGATTGCTTCAGCCAGCCAAGTCACTGCAGTAAATCCCATGCTTCCCTTATGCCTGTCAGGATAAGAGCCAAGCTCCAATCCAATATTTGTTGCAAATATGCTGTCTGTAGTAGATGCAGATTACATCGTCACATGTCTATGAGGTTTTTGTTTGTTTGTTTTTTGAGGTACTGGCGATTGAACTCAGGCCCTTAACTTGCCAGGCAAGCACTTATTCTACTGAGCCATCTCCCCAGCCCTTACATTGTCACATGGATTCATGTGCTCCTCAGATTCAGGGCTTTTTTGATATTCCAGTGGACAACTTGCAT
Organism: Octodon degus; assembly: GCF_000260255.1. NCBI lineage: Eukaryota > Metazoa > Chordata > Mammalia > Rodentia > Octodontidae > Octodon > Octodon degus. Next base: position 2,124,766 of record NW_004524626.1, read on the forward strand.
ACAGAATCAGCTGTCCTAAAGAGGCTTAGAGAGAATATCTCTGAATGGATGAATTGTACAATTGTCTCACCTGATGCTGCTGGCGCCAAGAGATTTACCTCCACCACAGTTCGGTTGAATGTGAACTTTGCTTTGATTCACAAAGAGCAAAAGAAGGCCAATGAAGTAGACCACACGGTGCTGCTGAGAGACGTGAAGGGTAGGGTAGCTCTCCTTGTGGATGACAGTTTGATACTTGTGGCACAGTTGCCCATACAGCTGACAAACTTCTCTCTGCTGGTACTACCAGAGTTTAGGCAATCTTGACTCATGGAAACTTTTATGGCCCAGCTATTTCTCACATCAACAACGCATGATTTGAAGCAGTAATAATCACCCAATACCATACCTCAAATGGACAAGACACAGCACTGCTCCAAAGTACAGGTGATTCAGAGAGTAAATTGGTCAAGCAAAGGCCATGAATCATCCACATAGCTGACACTGACAAAGGATCTACAAACTGTGGTACAGGGTTTCAGGATAAATCCTGAGGAGATTTGACTGACCTTGTCAGATACAAAAGTTACATTTGTGTTATATAGGTCTTGCTTTATCTTGGTCTTAACCATCTGTTTTAGTTACTCTTCTCTTGTTGCTGGGACAAATACCCGACACTCAAAATGAAGGAAGGAAAGGTTTATTTAGCTCACAGTTACTGGAGGTTTCAGTCCATACTCAGCTGGGTCCAATGCAGAGCAGCACAGAGCAGAAAAGCAACCTTTCACGGTGGTGGCAAAGAGCAAGAGCACAAGGGAGGGGTAGCAGCAGCTCAAGCAGCTAGCTTCTCTTCCCACCTTACATTATAATGCAAACTGCCTGCCCCAGCGTAGGGGAAGTACTCACACCTATGGGTTATCCCAGCAGTACTAAAACCCATAATCCCAGCCTTGGATCACACATAATCCCAGGGGACCATGAGTTAACACAAACTTTAGAAGTCCTCACCCCATGACTGCATGAGGCTTTGGGGGGACAACTAGACACAAACCATAACACCATCCAACAGAAAAGTATAAAAACAAAGTATAAAAAGTAAAGCCATATTGATATGCTGAGCTGTAAAAGGTTCAAGTCCACAACTTCTGACATTGTCAGTCCTTTGGAAAACCCACTACTATTATGGACCACTGGATTATATTGGAAGATTTTGCTGAATTCACGCATCTACAATATTTAAATGATAATGGAATACCCATTTCTGACAAAACTAAACAAAAAAGAGGATACAAGTTGATCATTTTGTATCTGTATATTCAAAATAGTTAGGATAGATATATAGTTACTTTCTCTTAATTCAAGGTATAGAAAGATTTGTTCTCATAGTGTTTGTGGACAGAATATCATGTCTGCATCTTGTACTATGAATAACCACTAAGAAGACAACAATATGCAATGTATTAATTTTGAAACCGTCCTACTAATCGGTTTTGAAATTGTCTCATTTTTATTTGTTTCTCAATAAAATTATTAAAATAAATAAATAAATAAATAAAAAACAAGATACAGGTGATTGACAGTCTCATGAACCTAGCAGAATCCATTAGGAGATCTTGCAATGGGGAATATATTTCGTACCTGTTCAGTCATGTCTCTTTATAGGGCCTCTTTATGGAGTTTTTTAAACAAAAAAAATCAATCCAACCTTTTTTCCATTAATATTGCATGATAAATTTGGGAAACCAAGCTTGCTTGTAGCTTTCCACATCCCATATTAGGCACATTAGAGTTTGTCCTAAATTAGAAAAAGCCAGATTGAGACTGCTGAGGCTGGCTTCTGCACTTCTTCATTCTGCCCTGATGATTTTGTGAGCTTTGCAGCTTTAACTAGAGCTCAATTGTCGCAGTATTTCAAACTTTAGAGATTATTGTTTAGTCAGGGATGTAGCTAAGCAGCACAGCACCTGCCCTGTCAAGTGTAAAGTCCTGAGTTTGATATCCAGTAAAAATAAAAAAAAATTTTTGTTTAAAGTCACATGAATGTGATTATTGAAGCTCAGTCTCCTTGGCATGTGAATACGCTATGTTTGTTCTTTGTTCAGAACAATTAGCTACAGAGCCAGCCCATGTGTGAGCAGTACTTTAAGTGCAGCCCTAAATTACTAAAAGCCATTGGCAGC
>NW_004524626.1:2127024-2127518 GCF_000260255.1 Octodon degus
TCATTGCTGTTTATCAATAAAACTTTGAAAAAAAAATAAAAAAATAAAAATTAATAAAGAAAAAAAAAGCACCTACAATTAATGAACAAATTCAGTAGCATAGCAGGGTATAAGATCTATACCCCAAAATCAAATTCTGCTACATAGATAACAAACACACTGAGAGAAAATTTAGAAAAACAATACCTTTCACACTAGCACTGAAAAAATGAAATATCTAGGTATTAATCTACCTAAGAAAGTAAAAGATCTATTCATTGAAAATTACAGTATTCTGAAAGAAGAGATCAAAGAGGATTTTATAAAATGGAAAGATATTCCTTGCTCTTGGATAGGAAGAACTAACACTGTGAGAAAAGCCACACTCCCAAACTTATTATACAGATGTAATGCACTCCTTTTTAAAATACCACCAACAGTTCTAGAGAAATCATTCCTAAAATTTACTTGGAACCAGAAAATACCTAGAATAGCAAAGGCAATCCTGGGCAACA
>NW_004524626.1:2127746-2130043 GCF_000260255.1 Octodon degus
AGGGAAGAAAGATAGTCCCTTTAACAAATGGTGCTAGAAACACTGTCTCTACCCAGGCCAAAAAAATAAAACTAGACCTGGATCTTTCACTGTTCACTAACTAAAGTCAAAATGGATTAAACATCTAAACATTACAACAGAAACACTAAATCTCCGGAAAGAGAAAGTAGGTGGAAATATTGAAGATATATAGGTAGGCAAACATTTTATGAATGAAAATCAATCTGCTCAAGAAATACCTCATGTAATGAACAACTAGAACCTCCTCTTACTGAGAAGTTTCTGTATGTCAAAAGAAACCACCAGCAGAGTGAAAATGCAGTCCACAAATTCAGAAAAAGATCTTAACTAATAATCACTCGGACAGAGGTCTTCTATTCAGGATATACGAAGAACTAAAAAAAAAAAAAAAAAAAATTAGGACCCACAATTTAAAGACCAAATCCAAAAACTGGAATCTGAGATGAATACATACTTCTCATAGGAAGAAATATGAGAGGCAAATAAATACCTGAAAAAATGCTCCACATCACTGGCCATTCAAAGTAATGCAAATTGAAACAATTGTGAGATACCATCCTATCCCAGAAAGAATGGCTATTATAAAGAAATAAACTAATAACAAATGCTGGAGAGGCTACAGTGAAACAGGAACCCTTCTCCACTGTTGGTGGGAATGTGGACTGGTACAACCACAATGGAAATGAGTGTGGAGACTCCTCAAAAAACAAAGACTGGAAATCCCATTCAATCCAGGTACTCCTCTTATAGTATTTTCCCAAAAGAGTTGAGAACATCATACCATAGTAATATGTGTGCAGCCATGTTTATAGCAGCAAAATTTGTCTAGCCAAATCTTGGAAGAAACCAGAATGCCCATCACCTGAAGAATGGATGAAAAGCGTGGTATTTTTAACACAATGGAGTACTACTCAGATACAAAGAAAGACAAACTAGAAGCCTTCAGATGCAAGTGGATGAAACTGGAGGCTAAGCTCGTAGAAGAAATAAGCCAGACCCACATGTGTAAATATTGTATTGTCTTCCTAGTATAAGAACTCTGAAGAAGAATTAAGACCTGAAAGGTATACTAGATCCACTAAAGTGGAAAGTAACAGAAATGAAGGATTAAACAATGAAGAGGAGAAAAAGGAGAAAAGAGAAGAAAAAGGGTAGAGAAAAAAAGTGCAAGTATATGTACAGGATGGCTGAAGTGATTGTACTAAGAATTTCCATCAGTTTTTTGAAAATAGCAGTTAATGTGTAGAATTACCACCTTGACTATGTCTGTATGCTGATATGTGAACTAAACATTTACATTGAATACAGCAATGTGGAATACAAAAACCATGCTTGAATACCTGACCTTGGTCTTCTAAATGTACCATTCCTAATGTCAGATCAATTACTATCTTTAAAATAAAATTTTTAAAAAAAGTAATAAAAAAGAGAGACAGAAACAAAAATTTCTTGAAAGCAAGCAGTGATATTCAATCATATATCCAATCTTCCATAACTATGTCTGTTAATATGAGCAACCTATTTGATGCTAAAAATAAATAATATATCAAACATTATTAATCAGCTGTTCTTGTTTTGAAAATCTATCATACATATTGTTGTATGTTACTGTGTTTCTGTCTTTCTTTCTGATATTTGTTCTTGTATTTGTTTTTATTCTTCAAATAAAATAAAATTATAAAAACAAAGACAGGAAAATCACTACAAGTCTGAGCTGAATAGCAAGACCATTTACCAAATAAATAAATAAATAGAAAATATTATCTTACAAACTGTGCAACTATAAACAGTTGCCCATCAACAGAAATAGTTTAGAAAGTTGTGGTACTTTTATATAATGGAGTACTACTCAGGCATAAAGAAGGATAGACTCAAGGATTTTTATAGATAAATGGATGCAACGAGAGGCCATATTCAAATATGAAATAAATCAGACTCACATGTGTAATGATAATATTATCTTCCTAGTTTAAGAAACTTAAAGAATAAGTAAGATTAAAATTGTACAACAGATATTGTGAAAAGGAAAGAAACTGATTAAAAGGAAAGAACAACTGGGATGGGGAAAAAAGAAAAGGAAAAGAAAGCAAATATATATACATATATAAACAGATATATAACTGCAAAATAGCTAAGATCATTCAACTACTAATTTCTATTAGTTCATTGAAAAGAATGGCTTGTGCTTATATTGTTTGATTAATTTTTAAAGCCTATATCTTGTAACCTGAGCAACTACTTTGAAGATAACACAATGGAAAATATTAGCCATTGTT
>NW_004524626.1:2130143-2133307 GCF_000260255.1 Octodon degus
TAGAACTCCAAATAGCACCAACCCAATTAAAACCATACCCAGGCATATAATAATCAAGATCCCAGAAATCCAGCACAAAAACATACTGAAAGCCACTAGAGAAATAAAACAGATCATATTTAAAAGAAAACTCACCAGAATAATGGCAGATTTCTTCTCACAAACCATCAAATCAAGAAGTTCATGGAGTGAAGTACTTCAACTCCTATGAGAAAACAAATTACATCCCCAATTGATATACTCTGCAAAACTTTCTTTCAAGTTTAATGGAAAGTGAAATACTTCCATGACAAATAATATCTGAAGAAATTCATGATGACCAAGCCAACCCTACACAAACTACTAAAAGATATTCTAGAAAGGGATCAAAGTGACCACAATTCCAAGAATGAGAATGGAAAGAACCCAGCAAATAAAGCAAACAATTAAACACAGGAGAAAAGTAAGTAACCAACAGCAGGTAAATAACATGTCAAATATAAGTCAATACATATAATTTATAACCACCAATATAAATGGACTCAATTAATCAATTAAAAGAAATATGTTGCATAAAAGAAACAAATTTAACTCATGAGGAAATTTGAAGGCTGAAAGTCAAAGGACAGAAAATAACACTACATGTCCAAAGACCTCAGAAAAAAGCAGAGATAGAAATCCTGTTCTCAGTTAAAGTGAAGTTCAAACGAAGAATGATCAAATGAAATAAAGAAGCCCACAAAATATTGATTAGGGGAAAATACCAGAGGAAGAGGTAACAGTCATAAATATGTATGCATCAAATATGGGAGCACACAAATATATAGTCAAAACTTAATGGACATGAAAAAACATAATATCCAATATCTCAATATTAATAGGAGACCTTAATACCCCCTTATCCCAAAAAGGTAGGTGAAGCAGACAAAAACTTTATACAGAGGTAGAAGAACTGAACCAGATCTTTAAACAAATGTACTTAATAGACATATACAGAGTGTTCCACCCAATCACATTTGAATATACATTCTTTTCAGCTGCACATGGAACATTTTCTAAAATAGACACATACTAGTCCATAGGTAATGCTTGAGTATATGCAACAAAACAGATATTGTCCTATTGCACTGACCACAGTGCAATGAAATTGAAAATTAATGATAAAAGAAACTTCAAAAACCCCATAAGCATCTGGAAATTAAATAACACCTTACTCAGCAACCAATAGGCTACAGATGCAATTATATAAGAAATTTATCAATCTACAAATCAATGAAAATTCAAGCACTATTTATCAGAATTTATGGGGATACAATGAAAGCACTTTTAGAGGAAATTTATAGCAGTAAACCCACACATTAAGAAAACAAAATGATAACAAATAAAGACCCTAATGCTGCACCTCAAATGTGAAGAAAAAGAAGAGCAAACCAAGCCCAAAGCCTCAAGATGAAAGGAAATCATAAATATCAGAGCAGAAAAATAATGGAGTTGTGAAAAGCAAGAGAACAAACAAAGAATTGATGAATCAAAAAGCTGGTTCTTTGAAAGATTAAATTACACTGATGAACACCTAACCAACCTCATCAAAAAGAGGAAATAAAAAACTCAAATTTAAGCAATAAGGAATAAAAAGGGTGAAGTTACTACAGATGCAGTAGAAATTCATATCATAAATAGCTACATTGAAAATCTTTACTCACACAGAATTTAAGACATAGAAGAAATGTACAAACTCCTAGATAGATACAAATTACAAAAACTAAATCAAAAAGATACAAAAACTCTGAATAACCCACTATCAGCCAATGAAATCCAAAATGTAATGAAACAAACCTACCAACAAAGAAAACAGCTGAACAGCTGAATTCTACAAGAAATTTACAGATTTAATCCCAATATTCCTCAGTCTTTTCAATAGAATTGAAAAGGAAACAATTCTCCGAAAATCTTTCCTAGAGGCAAGTATTATACTGATACCAAAAACACGGAAAGATTCAACCAAAAAAGAGAACTTCAGGCCAATCTCCATCATGAATATAGATGCAAAAGTCCTCTATAAATACTAGCAAATAATATACAGTAAATCATCAAGAAGATTATACAGAGGCTGGAGAGATAGCTCAGTAGAATAAGCACTTGCTTGGCAAGTGCAAGGGCCTGAGTTCAATCCCTGGTTCTGCAAACAACAACAACAACAAAAAAGATTATACATCATGACCAGGTAGGATTCACTCTAGGGACACAAAGTTCAACAAACGCAAATCTATAAATGTAACACATGATATTAACAGAGCCAAATCAAAAAAAACCACATGATCATCTCCATTGATGCAGAAAAGGCATCTGACAAAGCCCAACACTCATTCATGATCAAAGCCTTACAGAAAATTGGACTAGATGGACTCTAAATCAATCCGATAAAAAACATCAATGACAATCCAACAGCCAACATAATTCTAAATGAGGAAAAACTGAAATCTCTCACTCTCAAATCATATACAAGACAAGGATGTCCTCTATCATCATTCCTATTCAATATAGTTCTGGAATCATTAGCTACAGCCATTAGGCAATAGAGAGAGAAATAAAAGGAATAAGAATAGGTAAAAAAAAAAAAAGTTAAATTACCATTATTTGCAGATGACAAATACTCTACTTGGAAGACAGAAAAATCTTCACTAAGAAGGACCTACAGAGGTCTGGTGAGTGTGCGGAGAGCTTCCTGCTACCCTGCGCCGGGGGGACCAGTCCCAGCCCAGGCGTAGAGTGGGCCAGACCCTCTCCCAGCCACTTGGGCTGCCCCCCACCACTCCGCAGTGCCTCCCCCACCCCGCCAACCGAATAGGATTTTCTGCTGAGTTCCGGGAGCCCCCAGACCCAGTCCTAGCCCAGGTACCCTAAGTGTGTGTAGAGAGCTTCCTCTTCCCCCTACTTCACCTTACCCCCTCTAGGCACAGCTCAGGCCTGGCATACACACCTGAGGTGTAATCCTGCAGCTGCAATCCCTGCAGGGGAGAGTATAGAGGATAGATCCAACCAGCTAGTCCAGGAGCAAAACATCTCTCCACATGGGCACAACAGATTCACCCTTAAGGGCAGCAGCGAGAAGGAGCTGAGCACAGCAGCCAGACCTCAGCCAGACGCAGCTGGATAAGTCCAAACTTTGTAGAGCTGCACCTGAA
>NW_004524626.1:2143392-2147485 GCF_000260255.1 Octodon degus
TTTAAAATTAAAAAAAAACTAATCAAGGTGGTGGAACAAGATGGTGGGCAAATATAATTGTCTGACAATTTCTCCTCAGAATCATAGTAAGTCTAACAGCTACTCATACACCAAACTACCTCTACAAGAGCTAAGAAGCCCAGGTTTGCCTGTATATGGAGCCTTTGGAAAAGCTCTACAGCTGGAGGAGACACATGACCCAAGCTATTAGAATTCTAGTCCAGCTAATATCACCTGTGGCTAATTATAGCAGTCTTGAGTCACAAGTCCACATTGACAGTAACCTTCAAATAGCACTGTGGGAGAGTGTTGCGCTGGTCTTTCTTGCATGGGATCTTGGGCTGTGACAAAGCTTAGTGGCATCTGTAGTCATAGATATGACATTGGGACATGGGGACAGTCCATCCACAATGACTACCCAGAGAAAGGCAGAATCATACAGTGCCTGGTCACAGGCCAGGAACTTTTCATCTACACCACCTAGAAAGAGGTGAAGCTTGTGAGGACGGACTAGGCACTCTCCTATTTTTCCTGAACAGCACACCAACAGTATATTTGGGGTAAGCCTTGGATTGCCCAATTTCGCTGAAATAATGACAATACACTGTGCCAGATTCACTGAAAATCTGGATTCAGGTCCAGACTAAATCTGGATTTAGTCCCTGAAATAGTAGAAGTGACTATAGCTTCAGAGATAAGTAAGCCTATTTAGAATTTCTGTAAATACAGGGACAAAGAAAACTGTATCAAGAAGAATGGAGTGAATACAGTAATACCTTCATTCGTGAACACTTCTAATGGTCAGAATTTTGCTTCTGTTTGTGAATTCTGCATGGAGTGAAAACCTTGACTGTGGCTAACTTCACCACATGAACACAAAGTCAGCCTTCTTCTGCACTCTGACTTGTGGTCATGGCATCCTCTAGTAGAGATCATAGTTGGAGACAGAACTCTACATACTTGCTGTGAAACTTCTGTGTGCCATTTGGCACATAGAATTCTGTACAGCATAATCCAATTCAGCACAGCTCTAAAGAAAGTGCAGAGCAAGCATAGTGGTAAAAATAAAGTGCAAAGCAGTAGTGAAGGTAACAAGAAACTGCAAAGCAAGAATGTAAGAAGAACGTTCTTAAGAAAATAACAACTGAATTGAAGAAAGAAACTGTAAAACTCTTGCCTATTTTGAAAAATAAAGATGCCATCCAAGGAGCTGACGTGACAGAACGGGTAATGATGCTAACTAAGCAAGGGGCATAAGTACCGGAAGAGTTGAAAAGCTTTCATTAGGATAGTTGAGAAACAGCTATCAGGGGATAGTGTTAGTGAAGCTATGGTCTGTAAAAAAGCCAGGAAATTGCACAGTGATCTATCACAGTAAAACCTGTCTACAGGTGTGGCAAATGATGAATTTAAAGCCAGTATAGAGAGTAATTCGATAAATTCCATGAGAACTGTTGCCCACAGTGTGATGACACATGGTGAGGCTTCTAGTTCTAACAAGGCCACTGCAGAAGCCTGCAAGAAAAATGTGTCAAATTCATGAAGCCCCAATGATGCATTACTCAACAAGGGTTCAACTACAATGAAACAGAGCTCTTCTGGAAGATAACGCCAAATAAAACCTGTATCATGTGGGAGGAAAAGGCACTGCCTGGGCACAAGTTCATGGGACATATTCACTCCTGCTGCTGAATGCAAGTGTAAGTGCTGAACTGAAACTTAAGCCACTATTGGTGACCATTGCAGACCCCTCATGCATTCAAGGAACAGAACAGGAACAAGCTCAGACTGCCTGTGAAATAGAAGGCCAGTGCAAAAGCTTGGGTCCATGGAATCACTGTACTAAATATTCATGCTCAACATTAAGAAGATATCTTTCCAAATCCACCTAGCCCCCAGGCCCAGCATGTGTGTGGGACCTTCCATGCTCGCCAGATTCTACTCCATCAGACAGGTCTGGTGTGGAACCCTGCAGCAGAACTCCGTGCAGAGAGGAATCGGGGGAGATGCATCCAAGTAATCGAGGGGAATATCTTGCCAGAAGGGCATAGTTGATTCAAATCCATGGGATACAGCAGGAAGAAGCAGAGCACAGCAGTGAAACCCAAGCCAGGTACACCTGGACAAGTTCGAACTTGGTAGATCTGGACATGGCAAGTTGAGACACTACTAGACTGAGATCTATGAAAGCGTCCTCTCTTTCTCTCTTGATTATGAGAGAGGGCAACAGATAACCTGGGTGAACTAGTCTGCCTGGAAGACCACAGGTACAAAAGGGGGGTGATCAGATAGAACTTAGGGCAACTAATTTAAGTACATATTCCCAATCTAATATCTGCTTAGCTATACAGTCATAATGTTTCCTCTTCGTGTCAAAAATACAAACTCATTAGATACAAAAGTTTGTCAACTGCTAAATCTCACTACCCATTATTAGTGTTGCTAACTATAGTTCTGTAGAAAAAAAAAACCCTATAACTGTCATAAGCACATAATCTATCCTGGGTAATAATATCGATACTTGCTAAAGTAATAACTGCACAAAAGCTCCAAACAAGATCAGAGGACAGTGTTATATAAAATGGCAAAGAGCAGGAGGAAAATGAATTTTCAGGCCCTGAACCCACCCAGAACAAATGCAGGAGACACCAGCATAGGAGAAATTGGCAATCACGCACCTGAATTTTCTGAAATAATAACGTCTGCAGTAAAGAAACAACTGCAGAAAGGTATAGAGGAAATCAGAGCAGAATTAATCTCTAAGCAAAAAAAGAAATGATAACTATAATTAATCCCTGAAGTAAAAAAAGAAATGATAACTATAAGAGAATTACTAAGTGCTTCTACAGAAGAAATGGATTTAAAAAATAGAGGAGATTAGAAAAACAATGGAATCCTTGAATGAGCAATAGATTGCACAAAGCAGATTCAAGGAGATATACAGGAAATTAAATCCTCAAACACAAGTGGGGAAAACCACTTGAATGAAAGTGAAGATAGAGTTTCAGACCTTGAAGACACCATTGCAGTTAGTGAAAAAGTAAGGAAAGATTTCTTATAAACAACTAGGATACAAAAAAAATTCAATATCTGCAAGATGATGCAAAGATGAACAATGTAAAATTAATAGGCATCAATGAGAAAGCAGTCAATACAAATGATATGAAAAGAATGTGGGAAGAAAAAAATAACAGAAAAATTCCCAAATATGGTGAACTAATCTGACACTCAGATAACTGAAGCATATAGAACTCCAAATAACATCAACCCAATTAAAAACACACAAAGACATACAATAAATAATCTAGATCCCAGAAATGCAGTACAAGAACAATATACTAAAAGCCATTAGAGAAAAGAAACAGATCACATTTAAAGGAAAACCCATCAGAATAATGGCAGACTTCCCTTCACAAACTGTCAAGTCAAGAAGAGCATGGAGGAAAGCACTTCAAGTCCTCCAAGAAAACAAATTCCAGCCCAGACTACCATATCCTGCAAAACTCTTTTTCAAGTTTGATGGAGAAGTGAAATCCTTCCATGAGAAAGAACAACTAAAGAATTTCATGATGACAAAGCCAACCCTACACAGACTTCTAAAAGATGTTCTAGAGAGGGATCAAAATGACCAGAACTCCATGAATGAGAATGGAAAGAACCCACCAAATAGGGCAAACAAACAAAGGAGAAAAAGAGGTATACACCAGCAGGTAAATAACATGCCAATCATAAGTCAATACATATCAATTATAATCATCAATGCAAATGGACTCAATTCATCAATTAAAAGAAATAGACTGGTGCAGTGGGTTAGGAAGCAAAATCCAACAACAAGCTGTGTACAAGAAAAACACTTCACTCATAAAGAAATTCATTGGCTGAAAGTCAAATGATGGAAAACAATACTGCATGTCCCAGCTTCTCAGAAAATAAGCAGTGGTAGCAATCCTGTTCAAAGACAAATAGAAATTCAAACCAAGAATAGTCAAATGAAATAAAGAAGGCCAGGACATCCTGGCTAGGGGAAAAATACAAGAGGAAGAGGTAACAGTCATAAATGTGTACGCAACAAACAAGGGAGCACTGAACTATA
>NW_004524626.1:2149450-2150353 GCF_000260255.1 Octodon degus
CTGAGACTGCATTTTGTTCCTTCTCTTTGTCATTTTGTATACCACTGCCTTCTGACCTTTGGTGTAGAGCTTAGATAGAGTTATTACCTTAGCACTAGGTCCGGATCTACAAAGTTCCAATTCCTCCAGGTGGGTGTTGCTTGGATTTGGCTGCTGTGCTCCACTTCTTTCTGCTGCAGCCATTAGAGTTGAACCATTTGTGTCACTCTGGCAAGATGTTCTGCTCCTGAATCAGCTGGGTGGGTCTTGCCTCTAGCCACTTTTCAGGGAGTTCTACTGAAGGGTTCCATGCTGGCCCTGCAGCCTGGGTGGAATGAGGATCCGCGGCCCTGGGTTGTCTCACTCACTCGCCGGGCCTGTGCTCTGGGTCTATTCAGGATCCCGCCAGGCCCCAAGTCATGTCACTCACTCGCCAGGCCTGCCCTCTGGGTCTGTTCAGGATCCCGCGGCCTGGGTTGTCTCACTCGCCGGGCCTGCGCTCTGGGTCTATTTATACAAGAAAAATCTTAATGAACATGAAAAATCTAATATTCAATGCCACAATCTTAACAGGAGACCTTAACAGTCCCAGAAAGGCAAGTCAAGAAGACAAAAAATTAGCAAAGTAGTAGAACTGAACCAAAACTTGAAGCAAATGCACTTAGTGGACACATACAGTGTTCCACCCAACCACAACTCAATACAGGTTTTTTCAGTTGGACATGGAACATGTTCTAAAATGTACCACATACTAGTCCAGAGATCAAGCTTAAATATACACAAAAAACTAGAAATTATACCATATGTATTATCTGACCACAGTGCAATTAATAGAGAAATTAATACAGAAATTCAGTAGCATAGAAGGTTATAAAGTCAATACCTAAAAGTCAATAGCATTCCTCTACACAGACAACAAACACA
>NW_004524626.1:2155934-2158380 GCF_000260255.1 Octodon degus
AGACAAGATTTCATGTCTACATCTTGTCCTCTGAATAACTACTGTGAAGATAACAATATGAAATGTATTAATTATTGTAACTGTTTTATTAACCTGTTGAAATTGTTTCATTGTTATTTTTTTTCTTTTTTTCTCATTAGGATGAACAAAAGCACACTTTTCTTATTTACACATACACTATTCTTCAGGTTAGATCATACTAGAGGCCATAAAATAGACTTGACAACAATTTAAAAATTGAAATTATAATGACTATTTTTATGTAATTCAATAGAGCTAGAAATCAATAACTAGAAAACTGAAAATTATTAAATTACACAGAAATTAGGCAACTTACTTTTGAGAGCTGTCTCAGTTACTCTTCTCTCATTGCTGGGACAAATACCCAACACTCAAATGAAGGAAGGAAAGGTTTATTTACCTCACAGTTACAGGAGGTTTCAGTCCCTCCTCAGTTGGCTACAAAGCAGAGTGGTACATGGCAGACAGCAAGCATTCATGGTGGCAGCAAAAAGCAGAGAGCAAAATGGAAGAGTAGCAGCAATAATGGCTACAGAGGGCTGGTGGGATGGCGCAGTGGTCTAAATCACCTACTTAGAACAAGCTTAGCAAAGCACAGGGACCACAGTACAATACCCCCAGCACCACATGCCAGCCAGCCCGGCCCCCTGGTGGGCTGAGCTGGCCACACACACACACACACACACACACACACAGAAATAAATAAATAAATTTTTTAAAATAATAATGGCTACAGAGAACAAGTCTGTCTCTCTGTCTCCCGTATGTTACATTTAGGCTACCTACCCCAGGTTGGGAGTATCACACACACCCATGATCCCATCAGTGCTCAGACCCATAATCCCATGAATTAATCACAAACTCTAGAACTGAGCCTCAATGACTGCATGAGGCTTTGGGAGGACAAATATACACAAACCATAGCAGCAACCAATGGAAAAAAAATCAAGAAAGATACTTTAAAATTTCTTGAAACAAATGAAAATAGTAATACAACATACCAAAACCTAAGGAACACAGGAAATAATGTACTAAGAGGGAAGTTTATAGCAATCAGTGCCCACAGGGGAAGAAAAGATAAAGCTCTCAAAAACATAAAAACAAAAGCAAAAATAAAATTTAGTGCTAGTTACTTTTCTCTCAGAGCTAAGACAAAATACTCCAGGCCCAAAGTTAAAGAAGGAGAGCTGGTGAGATAGCTTAATGGTATAAGCAAGGGCAAGGTCTTGAATTCAATTCCCAGTACCAAATAAGTAAGTACGTAAGTAAGTAAGTAAGTAAGTAAGTAAGTAAGTAAGTAAGTAAGTAAATGAATAAATAAATAAATAAAATTAAGGAAGGAAAGGTTCATATAGCTCACAGTTTGTGGAGGTTTCAGCCCATAAATGGACTCTAATGCAGGTTGGCGTGACACAGGCAAAAGTTCAAGGTGGCAGGAGACAGAATAAGCAACAAGAGCAACAAGGGGGAAGGCAAGCCTTTGTTCCTCCATTATAGTGTATACAGGCTGCTCCTTTTGGGTGGTTGTAGCTCTCACCCCATCGTTGTGCCTGTGCAGGAGGATCCTGCACAGGTTCAAGATAATTACAAAGTGAAGATCCTGGCCCCTTGAGGAACCACTTTGTTAAACCTCTAAATTTCCCAAGGACACAGTGAACAGCATCCTAGAGTGGTAAGGGCATGTACTGTACCACACAGGATGTAGAAAATGCTGAGTTAGTTAAGCTTCTAGACTTCTCAATTTGGCACAATGGTTCAACCATTATACTGCATTTGGAAAGGTGTAAGAAAAACAAGAAAAACTAAATTTATAAGTAGTAAAAAGAAATAAATAATGAGGATTAAAGCAGAAATAAATACAATGGAGACCCAAAACTACAAATGATCATAGCTGATTCTTCAAAAAAAAAAATAGACAAACTTCACTGTGGAGGACCAACTGAGCAGCTCTCCTTGAAAGAAGAATGATTGTCTCCACTTTGGTTGAGTATTAAGAGGGTAGTTTATAGCAATCAGTGCCCACAGGGGAAGAAAAGATAAAGCTCTCAAAAATATAAAAACAAAATTTATTGTTAGTTACTTTTATCTCAAAGCAGAGGCAAAATAACCAAGGCCCAAAATCAAGGGAAGAGGACTAGGGAGATGACTTAATGGTATAAGCAAGAAACAAGTTACCTTAGAGTGTGTAAATGGGAAAAAAACAAAACTCAGCCATATAATATCTGACACTATTTCCTTGTATTGATATGTACAGAGCTGGTAGGATTTCTCTTTATACTTTCAATTGGCTTAAGCAATGTATATTAGTCTAGCCAAGGTGCTGGTGGTAGTTTTTGAAGACAGCATGAATGTTTCCCTGATAACTCACACCTGCTGCTCTTTAATATGAGTTGGGTAGAGATGGGACAAAAAGCCACTGCCTTGA
>NW_004524626.1:2159371-2167929 GCF_000260255.1 Octodon degus
TAGAGCTATCAAGCAAAAGAAAGAAAGAATTTCTAAATTTGTAGAGAAGGTAATCGCTGTTTGCAGATGACATCATTTCACGTACAAAAAGCACATGACACCACCAAAAAGCTATGAGAACTATTAAACAAATTTAGCAAAATTGCAGGATACAAACTAACATAGAGACATCAGTAGCATGTGCTCATTTTGGCAGTACATAAACAAAAATTGATAGTCTTCCATATGCCAGCAGTAAGTTATTTGAAATAGATATGAAGAAGGCAATACCAGGCAGGGGAGATAGTTTGGTGGTCCAAGCACCTGCCTGGAAAGCTCAAGGACCTGATCCAATTCCAAGTACCACATGCTGTGCTGATCACTGAAACTAGGTGTGGTGATGCACAAATGCAATCCCAGCGCTGGGGATGCTGAAATAGGAGGATCACTACAAGTCAGAACTTATAGTGAGACCCTGTATCAAAACAAATAAATGAATAAAAGATTTAAAAAATTAAAAATGAAAGCAATACCATTTATAATAATTGTACATGTGCACACATAAGTGCGTGCACACACACACACACATGCATATATACACATCCTTAAGATTATGTTTAACCAAAGATAGAAAAGATGTCTATGAGGAAATGTAAGGAATTGATGAATGGTACAAAAAAAAAAATGAAAAGATATCCTGTATTCATGGATTGAAGAGCAAAAATTGTTAAAATATCCATAGTACCCACAGCAATTTACATATTAAATGTGATTATAAACATGATTACTGTCAAAATAACAATGGCTTTCTTCACAGAATCAGCAAAAGCTAAAACACTAGAAATTCTACAGAATATACATATACATATGTACAAATCTATGTTAAGTAAAAAGAACAAAGTAGGAGGCATTACCCTACCCAATTTCAAAGCATACTACAAATAAAAAATACAGAAGATTAAATATTGCATGGTTTCTTTTATATGAGAGCCTGAATACATAAGTCATTTAAAGAGCAAAACAAAAGAGAGATGATAGGAAATGGGGAGGTAGACTTTTTGGAGCTGGGACAGGAGTCTGAAAATGAGGGGGAAGATAGGGTAGAGATAAAAGGGGGAACTAAAACTGATTAAAATGCTATATGTATATTTAATGTAGAATTTTAAAAACCTCAGATTGTGCTGCATTCAGTGCAGCTCTTGCAACTCCAGAGGGAGGATAGTGGAGGATGAAGGAACAAAGACAAGAGTCAGAAAGCTGAGGTCAGGCGGATCCCTCTCTCCTGATGGGAGAAGGGGCTGCCCAACAATTGCAGCACATTTACTTACTCAGTCAGCAGAAGAGGCTGTTCACAGAGAATTTTAAGTGGCAGGTAAGATATGGAACAGGAGGAACATCTAATCTACAAGAAAACATCACGCCTTAGTGGTAACATGAAAAAGAAGAGAACTGTCTATACTATCTCAAGGGAGGCCAAGTCACTTTGTGCATCAGCTCCCCAAGGTGCACACACTTCTCATGGGGACATGTAAAACTTACAAAACGCAATGACCTTGTTCTAGATGTGTAAGGGACAGACAGCTTTGCCCCTCACAAAATAGATTCAAGACTTAACTGTAAGGTATGAAACTATCAGGAATAAAACATAGGAGAAATGCTTAGGGAAACTGGAAAGGACAAGGCTTTTTGGATAAGTTCCTAAATCACAGGAAACAAAACCAAGCAGATGGAATCACATCAAACTACAAGCCTCTTCAAAGTAAAACAGAAAGTCAGCAGAGTGCAGAGATGACCTACATAATGGGAGAGAATATTTGCTGCATGTATATCTGATAAGGAATTGGAAAGAAGAGTATAAGAAATTTATAAGAATAAGAAATTTCAAAATCTCAACATCAATAAAACAAATTAACCCACTTAAAAATGGAACATAGATGTAATAGACATTTCTCAAAGGAAGACACACAAACTGTCAACAGGCAAGTGAAAAATGGCAAATATCAGTAATCAATCATCAGAGCATCAAATAGAAACTGCAATGAAATAGCACTTCACCCCAGCAAGAATAGCCACTGCCCAAAGACTAAAGGCAAGAGCTTTCAAGCTGGAAATATAGCTCGGTGGTCTAAGATCCTGCCTGCCAAATCTGAAGACCAGGGTTTGATCCCCAGTGCCACATGCCATGCCAGTCCTGAAACCCTGTGTGTGTGCTGTTCTGGCCCCTGAAACCAGGTGTGGTGGAATATGTCTGTAATCTTAGTGCTCAGACAGGAGGACCACGATTCTGAGTTGTGTAGTGAGACTCTGTACCAAATAAATGAAAGATTTTGAAATAATTGTTTAAAAGACAAGAGCTTTCAAAGATGTAAAGCAAGTGCATATTGGTTGTGGAAATGTGTATAAATGTGTACGATAATCACTACAGAAAACAGTATAAGGTTTCTTAAAAAGTTAAAAATAGAACTAACAATAATTCTATTACTGGGTATCTGTGACAGCTAAACATGACACACAAACTGTTTCAATTATGGACTTCCTGTAGGCATAGTAAAACACACTTTCTGGAAATGTCTTTGTGGGTCGAAGAGAAGGAAACTTGGAGACTGTATTTGGTCCCTGCCTTCTTCCTTTCTGAGGCTGTTTCCCTGCTGTGCTTCCAAGTCATCATGAACTACACATCTTTGCTCTGCCACACCCTACCACCATGATATCTGTTTGGAGGCTAATGACCACAGACTGAATTTCCTTAAACCATGAGCCAAGTTAAACGTCTTTAACTTGTAGGTATTGGATATTGCAATTCAGTGATGGGAGATGGGACTGAAACAGTGTGTGTCTAAAGGAAATAAAATCAATCTGTCATAAAGACATTTATAGTACTCTTGTGTTCATTACTACGCAAGAGCCAAAAAATATAAAAAAGCCTAACCATACATTAATTCATAAATGCATAAAGAAAAGGTGGTATGGATACACAATGGAATACTACCCATCCACAAAAGATAGAATCTTGCCACTTCTGATACCCAGATGGTATCACAATAACCTAGAGATTATTATGCTAGGTGAGTAAATCAGGCAGAGAGACTCTCAGTTCTTTCACTTATATGTGGAATGTCACCAAATGATCTCACAGAAGTTGAGAGGGAAATGAAAGCTAAGAATAGTGGGAGAAATGTTAACCAGTGGATAAACTGCAATGGGTGCAGCTAAATTAGCCCAGCATAGGGACTCTGGGTAACAATAATGCACAGTACATTTCAAAAATCTAGAAGGAACAACTTGGAAAGTTTCTTACAGAAATGATCAGTTGAGGAGTTAACTGTGTCTAACGAGATTTAAACACTACATTGTGTATGCAAGTATAGGGCATTAAATGGCATCTCACTAACACACAAATTTATGCATTTTAAAAATAAAATACAAAGAAATCAGCCTTGAAATCCCTGTTACTTAACACCACAGTGGTTTACTTCTTACTGCAAATTTATTTTATGACCTAGTCAGGAATTTTTTTCACACTGTCATAGATGCACCCCAAGGGGAACATGAACCAGCCTTGATTTCTGCAGTAGAGGGAGAAGGGACTCCAGTTTAAATGCTGTGGTCTGGAAGTCGCACACACTCATTCTGCTCACAGACGGTACTCACCAATCACCTTCCTAACATAATGGCAAGGAGACAAAAATATCTAACAATCTGTGTGCTCCAAAAAGAGAGACAGGTAGCAATGAATACTTAAAGCCATAAATAGCAAATGTGGCCTTTTGAATAGCTGTACAGAATTCAAAGTTACCCAATGAATCCATTTCTCATATTAAATTAAAAAACTTATTTTTGCTCCCTATTTTTGATACCGGATTGCCACATTAGAACAGAAAAGAATAAGCAGCCTTCAGAAATTAGTAATGGGGGATATTTTAAACATGGACACCTATTTAAGGTTGAGGATATGTTAATTCACAGAAAGAATGGTTGTACTTTCTAAGGAGGGAACATGCCATGCTACGGATTTTGTTTTGCTATTTAAACACTGCAGAAATTGGTATATGGGAAAAGAGCGATACAACAGGATATGGCATTTTGGAAGCATCTACTCTATTCTAGGCAAACAATGCATACAGGAAAACCCACTCCCACTCACCAGGGTCTGTATTATAGGGATGGGTTGCAGGGGATATTGCAGATTGATGAGTATGAGAACATAATGTTAAGTGAAAGCATCCCTGTAATAAAAGTATTGAAAAGGAGCCGGCTGCATTTTGTGCGCTCCTGCGAATCTAGCCTCTGGATGCAAACTAAATTCCATGTGGAGCTGTATAAGCACCTGGGGGTGAAATTGAAGCAGAAAGAGGCTTTCTCTGTTTGTGTTAGCTGGAAGCTGTGTCACAAGGCTGCCAAACCCATAGAGAAACATCCAGCAGAACTTCTCTAGCAAAACTTGGTGTCTTAGCATTAAGACTTTCTGACACCTAACATTTCTGAGCAGAAGTCAGTGACAATGAAAGAAACAGGAACTCTATTGATAGCTTAATGATGAACAGAGGCCCCCAAAAATAATTTTGCAGAAATATTTAACGAAATATCGGTATAGACTGGTAACTCCTACACAGATAAGCCACTGAGCTACCAGTTCTAAATAAGATAAAGCATATATATTTCAATGCAATCCTTCCACTAATTACAGCTAAAATGTCAGAAGAAAATACATAAAATAACCCTGAGAAGAATCTGGAAGCTGTACTGGGGAAGAATTTTGAAACTTGAGGAATGGCAGTGGTGGAATCTTTCTTCATTTTTGTTTTCTCGGTTCTTTGTTGTGTTTTGGCCTTTTCTTCCAAATGCTCAGGCTTGGGTACTGAAGAAGGCCACTGTAAATACCAACCAGTACATGCCAGAAAAGCTCCAAGCAAATCTGGTTCTGTCTAGTCAAAGAGCTGGGCAAACAGCAACACAACAGGATATGACATTTGGGAATTATCCACCCTATACTAGGCAAACAACATATGTAGAGAAGCCCACTGCCATTCACCAGGCACTGCAGTCACAGAGACCACACTTCATTTCCTGCTGGAAGCAACAAGTTGCTGCTCCTCAGACTCCCCAACTGGTAGGCTGAATATGAGAGTGTGGAACGTAGACTTCTATTCCTGGCTTTTAATAACAAGGTCAAGCTCCTCTTCTCCTTAACTTTGGCAAGGATAAGGAATCAGGAATGAAAGAACTAGAGAAAGGATGCTTTAAATTCCATGTGAACAGAACACAGAAGAAATTTTAAGAACTGAATTGAACTGCATATCACCAGCTAACTTCCAATTTACCCTTTGGATGGCATACAGGATGGCAAGTGGGAAGAACTGTGCAAAAGCTTTGGGATATAAGTTGACATTTGAAGTGAAGCTCACAAAAGGAGGTCATTAAATGCATGCTAATCTTAAATAGCATTACGACTCTCAAAATATAAAGATCTGTGTAGAAACCAGGTCTCATCTCAGAGCCAGGGAAATCTCAATTTGTAATAGAAAAGACATGAAAGAAATGAGAATTCCAAAGGACATGGAAGTTGTAATTATCTGACAACGATTTTATGGCATCTACTAGAAAAATACATGCATAAATAATTAGAAACAGCTTTGTAATCAGTGCAAAGAAAGGGCAGTCTTAGTGAATAATTAAAAGATATGAAGAAAATCCAATACACAATTTAGAACTGAACAGGACAACAAGTTAAATTAAAAAATTTGCTGGGCAAGGATAAGTCATTTAAATGGAAATGAATGTGCTTTGAAATGATGTGTTAAATGAAATAAATCAGGTACATAGCTTAAACATCACCCAAAATATGAACAAAGAGGAAAGTAAAGGAGAGATAATAGAAAAAAGGATGATAGATCTTTTGCAAAGGGGAAGGGCACCACAAAATAAGAATAGAAGAAGGTTATTTAAAAAGACCTAAGATGTGCGGAGAACATGTGCCAACTCCCACAGGCAGGTGATCATTGCATATGGAAAATACATATTAATACAATGAAAAATATCAGTAAAAGTTTGTGACAGACTCTGAAAAAATATTATCAATACCTACTTTGAGAATCTTTACTCTCACACAATAGAAGACACAGAAGAAATGAACAGATCCCTAGAAAGTTACAAATTACCAAAACTGAATCAAGAAGATATAACAACTCTCAATAATACAATAATAGCCAATGAAATACAAAATGTAATAAGATCCCTGATGACCAAAAACAGTCCAGGTCCTGCTAGATTCACAGCTGAATTCTAGAAGAAATTTATATAACATATAATCCATATACTCCTCAAACTCTTCAATGAAAATGAAAAGGAAAGGGTTCTCCCAAAATCATTCCTTCAGGCAAGTATTTTATTGATACCACAACCAGGGAAAGACACAACTACAAAAGAGAAGAACTGGCCAATCTCCCTCATGAAGATAAATGAAAAATCCTCAATAAAATCTTAGCAAACAGAATACAGCAAATCATCAAGAAGATCATACACCATGACCAGATAGAATTCATCTCATGGTAGCAAGGATGGTTCAATATTCCAAAATCTATAAATGTAATACACTATGTCAACACAGTGAAATCTGAAAATCACATGATCATCTCAATTGATGCAGAAAAGGCTTTTGACAAAGTCCAACACTCAGTCATGTTCAAAGTCCTACAGAAAATTGGAATTCATGGCCTCTACTTCAATCTGATAAAAGCCATTTGTAACAGCCCAATGGTTAACATAATTCTAAATGGAGAAAAACTGAAATCTTTTACTCTCAGATCTGTTACAAGACAAGGATATCCTCCATCACCACTCCTATTCAATATAGTTCTGGAATCATTAGCTAGAACAATTAAACAAGAGAGAGAAATAAGAGGAATAAGAATAGGTAAAGAAGTTAAATTATCATTATTTGCAGATGACATGGAACTTTAAATGGAAGACCAATAAAAACTCCACCAAGAAGCTACTAGAATTGATACACAAATTCAGTAGTATGGCAGTATACAAAGTCAATACCCAAAAGTCAATAGCATTCCTCTACACAGATAACAAAAACACTGAGATGGAATTTAGAGAAACAAGGGGCCAAACACATTTACTGGAAGAAAGATAGCCTCTTTAACAAATGGTGCTAGAAAAACAAGCTCTCTACATGATGAAAACTAAAACTTGACCCAGGTCTATCACCATGCATTAAGCTAAAGTCAAAATGGATTAACGATCTAAACATTAAAACAGAAACACTAAATCTCCTGGAAGAGAAAGTAGGAGGAACTTTTGAAGATATAGGTATAGCAAAGACTTCATGAACAAAAATAAAATCGCACGGGTAACATTTGAAAGAATTAGTGGTTGGGACTTGCTCTTATGGAGAAGTTTTTGCACATCAAAAGAAATTACCAGAAAAGTGAAAAGACAACCCACAAGTTTAGAAAAAACCCTCAACTAATAAACACTCAGACAAAGGTTGGCTCTCTAGAATTTATAAAGAACAAAGAAGCATTAGTGCCCCTAAATTTAAAGATCCAATCCAGAAATAGGCATCCAAGATGAACACACACTTCTCAGAGGATGAAATTAGAGAAGTGAATAAATATATGAAAAATAGGTTCCACATCACTAGCCACCTGTGAAATGCAAATTAAAACAACACTGAAATACCATCTCATGCCAGTAAGAATGTATCATAAAGATATCAACCAACAACAAATGTTGGAGAGGCTGTGGGGAAAAAGGAACACTTCTCCACTGCTGGTGGGAATGTAGGCTGCTACAACCATTATGGAAATCAATGTGGAGTCTGCTTACAAAACTAGGACTGTAAATTCCCTAAAGCCATTGGGAATTAAGGTAAATAATGGGAATTTTGCTGGAGGAACTCAAAATGTCATAGCATAGTGATATATGTACACCTATGTTTATAGCAGCACAATTTGTGATAGCCAAATCTTGGAAACAACCACGATGCCCATCACATGAGGAATGGCTGAAAAAGTTGTAATATTTATATACAATGGTGTGTTACTCAGCTATAAAAAATGTTAAACTTGAAGCCTTGATATTTAAGTGAATGCCACTTGAAGATATACTTATAAGCAAAATAACCAGACTCACATGTGTAAATATCATATAGTCTCCCTAGTATAAGATCTCAAAAGAAGAAATAGAAAGGTATAACCCAATTAAAAGGAAAGCAAGAACTTGAGGAGTGGACAATAAGGAGAGGGCAAGGAGAAAATATGGGAAACATGACAGGGGCAAAGCTGTACATTTATATGCACAGGATGGGTAATGCAATGATCCTGAGAAACATCAGCAAGTTTTTGAAACTAGCAGTTAATTGGTAAGATTCTCACCCTGACTATCTATATATGATGATAGCTGTAAACCAAGCAACTGGACTGAAGATAGCAATTTGTAGTAGAAGGATCATGCTTGGAATGCCTGTCATTCTGGTCTTCTAAATACGTACTTCTTGTCATGACATACCAATTATTACCATACTCTCCCTCAAGTAAATTTTTAAAAAGTAGGGTAATAAACGAAAAAAA
>NW_004524626.1:2168454-2174317 GCF_000260255.1 Octodon degus
TGGTCAAGCAATAGCTGTAACTCATGTGCATGGCTGACACTGACAAAGGATCTGCAAACTGTGGTGCAGGGTTACAGGGTAAATCCTGAGGGGACTTGACTGAACTCATCAGATATAAAAGTTACATTTCTTGTTATACAGGTCTTGCTTTATCTTGGTCTTAACTATCCAGCAGAAAAGCATAAAAATGAGGTATATAAAGTAAACCCATATTAATACGCTGAGCTGTGAAAGCCTGAAGTCAACAACTTCTGCAGATAACCCACGACTATCGTGGACTGCTGGACTGTGTTGGATTGTTTTGCTGAATTCACACACCTATAGTACTTATGCCAATGGAATACCCATCTCTGACAGGACTAAACAAAAACAAGAGATACAAAGGAAGGACCATTTTTTGTTTGTATATGCAGAATAGTTAGAATAGATATACAGCTAATTTCTCTTAATTCAATGAGAAGAAAGATTTGTACTAATAGTATTTGGACATGATATCCTGCCTGCTTCTTTTTTTAAAATTTTATTTATTTGTGTGTGTGTGTGTGTGTGTGTGTGTGTGTGTGTGTGTGTGGCCAGCTCAGCCCACCAGCTCGTGCCTGCTGGCATGTGGTGCTGGGGGATTGAACCGCTGTCCCTGCACTTTATAGTTTGTTTCAAGTAGGTGCCCTAGACCACTGAGCCATCTCACCAGCCCCTCCTGCCTGCTTCTTGTGCTATGGATAACCACTAAGAAGCTAACAATGTACAATGCATTAATTACTGAAACTATCCTATTAATCAGCTTTGAAACTGTCTCATTGATATTTGTCTCTCAATTTAAAAAAAATAAGTAAACATGGCACACATAAAAAAGAAAGCACACAGAGCACACAGCCACCTTCTCTGCAGGTAGTGCTAATCGCATTTGGAACAGAGGGTTGCTAAATGATATGCTGGGAGGCATAATAACAAAGTTACTTCTTCGGTATTTTCTCTGTGACATACATACATCTTTTTATATAGAACTATAACTCCTTCCATCCATGCAGAATAATAGGAAGTATGAACATGTCATAATGCTTTTTTCATTCCATTTTAAAGTTAAATATTTGGGCAGTTTCTAGTTTGGGCTGGCCAGGTAACTTACTCTTAGATGTAGATGTGTGCATATATATTTACACCTATATAAACATTTTGACTGAACCTCTACTCATTAAATAATTAGACGATTCGATATACTCAAATTTAATAGAGAAGACTAAATGCTTTTTCAGTGGTTGTACACACTAGCATTCTAATCAAAATTGTAAACATTTTGCATTTTCTGCATTTTTATTTCAGTCTGTAGGGTGAATGTGTGGTGTTTTTGCATTGTGCTTTTCTTTTGCAGTTCCCTGACAACCAGTGAGGCTGAAATCTTTCTTATTTAATAGCCAATGAGATATGTTTTCACTGGCAATGCTTGTTCTGATCTCTTATCTTATCATCTGTCATTTTACTGATTTTTAGTTCTTTATATTTCATATATAAAGTTTTTAAAGGTTACATATATTATAAATTTCTCTTCCTAGGTCTTTAGCTTTCCTACCTATCTATATTTAAATGGTTATCTGGATAAATAGTTCTTTATTTTAATGTATCATTCATTTCCTTTAGGTTAGTGTTTTTCTATCATTATACAGAAATACTTTCTATCCAAGTTCAAAAAGATATTTGCATGTAATCTATGCCAAAAACGTTACTGGTTGAGCTTCATATTGCAATCCACAATCTGAAATTGATGTTAAATTGGGATGTGGCATAGGGATCAATTTTTTTTTTCCACTTGGGCATCCAAGTGACCCAGCACTGTCTTTCAAAACAATTTTCTGTGTCATGGCAAAGTGCAAAACTTATCATTAATCTTTTAATTACAGATTTATTTTTGCATTCTAATCCCAGTGGTCTAATTGTACATACTAGCACCAATACCACATTGCATTAGTTAAAACTTCATCAATACTATTGTCATTTGATAAGAGTGATTCTTTCAACTTTGTCTTTCTTTGAAACTCTCTTACTATTCATGCTATGTGTTGTTCTCAGTTCTAGATGACACATTGTAAATACAACATGTATAGGGCTGGGGAGATAGTTTGGTGATCTAAGCACCTGCCTGACAAGAACAAGGTCCCAGGTTTGATCCCTGGTACCGCATGTTGCGCCGGCCCAGAAACCCTGGGCATGCTCTGCTGGTCTCCTGTGATCCCAGCACTCGGGAGGCTAAGACAGAAGGATCGCTATGAGTCTGAACTGCGTAGTGAGACCCTGTACCAAATACATGCATGCATACATACGTACATACATATATAATTACTTTTTTAAAAAAAAAGGGGAAAATAAAGGTTTAAAAAATTTCCAAAAAAAAACCCTTTTTTTCAAATCGAGAAAAGTTTCCTTTATTTCAAAAATGTTCCCAGGTTTTGTGAAAAATATTTATTACATGTTTACTCAGATTATCATATTCTTTCCCTTCATAATCTGGCAATAAAAATAAGCTGATTCAATTGCAGATGTTAGAAATCTTGTGTTCTGTTTTTTAATTTTATAATAAATGTCTTTACCGGTTAAGGTACTATTCTTAATGGGTTTTTTTTGTTTGTTTGTTTGTTTGTTTGTTTGTTTTTGGCAGAAGCGGGAATTGAACTCAGGCCCTTTTGTTTGCCAGGCAAGCACTTATTCTACTGAGTCATCTCCCTGGCCCCAAAGGTACTATTCATATTTTCTACTCTTTTTGCACTGCCTTTAATAAGTTGCATTTGGGGACTTGTTCATTGTATGGTCCTTATTAGTGTTCTAACATTTAGGAATTATACCTCATTTTCTCTTGAAATATACTGTCAGGGGTTTATCAATTTTATTATTCTTATCAAAGAATCAACAATTGGCCATGTGTGGTAATACATGCCTGTAATGTCAGCCACTAAGGAGAGGGAGACAGGAGGGTAGCGAACTAAAGGCCACCCAGGACAATTTAGCGAGACCTCAGCTCAATGGGAGGGTCTTACCTGGCTGGCATGAGGTCCTGACTTCAATCTCCAATACTGTTACCAAATAAATGAATTATTGGTGTTGTTCACTCTATATTACATTTAATTCATTTTTATTGATTTCTACTCATTAATTTCCACATTACCTCCTTCTTGAAGGGGTTGACTTGGTGCTTTATGTTTAACTTCATGTGCTGAGTGACAAAATCTGTCACCAAGTGCAGCCTTTCCTATGGCAAATTCACTTTAAAACTCTCTACCTACCAGCACCTAGATAAGGTAATTTGACCAAGACATGAAAACAACCTTTCATCTTTGCTTAATTATGAAGCACATATCTTTATCTAAAATTGATCTATTTGTATATTTCTGATGCAATACACTACAAGCAATTTTTTTTTCTCAAGAGGGAAATGGTTTACTTTTAATTTATCTGGATTTTCTGTGTGAGAAGAAAGAAAATGTTTCCTACTCTCCTCCATTCTCAGCAGAAATAGCTCTTCATAGTGACATTTTCAAGTAAAATGAGCTTTCCACTTTTTGCTAAAAGACTTGATTATGACATTCTGATAAGTATGCAGTTCTGCCCTTTCATTTGTTTAGAAAAGTTAGAAGATAAGTGAGAATAATTAGTATCATTCTCTGTGATTTACTGATGATAAATATGTCTTGGGACACTGGAGAACTGTCTTGTGTTATGCAAAAATGATGAATTTCCCCAGTGATTCATAATGTTTTTGATGACACCCTGATACGTACTCAGTCAATCTGAAGGGATCAGCTATGAAGCCTTGAGGAAGAACCTTGTGCTCTTTGCTGACCACAGTGTACAAAATCACTGGATGTGAGAGACCTCAGGAGCTCATCTCTCAGACTTTTACCTTCAAAAACTTACAAAAAGCTATTGTTTCTGTTCCTGTGCACTTCTTGAGGAAGAATTTTTCCACTTTCCCTAAAAACTTACTCTACTTCTTTTTTTCAACTGGCGGTAAATTTTTTTAAATTATGTATTGTTTGAAATCTCTTTCTTCATGTTCTGTAATACTATTTCCACTTAAAGTCCAGGTTTTAATCAGACCAATGCAATTGCCTATCTTACTTGACACCCTCTATCATGTAAGCAAACAACTGCACTCCATGTTTAGAAAGTAAAGTCTATCTAAACTCGTTTCTCTTTCATTGACATCTATGTTGCTGGTTTTATTTTTCCCAGGTACACATTTTCTTTCTTTTCTTTTTTATTAGTGAATGTTTGTGACACATAATGAATGCATGCATTGTGGGCAATTAGCGCACATACATATCACATGTTCGTCCTTTGTACTTTATCTTTTATGTCACTAAACAAATTCGCTGCCCTAAATTCTACAGATCCAAATTGCATTTTTCATTCAAAAGGACACTACATTCTATACTCAAGAGTAATTTATTGGGGACAGGGAGATAGCTCAGTAGAATAAGCATTTGCCTGGCAAACACAAGATTCTGAGTTCAATCCCCAGTACCACAAAAAAGAGTAATTTATTAATATATCTTTCTATCTACACACACAATCTATCAATCCCTTGCTCTTCTATAGAAATAATGCATTAACAAGTCTTATGTTTCTGGGAATCCTAAAAATATAAAATGAATAGCTTTTTCAACTAAAAAAATAATTTCACTGAGAAACAAATAGCACTGAGACAATTTCAAAACCTATTAGTAGGACAGTTTCAATAAATAATACATAGCATATTGTTTTCTTCTTAATGGTTTTTCATAATACAAGATGCAGACATGATATCTTGTCCACAAACACTACGAGAACAAACCTTTCTATTCACTGAATTAAGAGAAACTAGCTATATATCTATCCTATTTTGAACATACAGATACAAAATGGTCCTTCGTTTGTATCCTTTTATTTTTTTAGTTTTGTCAGAATGGGTATTCCATTGACATTTAAATATTGTAGGTGAGTAAATCCAGAAAAATATTCCAATATGGTGCAGTAGTCCATAATAGTAGTGGGTTTTCCATAGGACTGGCAATGTCAGAACTTATTGACTTGATCCTTTTATAGTTCAGCATATTAATATGGCTTTACTTTTTATACTTTGTTTTTATACTTTTCTGCTGGATGGTTAACACCAAGATAAAGCAGGACCTATTAATAAGAAATGTAATTTCTGAATCTGACAAGGTCAGTCAAATCCCCTCAGAATTTACCCTGAAACACTGCACCATAGTTTGTAGATCCTATGTCAGTGTCAGTCATGTGGATGAATCACAGCCATTGCTTGATCAATGTTGGTTCTTCCTATCCAGGAGCAGGGAAATCTCTCCATTTTCTGAAATCCTCTATTATTTCTTTTTCAGAGTACTGTAAGTTTACTTGAAAAGGTCTCTGACTTCTTTAGGTAGATTACTTCCAAGATATTTCATTTTCCACGGTGTTATCGTGAAAGGTTTTGTTTCTATAATTTCCCTCTCAGTATGTTTGCTATCTGTGTATAGAGGAATGCTATTCTCTTTTGCATATCGACTTTGTATCTTGCTACGCAACTGAATTTGTGTGTCAATTCCAGTAGTTTCTTGCTGGAGTTTTTTGGGTTTTCCAAGTAAAATATCATGTCATCTTCAAAAGATAGTTTAACTTCTTCTTTACCTAGTCATATTCCTTTTATTTCTCCCTCTTGTCTAATGACTCTAGCTAATGATTCCAGAACTATATTGAATAGGAGTGGTGATAGAAGACACTCTTGTCTTGTACCAGGTCTGAAGTAAAAAATTTCAGTTTTTCTCCATTTAGAATTATGTTACCCATTGGATTGTTACAAATGGCTTTTATCAGATTGAAGTAGAGGCCATAA
>NW_004524626.1:2179862-2181518 GCF_000260255.1 Octodon degus
GTGGAGGGGTCCCCATTAAACTTTATTTAATGGAATGAATATATTACTAGCCAAAGCAGTGT
Source organism: Octodon degus (assembly GCF_000260255.1). Classification (NCBI taxonomy): domain Eukaryota; kingdom Metazoa; phylum Chordata; class Mammalia; order Rodentia; family Octodontidae; genus Octodon; species Octodon degus. The sequence continues at coordinate 2,179,925 of NW_004524626.1, forward strand.
GAGTAATGATCCTGTTCTGAAGTTTGTCTCTGTAATATAAATTGATTTTATTTTCTCCAAAATATGGTGATTATTTTTGGCTGTGGCTGTTCCAATTATTTAATCAGATTTTAGAAGTAAGGATTCTTTACACATTCCGGTAAGGATAAAGGTTCTTCTTTTTTATTTTTTTCCTCTTTTTTAAAAAAAATATTTATTTATTTGATACAGGGTCTCTCTATGCAGTTCAGACTCGTAGTCATTCTCCTTCCTCAGCCTGCCTACCTCTGAAATAACAGATGTGCACCACTATGACCAGTTTCAGAGCCAGCACAGTGCACTTGGGGTTCTGGGGCTGGCATGGCCTGTGGTACTGGGGATCAAACTTGGACACTTGCTCTTGCCAGTCAGGTGTTTATATTGTTGAGCTATCTCCTCTGGCATAGATTCCCCTTAGTATTTAAATTTTTATTTTCTACTTATCATATGTGTATTCAGGGATTTTCCTGAAATTATTAATACATGTGATCCTAAGTCTAGTAATCCTAACTTTTTTGATCAACTACATCTTAACAAATAATGTAGGAAAATTGATTTGGGAAGGAAAATTGGCAAACATCTGGTTTGGATCTCTTAGTGTTATCTATATCCATGGTTTCAACTTTCCCCTGTTGTTTTTTACTGTATAGGTCCATCCCTTTTCTTTCTCTATAGAAATAATAGAGGATCTTGTGTTCAGAGCTCCATAAATGCTACTGATCTTTGCGTGGTCTGTTGTTCATCTTATGTGACTTACCTGTTCTTAAAATAAGTATAATACACTTATTTTGATGTCTAGAACAGAGTTTTCTTCCTATTCTTTTTATTTCTTCCTATTATTTCTTTTGTAATAAATTTATTTGTTCCCTCTCAAGTCCACTTTGCTACCCAACGATCTCCACATTTTCAGTAACCTAATACAAATGCTCTAGCCCTGTTTGTATCAACCAGGACACCAGTACGTACATGTACTTTCAGTTTCTCCTATATTTGCAGTACTTGTGTGTGTGTGTGTGGGGGGGGGAAATCCTGCTTAATAAATGTCTTAATCATCATACTTACATGAACAAAAATTTGTCTTCTGTGTATGCGCTATGCCCATGCTTTCCTCCTAGCTTCCTCAGCATTATTTTCTTCTTCTGTAATATTTCCATGACTTCGCTCTTAAGCTATTGTTCAAAGTTGGTCTTGCTATTTTCCAAATATCCACTTCAGTATTGTCTATGTCCCATCTGTGATCTTCATGTGGTCTCTTTGTTTTTAACTTCAGTAGTATTAAGGAACATGATGTGCACCTACTGCCACATTGCTTCTAATTCTCTGGCTCGATGTCTTAATTCTTTAGCAACATTTTGTAGTTGTCAACATTGTGTGTTAGCTCTGTTTTTGTCATATTACAGACACATTACTCTGTGATTGAACTCATCTATGTCCACTACAGATTATTTTTAGTATTATAGCTGGTCACTCTTTCTAATTCCTACAATCTACATGTGGAATTTTTCCATTAGTGTTAGTCCACGGATGCAGACCTCCTGATGCCCTAGCTGAAAAATAGAAGTAGATAAAGAAGATC
>NW_004524626.1:2181658-2183638 GCF_000260255.1 Octodon degus
CTTTGCAGCTAGGACTCATGGTGATCTTTCTGCTTTCAGCCTCCCCCAAATTGGGATTACAGGCATGTGCCACCATGCCTGGACTCTGGCCAGCTCAGCTTGCCCTGGGGGCAGGGCTGGCATGACGTATGGTACTGGAGATTGAATTAAGGTCCCTGCACTTACCTAAGCATGCCTAAGCAGGTGCTTTAGTTCACTGAGCTATCTCACTTGCCTCTCTTCTCTTTCTCTCACCCTGTCTCCCACCTCTTGCCCTTTCTTTCCTCCTTCTATATAAATCCTTCACAGCTTCAAGTCACAATTATGCTCTCCTTTAACTGTCTAGCTTTCTTTTTTGTCTACACATTACTAGAGCAATGAATCAACTCATATCTCTATTTGAGATTTGAAAACCTCTTTATATTTTCTAATATATAGTACACTACTTTTAAAAATCATTGCTGCCTAGTTGGTTATCCTACTAAATAGTCTTTACTAAACTACAAAATCTTAAGTTTATTTATGGCTAAAGATCACAAATAAATTTCTTTGGGACTTTTTTCAAATTCTACTTTGCTTCAGTCTGATACACACCTTAAAAATATGATTCTATGCAAATGTAGATAAAGCCAAGATAGATTCAGTGGAATATTTACATCCCAAAGGTTCAGAAATGTCAGATTTATGACTAACAACAATCCCAGAGAGGGAAGCTCATGTCACTATATGAATAAATGAACACTATTGTCAGTTATGTTTTTCAAATTAAATGTATTAACATAGTTTGTGATATTTTTCCCAGAAAAAAAATGAAACAGAAAAACCAGGAGTTCATAAAATAGCTTTAGTTCCTGTACAATGAAGAGTGAAAAATGGGATTGTGCTAATTGGATACTGAAGGATATGAATGAGCTCAGTCTTGTGCAGCAGACAAGTTTGCGTGTGCACAGTTGAGAAGAATGCAGCTCTGTGGGACTGGGCTGAGGTAGGGCAAGCCTGCTGGGCTGCTGGCTTGTAAACAGAGTGATTCCTGAGCAGGTCAGGATACACTGGTGAACGTTCCTGGGACCAAACTGAATGCCAGAGCTTGCATTCGTATCAATTTGGTAGAACAGGTAGAGTTGTGCAGATTGACACATGAAGAAACTAAGAGGCTGAGGTTATTTCCCTAATGTAGTAGAGAGAAAACACACAGCAAAATGTGTCAGGCCCTAAGCCTCCCTTTACCTCGCCGGTCTGCATTTCCTTCCCAGTGGGATCTATACAAATATGTCTGGTTGGAGTATTCTATCAGTCATTATTTAAACTTCTCTGCTTAGCTATTCCCTCAAGGACTCAGTATTGACTCCCTCCAAAGCAGGCCTCACAGAAAAGCCTGCAAGTAAACAGGGAAATGCTCAGTGTGTCCTGAAGATGCTTCCATAACCCCTGCACAGGATCTTTATGCACACCTTTGGCTCTGATGGCTCAAGGCTGCAGGAGACCAAGAATTTTAGAAGGTGGATGAAGTCCATGTATTACGTGTCTGATAGTTCATATCAGTAAACTCAAGGATGTGGTTAAAGTTCTGCAGCTCTGAATATATGCTGCAAATGTACATTTAACATATTTTTCTTTTAAAAGACATTTCTATCTTTTGAACAGAGTTTATATGATATAAAATTAGTATTAAAAGGCCTATCATAAACAATCTTCCTCCTACTACACTCCTATCTGTCCAGTTTATTCATGACTCCTCAGATAGGTTTACTCAGTTATTAGCCTCACTCCACCAATATTTACATACATATTTGCTTATGTATACATATACATATAGCTACCTCATTGTATTACACAAACTGCAGTAGATTATGTACACTGTGCTGTGCTTTGGTTTTCACATAAAAATACACACTAGAATTTTCTATAAAATACATAAAGAGCTCCCATTATATGTTTGAACTTGCAAAGTATTCTATAAATAACAATAATTTTAGATTAATGGACATTTAGATTAATTCA
>NW_004524626.1:2184183-2188114 GCF_000260255.1 Octodon degus
TTACCATAAATCTAGTGGCTTAGACAACTCACATTTATTAACTCAAATTTCTGTAGATCAGAAGTTTTGGTGGGTTCTATGGATTTCTATTCTGAGTTTAACAAGAGTAAGGTCAAGCTGGTGATGGGCAGGTTCTTATCTAGAGGTCCTGCTTCCAGACTCATTGGGCTCTTGGTGAAATTTGATTCTTTACAGTTGTGGGACTAAGAATCCTGGTTGCTTGCTGGTTGCCTGCTAAGAGCCTCTGATTCTAGAGACAGTTTCATTCTTCTCTTTACTTTTATTATTATTGTTATTGTTATTTTGTAGTACTGGTGGGGGATCTGACTCAGGACCTTGAACTTGCCAGGCAGGCACTTAAACCCATGAGCTATATCCCCAGCCCAGTTTCATTCTTCTCAAAAGACTTTTTCCCTTTGAGGGAAGGCAGGATTGTGGACTCTGTAGGATTTGATATGTTGGGGTTAGGGGTAGGGCACAGAAAAATAGAGAATAGCTAAGAGTAAGTTGATAGTAATTATGTTGTAGTCAGTATTTGCAAGAGAAACAGATTTGATGCAGAAATTTGCAAGAGTGACTGACAATATCTGCCCAAGAGTCAAGCGTGCCCAAGAGCATAAGAGACCCGCCAACCACTAAAAATCTTGAGAATCCAGCCTAAGGCCAGGAGTCCATGACAGTGTCTCTTGTGAGTGCATATCAAGAGGCTGAAGAATCTTCAAGGGAAGACTGAAGGATCTGAAAGCCCAAGTGCTGGAGGTGAGGAAGACAGTGTGCTCCAGCAGATGAAAACATGTACCTTGGAAACTGAAGGATCTCTGTCAGACTCCAAGAGATGACACCTAAGGTGAAGGCAGCCTCCAAAGAGAACAGCGGCCATCCTTGGTGAAGGTGAAGACCTGAGCTCAGCCAATGAGACCAGCTTTGAAAAGCCGGCAGAATGCAGTTCTTCTAAGGAAAATCAGCTGAAATTCTGCCCTCCCATTCTCCTGCTTATACTGTTCCAACAATAAGCCTCCTTAAGTGGATCTTCCATGCCTAGGACTATGCTGACTCAATTCAGCTGGGTGTCCCACTCAAGTTGACAATTAATTAATTTGTCGTCACAAGTGAAGTGTGTGTCAGTAATGTCTTAGAATCACATGATCAGAAATTCAATGTCTTCTAGGACTCAGTAAGCAGAGTGTTTTTCAAACTGACAGCAGGTACTTACCAAAGAAGCTTTAATCCAAAACGTCTAGGTCTTGCCTGGGATAAAGGGACTTTAAAAATCCACATAGTGTTTCTGTCTGCCACAGGTGTGTCAAGTATTGTTGGGTCCTCTGGATTATGAGTTCCAAGAGGTAGAGTAGATTGCACCTTAATACTGACCATGCTGGACATGGATCATACTGACATTTTCTGTTCCAGGGAATTGTTTTCCTCACTGAAATCAGACTAAATTCCATGGCAGAAAATCCCACCATTTTATTTATGTATTTACTTATTTATTAATGCACTTGGTATAGGGTCTCACTATGCAGTTCAGACTAGTAGTGATCCTCTTGTTTCCAGCCTCCCCAGTTCTGGGATCACAGGCGTGCACCACCACACCCAGTCTTGGTGACTGGCTCAGTGCACCTGGGGCTGTGGTCGGTCTAGCATGTGGTTCTAAGAATCAAACTCCAGTCCCTGCACTTGCCTAAGCATGCGAATCCCACCATTTTAAATGGTTATTAAATCTGAACTTTAAAATAGTTTTTAAAAAGGACTTTTTAATTGTGTGTGTGTGTGTGTGTGTGTGTGTGTGTGTGTGTGTTACCAGGGATTGAACTCAGGACCCTGTGCTTGCTAGGCAAGCACTTATTCTACTGAGCTATCTCCCTGGCCCCCTTTTAACAATTTGGTAAATAAAACATCTGCTGATCCTTCCTGCTAGTTATGATTAGGGGCAGGAGGTGTTTATGCAACCCATGTATATAGAGTCACTGAAATAGCCCTAGCTTTTTTTTTTTTTTTTTTTTTTTTTTTTTTTTTTTTTTTTTTTTTGTTGTTGTTGTTGTTTTTTGGTGGAACCAGGGATTGAACTCAGGCTCTGGTGCTTTCCAAGGAAGTGCTTATTCTACTAAGCCATCTCCCTGGCCCTAGCCCTAGTTTTTTTTAAGTCTTTGAATTCTGCCTTATCTAGTTTCCTCAAAATATCCCAATATCACAGCCTTATTAACTATAGGCCACCACTATTGCCCAGGATTCAGTTAGCCACACTCAAATGCTCAACTCACCAAACTAGGAATCCTCTGAGAGGAATCTGGTTCAAAACAATCACTCGTTTCAACTGATTCACCCAGAGCTACTTGTTCCCTAGGCTCTGACCAAGGCATAGGGCAAAAACTGTGATTTACCCAAAATATATTTCATCTCTTCCCAGGACCAACCTCACACTTTTTCCCTTGTCCCTAACCTGACACTGAACTCTCATTATAGGTCTAGAAGTAGAGAAGGAAGGGTGAGGTGGAGTGGAGATGGGGGCTGACTCTTGTTGGGAAAGGACTACTGGAGGTTAAGTCAACAAAAGAAATTTATGTAAGGGAAGTTAGCCTTCCATGGGAAAAAAGGGGAGGGATGGGGTTCTTACTCAGTTAAGGAAGATTCAGGTGGATTTCATGGTCCAAACTCTCGGCCTTGTGGGTCCTTACCCAAATGTTCCCACTTCAAGTTTCAGAATCCCACTCCTGACCCATGAATGGCTTCATAGGCATGTGCTGCCGGGAAAGATTGAACCTTCACCTAGTGGTGTTCACCTGAAACACACACACTACTGGGGCCTAATTTTCTGCCATGTTTGTACTCTTAATGAGCGTCTTTTAAAACTATCCTTTAGTGATTTTTTTGTCTTACTCTTTTCTTGTTCTTTCAGTTGGAAGTTCAAGTCTTCAGGATTTCATTTCCTTTTTTTCATATGTAAATTCTCCAAGGCAGGTATGAGCAGCAAGAGCACTTATTGCAGTCCCCACTGTGCTGCCATTCCAATTAGGAGCTTTGCACTGGACTTTGCCTCACACACCAGTGATAACTTGAGTACTCATAATATTGCTACCTGACATAGATTACTAGTGTCCTAGTTCCTCTTGGCATGAAGCACTGTGATCTAGGCAAGAGAATCCCAGTTTAAGGGTCTGCTTGCCTGGTCTACTCTTAATGCAATTACTGACTAAGCCAAAACTCCCACTTGAGTGAAATAAATCATCACTTTCAAGGAGTTTAAGTAAAGAGAATGTAATGAAGGAAATAATTTACAAATGGTTTGTTAGTTAGGGTTCTCCTGAGAAACCTAACAATTTGGTTAATAAAATTATGAAGCCTGGCAAGGCCAAAATCTGCAGAACTCATTCCTAGTCTGAGTTCAAAGACTACCTGGTGGGATGCCACATGACTGGAAAGAGCTAATCTTACAGTTTGAAGGCCTACCAGCAGGAGAATCCTCTCTGTCCAAGAGGAAATCAGCCTTTCTCTCTATTCAGGCCATGTGCTGACTAGACAGTGCCCATCTACATTTTGGAGAGCAACCTACTTTACCTACTCTACAAATTTAAATGATAATGTCATTCAAATCACCTCATAGAAACCACCTAAGAATAATGTCTGAACAAATCTATTAGCACTCCATGAGCCAACCAGGTTGACACACAACGTGAATGCATACACAAAGACAATTTATTTAGTGTATTAAGTAAACATTCTTAAGTACACATGTGTAAATTTTAAGTTGATACATGGAATATACTGCTACATTCCATACATTCCAAATTGTTATGGTTATGGCAACAAAAAAGAATGATCTGTTTAATCTACAGAGACAATAGAGAAGACTTGGGGTCATCAGAGCCTGGTTACAGCCATGGGAGAGGCCATCTGACTTTAGCTATGACCACTGGGAAATGTGTTCTGTTTC
>NW_004524626.1:2188269-2189909 GCF_000260255.1 Octodon degus
ACACACACACACACGCACACACACAACAGATGTCAGCTTCCTGGACCAAAAAGTATGGCAGGAGAGAACCCACAATGCAAACAGACTATGGAAGAAAAGAGAATAACCAAGATATTTGTCTATCATTTACCTACATATAATGGTTTCATGTTTTCCACCAGGAATCTGTTCCAGAACCCCAGGTCCACAGTAGATGTCAGAGACCACAGATAGTACCAGACTTTTATATTCCTATATATACATTTATACATTCCTATATATACTTACCTATGATAAACTTTAATTGATAAATGAGACACAGTAAGAAACTTTAAAATAAAAATGAAATAGCACAAACAACAGTACATACCAATAAAAGTTATATGAGGGGCTGGGAAGATAGTTGGTAGTCTGAGCACCTGCCTAGCACCTGCCTAGCAAGCACAAGGTTCTGAGTTCAATCCCCAGTACCACATGTTGTGCTGGCCCCAGCTCCCCAGCCTCACCATGCCATCCCCCAAACTATATGTGGTACTGCATACCTGTAATCCCAGCACTTAGGAGGCTGAAACAGAAGGATCATGAGTCCAAACTGTGTAGCAAGACCCTGTATCAAAATAATAAAGATTAAAATACAAAAAAGTCATATGAATGAGGACTCTTTCTCAAAACATCTTATTATATTGTACTCACATTTTTCTTGTGAAGACATAAGATGATACAATGCTGATATGAGGAAGTGAGGAGGACAGTGCAGGCCCTGTGACAGAATGTCAAGGTACTGTTGACCCTGATGATGTCAGAAGGAGGACCTTCAAATTATGATGATGCCAGTGGTCTGCTGTGAGGAGCAGATGGTTTCATAGTGGAGGTGGCTTCTGCTTTGCACATAGGTGGTACAGTGTAGATACACTGGACAAAGGGATGACCTGCAATTTGGGCTGGATGAAGTGGTATTGTGTGATATTTTATCACAGTACTTTGTACTGAGGGCAACTTAAAACCTACAAATTGTTTATTTCTAGAACTTTTTTAATTCAATATTTTGAGTTACTGCTGGTAACTGAAACTAAGCCACAGAAAGTGAATTCTCAGATAAGGGTGGATGTTACTACAATGGACAATAAATTCACAGAAATCAACTTACTGGGGAGGGAATAGATACACTTATAATTATTCTGGAATTTCTAATCTTCCCCCATATGGTGTTACAGCAATGTGTACTCCCTGAAATTCTACATGCAAAGACCCCCACAGCTTGTCTAATTGTAACCTGGATTCATGCTACCAAATATTTTGGACTTTATCAATATAAATGAAAAACATTATATCTCAATAGTTTCATTTTATATTTCTTTTTTATTATGAGGGGATTTAACATCCTCATATAAATTTAATGACAAGGGGAAGTAAATAAAACATAATTAACTTAAGCAATAGAAAAACTTATGACTCACCTAAATGATGAGCCAGTGGATACACCTGGAGGCACATGCTGATGCAGACACTTAATGTTCTCACCAGATCTACCTCTGACCCCTTCACGCCTTTCCCCATCTTCCTGTCTTCCACGTGTCTCCCTCTAGCTCCCTTTTATCTTCTGTCTCTCTCATTTCACCAGACAGCCCCCTCCTTTCAGTACCATGGCTCAGCAGTAAGAT
>NW_004524626.1:2190874-2191683 GCF_000260255.1 Octodon degus
GATAGTAGTTATTCATAGTACAAGATACAGACATGATATAAATCTTTCTTCTCATTGAACTAAAAGTAGCTGTATATCTATGCTATTTTGCATATACATATTTTTTCTTCACTACAAAGTGGTCCTTCATTTATAGCTCCCTTTTTTGTTTTGTTTTTTCAGAGATGGGTATTCCATTGCCATTCATATATGGTGTGTGAATTCAGCAAAATAATCCAATATAGTCCAGTAGACTATAATAGTAGTGGATTATCACTGGCCATGGCAGAAGTTATTGAATTGAGCCTTTTACAGATCAGCATATTAATGTGGCTTTACTTTTTGTGCCTCATGTTTATACTTTTCTGCTGGATGGTTAACACCAGATAAAGCAAGACCCATATAACAAAAAATGTAACTTTTAGAAGACCAGAATGACAGCATTCCAAGCATGGTCCCATTATTACACATTGTCATCTTCAATGCAGTTTCTTAGTTCACAGATATCAGCGTATATTGTTAGTCAGGGTAAGAATCCTACCAATTAACTGCTAGTTTCAAAACTGTGCTGAAGATTCTCAGGATGATTGCCTTAACCATCTTATGCATAAAAAATACATAGCTTTTACCCCTGTCATGTTTCCTAGCTTTTCTCCATGCCCTCTCTTGGTTATTTAATTCTCAAGTTGTCACTTTCATTTTGATTGTGTTATAACTTTCAATTTTTATTTCTTCTTTTGAGTTCTTACACTAGGGAGACTATATGATATTTACACATATGGGTCTTATTTATTTTACTTATGAATATATCTTAAAGTGGCATCCACTTA
>NW_004524626.1:2193502-2205081 GCF_000260255.1 Octodon degus
AAGTTTATAAAGAGCAAACTACAGGCTAATCTCCCTTATGAGCACAGATTCAAAAATTTTTAATAAGATACTGGCTTTCAGAATACAGCAAATTATCAAGAAGATTACATACCATGACTGAGTAGGATTCATCTCGTGGATGTAAGGATGGTTCAACCTATGCAAATTAGTAAATGTAATACATCATATTAGCAGAGCCAAGTATAAAAACTATATGATCATCTCAATAGATGCAAGAAAAAAATTTAATAAAGTCCAACATTCAATCATGATTTTTTAAAAAACCTATAGAAAATTGAAATAGATGGTCTCTATTTTAATCTGTGAAAAGCCATCTATGGCAGATAAACAGTCAATATCATACTAAGTAGACAAAAATGAAAAGCTTTCACTCTAAAATCAAGAGCAAGATGAGAATGATTACTATCATCATTTCTATTCAATATAATTCTGGAAACATTAGCCAGAGCAATAACAGAAGAGAAATAAATAAGAAGAATATGGCTAGGAAAGGAAGAAGTTAAACTATCATTATTTGCAGATGACATGATAATCTACATAGAAGACTCAAAAACTTCACCAAAGGACTTACAGATTTAATAACCAAATTCATTAGTGTAGCAGGACACAAAGTCAATAATCAAAATCAATAGTTTTACTTTGCACAAATAACAAACTCATGAAGAGAGAAACTAGGAGCCCACCTTTCCAACAGCATCCCAAAAATGAAACTTAGGAACTGACTTAATAACAGAGACAAAAGAACTTTACATTGAAAACTAAAGTACTCTCAAAAAGGAGATTGAAGCAAGAATTAAAAATACAAAGCTAACCTCTATTCTTGGGTAGGAAGAACCAATATATTGAAAATGGCCATATTCCTAAAACATACAGATTTAATGAAATCTTGATCAAAATACCAATAGCATACCTCAAAGAATTAACAAAACAATCCTAAAATTCATATGGAGCCCAAAGAGACCTAGAAGAGCAAAGCAGTTCTGGGCAACAAAGGCAAGTCAGGGGCATCACAATCCCTGACTTGGAATTATACAACAAAGATACAGTGATAAAAGCAGCATGCCACTGTGTAAAAAGACCAAAAGATTAATGGAATAGACTAGAGGATCTAGACATAAGTCAAAGCACACTCAGCTACCTTAGCTTTGACAAAGAGGCCAAACACGTTCTTTGGAAGAAAGAGCCTCTTTCATAAGTAGTGCTGCAAATACTGGCTTTCCATGTGCCAAAGACTGAAACCCGACCCATATCTCTTACTATGCCCTAAACTAAAATCAAAATTTATCAAGTATCTAAATATTAAAACAGAAACACTAAATGTAGCAAGATAGAATAGTTAGATCTCTTAAAGACATAGACATATACAAAGAAGTTATAAACAAAACTGTACTTGCACAGGAAATACCACAATGAACCAACAACTGGTATCTCCTGCTCCCTCAAAGCTTTTGCATAGCAAAAGAAATCACCAACAGAGTGAAGAGACAGCCTATAGAATTTGAAAACTTGTTTGCTAGCTGTTCCTCAGACAAAAGACTAATATCTAGAATATATATAAAGCACTAAGAATATCCACCACCTAAATTTAAACACCCAACCCAAAATGGGAATCTGAGATTCAAAGACACTTCTTAGATGAAGAAGTAGAAACAGAAAATAAATATATGGAAAAATATTCAATGTTACTGGTCATTCAAGAACTGCAAATTCAAACAACCCTGAGATTCTATCTCATTCCAGAAATAATGGCTATTATCAAGAAATGAACCAATAACAAATGGTGATAAATCTATGCGGAAAAAAGAACCCTTCTCCACTGTTGGTGGGAGTGTAGACTGGAGAACAACCACTGTGGAAATCAGTGTGGAGATTCCTCAAAAAACAAAAATTTGAGGATCCATTTGACCCAGGTATTCCCCTTCTTGGTATCTTCCTAACGGAATTAATAGCGATATACCCACATCTACATTTATAGCAGCGTGGTTTTAATGGCTAAATCATGGAAGCAACCCAAACGCCTCTCAATCAGTACATGAGTAAAAAGGATGTAGTCTCTTAAATACAATGGAGTACTACTCTGCCATAAATAAAGTTGAACTTGAGACGTTTTAGCTAAATGGATGCACCTTGAAACCCTACTCTTAAGTAAAATAAATCAGACACATATATAACGATCACATTGTTTCTCTGGTGTAAGAAACTGAAAGTGTGAATAAAGACCAAAATATATAATAGATATTGTGAAATATGAAGAAAATGTTAATATGGGAAAGAGAATTGGGGAGGGGCAGGAGAAGGAAGGGAAAAGAAAATAGAATAAAAATGGAAATGAAACTTTTGTAAATAAGGGGGGAAAGGGGCTGAAGAGAGAAGAGGAGAGTGGAAACAAAGAATCTATATCTATCTATCTATCTATCTATCTATCTATCTATCTATCTATATCATGTACAGGTACAAATTGCATGTGATTGCCCTCTCAGTTTAGGAGGGCTGTCTTAAGAATAGGGCTGGCTTACAAGAGGATAATTTTTATAAAAATTATATATGATGAATGTCACATTATGCATATATAAAATGTACTAATAAACTTGATTTATGAAACAAACAAAAAGAAACAAATGTGGTATATAGATATAATGGAATGTTATTCAGCTTTAAAAGGCATAAAGCACTGAGAATGCCACAAAGAGGATCACTTTGATGACAAGCTATCATGTCCACGTCTTGTTCTCAGACAACAATATGCAATGTGTTAATTATTGTAAATGTCCTACTAGCCTGTATTGAAACTGTTTCATCACTTTTCTATCATTGTTTTTCATTAAAATAAATTTAAAAAGAAGATAACTTTGAAAACACTGTGCTAAATGAAATAATCTAGACACATAAAGACAAATGCTGTATGACACCATTTATATGAGACACCTAGAATAGGCAAATTCAGGGAGAAAATAGAATAGAGTGTGAGGAATAGGAAGTTAATGAGTAGTTGTTAGAAATGTTTTGTTTGGGATGGTGAAAAAGTTCTAGAGATAAAGACAGTAATAGTCACAATGCATTGTACATATCCTTAATGCCACTGAACTGCATACTTCTGAACTGTTAAAATTACAAATTTTATATTATTTGTATTTGATTTTATTAATTGTATTTGTATTGTTTTTTATTATTTGTTATTTATTTATTTATTTATTTATTTTAGTATAGGGTCTCACTCAACAGATCAAACTGGTAGTGACCCTCCTTTCAGCCTCTCAAATGCTGAGATTACAGGTGGGCACCACCATGGCCAGTCTCAGTCGCTGTCTCAGCACACCCCGGGGGCAGGGCTGGCATGGTATGTGGTGCCAGGGATTGAACCCCAATCCCTATGCCTGTCTAAGCAGGCACTTTAGTCCACTGTGTATTATATTTCAAATGCTCAGTTCAATGTAGTTCAGTTATACCATGCAAAATAAAAACCATGGTCATCTACATCCCAAAGTGAGGTAGCATGTGGAACCCCAACTCAGGAATAAATTAGTTATTGCCTGAAGCCCAGAATCCATGGGAGATGAATGGTCTTCTTTGTCGGATCCTAGTGTGGCTTCTCATGACCTAGCAAAGCACGCTTACTGAACACCAGAACTAACATTTGACTTGCAGGGAGAGATGATGAAAACTGAGATCAATCCCCTGCCTTGGCAGAAAGAGCCGAAAACTGCACAGTTCTCTGCGGGAGAGCACAGCACCACCACAGCTGAACCTCATGGTGAAGAAACGCTTTGACCACACACTCTGAGACACACACCACGGAAGGTTCTCTCTTGCCATTGTCTGCCATGGCCTCGCTGGAGGCTAAGACCTTCGGCAAGGGTGCCCCTCTTGTGGATTCTACCTGCCCCACAATGCGCCCACTGGATGGTTGGGCCTGGGAGCCTAGAATTTCTTCAGAGACTGAGTAGGTAAGCTGGTAATGAAACTCCCTTAAAACATTAGAAGGTAATGCACCTACAAGGTCATTTTTATTATCGTCACTTCATATGTGTACATTCTGCATCTCAGAAATGTCAAATGGCTTTGCCTAAAGCCGTGCAACTGGGAAGGCCCAAAGTCAACAACTGTGCCTGGAGGAGGCTACTCTGCCTTCTATCCCACATGACTTTCTTACGTATCTTCTATGCAGACACCATCATTTACAATGTCTCTTCTTATGGGCAAAGTTTTCCTATCAAGCAACTAGCATAAAATTCATGATCACCTCCCTCTATGCTCTGCTGAGTTCCTTTGCTAGGCAGAAAAAAAAAATAATAATAATAGAAAACAGAACAGAGCAACTCTCCCTTTGTCCTGCAGGTGTCACCATCACCATAGGACATCTATTTCCAGCTTGCTTAGCAGGGCTCACTCTTTCAGGGTTGCAGGACCCCAGGCGGCAGTGTTGAGGAAGAAGTTGGCTGAGCTAATGCCTGCAGTGTACTGCCCCAGGGGCCACAGTCTGTTCTTTATTGTTCTCTACCTCCTGGATATTAGTGAAAATTTAAAACTTTTATTCACTTAATGTTTGATTAAATAATGTATTACTATGGCTCAAAAACAAAAATGAGTAAGAGTAGAGCAAAAAAAAATCCTTTATTTTATAAAGCCTGCACTAAAGATAAGCAGTATTGTTAGTTTCTTTTGTTTCTAGAGAACATTTTGTGCACATAGAAAATATTTTTTAAAACTCCAGGACATCATTTTATTTTACAGGATAACCTACTGTCACACTTTTCTCCATGTTAATTGTTTCACATAAGATTATACCTTTGAAATCTCATAGGACGCACCAGTACATACAAAACTTCCCTCCTGTAGAGTATTCCCAATGGGTGGATGCTCCTAAAGACATCAACTCCATTCTCTACCGATGAAATTTTAAGTTTATCCTTTTGCTATTAAAAGTAACCCTCAGGTAAGTATGTTCCACACTGTCCACTCGACATGTGTGTGGCCACGTCTAGATGCAGCGAGGCTGTCCCACACTGCCCTTCGCAGATCTTACACCAGCATAGGCTCCAACAAGCCATGGGTAAACTCGTCTGTTTGAGCAGATGAGCTGACCAACAGGGTATATTTGAGATTTTTGCCCATCTGAGTGGAAAAAAATGATATCAGTTTTATTGCTTATGTCTTCTTAGAACAAGTAAACTTGAGCATCTTCTAGAAGCCACTGGAATTATTATAATTCTTTTAGATTACAAGTGACAGAAAGTTGAACTCTATCTCCAAGAAGATATTTATTTCCCCTTGCTAAAAAGTCCAGACATAGACGCAAGATTTTTTGACGGGCCTCACAGAAGGCTTAGGTCGTCACCAGTGGCAGTGAGCCCCTCTCCTCGCTCTTAGGATTGCTTCCCTCTGTCCAGCTCTACCCTCCGTCTTCCTTTCATGCTCACAACTCCACCACCAACAGAGATAGCTTACCCTGCGCTTTTCTGGCATGAACTGAACAAGAGATTTTCTGATCTGCCAGGTCTGAGTCACATGACCACTCCTGGAGCCAGAGATAGAGTAAAATCATACCAACTACATGAGATCAATAAGATGTGAGAATTCTAGTTGTCCAATGAAAGACCAAAGTGATATTATATAGAAGAATAAACAAATACAAAGATTTTTGCTACAAGCCACACGTCTGACAACTCAACACACGCACACACTTGTTTTTCCACACAGCCCTTCAAAGCTACCCAGGCCTACTAGTCACAATTCAGCACTGCAGAAACCAAACTCTCTTTTTCTCTAGGATAGTCCAGTTACCACCGCATCCAGGACGTCTGGCTGACTCCTCTAGATCGGACGGCCCCTGCTGACTCAGCAGCCCCGGTTCCCTATAACTACGAATGCAATGCGATGGAGAGACAAGAGGGAAAAGGATGATCAGAGCAAAGCAAAGCACCCATTTCAGAGAGAGCAGGGGAGACAGTGAGAAACAGGAAAAGGGGGTCATCTTTCCACAGCACATACCCCAGCACAGGACAGGAAGGAAAGATTCCCTGCCGGGAGGGGAGGTAAGTTCCTTAGCCAACCTGGATTCTCTGGTGAGTCACTTTCAGAGGCCTTCTTTGTCCTTTACCTTCCCTTGCTCTTACGACCCGGGGACCTTGGAACCGGAGGTCTTTTCTGCAGGCTACTTCTCTTCCGTGGTGTATTTGTTTATTTTTCTATATAATATCACTTTGGTCTTTCATTGGACAACTAGAATTCTCACGTCTTATTGATCTCCTGTTGGCGTAAGTATGAAATGGTTAGGATTGTCACAAGGGTTGACAATCACAAGTTGTTATCTGCCAGGTTTCAAATTTCTCAAGCAAAAAGTTTCCTAACACACTGGGAGGCATTAACTGAAAGCACAGATGGCATATTACCCATTTTACAAGAAGAAACATTGTGGATCAGAAATGTTACATTCCTTAACTGAAAGCTACACAGCTTAAAATAACAAAGAAAGACAAGGCTAACGCCTACAGTCAACATTGTTTTGCTCAAGGTCTAAGCCTTCAATATGTTTCCATAAATATATGTTGCAATGACTAGTAACTCTAATCAGAAAAACCATCCTCACCTATTCCCTGCTAATTAATGTCCTCCGACTCTTCTCTGCCCTGCTGAAACCAAGAAGCAAGCTGAAACGTTCTCCGTTTTCCCTCCAGGTGGCACTGTTACCCAGGAATATTTCTTTCCTGCGCTGCAGCCTGTAGTCTAAAGACTGAAAATGGTCGGATATACTAGAAGATGGAGTCTAGTTTACATATAATCCAATCTAAGAAACCCATTACTCATGAATTTATAATTCCATGGCTCCAACATATCATTGGGACTATTTTCCCAGACATTTAATGTATTTCATAATTACATGGGTAATACAGGTATAGGTTTCAAAAATAAAATGTACAAAAAGGTCTTCACTGAAAAACAATTTTCATTCATCGTTGTCAATTATTCATCAGTTTTGTGTGCATGACTTTGATCAAAGCGACTTGCCTGTGTATTTGTCCAGATGTGTTAATCCATAAATATGAATGTAGATTAATCCCCCATCCCTTTTTAATGCAAATTATAGCTAGCTGTTCATAGTCTGCAGCCTTTTATTTTTTTCTCTGCACAGTTCTATACCATGGGGGAATTTCCGTTTTCAGTTCCTAAAGAAATCACTTTTTACCTTAATGGATGTGAAGTCCCGCACCGCGTAAATGAAAGCCCTTCTGCAGTGACAACGCTTAGGCTGGTTTCTATCATTTGCTCTTCAGAGAAAATCTGCACCAAACACACTTACACTCTCGCAGGTGAGTGTGTCTACAGGCACACCACACAAAGGGGACTAATGGGCTGCGTGCACAGGTGTCTCGTTAGCCGTCTCAAGGGCTTGCTGGACTCACACTCCCTCCAGTGCACCCTGAGATTGCCTTTTTCTCCACAGTACAGTCAACCCAAAATGCAATCAATTTCACTTTCTTTCTTTCTTTTTTTTTTTTTTTTTTTTTTTTTTTTTTTGCCAATACAATAGGTGGAAAGTGGTGTGTGATTTTGATTTCTAATTGTATTATAGATGAGGTTGAACAATTTCAAATATGAAATGGTAGGAGTCCTTCCATTACAAGTGGGGGGAAGAACACCTCACCTTGGCTTTAGGAAAAGGATTTGTTGTTCTTAAACTGAAAAGTCAGAGAGGGCCGGTCACACAGCTCAGCGGATTAAAGTGCCTGCTTAGCCAGACGCAGGGACCGGGGTGATGCAAGCCTGTAATCCCAGACCTTGGGAGGCTGAAAACAGGAGGCTCACTACAAGTCTGATCTGTGTAGTTTGCCCCTGTAGACCCTGTCCTAATACATAAAAAAAAAGTCAGAGCTAAATTTGGAACTTTCACTATGCCCAGATATAAGGATTCAAACAATGCTATCGAAGCTGTCCCTCCCTCCCTCTCTGCCACCCTCCTCTCCATCTTTTCCTCTGTAGTCCCCTCCCCTCAGGCACCCCCTTCCTTCTGAGCTGATTGCAGGATCCCCTAGGTTCAATATCGTGGCCATTTTGTGAGCGTTACTAGTTTAGGATTTCACTTTCTGGCAATGTGACCGTAAGTGTGGGGGCCTGGGGTCAAGTAATCATCTAACCTACTAGCAGGCAACAATAAAATAGGGGAGATGCTGTATATTTTACAAGTGAAGAAACTACAGTATGTCTTTTTGAAAAATATAACTACCATTGTTTAAAGCTACGTCTGCAGACACCACATGATCGGTATATCATTTAAATCCAAGAAAATATGCCAATAAATCTGCCACGATAGAATACTTTTGTCCAGCAACTCCAATGCAAAAGCAGTCATTACTTCCTGTCTGCATCCTGCTTCTCTCAGAAATACAATAAACAAAAGTTCTCAAAATGTCCTCAAGGTAGCAGTGTTGCTCTTTAGTCAGTAAAGTAGGGGGGGGGGTTGTTTGTTTTGTTTTGTTTTGTTTTGTTGGGTTTTTTGGGTTTTTTTTGTTTTTGTTTTTGTTTTTTTTGAGCAGAAGTTCTAGAATGCAAAAGAAAGCTAGCTTCTCCAATTTATGCTGCTGACATTTCAGCATAATATCCCATCTTTAACTTCCAATTCCGGAACCCCACTCTATTAATATGTTTTTAACGACATATAGAAAATATTTATATGATTCCAAAATGGTTTAAATACAGTAAAAGGTATACAGTTTTTTTAAAAACCTCCCCCTCAGTCTTATTCCCTAAACCTGACACCACACCCTAGGGATAACTACTCCTTTTCTTTCCTTTTCTATCTTTTCTGAGATGTTCATATACGTACAAGCAAATATGAAAAAATACCTTCTTGTCCCCCCTATTTTTAGAAAAATGTTTGACACAAACATCTTCAGTTTAATGATATCTTCTAAGAGCATATCTTAAAGATATATCTATACAAGAACAAAAAGAAATACCTAATCTTTTTTGTACACAGGTTTCTCTGAAGAGATAGATGTAGCATATGTTTCCATTGAACTGGACATTTACTGATGGACATTTTCTACTGATATGTTGTAAAGAGAGATATAGATCCCTTTTTCACACGTGTAGGCTTAACATAAATTCTGGAAGTGAAATTGTTAGCTTACAACTCATAATCTTATCAAATATTGCCAAATGTAGGATCTTAGCATGCCCAGAAGTAAAAAGAAAATACAAGCATTCCTATTTATCCATAAATTGTGTAGGAAGTCATCAAAACCATGAAAATTTGTACCTTTGATGGTTGAAAGCTAGTACATAAATATGGTTTTATTTTGATTTTAAATATCATAAGTGAGGCTAAGCATCTCTCCATTTATTAAAGACCCATTGGATTTTGTGGTTTTCCCCCCTGATTTTTGAGAGTTAAAACTTAGAGTGGTTGAAACAAAAAGAATTTTTCTTTTTTTTCAGAACCAGGGATTGAACTCAGGCCCTTGCATTTGCCAGGGAAGCGCTTATTCCACTGAGCCATCTCCCTGGCCCCAAGAAAATATTTATAATTCATATAAATGAAGATGCATGCTCAGCCATCTTATGTGGGCTTCTTGGAAGTAGCGAGCCCTGGACATCTCAGATTTATAATTTCATAGCTGTAAGTTAAGCAAAATTATTCTGAACAGGATCCTGCCCTTCTCATTGACCTGAACTGGCTTCTTTGTTCTGATTATTGGGTGTTAGTATTTACAGTGTTTTCCGCCAGATCCCTCTTCTCAAGCCAGAGACGCTGTGACTTTTCCTCACACCCTGGGGACTGATGGTGGGGCTTAAGGTTCAGGAGTTAAGGATAAGACTTCCTTGGGGAAAATTAAAGTTGTCTAGCATAAAGGAAAGTGAATCCTTCTGAAAAGGTGCTCTTGTCTACAGAAAGCAACTTGAAGTCACTCACCTCTTTTCTCAGGAAAGGCAACTGAGCCTTCATCACTTCAGATCTGGGCTACCCAGGTCACATGCATTTTTTATCATTCCTAAGCATGGCTCTGTGTGGTCCAGCAATTGAGGGTAAATCATAACCTTAGTCCTCGTAAACCATTATGCAAAGCATTCACTTATAAAGGGTAATATAAAGGCAAAGAGAAAACGGGAAGCGTAACAGGATAACAACTGGAACACAATTCAGATCATGGCAGAGAGCTCCTTGGAACGTGTTCCATGTGTTCTGATTCTATTGTCAGATGGTTTCTTTTTGGGATGGACTTTGCCTAGTTGTGCTTTTTGACAGTTAACTTCCTGTACAAGAGAAGTGGAAGTTGATTGCCACAAGGGTTGGGCACCGCTGACCTATTTGAGCTCTGAATCTTAGATCACCTCAGCGAGCAGAACCAGTGTAAGGGTGATAACAGTATACACTTCACAACTAGGTAAACTAAGGCTCAACAAAGTACAAAGTCCTTGCACATTCACAAGGCTACAAGGTGAGGGTGATCATGTCCAAATCTGGGACTACCTCCTTCTTCAGCATTCCTGTCCTTCTTCAGGGTGTTTCCTGCAGACTGGCTTTGTTTGTGGCATTTCCATCAGCAGTAGTTAAGACTTTCCTTCCTTTCCACACCTAATGGAAATCCTTGGCCACAGCCCCAAACCAGTGTTCCTTATCAGAAACTCTCCTGACTTTGAAGGGGGGCGAAGTAAACTCCTCAGCTCATCATGTGGGGCCACCTGACTCAAAGCGATATTTTTAGAACATCACAGCCCTGCCATGGAAGAGACATCCTAGAAGGTAGAAGAATCCTGAAAGGACAACATAGGCAGCCAACAGCACGGTGCCGGGATCCCTGTACATGCCTTATGGACTTACAAT
This sequence comes from Octodon degus, assembly GCF_000260255.1. Lineage (NCBI taxonomy): Eukaryota > Metazoa > Chordata > Mammalia > Rodentia > Octodontidae > Octodon > Octodon degus. The sequence continues at coordinate 2,204,346 of NW_004524626.1, forward strand.
TCTAACGGATTAGCTAGGACTCTACTATTTAAAGTTAAATTAATTTTGACTAATTAATACCCTTCAGTGTCTCCAAAATAAAATGACTAAAGGAATATTATGTCACACACACACACACACACACATACACACACAACCTCCCATCTAACCTTGTCTCTTGTCAGTCTCCAGGCCTGCTCCTTGAATATGCTTCATCATTTTTCTCTGCATCTTTCCAGGCAATCCACTCAGATGCCTATTCTGTCAGCTCTCTTTCTATACAAGCGACAACATAAAATTAATTGATTTAGAGTACAACATATCTAAAAGATGACGAGCAGCAGAATGAGGGCTCTTGCCTCTTTTTACATCTTTAGCGAATTCTACCATACGAAGTGCCATACATCATCTCACCAGTCTCTCTCAGTGGTCTTTCAAGTTCCTGCCTATCTCTTACTATTATATACAATGCTGTACTGAACTATAAATCTCTGTCATTTCTCACTTGTACATTTGTAAAATACATTTCTAGATATGGAATTTCGGGGTTAATAGTCCATGCATTTTTATTTTAGTGAACACTTTCATATTGCCCTAGGTAGGCACTGCAACCAACTTATAACTTCATCAACAATGTGTGCTAATGTTCATTTTCTCACTGCTTTGCTCATCATTGCTTGAACATTTAAATCTTGTCAGTGCGGTGGGTGGAATGGCATCTCTTTCCGTCTTCAGTTGTTTCTCTTGCTTGGAGTGA
>NW_004524626.1:2205181-2210612 GCF_000260255.1 Octodon degus
TCTTCTTCTTCTTCTTCTTCTTCTTCTTCTTCTTCTTCTTCTTCTTCTTCTTCTTCTTCTTCTTCTTCCTCTTCTTCCTCCTCCTCCTCCTCCTCTTCCTCTTCTTCCTCTTCCTCTTCTTCCTCTTCTTCCTCTTCTCCTCTTCCTCCTCCTCCTCCTCTTCCTCCTCTTCCTCCTTCTTCTTCTTTTTGGCAGAACCGGGGATTGAACTCAGGCTCTTGCACTTGCCAGGGAAGCACTTATTCCACTGAGCAATTCCCCCGGCCCCTAGTTCTTCTTCTTATCTTGAACTCAGCTGATGTGAGGGCTTCATGGAAAATCTTCCACCCTCTCAGTATGCTTCACTCTCCAGAATCTTTACTTTTATGATTTTGATACGCATCTCTTCCTTCAAAGTATTGGGTTTCTTTTCAACAAGAGTGCAGTGTACATGTATCATCACACATGTTGTAGTTGTGTTTAACATGAACAGAGCTTTCCATTCATCACTTTACCTATCTGGTTCTCACAACCAGCTCCTTGTGACCTGGATTAATTGTTTTGTGTCATTTTAGAAAGTAAATCAGAAAAAAATACACGTTTTCAGATTCCAAATTCAAATGGAAAAAGAAAACAGAATTTGGCACATAAGCCTGTCCCTAGCATTGCCCAACTAATTATTCTAGAAGAAAATTGATGTACCTACAATGAATTCAGTTATTTCTTTCTAATAAATTGGTTTAATTGACCAAATGTTTTGCTTTTAGATGAACCTAGCTACAGGCTGTTTATGAGCTTGTTAGATGCCATGGACAATTTAGGAAAGCCAGAAAATATAACATTAACCTAAGAGACATTTCAAAGCATTACACAAGTCTGCTTCACTCTATCTTTATTGCTAGCTCTTCACAAAGCATCTTTATGTAGAAGACATTCAGATGAGTGTGAAAAGAACAACGAATTTGGGGACAGCAAAAGTAGGTGCAGTATAGCTGTAGTTGGTGACACTTTTTGCTGTCAAGTTTGTAGAATTATTAAACCTCTCTGAGTTTATCTGTGTAACGACAGAACGTATTTTTACTCATGAACACTGGATCCACCATCAAGTAAGCTCCACAACATTTGGAACTGGAGAGTTGATTTTGCTCAGACGTGAAAAAGTCTATGTACGCAAGTGATGAGCAAGACACAGGGCTTGGACCTCAGGCACATGTACACAGTATTTGTTTAAGTAGTAAGAAAGCCGAGAGTTTTGCTACGCTCAAGGACCAATGAAGGGAGGAACTCTTCCATGTGAGAAACTGCACTGTGCTGTACAGTAGCACAAGGGTGGAAAGGATGATGGATCCTGAGTTTGGAGAGGCCAGGCAGAAGCAGAGTTCTTCTTTTTCTTTTTCTTCTAACCCTAACCCTAACCCTAACCCTAACCCTAACCCTAACCCTAACCCTAACCCTAAGCCTAAGCCTAAGCCTAAGAAGCAGAGTCCTCTTCCACATCACTCTCACAGCTGGCCCAGTGGGACCTCTTCCACGCTCTGTCCCACTGGGATTTAAGGACTGCTGTGTAGATATACAGTACAGAAGTCACATGGCAGGAGGTTTGAAAATAAAGTTCCTAATAGCTGCAGTAAAAATGAAAAGGGGCATCCAGAAAAGCATAAATGGCCAGACGATTTGAGGGTAGTGAAACTAACCTGTACAGTTGGATGGCTTTCTAAACCTGTGCTCAGTAACCTAGGTATAAAAACATACATGTCTCCATGGAACTTCCAGCAAGAGAAGGGTAGCGAAGTGAAGGGAAGGTCAGAGGGTTATGTACCTCGTGGAGTAGAGATACTTGTTACTGTTAACTTGAATGGCACAGGGTGAGCAGACCCCTGTAAAATATAAGGGTTCTGGTAGTAAAGGCCTGAAGTAACACTGCATAAATAACAGAAATATATTTTTCACTCAAGACCAAAAAATCTGGGAGTTGTCTCTGTAGTTGGCATTCCATTGTTTCATTTGCAGGCAGTCTTCTCTCTTGCAATGTTCTGGTAGTTTCCATTCTTATTCTGATAAAAAAAAAGATACAAAATAATGGTCCTGAGGACTGGGGCCCTTCCAAGATGCCCATGTACTGACCTCCCATTTTCTCTCACCACAGTTATATTGGGATTCTTGATATTTCTCAAACTCTCTTATCTTTAGATGATGCTTTCTAACTCAGTTGTGTCTACACCTGGGGTGCCTTCTAATGACAAATTTTAAATGCTTCAAGTATTCTGTCTCCAACAGATTTGGGGGTAAAATCATCTGTGTAGCATTTTAAAATTACTCTAGGTGATCCTAACCCAGTTAGCTCATAGACAGCACTTTGAAAAATATTGCTCTTCCAAATTGGTCAGGCAATGGCCATGACCCATCCCCATGGCTGACACTGACAAAGGATCTGCAAACTGCAGTACAGGGTTTCAGGATAAATCCTGAGGGGATTTGACTGACCTTATCAGATACAAAAGTTACATTTCTTGTTATATAGGTCTTGCTTTATCTTGGCCTTAATCATCCCACAGAAAAGCATAAAAATGATGTATAAAAAGTAAAGCCATATTAATATGCTGAGCTATAAAAGGCTTAAGTTAACAACTTCTGACATTTCAGTCTTACAAAAACCCACTACTATTATGGACTACTGGACTATGTTGGAATATTTTTCTAAATTCACTCACCTACAATATTAAAATGACAATGGAATACCCTTCTCTGACAAAACTAAACAAAAAAGGTTTTTTTTAAATATCTGTATATTTTCAAAATAGTTAGAATAGGTATACAGCCACATGCTCTTAATTCAATGAATAGAGAGATTTGTTCTAACAATGTTTATGGACAGGATATCATGTCTGCATCTTGTACAATGAATTACCACTAAGACAACAATACACAAGTAGTAATTATTGCAACTGTGCTGGTAATTGGCTTTGAAATTGTCTCATTGCTATTTGTTTCTCAATAAAATTATTTTAAAAAGATTACTCTTCATCAGACATCTTTCACTCAGATATCCCATAGCCTCCACTATTCTATTTAATATACCTGGAGTTCCTCTTTTCACCCTCTGTTTACTTACAGTCTCAGTTTAATCCTAATTTCCTCTGCCTATCAATTTTACCTCATAATGAGTGTGCCTCATCGTCTCTAGAGAGAGGCCTCCAGGACACGAATGATGTTATCCTGCACCCATTCATTCCACCACATGACACTTCTTACAATTTTGAATTCCCCACCACTACGTGAGGCTGAACTTCTTCCCAATGCAGGGACTACCTTTCTGAGCAGTACAGCGTTTGACCTAGTAAGTGCCCTGAAACTACTGCATGCCTAATTGAATCAATAGATGAAGAAATATGAGAGTGCACAGAGAATCAAGACATAGAAAAATTTATGGGGATACCAGAAGTAAGCAGCATAGTGGGAAATAAATATGTGATAAACACAATATAGTAAAAAAAAAAAAAAAAGACAGGGTTTATCAGAAAGAGAATCATTAGGGCCTGGAAGACAATGTGGGTGATTTTATCACATATAGTTTCAAGAAACACGAGGACAACTCTGCAGGCCACTTGAAATACATGCTCTTAAGTACCTGACAACCCTCAAAAAATAGGTAGCAAAACCCTCCATGCATTGCACCCGACAATGCTTCATTGTACCATCCTTTTTCAATCACTGGGAAGGAAAATGATGTGTTTAGTGCATCCTCTGTTTTCACGTTTGGAAGTTTAAATAGGGCATTTGGATTCATGAACTGTAGCCGGCTCAGATTGTCTCTCTTTCCAGCACACAACCGTACCTTTTAAATGACACCAATCTTCCAAGCAAGATTGATTGTAAACATGAAAAGGTTATATGTGAAGTAATGAATAACACAAGCTACCCCTCAAGCGCGTCTCCAGAAGGGCACACGTCCAGCTCGCTCTTGTCATTTAGAAAAGATGAGCAGGGCTCCTACTAGGCAAGCCAAAGGAAAACTTATCGTTACGTCCACTTAATAAACAGCTCTAATTCATTCACCAAGTGAATATACAGTTACTAAGAATCAGCGATTATTGGCATCGTGCAAATGGTGTGAAAAAACGGATGAGCGGATGAGAATAATATGTAAGTCACAATGTATTATCCTGTGAGGATAATAGGATAATCCAAACATGGGCCCTTCTCTTTACAGAAATTACAATCTAGTAAGGGAAGTAAGACATGAATAGCCTTTCCTAAGAAATGTGAGAGATGCCCTCATAGAGTATACATAGTGCTATTAAAGAATATAAGCAAAGAAGGCATTCTTTCAAAATAAGGTTATTAAAAAAGAATTTTTCAAGAAATTGAGGTAAATCCTGAAGACTCTGGACATGTAGAATTTGGGGAAAGACGTCTAGAGCAAAGAAAGAATGTGAAGCAGCCTGGGGAGGAGGTGTGAAAAATGGTTAGTTTATTGGATAAAAAGTAAAATATACAATGTTAAGTGGAAGTGCTGGAAAATTATATTGAAAATTTACTTGAAGATCTTTTAAACTTTTAGATCCATAGCTTAGCAAAGAATGGTGAACTGCTAATAGCTGTTGAATAACTACTGAGGACCTGCTACATTATAACTCCAAGAATTTTCTTACATAAAGTTCACAGCAACTTTGAGGTCCTCAAGTTGTATTGTGTCTTAAGTGAACATCATTTATTTCTGATTTTATGGTAAATTATGTGTCTATAATTGGATGTGGGGTGAGGAGGGTTTGATGAGAACATCTTTAAAAGTCATTAACAAAGACATGTATTTGTTTTATTTTACATGAACACACACATATACATTATAAGTTTGCACTAATTCTTAACATGAGTAAAAAGAACAATTCAAATAAACTTTTCTTCGGAGGGTGCATACTATTTCCTAGCAAATTATATGAGTAAATAACCTGACATTCTGCACTTCAGGTTTGTATTCTTGACTTGATTATAAAGACAGTTGATTTTATAAAATTCTTTGGGTTGATGAATTTCTTAGAATTTTAGTTTTTGATGGGGCATAAGACGTAGCCATGAATACACACAATAATGAAAATTCATATTTCTTTTTTCTTCATTTCTCTTTTACTCTCTGCCAACTCATGATTTTCCCTTTAAATTTTTAACTCATATAGATTCTTAATTTTTAAACTGCTTTTTCATTTAATTTATGTCATAGATGCATTTAAGGAGTGTGTTAGCTCCAATCCTTAAGTTTTGATATATTTATCTTCCCATCAACCCCTACGTTATTTAGAAGCATATTTTTAAATTTTAAAATAGAAGGATACTATTATACTATTTTGGACTATCTATTTTTCATTGTATTACACTGTGACTTTTTTTCATTCAACAATATGTTTGTGAGATTCATCCATATCCATATATGCTGCTGTGTTCTGCATTGTTCCTA
>NW_004524626.1:2211467-2228858 GCF_000260255.1 Octodon degus
TTTTTTTAATTTTAGGGAAGGGTCTACAGGGTGTTCAGGGTCTTACTACTAGATTGAAGTAGTAGTGATCCACCTGTTCACAGCCTCCCAAGAGCTGGGATAACAGGCACACACCACCACACCCAGTCTCAATCGCTGTGTCAGTGCCCCAGGGGTGGGGCTGGCATGGCAGACTCCTAATAAATATTTCAAATTTTACTCAAGATTAGGTCTATCGTAGATATAACAACTTTCTTTTGTTTTTCACTCTCTTGAAATAACTTTTTTCCTGCAAGTCTTTCTGTCATAAGTGTATTTCATTTTTATTTAGTGTGTATGTGTGTGTGCGTGCGTGTGTGTGCGTGCGTGCGTGCGTGTGTGTGTGTGTGTTACCAGGGATTGAACTCAGGACCTTGTGCTTTCCTGGCAGGAGCTTATGCCACTGAGCTATATCCCTAGCCCTGTCCAAGTGTGTTTCTAATAAGCACGAGAGCTAATATTTTTAAAATTTTTTTCTAATAATTCTTTTAACTGGTGAGTTTAGCTCATTTATATTTATTATGATTACAGATACATTGGGATTTCCACTAATTTAGTCACCCTATTCAGCAGACTTTAGTTCTTTTCTCCCTTTTTGCAGAACTGGGGATCAAGCTCAGGACCTTGCACTTGCCAGGCAGGTGCTTATGCCACTGACCTATCTCCCCAGCCCCCTGAATTCTTGATATAGCACTATTTAAGCTTAATATTTTACCTTCTTTCTGATGAAAAAATATAAAAACACTTTCAGTTAAAACTTGATTTTTTTTTGCATCCTATTGTTTTTAGTATTGTTCCTTCTTATTTTTGTATGCTACATTTGCCACTATTGTCATTGCTAGCACTTAACACCTCCCCTTATTATTTTTTTAATTTTTTTTTTCCTGAACCGGGGATTGAACTCAGACCCTTGCACTTGCCAGGGAAGCGCTTATTCTACTGAGCCATCTCCCCAGCCCCCTCCCCTTATTATTAATAAGGTTGTGCATCGTTGCATCTTCTGTGGGGCTCCTTCAAGAATTAAGCCTCTTTTTGGTGAAGCTCACCATTCAGTTGTTTTCATAGGCAGGGATCTTTTAATAACGCACATTCATAGCCTTGAAAGAGATTCTCTAATAATTCAGCTGGATATAATCTAGATTGTTACTTTTCTTTAGCATTTTGAATATATTGCTCCACTTTTCCTCAGTCTTGGTTTCTGCTCTTGAGAACTTTTGTCATATAATAGTTGCAGCTTTGTTGATTAAATGACTTCTACACATAATTCTTTTTCAGCTTTTAGGTTCCACAGCTTCTCTGTGACATATTTAGGAGTTTTTTTTCTATTTTTGAAACCCTGTAGTGGTTGACACAGTATGTCAACTTGAGAAGTACAAAGCTTCACTAAATGGGCTCAGCAATTCCAGGCCCCTGCTGAGGTCCGGGAGGTCACACCCAGCAGTGACTCAACACAAAAAGGATATACCAGGGAACTGAGGAGGGCAGATGCACGCCACTTGCTCAGAGGAACTCTGGTCTTCACAGTCAGCTTCCATTGCAGACACACTGGCCTCCTGATAAGGACTTGCGTGGAACACTGCAGTCAGCTCCAGACCTTAGACTGAAACCTCCATTAACTGTGAGCTAAAGAAACCATCTCTTCCTTAATTTTAGGTGTTGGGTATATTTTGTCCCAGCAACAAGTGAAAAGTAACTGAGACAAACCCCTTCTTGGTAGTCATGCGGTTCTTGATCATTTAAGTCTTGTGTTTCATTCATCACATTCTCCTATGTTGCTGTCTCCAGGTTGCTCTGGTCCTTGACCCCTCTGATGGGGCATCTGTGTCACTCGGGGACTCCACAGTCCCTCGGGTGCTCCAACTCCCACTTCCCTCCTTGAGGGCACTGCATTGGCTGGCCCCCATCCCTTTGCCCCAAGCAAGGAGAGGCCATGCGTGTGGCCAGCCATAGAGGAAGGGTAACACTGCTCTGACATCCCACCCCAGGTGCTTCTGGTGTCCCTGAGATCAACCACCTCCTCCTTCCAAGGACTTGACCAAGCCTAGCCTGCTCCTCAGGCTCTGCTGCCTTGGACTTGAGGGCGGTTTCTAGTCTCCAGCTGAGTCCTAAGTTTGGTGTGACTCCTTGGTCTTCAGCTGAGAACTGACTGGGCAGCACTAGGTGGCAATGCCTCTTCTGCCCCTCAGGCTCCTCGCAAGAGGCAAGTGTGTTTTAGAACTCCTTGGTGGAGGAGGTGATAGAAGTGTGCAGTGCGGAGCACTGGCTGCCCTTAGTGGCTGATGTGAGCATTGCCCATGAGGCATGATGCAGACATTATCTCTGAAAACAACACTTGAGTCCTTGTCACTCTTGGTCTTTAATGTCTAATGCTGTGCAAGATTCCATAGTCTCCTTTTGACTTTATAAAAACTTTTCATATGTGTTGCTTGAGGAAATACTTGCATTAAGCTGACATACACTGTGAACTTAAAACATTCAAAACATACTTTTAAATAAAAATTTAAATTTAAAAATAAATTTAAATAAAATGTAGGGGGTAGGACTACATTTTGCCCCAACAGGCCAATCTGAAACTCAAGGTAGAGTCACCCAGACTGAAGGTCCAGGTCCCCAGTGCAAAGTAATCTGCTTATCTGATGTGCAACAGCTACAGAAATGAGGAATACATTTCCTAACTAGGACAGCTCACTTGGTGCGGTCATGAGGTTCCCTGTACCTTTGCTTCTCATAATTTTGCACTCTCTCAAAATGTAGGTCCTGCAAAATAGCTCAGTGGATTAAGCACCTGCTTTGGCAAGTGCAGGGACCAGGGTTCAACCCCTAGTCCTGCATGCTGTGCTGGCCCCACTCCTGGTGTGCACTGTGCCAGTGACAGTCCAGGCATGGTGGCTCATGCCTGTAATCCCAGCACTGAGGAGGCTAAAAACAGGAGGATCATCATGAGTCTGATCTGTGTAGTGAGACCCTATACCAACTACACAAGTGGAAAAAAAATAGTTCTGATATCAATTGGTCATTTTTCTACTGTTCTATCCTCATATCACAAGGAAAAGAACTTTGAAATGACTGTCCTAATTCTTGTTCTTTGCTTCTGTCAGTCTTTCTATGTATATAAAACCTAGCTGGGCTCCATGGAGCACTGTTCTGTTGCCTGATTCCAGAATAGATAAAAAAAATTCAATTAAAAAGTTGTTTTTAAGACTCATGTACTTAATCACATCTGAAAAATTTTCACAGCTTTCAAGACTGCTTTACTCAGTTTTTTTTCTATTCTGCCCTTCCGAAATGCCTCCTAGGGCTGTGGGGATCTTTTAATTTTACCTTCCAAAATTCTTACCTCCATCTGCTTCCTATTTTCATTGCTTAATTTCTTGGTGCTGTACACTAGCTCCTCTCTTCATATAGAGCTTCCAGTTTCCCAACTGTTCAACTGCATAAACTGCTGATTCATCTGTTATAAAGATTTTATCCATTATATTTTTCTTTTCTATTTTTTTGTTTTTTCTAACATATCCCTATTCTTTCAGATTTTGTGTTTCTAAGATTTCAGTTCTTTCACCTCTTGATAATTTTAAACAGACTTAATGTGCATTCTGCTTTGGACTGTGGCTCTATTATTTCATTTTGGGTTGTAATTCTGGCATTTTTCAGTCGCTGCCACTCCAGCCTTCCTCAGATAGCTGATAGTTTTTCATTTTGTTTTGTTTTTACCATGAGTTCTTTTCCTTAGCCTTTTCTTTCCTACTAGAATGCCCTCTGGCCTGTATTGTAAGAACAACTTTTCAGAGAGCTTAGATTCTGGCTGAAGCTTGGGGTCTTATTGACGTAGGGATTAATATAACAATTTTTATATTAATTCCACAAACTGGGGTCAAGGCTTTAATTTATTTATAGGGGTGAAGTTCAAGCTCTAAATCTATTTGAGACACAGGTCTGTAGTATTAAATTATCCAGGGTAACTCATTTTGATTTCTTCATCCAGAACTCAGGCAGAGAAAAATAAATACATCTGCTGTCTCTCCTTGTTGGAGACTTATTTTTTAGGCTGTTGTTTAAGTGACTAGAACATTCTATATATATGGGGAATAGTTCTAGCTTTCTCCTCTACTTATGTCCTAGAGTGGTCTGCTCAGGCCATGGCAATAAAATTCTGAAGGCTGGGTACCGCAGACAGCAGAATTCATTGTCTGACAGTTCTGAAGCTAGAAATCCACAATTAGATTGCCACGAAGGTACATGTGGTCCTGGTAAGGACCTTCTTCCTAGCTTAGAAAGAGTTACCTTCTCCAATGATCTCTCTTACATGTCAGAGGGAAGGAGATGGCAAGTGTGCTATCTCTTCTTATGAGGGCACTAATCTCATTATTTTAACTCCACACTCACGACCTCATGAACTGTAACTACTTCCCGAAGTTTCCATTCTAGGATATGTCACTTCAGAGATGGGAATTTGTGGGGATGCAACATTTGGCTGATAAAAGACTCGAGCTCTCTTCTAATGTTTTTATTTTTATTAATTTTATTGAGAAACAGCAATGAGACAGTTTCAAAACCGATTAATAGGATATTTTCAATAATTAATACATTGCATATTGTTATCTTCTCAGCAGTTATTCATAGTACAAGAAGCAGACAGGATATCCTGTCCAAATACTATTAGTACAAATCTTGCTTCTCAAAGAATTAAGAGAAAGAAGCTGTATATCTATACTACTTTGTATATACAGATATAAAATGGTCCTTCCTTTGTATCCACTTTTTTGTTTAGTTTTGTTAGCCATGGGTATTCTATTGCCATTTAAATATTGTAAGTGTGTGAATTCAACAAAATAACCCAATATAGTTCAGTAGTCTGTAATAGTACTGGGTTATCCGTAAGACTGGCAATGTCAGAAGTTGTTGACTTGAGCCTTACACAGCTCAGCATGTTAATATGATTTTACTTTTTAAACCACATTTTTATACTTTTCTGCTGGATTGTTAAGATCAACATAAAGAAAAACCTATATAACAAGAAATGCATCTTTTGTACCTGATAAGATCAGTCAAGTCCCCTCAGGATTTATCCTGTTACCCTGTACCGCAGTTTGCAGATCCTTTGTCAGTGTCAGCCATGTAGATGAGTTACAGCCATTGCTTGACCAATTGACTCTCATTGAAAGCCTGAGAGAATGTTTTCTTTCCATGTGACTCTCCATAGGCACACTCTATGTCATCGATGACATTGTTCTGTGGCCTCACAATCTCCTTGATCAGAAAATTTGGGACACAACTGAGTTGCAGGATGTTGCAGTATAGGTTCTCCTATGTCCTGAGTCTTCACTGAACTTGAAAGGCTAGAGCCAAAATGTTGGCTGTCCTTGTAGCCCTTCTTTTCTCTAATTTTTGGTGTGCAAACTTAGGTTGTTAAGTCTCCAGAAGAGAAGCTTAATATTACCCTACAACATATGCAGTTGGGTTTAACCTCCTTATCTGTCTGAATCTCAAACATCTTAGGTATAACATGGAACAGGTATTTTCTTTCTTTAAAATTATTCTTATTGAGAAAAAAATAGTAATGAGACATTTTCAAAACAGGATAGTATTCAGTTACAATAATTAATACATTGTATATTGTTGTCTTTGTAGTAGTTATTCATAGTACAAGATGCACACATGATATCCTGTCCATACACTATTAGTACACATCTTACTTCTCATTGAATTAAGAGAAAGTAGCTGTATATCTAACCTGTTTTATATGTACAGATACAAAATGGTCCTTCATTTATATCCCCCTTTTTCATTTAGTTTTGTCAGAGATGGGTATTCCATTGCCATTTAAATATTGTAGGTGCATGAATTCAGCAAAATAATCCTATATAGTCCAGTAATCTTAGTGGGTTATCCAGAGGACTGTGCAGATCTCAAAAGTTATCTCTGAAATTGCTGGGCTCCAGACCTTGTTCCCTGTTTTAGCTGTGCTTTCTACCACCCTCTTTGTTTTATTTTTCCTTTTCCTGTAATTTTGTTAAGGAACAAATAGCAATGAGACAGTTTCAAATCAAATTGGTAGGACAGTTTCAATAATTAACACATTGTATACTATCTTCCTAGTGGTTATTTGTTTTACAAGATGCAGACATGATAACCTATTTACAAACACTATTAGAACAAATAACTTTATTCACTGAATTAAGAGAATGTAGCTATATATCTATCCTAACCATTTTGAATACACAGATACAAAATGGTCATTCATCTGTATCCCCTTTTTGTGTTTAGTTCCATCATTTAAATATTATAGGTGAGCGAACTCAGCAAAAAATTCCCAAATAGTCCAGTAGCCCATATTAGTATTGGGTCTTCCACTTGACTGGCAATGTCAGAAGTTGTTGACCTGAGTGCATGGCTTCACTTCTTATTCTTGGTTTTTATACTTTTCTGCTGGATGGTTAAGACCAAGATAAAGCAAGACCTATGTAAGAAGAGTTGTAGCTTTTGTATCTGATAAGGTTAGTGAAATCCCCTCAAGATTTACCCTGAGACCCTGTACCTCAGTTTGTAGATCCTTTGTCAGTGTCAGCCATGTGGATGAGTCATAACCATTGTTTGGCCAACTTGCTCTCTGTGAAAGCCTGAGAAAATATTTTCTCTCCATGTAACTCTCCTTAGGCACACTCTACATTGTCGATCACTTTCATATCATGGTCCTATATGTGTACCTATGTTTATAGCAGCACAATTTGTGATAGTCAAATCTTGGAAACAACCAAGATGCCCATTACCTGAGGAATGGATGAAAAAGTATTACTCAGCTATAAAGAATGATAAACTCGAAGGCTTTGTATTGAAGCAGATGCCACTTGAAGATATACTCATAAGTGAAATAAACCAGACACACATGTGTCAATATCATATAGTCTCCCTAGTATAAGAACTCAAAAGAAGAAATACAAATAGAAAGATGTAACAATTAAAAGGAAAGCAAAAACTTGACGACTAGACAATGAAGAGAGAGCAAGGAGAAGAGCTAGGAAACATGACAGAGGCAAGCCATACATTCAAATGTAGAAGATGGGCAAAGCAATGATCCTAAGAATCTCCAGAAGATTTTTGAATCTACCAGTTCATTGGAAGGATTCTCACCCTGACTAACCATATATGCTGACACCTGTGAACTAAGCAACTGCACTGAAGATGGCAATTTGCAATCGTAGGTTCATGATTGGAGTGCCTGTCATTCTGGTCTTCTGAATACAGGCTGCTTGTCATGGTACACTACTTGCTGCCCTGCTGCCTCTATGGCAGATGATTGTTTAAAAAGGAAAGGGGTGGTGAATGAAGGCAGGAGACAGGAAAAAGAGTGTTGTGGGACTGTCCTGCTACAATGCTGTATATGGTTAGATTTCTGGACTTATGTGTAAACATATATAATTCTTCATTTCTATTTTAAAATATATTTTAATTTTTTAAATATTTTTTCATCATATTCTGCAGGGACTTAAAGTTTAGCATATCAATGCTTGATGAAAAATACCTGTTCCATGTTATGCCTAAGATGTTTGATATTTAGACAGATAGTGAGGTTAAGCTTAACAACCTAGGTTGTATGGTAATAACAATAAGCTTCTCTTCTGGAGGGTTAACAACTTAAGTTTCCAGAGCAAAAATTAGAGAAAAAGGAGGGCCATTAGGAAAGCCAACATTTTGGCCCTATCCTTCCAAGGTCAATTAAGAATCAGGACATATGAGAACCTGTACTGTAACGTCATGTAACTCAGTTTTGTCCCTAACTTTCTGATTAAGGAGATTATGGGATCAAAGAGGAAAGTCATCTAATGTCTTGCTGCTTAAAACCAGGCTTCTACTTTACCAAGAGGAAGGTCTTCCTGTGCCCTTTAACGGTGTCACCTTATACCAAAGTCTTCTAGTCTTTGATTCCCACTATATTTTGAGGGCCTAGGAATTTGTTTTCTTTCTTTAAATCAATTTTCCTGCACATCTAAGAGGTCTGAAGTCTTCTAGTTTTTTTTCCAGAAGCAGAACTGTTCCACAGCCAGCTTTCAGCTCTGATTTGTGGAAACTAAGCAAGTCTAAATTTCCATTTCTTCCCTATTAAAAAGGGATGAAGTACGTAGGTATAATTTCATTCAGCTCATACAGTAATTCTGAGAAAGAGCAATTAGAAATAACAATGTATTGCAAATTAAAAATGTTTAATATAGCAAAAGCAAATAGTGTCTAATAATGCATTTTAATTATAATAAATTGATATAACACATTTTATCTGAGGATATTAAAGTGTATTATAACTACATTATAATTCCTTAAAGAGACTATGCATGCTTTCCAAGGCAGCAACCACAGGACAATAAAAGACCATTTGGGATTTGATTATAAATTAAGCATTATTAACTCCCTTTTTAAAAGTTATAAGTATCACTTCTGGAATGTTGTACTCTGAGTGTTAATAATTTTTTTCAGAACATGTGTTAAGTAATCAGAACAGCTACTTTCAGAAATCCATCCTATAGGACAAAAAGCTTAGAGATAAGTGAGAAATAGTTTCACTTATAAATAACCATCATTGGAAGAAATGTGAATATTCCAAAAGGAGGAAACAGGACTGGTCACATAGCTCAATGGACTAAAGCTCCCGCTTATGCAGAACCCAGGGGCCCGGGTTCACCCCCAGCACCGCAAGCTGTGCCGGTCCTGCCCCCACGGAATGCCGAGAGGGCAATTGAGATTGGGTGTGGTGGCACGTGCCTGTAATCCCAGCTCTTGGGAGGATGAAAACAGGTGAAGCACTAGAAGTCCAACCTATGTAGTGAGACACTGTAGACCCTGTACTAAATACAAATGAATAAATAAATAAATAAATAAATAAATAAATAACAAGGAGGAGGAAACAGGGGCCTCTGTTGTCTTACAAAGTTCCAGTAGTCCTGAGACAGATCACATTCTTCCAATGCCTGTCTTCCCGCCCCCCCAGAAATAAAAAAAACAAGAGTAGTTAAAAATATTTTACTATTAAACATGACAAGGAACCAAACCGGCTCCCATACTGTATCTTCTAGAGTTCAAATTCAAACCAGATTTCCCTTTGGAAACATGTAGAAGTTGCCATTCACAATTAATTCACAAAAACTCAGCCTGGAAAAGGAGATAACCCTAAATAGTAAAGCTAATACATTAAGTCCTTGGGCATTCTCCGTGATGGCATTTAAGTGATTTGTCTCCTTTGTAAATATCTAAGGATGCTAACTATGCAATAGATGTAGCCATATCAGTTGCTATAATATTGAAACACTTTGTGTTTTAAAAAGCACTTGTCCTAAAGGACATTGATATCCACGTACCTCCCCACCCCCAAATCCATATCTCTTCATAGTGAAGATTCATTCCTGGCATAGAGGCCCGAGAGCCCTCCTTCAGCACTATAACCAGAATCTGCTCTCATAATACAGAGCTCTACCTCTTGATTCAGGAAGTTTCAGGTTGTTCCAGCCCCAGCTCACAAGCCTGAACTGAACAAGGCAGGGCCTTCTGTTCTAAATTTAATATGTTCAATATATGTCTCTTAATCTTATGGGTGGGGTCAACTCTGGCTTCTTATCTTGCTATACATCCTCAATCCCAGTGAATATTAATTTTAGATTTCATAGATTCAATAAACAGAGGTATCCACTGATAGATAAAAAATAAAGGAAACATGATATATCTGAATCTGTAGATATTGATATAAATAATTCATACATTAATAAGTGAAATCCTGTCATTGTTGGCAAAAGGGATGAGCCTATATTACAAATAAATCAATCACAGGAAGGTAAATACCAGGCGCTCTCACTTACTTGTGGAAGTTCAAAAACTTTATCTCATAAGAGTACACAGTAGACTAGTGGTTCCCTGGGGCTAGAGAGAAGTGAAGGCCAGTGGGGAGAGGACATGAACAAGTAAAGTGTGTTGTTGAATAACAGCAATAGCTATTGATGTTATGCAGCACAGTAGAGTGAAAACAACGAACTGAATGTTTCTAAATAGCTGGTAGAGATGATTCTGAATCTTTTCAATATCAAAAATAGTAAATGTTTGAGGTGATGGATATACCAATTATTTTGATTTAATCATTACATACTATATACAGTGTATTAAGATATCACATCATATCCCATAAATATTATTGTATGTAATTCAAATTAAAATATATTAATTCCATAAATGAACAAGTAAGTCAATGTTTCAATGTTTTGCAGGCTGAGAGAATGTTATCCACTTTTTAATCTTTCCAACTGAAGAACATTAATGTCTAAAAGTCCTCTGTTCCATTAGGGAAAGAACAGAGGGATTGTGGTGGGTTAAATAATGGTCAACTTGCAACACACAGCTGAACTGAATCAGTGTGGTTCTGGACGTGGCAGGCCCACCTGAGGACTGTTGCAACAGCATAAAAAGAGAACTGGAAGGGAAGATGGTGAGCTGTTAACTCTCCTGGGGAAGCCTGGTATTGCACTTGGGATTACAAGAAAAACAATTTAATACAGGACACAAAATTTATAGGATTATTTTATAATCCTCACCCAAAGAGTCAAATGCGAAGAGTTCAGAAGATCTGTCCACATCCTGGAGATCCAAAGAATCCAGCTGAGGGCCTGGGTCCCGTGGCCAGGGCTTGTCTTGCACAAGTCCAGCTGAAGACCTAAAATCCATATGACAATGTTCTCAATGAGGCCAAGTGGCAGCCTAGAGCCCAAGACTATGTCTCATGCAAGTCTGAGTCAAGGACCAGCACTGGGAAGGCCCAAAGGTCAGTGGGGAAAGCTAGAAGTCTACAGCAGAGAGATGAAGGCTATGTGCCAGAAGACTGAAGGGTCTGCACTGGAGCCGGGAAGCGACCTCTTTATCCAATTTGTAACACAGACAAGTAAAAATTAACAGCCCTGAAGTGATTGCTGGCATTTGCAAATTTGTTTACACGTCATATACTAATTGGTTTCAATGTTTAACTTATTGAAACTCATCTGACTTAGCAGCAACTCCCAAGTATTTGATTGGGCAAACATTTTTCTTTGGTGTTTCAGTTGGTAGGCATCACTCTGACTCCAAAACGTAAAAGGATGACAGACTAAGCACTGGCTGTGTCCTACACTTCCTCACATACTGCTAGCGGTAAACAGGAGCCCTGCAATTCTAGCCTTCTTTCCACTTGAGAACTGTCCAAAGCCCGATATTGCTGTCTGTCCTTTTCTTCTTTACACGTAACACATTGCAGATTTATTTACATGTGTATTGTTAAATAATACTTACACTTTCCTGGTAGCATGAATTGCCTCATTAACAATATAGAACACAGGTTGTGTGTCCCGTATCCAAAATGCTTGGGAACAGAAATATTTTAAATTTCAATTTTTTTTCATTTTTGATCTTGGAATAGTTTCATATATGTCATGAAATATCTTGGGGATTGAGATTCAAACTTAAACATGAAACTCATTAATGTTTTTCATGTATCTTATATTCACAGCCTGGAAGTAATTTCAGACGTTATTTAACAATGTTGAGCATGAAAAGTTTTCAGAGTATGGAATTTCCCTTTGTGGTATCCAACATGTTGATGCGCAAAAAAGTTTCCGGTTGTGGAGCACTTTAAATTTTAGATTTTTGGAATATGAATGTTCAACCTGTATGTAATCAGGCCTTGTTATCAGGCGAAAGAGTCAATATCTTTTTTTTTATATAGAAAATAGATCTCTGGCTTTGAATAAAAGAATTGGTAAGGATCTTTCATCTCTGTATTCAGCTACATCAAAGAATGAGTGCTTTTAATGCATACTATGAAACTGCAGAGTAGGGTTTTATCTGACACTTGATAATTTTACCAAACTACACTTGGAGGAAAGAGAAAGCTTGAGTAGCGAAACAGAAAAAGAATAATTGATTATACTATCATGAAGCTGTTACATGAAACAAGCATCATAAGCATGTAAGAAGATTCCACTAATAATGTATTTCTGACATCAATAAAAATAGCTGTTTTCATCTCTGTTGTGAAATTTCTGATTCATTTCAGCCCTCTGTATTATTCTATTATGCCATGATTATTCTCATTATACTTCCTCGAACCTATCAACAGATGGAGTCTAGACTCTAATTATCTCTATATTTAGTCAAAATAGTCAGGCTTCATATGTTTCCAGAATAGTTAATGTATTGGTTCATTACTCTGAAAACACCAAGTACAATTTAGCACACTAAAAACACATTCACAGTTTATGTAAGGAGCATTAAGGTCCACTGTGTGAGGATTTTACTCCTTCCTGATGGCTGTGAGTCAGGAAATAATAGCTATTACTTCTGATCACTTGCTATGTACCAGACACCGTGTTCACCTTTTATATGTATTAGTCATCTAGTTCTCACAACAACAACTTATTATTCACACTGTTCAGATTTAGAAGCTTATTTATAGTCATGCACTAAGGAAATGGAAGTCCTAGGACAGTCTGATTTCAAAGCCTGAAATGTTATCAATTCTGCTGTAGAAAGTATTGATTCCATAGACTAAAATTTTAAGTCTGATATTTGTATAGACAAAATACAGTTAAGTTTCCAAAGAGGTGAAATTTAGTGCCTCAACCCCAACCTGATACTGCTTTCAATACAGCATTCATACAATTCCTCTGACTCATACACTCGTTCAGCTCCTGTCTGTATCTGCAACCTTCATTAAATGCCATTTCTGAAGAGGTTCTCCTGACTTCACATCGTTCCAGGCCTTCTCATCATGCTGGTGCGGAGCCTCCTCAGTGATCCAATCATCATTCAACAGGAGCCCTCGAGAGACCAATGGGAGACACACTCATCAGTCATCTGGTAACAGGGCCCCAGAAGGAGACCCCCGTCACAGTACCACCTCCCACAGGCCAAGGTCCTGGAGATAGCTCCACACAGAACTCAGAGGGTCCAGCCCCACTGAGTCATGATCCAGGAGGTAGTCTCATCAGATGAAAGACCTAGAAGGAGAAGCTTTGACTTACCAAAATTAGTCTGTGAAGACTAAAGGAAGCTTTGCTTCTCTCAAAGCATGGGCAGCAATTCAAATCTTTAGGGATATTAAAAGAATCAGGCTAGCATAACACCATTAAAGAGAACTAACTTACCAATAACTTACCCCAAAGAGGTCCTCTCTTGTGTCTTTATGAGGGATGATAAAAAGTACAGTACATGCTGCTGCCAAGTGTGCTTCAACAGCTGGGTGGGCTGACAAAAACAGAATGGTGTGTCTCCTACCATCTTATTCACCAAATCTGTACACATACTTGCTACTTCTGGCAGTTCATCAAAGTCAAAACGACCATAAAAAGTAAACGCTTTGTATTAATTCAAGACATCGAGGCAGTCAAAACAGCCCAACTAAGGACATACACAAAAAGACGACTTCCAGAGCTGCCTCCAGTAACAAGAATGGTGGGATCAGTGTGTTTGAAGAAACGAGGGGGAAATATCTTGAAGGGCATTAATGGCAATGTGTCTTGTTCTATACTGTTCTTTCTTTCTTTCTCTTTCTTTCTTTCTTTCTTTCTTTCTTTCTTTCTTTCTTTCTTTCTTTCTTTCTTTTCTCTCTCTCTTTCTTTTCTTTCTTTCTTTCTTTCTTTCTTTCTTTCTTTCTTTCTTTCTCTCTCTCCTTCTCTCTTTCTTTTCTTTCTTTCTTTCTTTCTTTCTTTCTTTCTTTCTTTCTTTCTTTCTTTCTTTCTTTCTTTCTTTCTTTCTTTCGGTACCAGGGATCAATCTCAGGACCTTGTGCTTGCCAAGCAGGTACTTAAACCATTGGGCTATCTCTCCAGCCCTACTAAGTCATTTTCAAAATTTAAGAATTCACCTTATTCTTTAATCACACTGCATATATAGCCGTGGGACTCAGAGAAACAATATGACCATAAGGTTATGAATTTTCGCCCTCAGTTGTACTGGCTTGTACTAGTTTGAATGCTTCTGTTTATTTCCGTGCCATTTCTCTGAAAATACAATTTTTTCCAAAAAGCAAGGCAGTAGTCTCAAAAATGTACTGTAAGTGCTTAGAGCATGATGAAAAAAAGGAGGGATGGTCATGATTAGCATTTGCAAGGCTGTGTCCACAGGCATCATATTTCATCACTGACCACTTAAAGGAAGTATAAAAGGTATGTTTGTATGCTTTTAGGGTATCCCTTTCAAAACAGTAAGTGGACGAAAAGGGGGCAGGCAGAAAGAGAGAAATACTCTATTCAAAATCGATTCCAAACTGCAGGTTCTTCCATCAAAAGTTAGCTTTTATCATTGCAAAGATAATGCTCATTACAAAAATTTCAAGAACAGTGAAAAAATGTAGACAGATCACTCAAATCCCAACAACTTCAAAAAATTCTTAGGTGACATATGGCGTATTTCCTTTCAGTCTTTTTGCTGGGTAGTTTTTAAAACATAGTCGTGATAAATTTGCATCGTACAAGACTGATTATAATTCTTAAAGTTTATCTTTTATGATTTATGAAAGGAAGTGTGCATGCAATTATAAAATATTTTGAGAAAATAGATAAAATGAAGGAAAATGAATATGACTCCATATGTCACTACCCACACATAACCGCTACTAATGTTTTGTCATATGTTCTTTTGCTAGGATATTTTCTTATGCAATTGTATTGTATATTGATTTCATAGCAGAGTTTATTTCATGCAAAGATATTCACAGATATTAGAGTGTTGCAGAGTCATTTCTGAGACTAATAATTTGTTGCCTGTTTCAGATCACTTCAGCCTACCACATTGCTCAGTAACACAAAGAACTCTATAGCACCAAGCGCATAAAATTTCCCTTTATTGATTTCACAAATGAGCTAAAATGAAACTCATTCACAGAGTTCTTCTGCAGTAACAAACTATCCATGATGCCAGGATGTAAGCACTGATGAAGCTTGAGCACATCAGATAGCCTGGGACATCAGAGGCAGCCCAAGGGGCCTTTCCGCTCACCTCAGAGTCTCACTCTCTGACCCAGAATGCCAGATGAGGTTTCAGATGAGAGCCTTCAGGTCCACCGCACACATCAGGAGGTGCGCTACACTTAGGAGACATTTCAGGCTCAGGAGTTGTGTAACTCTTGCTGGTCTTCAGTGAACCGTCTGTCATAAACCTACAGGTTCTGGGTGCATTTGCTGAGTAAGGCTTAGCAAGAACATCTTACTGAGGCATTCTGTAGATAAGAACCTTGTTGTTTTAGTGAACATTATTAGCACATTCACTTGAAGCTCCAGATGACAGAGATTAGACTGGGCTAACCTGACTATTTTATCCCTCTCTGGGGTGGTTTCCCTCAACTAAATCAGAGAAAGTGAATAGACTACATAATAGCTGTTTAAAGGTTTTCATTTTAAATGGGCAATAACTAAGCAAAGCGGCTCCTCCCTTTTAACAACTCATTCTCCTACTTCACTTTCCACGCTGATGTGATGATACATAGTACATCTTCTCTGCTCTGTTCTTTGGATACCTTCTTTCTCACCATTATTTCTGAGAAATTTTGCTGCCATTTCTCTTTAACTATTGCCCCTACTCTCTACTTATCCTCCTATTCAGTAGAACTCCAAATAAAAAGTTCTGTTACAGACCCCAAGAAGATAATATAGGAGAAAATCTAGACAGACTTGGGTATGGCTATGACTTTTAACCACAGTGGTGCCTCTTTCATGAACTTGATTGTTTCCATGAATCTGGTCACAAACCACGTTGGATGAGAACCAAACTAAGCTCAATGGCTAGGTTCAATGTTGTTCTCATGGAGAAATTTGATTTGGTTTGCACTGAGTTTGTTTTGCTACCAGAATCACAGAGAGAACTGAGCTCATGAACTGAGGTGACACCATAACACAACAGTGTGATCCATAAAGAAAGAATCAAAAACTCAGGCCTTACCCAAGCTTAGAGCATTTGCTCTTATAATTCACATTAAGGTCTAATCTTTGTATTTTGCAGTTCTACGGCCTTTGGAAAATGCAGAATCTTATGTATTAAAAATTCATACAGAATAGTTTAATTGGACTAAAACTTATCTGTGCCCTATCAGTTCATCCCTCTTCCTTTCCTCCAACTCTCCCTCATAACCACTTTACATCTCTATCATTTCACCTTTCCCAGAATACCAAGTGGTTGACGTCATACATGCAGCATGAACACTTAGGCTTGTTTCCTTCACTTTGTAATATGTATTTTAATTTCTTCTATGTTTTTTCATGGCCTAGTAATTCATTTTTCTGTGCTGCTGAATAAGATTCCATTGTACAAATGTGCCATGTTTATCCATTCACTTGTCCTGCCACCGATTCTTGGCAATTATGCATAATGTTGCTGCAGATGACTCAAAGGCATTCTTGTGATGATAAATTTTTAACTCATTTGGGTAAATATCTAGGAACACAATTGCTGGACTGGGTGGTGAGAATCTGTTTAGGTTTTCTTTCTTTCTTTCTTTCTTTTGTTTTGTTTTGTTTTGTTTGTTTGTTTGTTTTTGTGGAACCGGGGGATTGAACTCAGGCCCTTGCACTTGCCAGGGAAGGGCTTATTCTACTGAGCCACCTCCCTGGCCTCCATGTTTAGTTTTGTATGAAACTCAAGTCATCTGAGAGCAACTGTATCCTTTTGCATTCCCACCAACAGTAAGTGAAGTTCTTGGTGCTTCACATTGTGATCTTTTTTCAGCATCATAAATTAGATTTTGGCTATAAGTGTCTAATGATAACCCATTATTGTTTTAATTTCCAAATCCTTAATGAAATATGATGTTGTGTGTCATATTGGGGTTTTTTATTTTTTATTTTTATTTATTCATTTATTTTGTATTTTTGGGAAATGTTTATAGGGTGTTCAGGGTCTCACTACCAGATCAGACTCGTAGTAATCCACCTGTTTACAGCCTCTCAAGAGCTGGAATTACAGGCACACACCACCCAGCCCAGTTTCAGTTGCCATCTCAGCGTACCCCGGGGTGGGGCTGGCACAGCAGGCCCAGGGATCAAACACCTGGCTCCTGCTCATGCTTGCAGGCACTTTAATCTGCTGAGCTATTTGGCTGGTCCTTGTTGTGTGTCATTGTATATGCTTATTTCTCATTCACATTTCTTTTTAGATGTGATACCTATACGAAACTTTTTGCCACTTTTTAATTGGTATTTCATTTTCTTCCTGGCAACTTTTCAGTGCCTGTACACTTAATTGCTAATAGCTATTATACTTTCTCTTTCATAAAAATGTATTCAATTCTTCTGAGAATTTGCTGTGCTACTTTCTATAGTTTCCTATTCCATAAAAATATGTTTAAGATCTTTCATACTTTGTTAAACTTAGAGACCCCAA
>NW_004524626.1:2229793-2230847 GCF_000260255.1 Octodon degus
AAAAAAAAAAAAAAAATAGACATTGTGGTCCAATAAAGAAGATAAGACTAGCTTGATACTTTCAAAGTAAAAAATATTTAAATCACACACATCTAAATGTGTACACATACACCATGGATATGCATATGTATATAAAATTTCCAAAGAAATGAAAAGTCACTCTGGCTAGAATACCCTAAGGAATAACAAACACAGTGGAAGGAACAGAATTGCCCATGTTTGCAGTCTAAACTCATTTCATTAGGCTGGCTGGAAAGTGGTAACTACATATACCCCAATGTACTTGAGCTAATTGGGTGCAAGGGTCTCTTTAAGACCAAAGCTTTATTATTGCAACAGTACTATGGAAACATCATGTGGTAATCCAAAAATAAAATCAGGAAGCCATTGTAACCTACAAATTAGAGGAAACTCATTTAAGAACTCTCTTGGCATTTTACTTCTTAATGCCGAAATCTACTTTTAAAAGCCAAATTAACTAGGTTGTCCATTAACATTGATCATATTAGCTAGCTAATTGCCACAACTCCATTTTATGATAAGTGGAAACAGGATAATGTGAGAGGACAATGTACGTTGATGTGCAACAAACTCTCTCACATCAGTTTTTCTTATAATTTTTTTAATGGCCTGAGCGTGGAACTTGACTATCTCCTTACCGCAGCTAGAGCTGTTTTCCATTACATAATCAAAGAACAGACTCATAGCAAAGACTTCTCTGAGGTCACAAAGGGAATACATTTTCTGTGCCTTGTAACAAGGTGTATCTTCTCCTGGAACATGGAAGGACACAGGCTACAGAAAATATAAGTGGCATTTGCTGAGATTGCTTTGGTAGTGCTTTAATAAAAGACTCTGAACTGGAAAGCAAAATCCACCTCCTTTTGCTGAACTGGCTACTTCAATTGCGAGAAGGCTTTTTATTACCACAGAAACAGAGAATGTACTTTGAACTCAATGCAAATCTTCTGTGATCTTCTCTGTAGAACTAAAATGAGTACATTGTGTACCAGCAGTGTAACAGGAATAATCAAACAATAATGGGAAGAAAAGA
>NW_004524626.1:2231332-2232644 GCF_000260255.1 Octodon degus
TCTCTCTCAGACAGAAGTTTTCTTTCCCCAATAAATATTATGCTGTTAACTTCCCCAAAACAATCTGTTCTCTTTTTTCCTATAAATGTAAGAGGAGTCTGTCATTCCTACTTTCTTATGATGCTGTCGGTATTAAGGTACATTTCATAAAATTCTTTTTATAAAGTACATTATAATAGGAAGAAATCAGATGTAACATCGCAGGTGTAAATTTCGCTCATAGAAAGATGTAAGGAGAACAAAGAACAGACTGGCAACTACCTGTATTACACATCACCTAATTACAGATTGGTTTTACTTTCTAAATTACTTTCTTCTGCTGTTCTGCTTCTGCCTTATTCCGAGCACTAAGGGAGAAGAGTGTATCCTGTGAACAGAATTATATATGACTGCCTCTGTGGTACAAGGGGACCTGTGTCCCATGATTGCAACATACTCTATAAATCATCCTGTAGACAGAGAGAAGGCTGGATCCTGTGGTAATCTGTGAATAGCAACATTCTTTACAATAAGCTTATGCCACTCTTGTCCTCAGCATGATGGGTAGAGTTTTCAGAATACCCGGCACTGTACTTCCATTAGATGGTCCAATGTAATGACCAATAGAAGGAGATCTATTTATATTCCATAAAGAAGCTTCTGGAAAAGGGACAGTGAGGGACACGAAACAAAAGAGCAGGCTGAGAAGCACAAAATGCCAGCCAAACTCACGTGAAACTATCTTACACATTCATAATGCTTTTATGGTGAAAAAATAAGAAAAATATCCAGATTTTTCTCATATATAATTTTTTTGACCTTCATAACAGTTTCATGGGGCAGGTAGGCAAGTTATGTGCAATAACACTTTTCAGGTATTTGGAGTGGTTAAGAGAATTACCCACACTCAGAAATTTTCTGATGGATTCCTGCCATAATTTTCTTTGTAATATGTCTGACCATGTGAAATGAGACTGAAAAAAAATTCCACAGATAATGTGGGGTATCAAATTTTTGTTTCTTACATTCGAAGTGGAGTTAGAGAACAGGTGAAAATAACATGAAAGAAGAAAATGATAAAGTAGTATTCTTCCACTGCATTAAGTTGTGAAATATTGTGTTTATATTTTGATTTTGAAATAGCTAAGATCAATGAATGTCAGTCCTTGTTTGTAATTATTAATTTTTGAATAATTTTGTTGCAACTTTCCTATAGCTACCTTAAGACAGCTTTAAAGCTAAGACTATCAAGTGCTTCGTTTTAACCATTTCTAGGGACCTGGATGCCTCCTCCCATATTGCCACACTTTCCTCCTGCCATTTTTCCATATCA
>NW_004524626.1:2238337-2245091 GCF_000260255.1 Octodon degus
ATATATATATATATATATATCATCTCACCTTCCTTGTCCAAGGAAAAATGGACCTTAAAAGCACAAGTGGAACACCTAGAGTTTAAGAGTGAAAAGTACAGTTGAGCTTAATGAGGATCCAGAACCAGGCATCTGGTGCCGGTTTCAGCAGCCGTTATTATAGTTAACTCTAAGGAGACCCATGCTTACCAGTCTTCATTTTCCCCCAGACATCTACCGTGACATCTATTGACAGTTTTATCAGCTTTTGGGAACACACGGGTCAATCACTACTGCTGTGGAATGGCATCTTAAGCCTCAAAGCCTGCATCTGCTGGGTCAGAGGGGAACTATCAGACTTGCTAAAACTTTAGGGTTCCAATTTAAGGTTATCTGAACAGAGGGTAGGAGTGTCTCAGCTTTTGGCAGGTGTCAAGTTTGAGCAGACTAACACTGGTAAGTACAGAAGGGTTCTGAACAGTCACCAAGGCAGAGTAAGCCACTGTTGTGAGTAGCGAGGAAAGGTTTTCTCTCAGAGGAGGAGCACAAGCTAGCAGGAACCCTGTCAGATAGCCATACAATATTATTTTTCCAGGTCAGACATGTTTTGGATTCCAGGAAGAAGAAAGAATTAAAGTAAAACTCGCATGTAGAGGTCCTTCATAGATGCCAACATCCGATGCTTCCATTGGCCCAGTAGGAGCACTGAGACAAAGAGTGCCATGAAAAACACAGTTGGAAACGTAGGTTCTCTGATGCTCTGGTATAATCCTACCCTTCATCTCTGCCTCCTGGCTGAAGCAATCAGAGTTCTGTTCGTCCTTTTTTGATGGTTGCTTTGTTTTGTACTAGAAAGTTACTTAAAGGATTTGGAAAACAACTTGTTCAGACATGTTTGCAAAAGCCTTGGAAGAAAAAATACTACAAGATTTATTTGGACATCCAATGGACTCTACTAAATGCTACAAAAGAGAACATATAATGTCCTAAATCCTTAGCTAACCTGGCTTCATAACAATCTTCCCTAGTGGAACTAAATCCGTATTTATACTGAAGAAGCACTGAGAGTATCTGTAGAAGAAGAGCGACTTTCAAGTGTCTGGCTTTAGCTCAAATCTCAAATGCTGCTGCTTGACAAATGGCTTCATAAAAAGTAGAGAAAATTCCTGGAAAAATGTTAGCATAAAAAATGTACCGACTTGGAATGCCTGTCATTCTGGTCTTCTAAATACATACTGCTTGTCACATCATACCAATTACTGCCATGCTATCTCTCAAGTAAATGTTTGTTTAAAAAAAAAAAGAAGGGGGTAATAAATGAAAACAAGAGACAAAAAATATGTCATAGGACTATCCTGCCACAATGATGTATATGGTTAGATTTCTAAATTTCTGTGTAAAAATATGTAGTTGTTTATTCCTATTTTAAAAATATTTTTCTTTTTTTTTAATTTTTTTCTTTTTTTTCCTTCACATTCTGTAGGGATTTAAAGTTTAACATATCACTATTTAATGGAAAATACCTGTCCCATGTTATGTCTAAGTTGTTTGATATTCACACAGATAGTGAGGTTAAACTCGACTGCCTACGTTATAGGGTAATAATATCATTAAGCTTCTCTTCTGGAGGGTTAACAACTTAAGTTTGCAGACCAAAAATTAGAGAAAAAGAAGGGCTGCAAGTACAGCCAACATTTTGGCTCTAGCCTTTCAAGGTCAGTGAGGACTCAGGACACAGCAGAACCTGTACTGTAACATCCTGTAAGTCAGTGGTGTCCCATATTTTCTGATGAAGGGTCCACAGAGGAAAGTGATCAATGATGTGGAGTGTGCCTGGGGAGAGTCACATGGAGAGAAAACATTCTCTCAGAATCACTAGAGACTTCTGGACAGCCATTAGAGCTGAATGTCCCTGTAAATTTCTTATCTTGATTTCTTATCCTCAGTCTGGATGGAAAGTGAGATTTGTTATGCTTAGGTTCTGGATTAATATTGGCAGTTTTGATAAAGATAGTAGGTAATTAATATGCCTATATGGAGGGCTCAGCACAAACCAGGCCCATAGTTAAAAAAGAAAGATAGAAAATGAAGGTCAAGGGCTGGGGAGATGGCTCAGTGGAATAAGCGCTTGCCTGGCAAGCTCAGGGACCTGAGTTCAATCCCCGGTTCCACAAAAAGAAAGGAAGGAAGGAAGGAAGGAAGGAAGGAAGGAAGGAAGGAAGGAAGGAAGAAAGGAAAATGAAGGTCAAGCCTTATTTTGTCCTTAGTTACTCACTGAGTATCTGTAGGCCCAAGTGAAGAGCATCCAGTTTTGGTGTTCATTTTCTTGTATTTTTCTTAAGCAAAAGCAAATTTTAAGTGCTTAACTGCCTCAGAAGCAAAAGTAAATCATGATTTTAAAGAGTAACTGGTTAAGGACCGAGGAATACACCTACTCTTTGTCTCTGTGGTGATCTCTGACCATCTCGCTTCGTTTCTCAGATATGCAGTGAAATTTTCTCTCCTACCTTGGCAATGAGCTGGTGACCTGGAATATGAACAGATGAAAATAATAACTTTAGAGTAGGGAAGGAATCAGATAAGTGGTCAAGTGTAGCATCACTAGTAAAAACCATATATCCATGTAACGTCCCACTGTCACATGATATGATAAGACAGCTACTTTATCTCACTGGTATTTCTTCCTCCAAATCCATAACTACAGTCTAACCAGAAGAATGTTTCAGTTCAATCTTAGGAAACATTCTACAATAGACCTTACTCATCTTTTTCAAAAATTTTTGAGATAAGTGGGGCATGGTGTTACACACCTGTAATCCCAGTACTTAGGAAGCTGAGGCAGGAGGATTACTGCAAGGTCAAGGCCAGCCTAAAGTTTGTAGTAAAACCCCTTGTCTCAACTCCTCCACAAAGCAACAAGGGCATGAACCATAAGAAAACAATGAGACCAGCACTGATAAAAGAAGACCAAAAAGACATGATGATCAAATGCAATATGAGGTTCTACACTGGATCTAAAATAGAAAATAACATCAGTAGAAAAACTGTTAAAGTCCTAAAACTGTCTGTTATTTTATTGATCAAGTTTTATCAGTGTATATTCATATATATATATAAATATACTGTGAATATATAAGATGCTTTCATTCTGGGAAATTATCAGGCATCAAGCGCTCAACTACAAGTATGGATTTGTTTATTTATTTGCTTAGCTCTATTAGTTTCTACTTTATGTATTTTTTTTTAATTTGTGTATTTGAAGCTCTGTTCTTAGGTACATACACCTGCAAGATTATTGTGCCTTCCTGGTAAATCACTTTTACTTTTATTTAATGTCCCTATTTGTCACTTGTAATTTTCTTTGTTCTAAATAGTACTTTGCCTGAACTCAATCTCACAACTGCAGCTTTTGTTTGGTTAAAGATTTACATGGTTTAAAGTTTTGGATCATCTTAATTTTAACCTACCTATGTTAGATTTGAAATGAATTTCTTTTAGATGGCGTATTGTTAGATCAGTCCCCCTGCTATCATCAAGTCTGTATCTTAAAAATGATACATTCAGATTATTTATATTTATGGGAATCATGGGATGGATAAGGGTATAAATCTCCTGTTTTGTTTTTTGGTTAAAAAATGTATCTAGATTCTTTGAAAGAAATTGGCAAATATCTCTGAAGATAGATGGGGCTGGGGAGATAGCTCAGTGGAATAAGCGCTTCCCTGGCAAGTACAAGGGCCTGAATTCAATCCCTGGTTCTGGAAAAAAAAAAATTGAAAAGTTCTTAAGATAACAGTTTGTGAAGAAAATCACAGTGGCCAGCCGTATAGCTCAGAGAACTAAAGTGCCTGATTAGGCAGGCCCAGGGACCAGGGTTCAATTCCCAGTGTGCAGTGCTGGCCCTGCCCCCAGGGCACACAGAGACTGCAGTTAAGAATGAGCATGGTGGTGCAAACCTGTAATCCCAGCACGTGGGAGGCTGAAAACAGGATAATCATTGCAAATCTTATCTGTGTAGTGAGACCCTGTAGACCCTGTACTAAATACATAAAATATGAAATAAATCTCTGAAAATGTTTGAAAAGGAAAAAATGGATAATTTAAATAGTTGCAAAACCTTAACAATTTACTCAGAAGTTAAAAATCTTATTACAGAAATACCAGATCCTGTTTGTATTGTTAACAGATTGTAGAAAATAATAAAGGAAGAAAGAGTCTGCAAATCGCTAATGAAATGTAATTCTAACCTTGCATGTATTATCATAGAATACAGAAGTGAAACAGCCCTAGTTAGTTTTATTGTTAGTAAAGCTTGGATTTAAATATCCAGTGAAGCATCAGAACATAATTGGAAACTACATATTAATCACGCTTATGAACACTGATGTAAAAATCTAAATAGAATATTAATATCGTCCAGAAGTAAGTGTGTACATGTAGTATGTAGGCTAATGCATTAATTGGTTGGTAGAAATAGAACAAATTTTATATTATATAAGAAATTGATAAATATGCATCATCACATGACTAGATAGGAGAAAACAGGTAATCATCTCAATAGTTTAGAGAAAGTAATCAGCAAAGTTCTAGGCCCTTAAGCTGACAAAGTGTACCTACAGAAAGCCTATAAAAAACACAATATTTAATAGTGAAATACTGTTTGACATTGGGAAGAAAACAAGAACATTGGCTAGCACCACTTGTCTAATTTTTTACTGGAGGCTTTAATCAATAATCAGGCAAGAAAAGTAATAAAAAGTACATGGCTTGGAAAGAAATAAACAAAGCTGGTATTATGAGTGAATAAAATGTGTGTGTTAGAATCCAAAAGAAAATATAAAATAACTTACTAAAATTAATAGAATATTTTAGCACATACAACTCGTCGCATAGGTCCTGCTTTACCTTTGTATTAGCCATCCAGTAGAAAAGTATGAAGATGAAATATAGGAAGTAAAGCCATGCTGTTATGTTGAGCTGTGGGGGACTCAGGTCAATAATTTCTGACATTGCCAGTTAAACAGAAGACCCAATGCTATTATGGGCTACTGGACTCTTTTAGAATATTTTGCTGAGTTTACACACCTATAATATTCAATAACGGAACTTAGAAAAAATGGGGTATACAGATGAATGTTCATTTTGTATCTGTGTATTCAAAGTGGTTAGGATAGATAAATAGCTGCATTCTCTTAATGAATAGAATGATTTTTTCTAATGGTGTTTGTAAATAGGATCTCAAGTCCGCATCTTGTACAGCAATTAACAACTAAGAAGAATATATGCAGTGTATTATTTGTTGAAACTGTACTTCTGATTTGATTTGAAACTGTCTCATTGCTATCTGTTTATCAATAAAACTTTGAAAAAAAATTACAGTGAAAAAGAAATAAAACTTAAATAAGGAGAGTTGTAATTATAGTATGCAGGGAGAAGGTTTTGATACCAGAAAAACTCACTCTTCCAAAATTGATTTATAATTCGAAAAATATTTCTATCAGAGTCCTAAAAGGAAATTGGTGGTGCTGAAGAAGGTAATATTGAAATTTATATGGAAAAGCAAAGGACCAAGATGGAGAAGATCAGAGACTTCCTCTTGTATACATTATTATAAAACCCTAACCTTGCATGTATTATCATAGAATACAGAAGTGAAACAGCCCTAGTTAGTTTTGTTGTTAGTAAAACTTGGATTTAAACATCCAGCGAAGCATCAGAACATAATTGGAAACTACATATTAATCATACTTATGAACACTGATGTAAAAATCTGAATAGAATATTAATATAGTCCAGAAGTAAGTGTGTACATGTAATATGTAGGCTAATGCATTAATTGGTTGGTAGAAATAGAACAAATTTTATATTACATAAGAAATTGATAAATGTGCATCATCACATGACTAGATAGAAGGAGAAAACAGGTAATCATTTCAATAGTTTAGAGAAAGTAATCAGCAAAGTCCTAGGCAAATATTCAAGAGAAGGGTCTTATCAGGGGATACAAACTTGAGAAGAGAGATGGAATCAAAAGCCTAGAAAAAGTCCTACTCACTTAGGAGTTTTCTGTATGTGATAGAAGATTAATAGCAGGTCATTTGAGAAAAAGGACACTTTTAAAAACTATCAAGTCTTTCTTGGGTATCCACAGGCAATAACAAAACAAAAAAAAAAAAAAAAACAGAATTATGTGCCTACCACGTACTATTTTTAAAACCTTGTTTCATCAGATTAAAATTTTCAATGAGAAATGACAGCACTAACACAATAGAAGAGTATCTTCATCATCTCCTGTAAGGAAATGGTAAAAAGTGAAACTACCATTTCATATAAAAGATATAAAAAGAACTTAAAAATCCATATAAACTAAGATAACAGATTTTTAGCGCATAAATCTCCCATGCTGGCATGGTGGTGCGTGTCTGCAATCCCAGGATTTAGAAAGCTGAGGTAGGAGGATCTCTGGTAGCTCCAGGCCAACCTGGGCTACAATGTGAACTCAAGGTCAACTTGAATTTTATAGTGAAACTCTGTCTCAAAAAGAAAAAAACAAAGACAAGAAAACCTCTCTGAAGATTAATAGCAAAGTATTTGCAGAAACACAGAATCTTGTGCCAATCAATTAAAAATTTAAAAAACAATGCAATATGGGGCTGGTGAGATGGCTCAGTGGTCTAAGGCACCTATTTAGAACAAGCTTAGCAAAGCCTAGGGACCACTATTCAATCCCCCAGCACCACATGCCAGCCAGCCCCGCCCCCTGGTGGGCTGAGCT
>NW_004524626.1:2245228-2256645 GCF_000260255.1 Octodon degus
TTTAAAAAAGAGTATTAATAACTTCCATAACCACTTTGGAACATAAATTATTTTCTAATAAAATTGAAAATATATATACCCAGGGACCCAGAAATTCTGCTCTTAGAAATAGAAATATCTAGGCATCCCCAAATCCTAAAATAGACATAGTCATACTATCTAGTAATTCAGAAAATTATAAACAGCTCAAATAGCTATCAGCACTGGAACACATAAATTTTATTATACTCATTATAATAGATTATGATGCACTCTTAAGATGCAATGGATTTCCATCACACAAAGCATGAATTTTAAAAAATTGATAAAATTGTACACTGCGATTCCCTATATCTAAATTCAATGGATTTTTTTTTTTTTTAAGATTCAGAGAGAGGGCTGGAGAGACAGCTCAGTAGAATAAGCACTTGCCTGGCAAGCGCAGGGTCTTGAGTTCAATCCCCGGTACCTCAAAAAAAATAAAATAAATAAAATATACAAGGAAATGATCTTATATATATAAAGCCAGTACATCTTTAAAGAGTCAAAGAAATTGGAATGCTATTATGAAAAGAAATGAAATTATAAATACTCAACACTAGATCATAGCTTTTTCAGGAAGAAAAGGAAGTAAGTATAACAGCAGCGCGGGGACGTTCAGTTGTAATATTGTTTCTGGCATGGATATTAAATCTATTTTTTTTTTCGGAACCAGGAATTGAACTCAGGCCCTTGTGCTTGCCAGAGAAGCGCTTATTCCACTGAGCCATCTCCCCACCTCCCCAAGTCTATTCTTTATATGTTACCCATTTTCCATAAAAATTATATTTGCTAAATGTATTCTTTTACAAATTATTAAAAATCATTTCAGCACATGAAGCACAATTTTTCCAGGAACACCTCATGAGGAATCCTTACTCCCATATCCAATGGTTTAATTAATCAAGGCTGGTAGCAACATTGCCATTGTAAGGACCAGCAGTATAGCTCTGCGGACTAAGCACTTGCTTAGCTAAGTAAGCACAGGGGCCAGGGTTAGATCTCCAGCTCCCATGCCATGCCGGCCCCCCACCCTTGGGCACGCTGAGCTGGTGATGGAGTCTCGGCTTGGTGATACGTGCCTCTAATCTAGCACTAGGGAGGCAGAAATCAAGAGGATCACTACGAGTCTGGGCTGTGTAGTGAGACCTTGCACATACACATGCAAAAAAAAAAAAAAAAAAAGTCACTGCAGAGTTGCCTTGTTTACCATCGTCTCCACACTCAGTCACCTCATTTAATTTCTCTTCTTCCAGTTCTTCATTTTCCAGCCTATCTCCAAATTGTAGATTCAACACCGTAAGTACGTTCTTCCACATGGGGAACAGCACTGAACACACACAAGCCAGTGGACAGCTTGATACTCTCTAGGCCTCACTTTCATTTAATTTTTTTTTTTATTTATGAGAGAGAGAGAGAGAGAGAGAGAGAGAGAGAGAGAGAGAGAGAGAGAGGTGTGTGTGGCCAACTCAGCCCACCAGGGGGCGGGCTGGCTGGCATGTGGTGCTGGGGGATTGAACCGCGGTCCCCAATGCTTTGCCAAGCTTGTTCTAAGTAGGTGCTTTAGACCACTGAGCCATCTCTCCAGCCCCCCTCACTTTCATTTAAAGCTGAAGTTCTGGTATTTCAAGCTCAGTAAGCGTCATCAATTAGGGTTAGCGGCAGTCTATGCCTGTGGGAGAGAAGACGGGAGATGAGTCACTCCAAGGCAAAGAGGAGAAAGAATCTGAGGAAGCAGCACACTGGGGGGAAGAAGTCATCTGAAGTCACAGTTCAAAAATCAAATGCAAAGTCAAGGGATCTTATGGGGACCCTAAAGAGGTTGCAAGCTGAAATTTGAATGGTTACAAAAGCACATACGCAACTTATAAAGTAGTGAGTGCCACCCTGGAAAACAGCCTTCTATAGTAAAAAGAACAAGGTTTTGAGAGTTAATCATAACTCATGTATTAGCATTGTCACCCAAGAGGTCCCCAAGTCCACAAATAAACACAGAAGTACTGCTGCTGATTCAAGACAATACACTGTACCTATTCTCAAGAGATGGTAGTTGGGTAGAGCAGAGAAGCTTGGCATTTCTGCCAGACCCCTGTCTGATTTTGGCTTCTCTGCCTTCTATCTGAAACTAATTTTTCTCATTTTATAGAATGGGAGAAGAAGAACTACCTTGGAGATGCTGTGAGATTTAGAGTTGATCCTAAAACTGACACAAAGGAAGTGAAAATCAAGGTCAGAGATGCCTGGGACAAGGAGACAGACACTGGGGGTGAGAAGGTGCACCCATAAGCATGAATTGAGCCCCAAGGGCAGAGAGAAGGAATAACAGGCAATAGCAAGAGGGAAGCAGAAGCAGGAAGGGAATTTGATTCGTCTAATGCCGGATACAAATTACTCAGTCAGACTCCGGAACTTCCACCCCGAGACAGATTTCTCGTTACTAGACAAGAGATCGGAAAAGCTATACTGCCAGCCCATCCCAAGGGAACCTGGGTAGCAGGCGCGTAACCAAGATAAGGACTGTGACCCAGTTTCAGCGGAGAGGCAGATGACATAGGAGCCTTGAGCAGTGGCGTAAGTCGGAGCATTAATCACATGTTCAATGCAAGAGGCCACAACCCTATCACCTAAGTCCCCACTGCCTCTGCCTCACAGCCGATCTGGGTCAGAAACTTGTCTTCATTGTCCCTCGGCTGTTCAAGTTTCTTTAGAACTGATTTTTTTTTGGGGGGGGGCGGTCTACAGGGTGTTCAGGGTCTATTAGATCGGACTCGTAGTGATCCGCCTATTTACAGCCTCCCAAGAGCTGGGATTACTAGCGCACGCCACCACACCCAGTCTCAATCGCCTTCTCAGCGCACCCTGGGCCCGGTCCTGCACGGCAGGCCTGGGGATGGAACCCGGCTCCTGCGCCTGCTTGCAGGAGCTTTAATCTGCTGAGCTATTTGGCTGGCCCTACAACTGATTTCAAAATAGACCCGATGTGGAGCCAGTTTTGACTTCTTAAGTCGTCTAACTGCACAGAAGTAACCATTCCCTCTCCTCTGAGAGAGAAAGATTCAAGAGCTCTGATCTGATCGAGCCTACAAAGTCTGAGAGAGTCAGGCTTAGAAAGCAGACAACCACTGCTGCTTCTCGGGTACACTAGCAGAGGGAAGAGCTCCGTGGAACAGCTGGAAGAGAGAAGCCATGTGGCATGCATCACACCATCCAGACTGAGGCCAGGCAGGCCCTGGGTGTCAGCACTTGCAGCATTTTGGCGGATGCGTGGAGCTTGAGAAATGACCCGTGGGTGTCAGCAATCTCGCCGGTGTCTCCAGAGCTCAGTTACCTCAAACCCAAACCACATTACTTCGCCTGAGCTAACTCTGTGTTAGCCCTTAGGTGTAACAAAGCAAACTATTATTCACCAGTATAGCTGCTTCTGATTTTCTGCCCCTGCTTATTGCAAGTTTGATACATGAAAGTGAAAATCAGTTTCCTAAAAATGTGAAAAGAATCCTCAGAATACTCCCAGTTAAAGGTATGTGTTGTCTTTCAGAGTTCCATAAATATGGTTGACTTGGAAAATCCCTTCAAAGGGAATCCATTGCACTTCTTGAATTCAAAACTAATGCAGTTTCAGAACAATGCTTAGAGTAAATTTTATTCCTAATCTTCTTCCCACTGAGGACCTCAAATATGTTCTAGCACTGTAAGTATCTCCTTGAAGCTGCTTAAGTAGGCTGTGTAGCATTAGGTGCTTTCAGCACCCGCGTTGTGATTTTGGATGAAGTTTGCCCACTTCACAAAAAAAGGTACTTAAATTTTGCAACTGGTGGAATGGAACAGCCTTTCTGTTTAGTACTCATAACCTCTCTATTTTTAATTGTCATCACTGCCACAGGGTCCTTTGGGGCATTGACAACAAAGGACCCTTTTGTCCAAACGCCTTCCTCAAATTAGGCAAGAAACAAATAAGTCCCCTGAATGGGGAAGGGGATGATTCCATTTCCAGCTATAGCGGGAAGCAAACATTTGAGGAAATAATTGGACTTTCTAGCCCCAGTGTATAAGTTTTGATGTCTTACTTTGCAATTCAAGCCTTTAATTAATCATACTGCTCAGTGGCTTTATTTTTCCATTTGGCCTTTCTTTTCCTTGGACAAATATTCGAATCTATTTATTTCACTGCACATGGCACCGCTCAGCCATATGATTCATCAGCAAATATATCATAATTAGAATTTCTGGAGCTTCGTTCTTTCTGTTCCTCTTGGGAAAAGTCCTTATGCTCTTCCTCTATTCTGGCTTAAAGAAACACTTAAAGATTCTTCTATTATGCACTCTCCAACAGTTTCTCGGTGTCTGTGGCCCCTCCAATCTAGACAGTTTTCTTGAATCCTCCCTAAGCTTGAAATTTAAACTACCTCCAAGTCTGTTTTGGCAAACTGGGTTTTTAGTTGTAGATAAAGAAAATAAAATTGCCTTTAAAAGCTAAAACAGTTTCCAGACTGAAGCTATGTTCTGACGGAGGGGCAGAATGTGCCACTCTTTGGGGAAGGCTTTGCTTCTAGATCTTACTGACACTCTGTCACAGAACAGCTTCTGGGCTAGTCTGGAAGAGAGTGAGAGCAAGCAAATCTAAATTGTGTAGTATAATTAAGTAACATAGTCTTGTGACCTTTCCTCCCTTTACCAGAGAAAATGAGAGATGGGAAGTTGTAGGTGCCAGCAATCTGAGCCACTGAAGTAGAAGAGCCAGAGGCCCCTCCTGGAACAAGATGGCTTCGCTCTTCAGAAAGACCAAAGAAGAATGCCATTCAGTTAGCTCCTTTCTCTGCGCTGAGATCCCTCTGTGACAACCAGGTATTCACTCAGCTCCTGTGACAGCAGGAATTCTGTGGTGGCACTGCCTCAGGGAATCAAAGAGATGGGAGTTTATGCACATTTGGAGCAGAGAGGAAGAAGGGAAGGTGCAGCCATCAGGAGCCGTGACGCAATAGGCAGGTGGGGCAGAGATGAGGCCTGGGACAGGAACTCTGAGGGACAGGTGACAACAACAAGGAGAAGACATGCATGTTCCACCCCAGAAGACTCACAAGTATAAGAAAAGATGGTGGTCTCCCTGAAGTTGCTGGTTTAGGGATGTAGTAGAAATAAAATGTGTGGCTAATAGAAGTAGTTTACATAAACACATACAGCAAGCTCTTTTCTTCTCTGAGCAGGCTATTGTTTCACCTTCTAATCAACACACCCTTGTGAGTTGTTCTCTACAACCTAAAGTAAATCAATCCAAAGGAACTCTTTATTCTCTGCCAACTCAATTCATGGCAGACTTATATTCTTAAATACTGACAAGGGTCTTGTTCTATTTTACATCTTAACATGGTATCTAAGCATCATGATGAGAGAAGGCGTTTAGTGCTCAACCAGGTTAGTTTCAGGCTGCTCCACAGTCACAGTCTTTCATAGCTATAATCTTGCTTCCTCCCTTTGCCACCTCCTTTGCCACACACAGAACAAGAGTGAAGTTAAGAAATGTGCAACTCCCACCTCACAGGCATTGGGCTTCCCAAATTTTGAGGCCGGGGTGAGTGGGTTGAACTTTATAAATGATCCATGGCTTTAACAGCTTTTCAAATTCTGTCCCTCTGTTGAACTTCTGGTATTTTAACTGTAATATGGCATGGAGAGGTATTCTTTTGATTATAGATATTTGGAGTTCTGCATATACCATTGATCTATATATTTATTTCTTTCCCAATACTTGGGGAGTTTCTGCTATTGTTTTTGTAAGTGGGTTTTTAATACCATTTGTGCTGTTTTCTGATTTTCACTTGTTCCAATTAATCGTATCAGTCTTCTTTGTGCCATTTGACAACTGTTACATCTATTTTTTTCATGTTCTCCTGTTGTTTTCAACTATTTTGAATAGTTGGTCTTTAAAAGCACACTTATCTTCTAATTCTGAAATTCTGTCCTTCCATTGGTCACCTCTGCTGCCCATGCTTTCTTTTTTTCTTAACTTATGTATTTGGTTCAGGGTCTCACTATGCAGCTCAGACTCCTAGTGATCCTCCTGTTTGCAGCCTCCCCAGTGCTGGGATTACAGGTGTGCGCCACCACATCCAGTCTCAATTGCAGTCTCAATGCACCCCAGGGGCGGGGCCAGCAGGGGATTGAACCCTGGTCCCTGAGCCTGCCTAATCAGCAGCTTTAGTCCTCTGAGCTATCTAGCCAGCCCTTAATGTCAAGACTTTCAAACCCAGAGCAACTAAAGCCAGGCCTGGTCTCTGGCTGCAGGATGGCTCCTGTGTCCTTCTTAATCAGATCTCAAACTGCTTAGCCTCTCTCTCTAGTCTGCTTCCTGTCCATAGGTGTCTTCCAGGGATATCTCTCATGCAATCACTGTGGGAGGGTAAAATGGGGAAACCTGAAGTGAATTTACTCCACAAATGCTCAGAGTCCCCAGTTCAAACACTCACCCTTATCCAGAACAACACTTTGCACTTCTCTCTCTCCAAGGATATGGCAGGTGCCTGCACTGAAATTCCTTTCCATGTGCTGCCCGTGGAAAGACTCCCCAAAGAGTGAAGCCCCATGCTGTTCCATGGTCAGAGTTCATCACTTTTTCTCTCTGGAGACCCCTAAATCCTCCAAAATTTACCTTGTTTTTGTAGAATCAAGTTGGGAAGAAAGTCCCAACTGTTTAATTGCCCTCTCTTCAGTGTAGTCTGCCTCCTCAGCTCCTGTAGCTGTTAATTTCCCTTTCTGTTCCTTCCTAATTCCTGGAGATCTATTTCTTTCACACTTGCTTTGTCTTCCCCAAGTTATTTTTCACTGTCTGGATACCACATCTTGGAGAGGTCAAATTGCTGGTGCTCACCACACTGCTGTTTTGAATCCATGTATTACTTCATTTGCAAAGTGTCTATTCAGATCATTTATCCATTTATAAACTGGATTACTTTGTTCATGTTTTTCTGTTGTTGAGTTATATATATATATATACATACATATCTTACATATATTTATCTTATTGATATTAACTCTCTGTCAGAAGAAAAGTTGACAAATCTTTTCTGCCATTCTTCTTTTTGCTTCTCCAATCTGTCCGTTATTTCTGATAGTCACACATTTATCACAGATTTCTTCCCCTATTTGCCCATTCCTTAAGGAAGGGTCTGGACTTGAGAAATCACCCTCACTGATTAGAATGTGAAATCTTCTTTGAACAGAACCAGGGGTCCAGGAGCCACTGATCTTTGGCAGTGTTTCAATAACCTAGATAATAAATATTTTACTTTCAGTAATACCTCCTTGGTTCATGGACTCTTCCATTTGAAAACAATTCAGTTTGCAACCAAAAAGGTTCAGCAAAAAATTGCTCCTGCTCACAAACTCCCCATCAGGTGACACACACAACCACTTCCATCTTGCTCACGCTGACACAAATGCGGCCACCTTCTCCAAAAGCGTAAAACAAATTAAGCTTATAAACCAAGGTACCATTGTAATTTCAACCGAGCATCTTTTCTCCATATGTCAACTATATTTGGATGAAAGACTGAAGTAATATTTCTCTTATGGCTTACGAATGAAGGAAATCTATACGCAATAGTCACAGGATTGATTTATTTCAATAAAATGCCATTCTTTGCACTTTCAAACTCACCATGAAGTGTTGTAGGATTTCTGAGTATCTACTCCAATGAGACCTGCTGATTTGATGTGCAGCAAAGGAACCAGATGGAATTCTGTAGTAGTCTACCATCTAAAAGGATTTTAGGAAAGTGACGCTTCTGAATTTTCTCAGGACTTTACCAATTCAAGAATTAGAGTATTGATGCTTTGTGTGGAATATGTAGACCTAGATGCAAAAGTTGATGCTGCATTAGAACCCTTCTGCAGAGATTCTTGTGTACACATTACCTGATTTTCACATGAGTAATTATGTTACTTAGTCATATTGGGGCTTTGTAGAGAAAACAGGTGCCAGAATGCTGTATGTTCTTTCTAAATCAGACATGTGAATACCATGATGCAGAGTTTAACTCCTTCCCAGATGGCCACAAGAATTTCAATAACCACATGTGTACTTGGATTTTGTAAACACTAAAGATCTAAGGACTACTTTATGTGTTTTTTGGTCATATTTTCTTTTCTTCCTTATTCCTTTATGTGTTTTCTCCATCCTACACTTCTATCCAAGCCATGTTCTCAGCAGGCATATGAGCTCCTCTTACTTCATATGTAACAAGAATCACAGTGGATGCAATTATTTCCTTAATAAATACAGTGCTGCCCCTAAAAATAATCAGGAGGATAAACTTTTCTCTATTCCATTGTAGATATGGTGATGAATAAAGTAAATTCAGGCAACACCGTAAAAATCTCCCCATATGATGCATTGGGAGGATATAATATGATTGATTATGACCAGTGATCGCTGATCAGTCCCATTCTCAATCAGAATGAGCAAAAACAGGTGGTAGATGGGCCTGTGGAGATAGCTCCCCAGCGCTGGGATTACAGACGTGCACCACCACCCTGGGTTTTGGTGGCCGTCCCAGCGCTGGGGAGGTTGAGACAGGAGGATCACTACAAGTCCAAACTGCATTGTGAGATCCTGTAGCAAATAAATGAATAATTTTTTTTAATGGTTGGTAGCAAAAGATGAGTATGGCACAAAAGGAATAGGCAAAAATTCCCAAACCATTTTGAGGGACTACGAAGAGAAAGATGGACCCTTAACCCTGAGTCTTCTTCTGACTCATTCTGGCCAATGACTGTGGATACATGAACAGTACCAGATCAATAGTAATTGGGCAAATGTAGATGGCACACTTGGTCCCTGGAACTTCCTGTATTTCACTAGTTATGCAATAAAGGGAGACCATGTTTACACAGCCAAATTTTTAGATTTCTTTTATCAATTATGATATTGTTTAATATGAACTTAGAATTATTTTTAGAGCCTTTTGTTATTTTATTTTATTATATTCTCAAAATAACTGCACACAAATACAAAGACAAATTGCAAAGAAAAAAACAAAGTGTTCTAAACAGAATGGAGATATAAAACATTAGTAACAAAGAGTTGGGACTTCTACTAGTTTTTCTGATTTTCCTGGACAGCATGGTTCCTTCCCCAGGAGACCTCAGCAAGATTATACAAAAGAAATGTAGGTGTTTCCCCCACAGCATTTGCTTGGATTCATACTCAATTAATTAGCTGGTATTTCACACATCCTGTGTCCCATGTTTCAGCAACCCTGTGATCCCCTGCCTTCCTGCTGGCAGTCCTTCCTGTTGGTTGCAAGCTGGGCGCACACCATGCCGAAACAACCTGACTGTTTGAAGAAGTCAGTCAGGAAGGAGCTGTTTCGGGTACTTGACAGGAACTTCCCGTCACTCCCATCTCCTCCCCAGTGAAATTTTAATTCCCCACTGGGATAAAAGTTTTTTAAATAATATCAAAGTTGAAAGTGGGAAAATTA
Organism: Octodon degus; assembly: GCF_000260255.1. Lineage (NCBI taxonomy): Eukaryota > Metazoa > Chordata > Mammalia > Rodentia > Octodontidae > Octodon > Octodon degus. Next base: position 2,254,726 of record NW_004524626.1, read on the forward strand.
TTTTACAGTGATTCATCAGCCAAGATGTAGAGGAGAGAAATGAGGAGTGGGGAGAGGAGAGCTTCTGTTTTGTGATCCTTAACTGAGTTCCAGTCATGGGACCAAACACATCCTATACTTTGATCCTAATTAGCAACATTTTACACACATTTTTGTCATATTTCTTATATAAATGAAGACATTTGTGCTGATGAAGCTTTTAACTGTAGAACTCTAGACCTTGATACCTACTGCTTATTCCAAAGTGAACAATTTGGACTAAAACCCTTAATATTGCTGTTAGGTAGAATGAGAAGTATAAGAAATAACTCTGATATTTGATTTAATATTTGATTCTTGAACATATGTTGCAACATTTGCTTTTTCCAGCCATATGCCCTGTGGGTGTAAGTTAATATTCGTTATCTGGTATGCCAATATTACCACTTCCCATATGACAAAAAATATTCCTAGGTCTTACATAAAAGGCCTTGTTTATACCATAAGAAGTTAACTTTACACCACAGGAACACTGTGGCAATTTACCTGTGTTTATGACATTGCTCTCTGATTTCACAAGTAACTTCAACCTGTCTTCAAGACAAGAAGAATACTGGAGCAATCTTTTTAAAGCTCCTATAGCGTCATTCTTTGATGAAGACTTACACAGCTCATCCCAAAGCCAAGTCGTCTGCGGGTACAATAAGAAGGGAGACTTGAGACCAGAAGAGGACAAGAGAACATCAGGTGGCAAGCTGTGTGCTGGTGTGACACAAAAACAGTCCGAACATGTGGAGAAGTGGCCCCGAGAAGGTTGAGGAGTCAGTTTATTTATGTGGGAGGGCTTGACTGGAAGCTCTTCCAGGGATTCAGCACCCCACCCAGCAGGGTTTTGGGACTTCTTGAGCAGTGTCAGTTGGGAGGTACAAAGGCATATTTTGCACACTATGATTGGAGGACTGGGTGACCCCGTGGGTTGCTCAAGAAGCTTAAACATCACAAGTTGCATTGCAAGGCTGTCAGTTACACAAGGGTAGAAATGTCCCCTTCTCAGGCTTTTCTACCTATGTCCATCTGGTTTTGGCAGGCGTTCTTTGTTTTCTTTCTTTTTCCATATATTTAGCGCAGGGTCTACAGGGTGTCACTGCACAGTGCAGACTCGTAGTGACCCTCCTGTTTTCAGCCTCCCAAGAGCTGGGATTACAGGCACTCACCACCATGCCCAATCTCAGTCACTGTCTCAGTGTGCCCTGGGGATGGGGCCAGCACAGCAGGCTGGGGATTGAACTCCCGGCTCCTATATCTGTCTAAGCAGGTGCTTTGATCCGCTGAGCTCTCTGGCCGACCCTTGGCATGCATTTTTGGCATGCTTTAATTTTTCTTTCACAGTCATATAGATGACAGCAAGGAGCTTGAATCTTCTTTTCTGCTCTTTATTACTGTGTAACCTGAGATGATTTAATTGTCATTTTTATCATCTTTAAAATGAAGATACATGCAGTGTCTGTCTCATGGGGCAGCGTGAAAGTTCAGAGAAACGGACATCATGCCTAGCACATAACAAGAGTTGAGGAAATGCTAGTGATAGTGGCAGAAATTTTCTGCATATTCTACATATACAACTTCACCAAGTAAGTAGACTTCCCTAGCCTTAGACTCCTGTCTGCTTCTCCTCTGAACTAAGAATAAAGGAAATGGATTAGTCTGTCTTTTGACTCTTAATTATCTATGAGTCAAAATCACTCTGTACATTCATATAAGAGATGGTACTTATCAAATACACTGTGTGCTCCTTGACATTTTCAACAATGTACTTAGGCTACGACCTCAAAACTCCTTCTAGCCAGTCAAAATGAGTGCAGTTGATTTGCTCTTTTGAGTCCAAGTCAAGAGCAAATTGAGAAATCCTCTCAATCTCTTTCTCTGTCTCTATGACTTTCT
>NW_004524626.1:2259005-2260465 GCF_000260255.1 Octodon degus
AAAGCAGATAGCAAAAGTTGAAGACAGTGAAATGCTGCACAAATGCAGTAAGATGGGTGACAGAATGATAAGGACAGTAGTGTGTCACAAAGCAGGAGAACTTGAGAAGGTATCCCCATACCCAGCACAGACAACCTACTACGATTTAAGAGACATAAAAGTCAAAATTCAAAGCATGGTCAGAGATTTACATGGGACTCCAAAAAGTGAAACCTAACTTCACTTCACAGAATACATAGTGTATTCATAGAATGCACGTCATTTCCCTACTAATGTCATGCCTTTAAATAAGCTACTACACATCATGGATCAAGAAAAGGAAGAAAAGCATCTTTAGAATAATTGAAACCATGAATGCCATGAGAATATCAGTTTAAAGGAACTACAACGCTTCGCATTTCCATCCTTTTTTTCTTAGTTAAGAAAGTTAAGTTGGTGGGCAAACATCCATGCTATTTTATCAATAATGCTTGGTTTAAATGTGAATTTTAAAACTAAATAAATGCCAATGATTCCACTCTGTATGTCATTTAGAAGACAGATTTATCCAAGCCACTGATGAGTCAAATGACATGTTGGAACAGAGATCACTGCAGCGTAACAAACAAGATAGCTCGAGCTCTCAGAGGATGAGGATTGACCTAATCCAAACAAATTATCTCTCGGTTCCACCGGTTGTTGCCAAGTCTCATCAAAGTGCTAAGAATAAATAAAGCCCAAGAGCGGAAGGGAGCCTGCTTGGCTTCCTGTGAGTGATTGTTCAAGCAGATGAGCGAGAGAGCTGAAGGCTGGTCCCTGCCAACCGCCTGGAAGCCATCAGATCGCTGACGTGAGAGCTGTGAAAGCTGTTGTGCCTCCCGGGCTGCAAGCAAAAGCACACAGTGTAACGAGTGTGAAGCTTGAAGCAACAAGTCAGTCCGCTGGGACAGGAATAAGGCTTCACTGCACAGAGTCACCATCCCATAAGTCCTTGCTTGGAACCTGTGACTTTTCACAAATACGAATTGCTTGAGAATGTAGTAGATGCTGTCAAAAGGCCAGCGGCACCGCTTTGTGTCAATACAGAATGGATGCACATAGCTTCTGAACCTTTGAGCCAGGTGCACCATATAATTAGCAAGACAGTTGCTTCTCCAAAATTTGGCAAAGAGCTGGCCATTTTCACCTCATACTCAAGCTCTCAATTGAACATAATATGATGAGGAAAAAAAAAAAACAGGCAAAAGTTTGTAAATTCTTTACTAGTGGCCAATGAGTATAGATTAGATGCAACCAACCACCAGATGAATTGTACAATACTGGTAGATGGGACAGTAATTTTTGTTCCTTATTCACTGCCCCGAATCCAGTGGAAGAATTACTACAAATAAAGACAGAGATGAGGGAGAATGAGTGGAAAAGTAAAGACATGGAGGGTGGAGGGGGAGGTCACAACCCAAGGGTTATGAATAGTGTTGAAG
>NW_004524626.1:2260835-2267072 GCF_000260255.1 Octodon degus
ATAATTCAGATCTAAAATGTTCCCCAAAACTCCTGTTCAAAGGTGACACTAGCAGAAGACTTTAACAGATACATTCAGTGCTGACATCATAATTTCATGAGATGTTACCAAGAAGTAATGAACACTTCAGAGGGGAGACCCGGTTGGAGCGAGTGCATGATGAAGGTACACCTTTAGAGATACTATCTTGTCTCTCCCCCTTTATTCGCCCACTCTTTGCTTTTGCTCTCTGGTTCCTGATTGCCAGGAGATGACAAGCTTTGTTCTACCATGCTTTCCTGCCATGATGCTTGGTGTCTCACCACAGGCCTGAAAGCAATAGCTCCACTTGAACCTCTGAAATCATGTGCTACAATGAACCTGCCCCCACTTGCTCATATCAGGTGTTTGGTCACAAGAACAAAAGCTGACTAACCCAGTATCTCAGCCCCATTTGTAAAAATGCACTTCTTGAAAGCCAGAAATAATGATCAATCTAGCCTAACCCTGCAAATGAGTTCAGTGTCAATTCCAGAACATTGCTTGACACCTTGCTAGGAAATATGAGAGAGCTGAGTAGGGCTCAGTGACACTCCTACTTTATTCAAGGTGCTTATGATTTCTTTGTTTACTGTTACTACTGAAGTCTATAGTTTTATTCCATGATTTCTTTTTTTCTTGATGAACTTGTATTTCTTGAAGGAAAGATCGACAAGTATGCAAAACTTTCCAAAATCTGAGATGCTTGAAAGGTCTTCCATGGTGCATTAGGTGTACATAGAATTCTAGATAAAAGTTTGTTTTCCCTCAGCATGTTAAAGCTGTTTCCCTGTCCAATGGCATCCATTTTTCTTCAAATTGTTTTATTATTTAAATATTCCTTATAAGCAATATAACTTTTTCTGTTAGTACTCAGGGCTTTCTTTTTTGTCTATTATGTAATTTCAGCAAGAGCTCCTTCAGTCTGGGGCTTCCAATTTCTCTTAAATCTCTGGGCCATATTCTTATTAATATCTTCTCTTCCCCTATTCATTACATTATTTCTTCTGAAACTCCACTAGGCTCATGATACAGCTTATCTAGCTAACTGTCGATGCTTCTGTGCTGCATTCAGAAAAATGTTCTCAGGTCTCTCTCCTAATTCACTAATTCCTCTTTGGTTAGTATAGTACACTGTTAGTATTTTGGGAGGTTTTATGAAAGTGTTCCTCATACAACACACACAAGTCACTGTTTTGAAAGTGTACAGCTAGGTGTTTTGCAGCATATTCACAGAGCTATGTGAACATCATGATGATCAATTTTAGGGTATTTTTATCACTCTAAAAAAATCTGCTTTCTGTAATAGTCCTCTCAGGAAGCCCTCTAACCTGAGATGACTGCTGATATTCCTCTATCTTGTAGATTGCTTGTTCTACACATTTCATATCAATAAACGAATAGCATATATGGTCTTCTCTGACTCCTTTAATATATTTTCAGCACTCACCCATGTTGTATGTAGCCTATATCCATCCTACATTCCTTTATTGAATAGCACCCTTTGTACAGGTGTACCTCACATTTTAATCAATTCATGAGCTGACAGCTACTTGGGTTATTTCCACTTTGTGGCTACTATGAATAAGGCTAGGCTATAATCACCTGCATACATGTCTTAACCTAGACATGTTTTCATTTCTCAGGGAACTGCAGAATCATAGAGCAAATGCTTGTCTAAACTTTGAAAGGACACCCAGGATGTTTCACTAAGAAGCCGAACTCTACCACATTCACACCAGAAGTGTGCAAACTTCCTCCTTTCTCCACATCTTCATCAACACTGCACACCTATTATTGTCATTCTTAGGGAATATAATCGCACAGCCACGGGTGTGAGCCAAAGTCGCTGTGGTTTTAGTGTCACGTGCATGTATTCTCGGGATAAACGTTCAGTTCTTTTGTAGTGTTTTAATTGGATTGTCTTCTTATTGAATTGTAAGTCACTTTGTTTTCAAGAAACAAGTCTCTCTCTAAACATATGATTTATAAATATTTTCTCCCATTCAGCAGTTTGTGCTTTTTTCACGGTATTCTTTGCAGCACAAATATTTTAGTTTTGATGAAGCCAGTTATGTTCTTTTTCCCTTTTTGACTTTTATTTTTGGATCTATCTGAGAAACCATTCTCAAATTCAAAATAATAAGAACTTATGGCTATGTTATAGTTTCTGCTCTGACATTTAGGGCCACTTTTACTTATGTTTATATGTGATATGACATGTGGTTCCAGTTCCATTCTTTTGTAAGCAAATAGCCAACTGTCTCAATATTAGGTATTAAAAAGGATATCCTTTCCTTTATTTAATTGTTTTGCATCAAAACAAATTGACTATAAAAATTTAAGGCCAATTGACTATAAAAATTTGGTTCCATCTATTGATTTATATTTCAATCTAGTGGCAGACTATATTATTGAGGTTTTCATAGTTTTAAATTAAGTTTTGCAATTGAGAAGCCTGAGTTCTCCAATTTTGTTCTTTTTCAAGATTATTTTAGGATAAATTCCCAGACATAAATGAATTTTTTAGAAATTGAAACAAGAAGATTCAAAACTTTTAAGAGAATTACAATAGACAAAGAAGTAGAGGAAACAATAAAAAGCCCCCCAACTAAGAAAAGCCTAAGATCCAATGAATTCACTGCTGAATTTTTCCAGGACTTCAGAGAAGACCCAACACAAAAACTATTCAAACTCTTTCATGAAGTTAAAAGGCAAAGAGTATTGCTGAACTCATTCCTGAAAACTAACGTTTTTGTAATGCCCAAACAAACAAGGACTTAACAAAAACAGAAAACTATTAGCTCAGTCTCCTTAATGAGCATAAAAGTAAAAATCTTTGAAAAGATTTGGCCACATAGAATGCTACAAATCATTCAAAAGATAGTATGTAATTAACAAGTTGTCTTTATCCAAAATATGGTTAAGTGTACATCAATCAAACGCAAATGCAGTACATTCCATACACATCAGGACATAAGTCGCAGGAGCATCTCAAATAGATGCAGAAAAGGCATTTGGCAAAACACAATATCCATTCATGACACGAATAAAAAAAAAATAGATACAGAATGACCTTATCTCAAATTGATAAAAGCTACTTTTGTCAAAAGTTATGAAAAGCTACAAGAATTTCCTCTATGGAACAAGACTGGAGCATTCACTCACATGACTTCTATGTGACATAGTACTTGAAACTTTAGCTAAAATACATAGGAAAGAGGAAAACTAACATGGACACAAATAGCAAGGGAAGAAGTCACAGTATCCCTATTCACAGAAAACAACAACCACACTCTTTTAAAATTCTTTTTATTTTTTTGAAAAATACAAAATAGCAATAGAAATGAGACAGCATTAGAAATAATACAAGATTTCACTAAACAAAGTAATAGCAATTCAACAATGGTTGCTGCACTGCATGATGTTATCTTCAAATTAGTTATTCATGTTATCAGATATAAATGTACAAGACTGGTTTAAAGAAAAAACAAAGCAACAGCAACAAAAAAAGTTGTGATAAATTCAAAAGCAAAAAAATTTAAACATGAACTGTTCCTTTAAAAAAAATTGCCTTTTTACATAGATGATCCAAAAAAAAAAAAAAATTCCAACAGGAGAAAATAAATCCAGTAAAGCAGCAAGATACAAAGTCAACAAGTAAAAATTAATAGTATTTCTGTACTCCAACAGTAAATCCATGGAGAAATAAACCAAGAAAACAATCCCAGTAACAATGGCTTAAAAGTAATTAAATCTCTAGGAATTAATCTACCAAAGAAATAAAAGCTGTCTGTTATGGAAACTAGACAATCCAAAGAAGAGATTGAAGAGGAAAATGGAAGGCATCTCCCATTCCTAGATAGGCAGAGCTAAAATTGCCAAAATGATCATACATTTAATGCAATTTCAATGATAAAAATATCAGTATTTTTCACAGAATTAGAAAAATCTATTATATATTATAAATATAACATAATATACATTATACAATATACATAATAGGATGTATATTATATAATGCACATTATATAATACACATATAATCTATGTTGGCAGCACATAACTATTACATTCCTTTCATCCTTTCCCTACACAATATTCTGGCTTCCTCCATCTCTTGATCCTTTTCCCTTTTGTGGAAGATCCATGCTGTTATTTTCTCCTACTTATGCTTTATTTTGCTCTTCATTTACATTTTAGGTTTCTCATATAAACAAAGCCATGGGGAACCATGACATTTGAATGTCTGGCTTATTTCACTTAGTGTTGTGGTCTCCAGGTACATCCATTCTTCTACAAATGACTGAACACTAACCTTATTAATGACTGAGTAGTACTCCACTGTGCACATATACCACATTTTCTTTATCTATTAATCTGTTGTTCAGCTTATGGGCCACTTCCAAGATTTAGCTACTATTCTAAAATAAAATATCTGCTGGAACATAAAATAAGTAAAACTCTGGAAGACATAGGCATAGGTGAAGACTTTCTGAACAAAGCCTCATTTGCATAAAAATAGCATCAAGAATCCATAAATGGAATAGATCAACTGAAAATGCATCAACTTCGCACAACAAAGCAAACAACACAGTGAGGAAGAAGATGTTGGAATGGAAAAAATATTTGTCAGCTATCCCTTGAACAGAAGATTAATAGAATATATATTAGTGCTGACTGATCTATGTTGGCAGTACATAACTATTACATTCCCTAGAATATATATTGTGCTATCCTAAACACGGGTATGTATTTATCAGCATAATGTGATGTCTTTATTTTTTCAGGAAGATATTTAGAACAAGAATAATTGGATCAAATGGAATGTCTGGTTTTAAGTTTTGGCAACAGCTCCATACTGATTTCAGTGGTGGTTGAAATACTTTACATTTTCACCAACAATGTGGCTGAGCTGGCCTACATTCCCTCCTTCTACCATTACCTGGCCAACGTTTGTTCTTATTTAATGCTCTGAGGATAGCCCTTGTTTCTAGAGTAGATGGAATAACAGTGTTGCTTTTATGTGCACTTTTCTAATGTCCAACAACACTGAACTATTTTTTTAATTTATTGGCCATTTGTAGCTCAGAGAAATTTTTGTTCATTTCAGTTTTCCATTTTGTAATTGACTCTTTTATTTGAGGGATTTAATTTTTTCACTTCTTTATATATTCTATATATTAGTCTGATGTTCAAGGGATAGCTAACAAATATTTTTTCCATTCCAACATCTTCTTCCTCACTGTGTTGTTTGCTTTGTTGTGCGAAGTTGATGCATTTTCACTTGATCTATTCCATTTATGGATTCTTGACGCTATTTTTATGCAAATGAGGCTTTGTTCAGAAAGTCTTCACCTATGCCTATGTCTTCAGGAGTTTTACTTATTTTATGTTCCAGAAGATATTTTATTTTAAAGAGAGAGATAGCTCCCCAGGCCTGCCGTGCTGCCCCCACCCCTGGGGCACACTGAGATGGCAACTGAGACTGGGCATAGTGGTGCGTGCCTGTAACCCCAGCACTTGGAAGGCTGTAAACAAGAGAATCACTGTGAGTCTGATCTAATAGTGAGACCCTGAACACTCAGTAGACCCTTCCCTAAAATACAAAAAAAAAGAGAGAGGAAAAACAACCTAGCAAAAATGATACAGAATTTCAAAACAAGATGATGGAAAATTAATAATGGGTATTAAATTGTATATTGTTATCTTCAAAGTAGTTGCTCAGATTACAAGATATAGTCATGTAAAAATTGATCAAACAATATATGCATCAATATAAGCATATATATATTTGTTTCAACAATTTGATTTTAGTTTAGTGCTTGGTGAGAAGTATAATCCTAGATTCAGCATGCTGATAGCCAGCTTTTTCAGCAGCATTTATTGAAGAGGCTATCTTCTCTTCAGTGTGCATTTTTGATCTCTTTGCCCAAGATCAGATACCTGAACGTGCCCAGAATTAGGATGTCATCTGGAAACTTGAGAAATACCAGTATTCCCTGAGTTGTGAGGGTAAAGATGAATTGCGCATTCTTCTTTGTATACATCTTATACTATTTATATTTTTGAATATTTTTATTAATCAGAATAATGTCAAAACATTTTTCATTTTTACTCTTTTAAAAAACTGACATAATACTCTGTATGTAGTAAAATACTATTTTTATATAAACATGTATAAGGGTGTGTCTGCATTTGTGTCCTTTTTTTAATCTG
>NW_004524626.1:2267657-2269393 GCF_000260255.1 Octodon degus
TTTAGTTGTCTATACATGAAAATACAGACACAAACAGAATAATGAACATATCCATTACAAACCAGGGCTGTCTCCTCCTCTGTTCTAATCTTTGGCTTCCACCCCACTGTATTACTCTCCTCACAAAATTCCCTAAAGAACTCTTTATTTTATTTCTGTCACTAGATCGGTTTGCATTTCCTAGAATTTTACATAAAAGTAACCATACAGAATGTACACGTAGTAGTAGTAGTCGTAGTAGCACCAGGGATCAAACTCAGGACCTTGCACTTGCCAGATGCAGTTGAAACATCTTCTTTCTCATCAAATCGTATGTTTGAGCCCCAGATGCTCTGGCAAGCACTCATTAATAATGTGATTTCTGTTTTATTCCACTGAGCTATCTCCCTGGTCACTTGAAATTATTTTGAGACTCACTCAGATTATAGTATTCATCAATAGTTTATTCCTCATTAATCCTGAAGAGCGTTCCATTGTATGGATATATAGTACCACAATAGTTTCTCTACATATTTATTAAGAGACATTTGGATTGTTTCTAGTTTTTGACTACTACAAATAAGGCTAAACACTCATGTATAAAGTTCAAATGTTTTAATATTTGTGGGGTAAACACTTAAAAGTAGAATGGCCAGATTATATTGTAGGTCCCTGTCTAAGAAACAAGAAACTAGCAATGTGGTTGTACTATTTTACTTCTCCATCACCAGTGTATCAGAGCTCCAGGTTTAAGCAACTCAACAACACTTGGTGTGACAAACCATTTTCTTTTTTTTTTCCAAATAGCTATATTCTCATGTAAAATTACAGAATAGTAAATACAGAATATATTTTCTTGCCATTCATTTTGTGGCTTGTTATGGTTTGTGTCTAGTTGTACCCCCAGAGTCTCATGCAGGGGGGCTGGGACTTCTAGAGTTTGTGATTAACTCATGATCCACTGGGATTATGGGTGATCCAAGGCTGGGATTATGTGTTTTGGTACTGCTGGGATTATGGGTGTGTGTACTTCCCCCAACCTGGGGCAGAAAGCCTAAATGTAACTTAAGGGAGATAGACTTCCTCTGCCTTGCCATTGTTGCTGCTACTCCTCCCATTTGTTCTTGATCTTTGCCAACACCAAATTTTCTGCTATTGATTTCTAGTTTATTTATATTGTAGTCTGAGAACATTTTAAAATTATTTCAATTTTTAAATATTTATTTAGGTATATTTTACAGTTCAGAATGTGACCTAGATGGATGAATGTTCCATGTGACCATAAGAAGAATGAATATTCTGCTGTAGAATAAAGTATTCTATAAATGTGTTCAACCATGATCATACTAATTTTATGCCTGTTGAATCTGTCAGTTACTGATGAAAAAGTACTGAAGTTTCCAACAGCAGTGTCTGTATTTCTTCTTCTTGTAGTTCCATCACTCTTTTTCCCTTATGTATTTCAAGGATCTACTGATAGGCATAGCCATGTTAAAAATTGTTATATATGTATAGTTTTTCAGAGCTGAGGATTGAACTCAGGACCTTGCACTTGCGAGGCTAGCACTTTTATTTCTCCTGGATCTGTCGGTAGTTGGAGTAGAAATTGACAAATCATGTAATAAAATGCTGTTTAACTATTTGAGAAATTGCTAGATGGTCCACCAAAGTATTTACTAAAGCATTTGCACATTCCGCAAATTCACTACCAAAACTTATTAGTACCTGTTTTTCTATTATAGCAATCCTAGTGGACT
>NW_004524626.1:2270338-2271672 GCF_000260255.1 Octodon degus
TTAATAACATCTTCAGTAAAGAATCAAATGCAGAAACATATGGAGGAAAGCCAATACTCAACCAGAACAAGTGCAGAGGACACTAGCTCAGCTCAAATGTATGAATTAATAGGTTCCATAATAAATAACTAACAGCAGAAAGTCAAAGAGGAACTCAGAGCAGAATTCTTTTCTCCTAGTTCAGCTCAAATGTACAAAAAAATAGCATCGATAGTAACTAAGCAACGGCAGAAAGTTCTAGAGGAACGGAGAGCGGAATTTTGCGAAATGAGAAAAGAATTCTCTGAACTCATAGCATCTGAAGTAAAGAACTACAGAAACATAGGGAGGAAACCCAATCTGAAAAAAGCACTGCAGTTAAAGAATTTATAACTGCTTCTAAAGAGGACACTGATAAAAAAAAAAAAAATAGAGGAGATTAGAAAAATGACGAATTCCTTGAATGAGCAATATAGGAAAGAAATAGATCGCATGAAGCAGAGTCAAAGAAATACAGAGGAAATTAAAATCTCAATCACAAGCTTGCAAAACCATTTGAGTTAAAGTGAAGACAGAGTTTCAGATCTTGAAGATGCTGGTGCAGCTAGTGAAAAGGTATGAAAGGATCTCTTAAAAATAACGAGGATGCAGAAAAGAATAATCCATCACCTGCAAGATGATGCAAAGATGAACAATATGAGACTAAAAGGCATCAGTGAGACAGAAGGAGTCAATACAAATGACATTTAAAAAATATGGGCAGAAGTAATAGCAGAAAACTTCCCAAATATGAAGAAACAATCTGACATTCAGGTAACTGAAGCATACAGAATGTCAAGTAACCTCAAGCCAATGAAAAACACACCGAGACATAATAGTCAAGATCCCAGAAATTCAGCATAAGAATAACCTACTGAAAGCCGCTAGAGAAAAGAAGCAGATCACATTCAAAAGAAAACCTATCAGAATTATGGCCTACTACTCTTCACAAACCATGAAGGCAACAGCATGGAGCAGAGTACTTCAAGTTCTCTATGAAAACAAATTCCAGTCCAGGCTACTATACGCTGAAAAACTCTCTATCAAGTTTGATGGAGAACTGAAATACTTTCATGACAAAGAACAGCTAAAGAATTTCCTGACGACAAAACCAACACTCCACAGGCTACTGAAAGATGTTGTAGAGAGAGAACAAAATGATCAGAACTCCACGAATGAGATCAGAAGCAAACAACTAAATAGGGAAAACAACTAAACACAGGAGAAAAGGGAGTAAACAACAACAGGTAAATAACATGGCAACTGTAAGTCAATACATCTCAATTCTAACCATAAATGTAAGTGGACTCAATTCA